>NC_138498.1:31504892-32104892 GCF_964252035.2 Podarcis erhardii
TCACAGTATCTAAAATAAAGGTACAACCCCCCCCCCCCCAACATCAGCAACGATCCCAACAAAAAATGTAAACAACACCCCAGCCTAAGAGCCTGTTCAGCAGCCTCAGCTTTTGTAGCTGGAGTCAGTCCCGGTCCCACCCTCCCAGGCCAAGTGGAAAAAGCCTGCAAGGCAGGGAGCAGGTATTCCAGAAGTCACAGTAGTACGTACAGTGGTACCTCGGGTTAAGTACTTAATTCGTTCCGGAGGTCCGTTCTTAAGCTGAAACTGTTCTTAACCTGAAGCACCACTTTAGCTAATGGGGCCTCCCGCTGCTGCCGCACCACCGGAACACAATTTCTGTTCTCATCCTGAAGCAAAGTTCTTAACCTGAGGTACTATTTCTCGGTTAGCAGAGTCTGTAACCTGAAGCGTATGTAACCTGAAGCGTATGTAACCCGAGGTACAGTATCACTATATAAGCATGCAAAGAGATTTGTGCATAGATGGACTAACCCACCCTCTAGATTAGTGGTTCTCAACCTGTGGGTCCCCAAGATGTTGTTTGACTACAACTCCCATCATCCCTGACCTTGCTAACTAGGGGTGATGGGAGTTGTATTTCAACAACATCTGGGGACACACAGGTTGAGAAAGGCTGTTCTAGATAATGGCGTGCATGGTTGACGTGGCACGACCACAGCCAGCGCCATCAGTCTGAAAGGAGTTCTATGCATCTATGGATGCACATGCATTGCCCTCCCTGTATAAGGGCATAACTTCTATTTGGCCAGGGTTCATGTCCCCATGGAAAGAACACTATGCATATACATCCCAAAGGACTTAGGGTTTGGTCATTGTGTGCTTTAGCATATAGAGCTGAGTTAGCCCATTTGTGTTCAAAAAGCCCCATCGTGTGCTCGTGCACACAAAAGGGACTTTGCATAGTTGCACGTATTTCCCATTGATTTGTAATTTGTGTCAATGGGATCTAAGTTAAACTAAATTGTCTCCAAACAAAAAGGAGAAATATGGAATTGTAGATACATAACAGTCTTCTTCAAGTTTACTGCTTTCTTCAGACATACCCTGACTACTTACACCCATTTCATACACAATGACCTTCCTGTGTAGGAAATTATTTGCATAATGGCATAAGATCTATTTCACCACCTAAGTGGAGCCCATTGATAGGCAGTAAATTGCCCTTGGTGTGGTCATGTCAGTACCATAGCTACCGGGAGGGGGAGCTAGCTAGGTTTCTTGCCCCGGGTGAAGCCTCCAGAGGGGAGCCATTGAGGTCCCAAGCCAGTGGGTGGGTGGGTGTGGGTGTACACAAATGTGCATGGGGGGCTGCCAAACTGGGTCTTTAACAAGCATGCACATTTTCACCAAAGTACATAGGTTTGTATGTTTTGTTGTTCTAACAAGCTGTTAATAGCTTTGGCAGCCTTTGGGCCCAAAAGATGTATTTTAAAAACAACAAAAAGAACAATAATTAATGGCCAATGTTTCCTTCCCGGGACAAGTCTGTGATCCCATGGCAGAGTGCAACTGAGTATACAAACACGTGTGCATGTGCATAGTTTGGAAGCCTGCCCCACCCTGGTCCTCTAAGGCAAGGCAGTGCAGTGCCAAGCAAAACTGGGCAAGTCTCCTAAGATCCGCGGTCAAAGATCCTCTGGGAATATTATCCAAGGATGAGCTACACAGCCAGGCCCAAATTCAGAAGATTCTCACGAAAGCAGCTGTGTGTCTTTTGCAGCGCAGAACAAGAGAGCACATGGACCAAAGGAAACAGTTACACAACCCATGTGCAGGTAGGGTCATGCAGGCCACATTACACACCCAAAGCTCACATGTTTTCCAGCTGAACTGCAACCATAATGTAAATGGATGTGCAGGCATTCCCACACTGTGCAAGGAAAGGAACACACATGTAGTTAACTTTATGCTGCATTCAGAAGTGCATCTGCATTAGAGATAAATGCTGATTTGAGACACTCGTCTTCCTCCAGGGGTTTCTGGGAATTGTAGTTTTCTGAAGATGCTGAAAACCTAGTGCCTGCACAGAACTATGATTCTCGGATTCCTTGCAGAGAGAAGCCATGCTAGTTTCAGTTTTAGGCTTCAAAACTGACTCTTGTGGAGTTTCTCCTATAACCGCTTCTCGTCCATCGCCACTCAGAATCTAACAGCCAACATGTCAATCAAAAGGGCAAAGAATAAGGCTACAAAGAAGCACCCTCAGCAAGCCACTTCCAATGTGTTTGCTATGTTTGATCAGTCACAGATTCAATAATTCAAAGAGGCATTCAACATGATTGATCAAAACAGAGATGGTTTCACTGAAAAAGAAGACCGCATGATATGCTCATTTCACTTGGGAAGAATCCAGCTGATGAATACCTAGATGCTATGAAGAATGAGGCTCCAGGACCAATAAACTTCACAATGTTTTGAGAGAAATTAAATGGCACTGGTCCAGAAGATGCAAATAGGAATGCCTTTGCTTGCTTTAATGAAGAAGCAACAGGTTTCATTCAAGAAGATGAACTGAGAGAATTGCTGATGACAACGGGAGACAGGTTTATAGATGAAGAAGTAGATGAGCTCTTCAGAGAAGCACCAATTGACAAAAAGGACAATTTCAACTACACTGAGTTCACATGCATGCTTAAACATGGAGTATCATCATGAGTATGAATGATCATGAATCTATTATATAGTTTAGAAAATGGTTTGTCCATTTGTTTGTTCTCTATGCATTTGGATGCCTTTTGAGATACCGTTGCCAAACCCGGCATGGGGGTTCCCAAGGTGGAGCAGCAGTCTTCATCAATGTTTTGATGCCGGACACCATTCTTAATCAAGATGGCAGTCCAAGATGGCATGCCATCACCTTGGCATGACTTTGCCCATTTTTTCGGTATAGGTCTGGCCACCTCTCGAGATATTGTCACCAAACTTGGCATGGCAGTTTCCATAGATATGCTGTAGTTTCTTGAGAAATACTTCTGTTTGATGCATTTTCCTCAAGCCAGCTGCCATCCAGTTAGAAAAAGGGAAGCTGTGGTGACATTTCAGGCAGCCACTGCACATGCGCAGACAGCAGCTTAAGCGAATTGGGGTTTGAGATTATAAAACAATTCCAGGTAATGGGCATCAGGTGAAGACATCTCTGCCCCCCCTCTGGTCTGTGCAGCAATGTAAGAATGTGACTTGAAACAACCTTGCTGTGTTTCAAGCCCCTAATCTCTGCACAGCCTCAGTGAAGTCTGAACACAACCATTTGGGGAAGTGCTGTTGAGCGGGTAGTCTGTGGATGATTAGACTTCAGCTGGTATGGGATATTTCTAACATGTCCAGATTTAATATTTAGTGAGGTTTCAATCCCATTTGAACTGTTGTTTTTAAAAGCAACATGCTATTGGGATGTGGAGAACCAGGAGCCTTAGGTAAAATAGGTCATCCTCACCTGTTTGTTATGTGTAAAGCCTGAAGAGTTGGCAGACATTATGTAACAACAGGATCCTTCCTAGAGGCTTAAAAACTGAATGTTTAGTCTAACTCTCTCTAGCCCCGCAAGGCGAAACCCACAACAAAGGAAGCTAGATAGTATGCCCGCAAGGAGGTTCATATCTCTTCGAGGACAAGCGTTAGAAGCCAGAGACAGCGGCAGGGCACACACATTGTTGGACAAACACAGGCTTGTAAGGAGGAAGACAGGAGCAGAGGCGTATACAGGGATGTGTGCTCCGGCACTGCGTTTGTTTTTTCCGGTTCGCTCTGGCCACTCTCCATCTCTCAAGGGCCTGATACAGCAGCCGGTAACACTTGGGAATGCAAAGCCGTCACATCCTGGAAAAATCTCCGTCAGCATTAAAGAGACCACCAAGCCCTCAAGAGTCCCATTCCAGCCAGGCAAACACAAAGAGGGTAGCAGGGTGTGCGTGGAGAGCAGAGGGTGACCCCAAAACATCTGGGCTCCCCTCACAGGTCCCAAACCATAACCCTTTTGGAAATAGAGAGGTGCTCCTGGAAGGGGCCCACAAAGTGGCCCATGACTATCCGCAGCCAAGCGTTGTAATCCTCAGTTACTCAAAAGCTGCACGTTGGCAAGCGTGCCAGGGGGCACAGCAGCCAGTGCAAGAATCAGCCTTCCCCTTCCTTAGACCAGGGCGAGGATGCATCACAGAGCTGCCTGGCACTGCTTGTCCCAAGGCAACACTTGCCCAGGGAGGCAGAGGCTTGCCTGCAGCGCCAATGGGCTCTGCCCATTTAACATCTAGAGGTGTGCAGGATGTTGCCTAGAGCTGTGCCAAGCAGGGCTGGGTAGCCACAGGGTGAGGGGCCAAAAACCACGTCCCATCTACTGTAATGGGAGGGACCAACACAGGGCAGATTCTGCTGCACACACTCACAGGCGCATACCCCAAAAGCAACGGAGGTATCAGCAGCCTGAGGCCTTCAGAAGGAAAAGGCCCTTGTGCAAGGTCCCAGGAAGCCCAGCCACTCCCCCTAGCCAAGCCTGCACAGGTAGATCTGAGCTCTTTTGCACACACATTTCTAAGTACCTGGCCCCGGAGGGCTGCCCAGCTGACGGGCACCTACCTACCTTTGGGGCACGATGACTGGCTGCTGCCAGAGCCACTGCTTGCCTTTGCCTCCGGTCTTCTACAGCATCCCCCTCCAAATAAACGCTTCTGCCACCCCTTGCTAGTGGGGCAGAAAGGAGGAGAGCCTGGCAGCCCTGTGTCTAGCCTTCAGATCTCAGGCTCCCGGCAGCAAGACGCTTTGTGGAAAACCAAGAGAGAGAGAGAGAGAAAGAGGGAAAGAAAGGGGCAGACGCTGTACGCCGCCAGCCCTCCTCCCTCAGATGGGAGCACAGCTGCCGTTAACCATATGTGTGCCCAGCACCCACAGCTGGGACAGAGAAGGCAGGTTTCCTCCTCCAGAAAGTGTCTCCAGATGTTGGGGTCCGGAGCCAAGGAAGGAAGGAGGGAGAACAGGGGAAATTCGCAGCTGCTGCCCATGGCAATGGAGATCAGATTGGCAAGAGGAGGCAGTATGCAAGCCCGGCACTGATTCTCACCTCTGACTCCTTCAACGGCATCCCTTTCTGTTGTAGCAAACATGAGCCACGCTTGTCTCATGCAGCAAAAACAAGAAGATTTATTATGGCAGAAGCATCTGTGCAGTGTATGGTGTTGTAGTTTGATTGTCAGACTAGGAGGTGGGAGACCAGGGTTCAAAGCCCCGCTAAGCCACTGGGTGACCTGGCGACAGTCACCGTCTCTCAGCCTTAGCAACCTCACAGGGCTGCCATGAGAAGAAAACTGGGGAGGTGAGAGCTATGTATGCCATCTTAGAGGAAAAGGTAGGATATGAACATCGCAAAAAATTCTGAAGGTATGGATTACAGTACATTTCATCACACACACACACACACACACACCCCTCTCCACCCATTGTATGCGTTCCAAAACAGTGAGGTCAGAGGAAATGCAGAAAAGTACAGCAGGCAATACCTTGGGAGTCCGTTTTCTATTTCCTTTCTACTGTTGTGTGCTCCCTGCTTCCCCAAGTGGGGAGCAGTTCCACTGTGCTACCTGGGTTTGGCTTCCTTTGGAAGAGAGAGCGCTGGAGACTTGTGGCATGCATTTCTCTAGGGTTTGGTTTATTTATAATAACAGTTACAGATAGGTAGCCGTGTTGGTCTGCCATGGTCAAAACAAAATAAAAAAATTCCTTCCAGTAGCACCTTAAAGACCAACTGAGTTAGTTCTAGGTATACCTAGAACTAACTCAGTTGGTCTTTAAGGTGCTACTGGAAGGAATTTTTTTATTTTGTTTATTTATAAGTTGAGCATAAGCAGAGGCCAGCAAAACATGCTCTTGCCAAGCAGCGGGTCTGCTGCCCTCAGTATCACATCCCCAGAGAAAGGAGCTCTTCTCCCACCCTGGGGTGCTTTTGGCTGTCAATTCACAGCTCCCTCTTTCTGTTTCAGAAAACCTTGCTTCTCCTGGGTGTCACAATACAGATATCAAGCAGTTAATATGTGGAGGATATCCATAGAATGGTGAGCAGGTGCAGTCTAGTGGTTAAGTTAAAAACTCTCTACAATATGATTTAGGAAGGCCGAACCTTAGCTCTTACCTGCCACCTTGTCAGTCTCTTGCCTCTTCTCTCAAGATACCTGGAAAAGAAAACCAGATGAAGTGTGTTTTGCTCCTTGCTTATGTTTTTACCCTGTATCAGGGGTCCTTTTTCCACTGGAGTCAGCGTTATCTACTGTACAGAAACAATTCATTTATGAATCTGCCACTGTTCAGTAGCTAGGAGGCACAAAAAAGAAGTACAGTGGTACCTCGGGTTACATATGCTTCAGGTTACATACGCTTCAGGTTACAGGCTCCGCTAACCCAGAAATATTACCTCAGGTTAAGAACTTTGCTTCTGGATGAGAACAGAAATCATGCAGCGGCAGCGCAGGGCAGTGGGAGGCCCCATTAGCTAAAGTGGTACTTCAGGTTAAGAACAGTATCAGGTTAAAAACAGACCTCCAGAACGAATTAAGTTCTTAACCCGAGGTACCACTGGACTTTAACGGTAGTTTCTCTTTAAGGGTGTGACAAAGCATCACCTGCCCAAAGATGAAGATGAAGAAGAGGAGGTTCTGGAGAAAAATAAGACAGTGGTTCATATGGTTTGGACAGTATGTTTTGAGTATAGCATTTTACCTTTATACAGTGTGTGCATATGGTGACATTTCCTGTCATTTAAGTGCTTAATAAACACATATGCTTAATGTCTCTTATTCTGCCACCACCCCACCCCCTTTGCACAGGGGGTGTCAGGGATTGAACCAGAGACCTTCTAGATGCTCTACTATTGAATATATACTATGATTTCCCCACCCACCCACCCCGCAGCCTCTACTTCTATGCTACACTAATTTGAAAATTAGTGAGAAAATTTTAGCAATTCCCCTGTTATTTGGGCAAGCACAATCTAAGACCCTGGCTGCTTTTGCTCACTGTGGTACCAGCCCAGCGATGCACAGCTCTGCCCAAATAGGAATCTTCCAGTGCCGTTGCTACCCACCCATACAAAAAGCACACCTCCTTGCCTAATGAACGTCCAGTCCTCTCACATATGTAGGTCATGGCTGTTAGGAAAAGCCAGGCGTAATGAGCGGCTGAGAAAAAGCAGAACTGTGTATGAATCACTGAGCAGAACCAATCTATATACCAGCATGAAACTGTTCCACTAGTAATTCCCTGAAGGAAATCATTGCATAAGGGGGCGGCTGCTTTTCCCACAGTAAAATCTGCAAAGCTAAGGCACATACAAAATCAGTGATCTCTAAGTATAGCCAGGCTGCCACAAATCTAGAGGCACAACCCCCCAGTCCAAATTGAGGAAAGTATAACTTGTGTGGTTTATGAACTAAGAGAGCCACTTGTCATCCCATTATGTGTGTTTCTTCCCATCTTGCACCCTGATACAATTTTATACTACAGTGGTACCTTGGGTTACATACGCTTCAGGTTACATACGCTTCAGGTTACAGACTCCGCTAACCCAGAAATAGTACCTCAGGTTAAAAACTTTGCTTCAGGATCAGAACAGAAATTGTGCTCTGCAGCGCGGCAGCAGTGGGAGGCCCCATTAGCTAAAGTGATGCTTCAGGTTAAGAACAGTTTCAGGTTAAGAACTGACCTCCGGAACGAATTAAGTACTTAACCCGAGGTATCGCTGTACGTGATAACAGTTTTCTGTCTGGATCAGTTATTTTTCTGCCTCTTGTTATGCTGAGGAACCCAGTAGAAACGGATTAGCAGGAGATTCAGAGCAGATAAAATATACTCCTTAATCTTCACACACAACCTGAGTCATTTATGGAATTTGCACCCACAAGATGTTGTGGTTGGCTACTAGCTTAGATGTCTTTAAAAGGGGATTAGAACTAGGAAAAAAATCGTAAGATCAGAGGCAGTGTGCACTGTAAAACCAGCTGCTGCTTGTGGGTTTCCCAGAGCAAGACATTTCTGATTCAGCAGGACTTCATTTATTTATTGAATTTATATCCCACCTTCCCCCCACCCACAGGAGCTCAAGGTAGGCCTCCTCCTCACTTAATCCCCACAACAACCCTGTGAGACAGGTTAGGCTGAGAGACAGTAACAGGCCCAAGGTCACCAGTAAGCTTCACGGCCAAGTAGGGATTTGAACCTTGGTCTCCCAAGTCCTGGTTCCAACCACTACACCACAATGGCACTTATGTTCTTATTATAAGTTCGAAGCGATTCAGGTAAGCTAAGGGAATAGGGACTGACTGCTAGTACAGGCAGTGACCGTTTTACGCACATCCGATACGTGTGAGACTCCACACATGCGCATTGCACCGAACCCAGAAGTGACCTGAAAGCGTCACAAAAATGGGTAGAAGGGGGAGGAACGGAATGTTTGCGGGCTTTTTCAATAGTGTTTCAAATATGCATGTTTTCATTGAAACACACGGGAATGTAACCTGTGCATAAATTGGGAGTTGCTTATACTAAATGCTGCTTTGTTCCTCCATTGGAAACTGGAGTAGGACACAGGGGTGCCTTTTGGGAATTGTTTTTGTCACAAGAGGAACTCTTTCTCTACTCCCCCAAGCAACTTACCACACTATAAGGCATATATATGTGCAACTGGGATTGTTTTATATCAAATATAGAATTTTAATGAGAGCTAGCAAACAGCCAGGGTTTCTATGAAAGATTTTACATTGGTGAAGTTCATTCATAAACTAAAAAGGGCCCTTATTTGTTTTCATTCTAATCTCTCTCTCTTTTAATCTTACGCAGGAAAACTTCAGTTATCTGACTGTACTTCAATGTTTTCCTCTATCCCTTCAAACACCCACTACTAACCCCCTTATTTCTTTTGCTGACTCCTTTCTCTCCTCTTGCCTTGAATATCCTGGCCACCCAACTGAAGAAAAGCCCCTTTCTAGTAGCTACACTCTCAGTATGTGAGGTCGTGGGTGGCTCTGTTGATGGGTAGATTTGTTATCTCTAGTCACTTAGAACATGGGATCTTTGTCCTTTTATTCTGAGCCACTTTTATTTCACAATCATGGAGACCTACTGCTCTAGGGCTAGGACTTCTAGGCAAGTGTTCCAATTCAAGAATTTACTAGAAACAAAGGGTACAGAAAAGGGAACTGTATTTTTACATTCAGAATAAGAAGAAAGGGGGGATCCTTTTGCCACAGAACAGTTATTAAGTGGCACCCAGGTATTGTCAAAGGGCAACGCTTTCTAGGAAAAGGTTGCAGCATCAGCATAATTGCACATCTTGTGGTTGGTTGCAGCTCACGCCTAGCCAGGGCAACTTAGGAAAGGGACTGAACATATAACTGTCAATATGTCATAATGCCATTATACAAATGTATGGTGTGACCATGCTCAGAAGACTGTTTACAGTCCTGGTTGCCTCATCCAAAAAAATATATATTTTAGGTTGGAGAAGTGGTTCAGAAAAGGGGAACCCAAATGATTGTGGAGTTAGAGCAACTCCCCTGTGAAGAAAAGTTACAACAGTTGGGCCTTTTATTGCAGAATAAAGATGAGCAAGGGAAAACAATAGGTGTATGTAAAATTACACATGATGTGGAGTAAGTGGGTATATATGTATGTGTGTATATATACACATATATATATTCTCAAGGAATGATGATTATTGTAGTCAAACGAGATCCTCATCACTGTTGTATATGAAGAGCACAAAACTTTTTTTTTTAAAAAAAAACTTTTATTTATTTTCATGGTACAGAAGAAAAAAAACGAGAAAACAATTGTTACAACAGTAAACTGGAAGTAACTTGTCCTGATAAAATTACAGACTTTTATCGTGCCATGTGTTAAAAGTTTCATTTGATTACTGTACTCTTAAGAGATCACGCCATATTTCCCCATGAGGAGTACAAGACTCTTAATCTCTTAATCTCAGGGTCCTGGGATCAAGCCCCATGTTGGGCAAAAAGATTCCAGTCTTACAGGGGGTGGGACTGGATGAGCCCTTGCGGTCCCTTTGAACTCTAAAATTCTATCTATTCTTGTACCCTCTTACAAGCACTTTCCCACTCAATGTACTTAACTGCTGGACTCTGCTGCCCGGGAGGACTCTCCTGTATGTGAGTGTCTGAGGGCCCTGCTCCTTCCTGCCACTCACCATCTGGCCTGGGGCGGGGCCTGAAGCCTCATAAAGGACTGCTGGACTCTGCTGCCCGGGAGGACTCTCCTGTGTGAGTGTATGGGGTCCTGCTCCTTCCTGCCACTCACCATCTGGCCTGGGGCAGGGCCTGACGGGCCTCACTAGAACAGTTGCTGTTACTGCCGGAGGGGTGCAGAGTGCTTTTAAAATGTTTTAAAATTTTTATTTTGAATTTTTTGTATGTGGGGGGGGGTGCGGTGGATGTTTATTGGGCCTGGGAATTTGTTTGATTTTATGTTTTTGTAATTTTTGTAATTTTTATTGTTTTTTGTTTATATTGTCTTATTTGTGTTTTTGTTTGTTTGTTTGTTTGTTTCTTAAAGGGGTTATTTTGTTCTTAAGGGGAGGGGTCAGGGCTGCCGGGGAATGGGCCCCAGCCCACAAAATGGCTGGGATATGCTTCACAGGGGGGAATGCACTGGGACAACCGATCTCAGTGATCACGGGTAGGAGGAGGAGTTACGCTAAGACCAGACCATGTCATTACAGAGGAGGCAGGTTTAGTCGTTGTCTGAGGACTATCCCTGCCTCTGGGTCTGGTCCTGACCGGATGAATACTAGAATCAGCAAGGGATACCCACATGACCTGAAAGTGTTGCTGTGCAATGCCAGGTCAATGATTCATAAGACCACTGCCATCCATGACTTGATCATGGATGGAAGACTTGACCTGGCATGTGTAACAGAGACTTGGTTGGATGAAGCAGATGGGCCTGTCCTTGCCGCTGCTTGTCCACCAGGTTTCTCTTACGCACAGCAACCCAGGTCATGTGGGCGGGGAGGGGGGGTTGCAGTGATTTTTAGGAAGTCATTAGTTTGCACCAGGCGTCCTATTGGGAAGACCCAGTTTTCTGAGTGCATGTTCTGGAAGTTGGGCAATAGGGGCAGTACAGGATTCCTTTTGGTGTACCGACCTCCCCGCTGCACCAAGGATTCCCTGCCCGAGCTGCTTCAGGTCGTGGCGGATGTTCTCCTGGAGACACCTAGCTTGATTGTCCTAGGGGATTTTAACATCCATGCCGACACGACCTTACAAGGGGCCGCTCGGGACTTCGTGGAAAGCATGGCCTCCATGGGGCTGTCCCTGAATAAGTCTGGCCCAACCCATAGCCGCGGACATGCCTTGGACCTGGTGTTTACCTCTACGGATGTTGGTGATCTGACACTAAGTAAAAGCGAAACGAAAGAAGTGCCATGGTCAGATCACTTCCTGGTGCAACTGGACTTCTCCGCGACCCATCCCCTCTGCAGGGAGGTGGGACCGATTCGGATGGTCCGCCCCCGCCACTTAATGGATCCAAATGGTTTCCAGAGAGTGGTTGGGGATGCTTTATCCCATGTTGATGGCCTTTCAGCCGATTCCCTGGTGGCCCGCTGGAATGTGGAGTTAACCAGGGCTATTGACTGTTTGGCTCCGAAGCGCCCTCTCCGATTGCATGAAGCCCGGAGAGCCCCGTGGTTTTCCACGGATCTGAGGGCAATGAAACAATCGTTGAGACGGCTAGAGCGCCGGTGGTGGATAACTCATTCTGAATCTGACCGGACACGGGTTAGAGCTCAACGTCGAGCCTACCAAGTGGCGATAGCGACGGCGAAGAAGACTTTCTTCACCGCCTCTATTGCATCTGCAGAAAACAGCAGCAGGAGACTCTTTCAGGTGGTTCGCAATTTAGTGGAACCACCTGTAACATCAGGGCCCAGTACGGGCCACATGTTCTCCTGCAATGATTTTGCAAATTTTTTTGCAGATAAAATCGCTCAGATTCGGGAAGAAGTAGACTCCACCGTGGGAGCAGGGCCGGGGCGGGAGAGTGCTAGAGTCCTGTCTGGTCAAGTTGTGTGGGATCAATTTCAATCTGTTACCTCCGAGGATGTGGACAGGCTGCTTGGACGAGTGAAGCCAACCACCTGTCTCCTGGATCCTTGCCCATCCTGGCTTATAAAAGCTAGCCGGGAAGGACTGGGCGATGGGCTTCGTGGGGTGGTGAATGCTTCCCTCCGTGAGGGAGCCTTCCCAGACCCACTGAAAGAGGCGGTTATTAAACCGCTTCTTAAAAAACCATCTTTAGATGCGGCCACGATGGCCAATTATCGCCCAGTCTCAAACCTCCCATTCTTGGGCAAGGTGATTGAGCGAGTGGTTGCTGAACAACTCCAGGCACGCCTGGAAGAAGCGGACCATTTGGATCCCTTCCAGTCGGGATTCAGGCCTCATCATGGGACTGAAACTGCCTTGGTCGCACTGGTTGATGATCTTCGGCGGGCTAGGGACAAAGGTGAGAGCTGTTTCCTAGTTCTGCTGGATCTCTCAGCGGCGTTTGATACCATCGACCATGACATCCTTCTGGACCGTCTTGAGGGGCTGGGAGCTGGGGGCACTGTCATACAGTGGTTCCGCTCCTTCCTCCTGGGCCGTGTTCAGAAAGTGGTGGTGGGGGATGAGTGTTCAGACCCCTGGCCGCTCACTTGTGGGGTGCCTCAGGGTTCTGTCCTCTCCCCCATGCTTTTCAACATCTACATGCAGCCGCTGGGAGGGATCATCAGGAGGTTTGGGCTGGGTGTTCATCAGTATGCAGATGATACCCAGCTCTACCTCTCTTTTAAATCAGAACCAGTGAAGGCGGTAAAGGTCCTGTGTGAGTGTCTGGAAGCGGTTGGAGGATGGATGGCGGCTAACAGATTGAGGTTGAATCCTGACAAGACAGAAGTACTGTTTTTGGAGGACAGGAGGCGGGCAGGTGTGGAGGATTCCCTGGTCCTGAATGGGGTAACTGTGCCCCTGAAGGACCAGGTGCGCAGCCTGGGAGTCATTTTGGACTCACAGCTGTCCATGGAGGCACAGGTCAAATCTGTATCCAGGGCAGCTGTTTACCAGCTCCATCTGGTACGTAGGCTGAGACCCTATCTGCCTGCGGACTGTCTCGCCAGAGTGGTACATGCTCTGGTTATCTCCCGCTTGGACTACTGCAATGCGCTCTACGTGGGGCTACCTTTGAAGGTGACCCGGAAACTACAACTAATCCAGAATGCGGCAGCTAGACTGGTGACTGGGAGCGGCCGCCGAGACCATATAACACCGGTCTTGAAAGACCTACATTGGCTCCCAGTACGTTTCCGAGCACAATTCAAAGTGTTGGTGCTGACCTTTAAAGCCCTAAATGGCCTCGGTCCAGTATATCTGAAGGAGCGTCTCCTCCCCCATCGTTCTGCCCGGACACTGAGGTCCAGCTCCGAGGGCCTTCTGGTGGTTCCCTCACTGCGAGAGGCCAAGTTGCAGGGAACCAGGCAGAGGGCCTTCTCGGTGGTGGCGCCCGCCCTGTGGAGTGCCCTCCCATCGGATGTCAAGGCGATGGACAACTACCTGACATTCAGAAGACATCTGAAGGCAGCCCTGTTCAGGGAAGTTTTTAATATGTGACATTTTAGTGTATTTTTTATCTCTGTTGGAAGCCGCCCAGAGTGGCTGGGGAAACCCAGCCAGATGGGCGGGGTACAAATAATAAATTATTATTATTATTATTATTATTATTATTATTATTATGTGGTTCAAATAACGGCAGGTTATGAATGCCTGAATGTGGTTCCTTTAATATGTGTAGAAGAGGGAATATCGTCAAGTGCAGCTTTCCTCATCACTACTACAGTACGGCACGGCATAATGCGCCTGTCACAATTCCCCCTTTCCCATAATTATGGAAAGAGTAGGAGTCTCACCAGATCACACCTTGATTCTACTTGTGCATGTGAATGGAAAGGCTGAACCACATGGCGATGGTTGGTGATGCGAGTTAAGTAATACAAGCCCAACTGTGAATACTAGGACCTTTGGAATTGTGCCTAGGAGAAAAGAAAAATCCAGGCTTGCTCCCATCCCTTTCTAAACAACACTCTGCAGATGTCAGAGCACGGAGGGAAGCTTCATCAGCTGCTACTGTGTGCAGATCAATCTGGTATTAAGCTACGGAAGCTGAGGTGGGTTCAAAGCTAGGAATCTTTATCAGTGGCCAACAGGATTAAGGGTGGCCATCTTCCTTGGCCAGCACAAAAAACCCAAAAAAAACCTCAGGAGGGAAGCGGGTGCCCAAAAGGACACAGCCAACGCTTAGTGTCAAGGAAAGTTTATGGGAAATATGTGTTTGTGTATGTGTTGTTTCCATGCCCCATCACTCCGAGCATATTTGTGTGGCCATTTCCCCATGGCTGTGAGGACGCTGAACCCAATTAACTATCTGTTCGAGCTGATTAGCGGCGCTGCCGTTGCCAAAGGTCACTTTTCCCGCTTGGGGGTGGGGGGAGACAACTCCCAGCCGCAGACCGGTGCCTCCTCGCCCCGAAACGCTCCCTTGCAGCCTTGGGAAGATGGCAGCCCGAACCAACCCCGGCCTCGACTATCCCGCGCAGTGGTTGCTGGGAGATGTAGTCTCTCCCGCGTCGGCGTGGGGCCCGTACCAGAAGGCGCCTTTCCTCCTCCCACTCAATCGCATGGGATGTCGGAACCAATACTAGTTTCCCGAGCGCGATGCACGCTGGGATCTGTAGTTGGGGAAGGAGGGAGGGAGGCTGCGAGAAGGCCTTCCCTCCCTCCGGTCGTTCCCGGCGCGGGGAGGAGCCTGATCGGTGAGTGGTTGGGCGGGGGCGGAGGCTGGGGGGGGGTATCTTTTGCCGGACACCTGGGTTCCTGCGGGAGGGGGGGATGTAGGGGGTGGTCGAGTAAGAAGCGGGGTGCTGGCATTTACCAGCGCGTCCCTCTTTTTGCTTGCTGCCCCAGTGGCCCACCTCCCGCTTAGCTTGGTCTAGGCGGGGCATTGCCAGGCGACGGAGCGACCGCGGTTGCATCCTGGGCGCCTTGTGAGTTGCCCCGGGCGGGCTGCGGCGAATCCCTCCAGGGTGCCAGATCCCTAGGGATGCAACTGAGGCTGCGTTGCCGGCAGATCCCTGTGCTTCGTGGGCGCAGCGACCTCTTTTCTCTTTCCTCTGCAGGCCCAAAGGCGATGCAGGGATGCAGCTCAAGGGACCTCCTAGTTCGCCCTTAGATTGCGCCCCCCGCCCTTCAGGCGGGAGAAGAAGGTTGGGCGGGGGGCTAAGTTGCACAAAATGCGATCTCTTTTAAATGTACGTTAGTGCATCTGAATGTGCCACACACTCGCCCCTCCTCAAAGTGGCTAGAATACGCCCCCCCCCACGTACTCCACCCCGTCCTTGCAGATCCATTGGCAGTACAGTATAGCTTTCCTGGACCTTTGCGGTGTTGTGACATTCTCCTGGGTATGGTGTAAAAACTGTGAAACGATGGAGCGGTTGCTACCCTTGTAGAAAGACTTTGCAGAAGGGTTGCAGCTGCTACTTCTGTGCAACATCTTGCCCCAGGGATCCAGTCCCCAAGGACTTTTATTTCTACTCCTGTCAAACAGTGGCGTAGCGTGGGGGGTGCAGGGGGGGCTGGCCGCACCGGGCGCAACATCTGGGGTTAGGGCAAATCCACGGGTTAGGGGGCGCAAATCCACGGGTTAGGGGGTGCAAATCCACGGGTTAGGGGGCGCAAATCCACAGGTTAGGGGGCGCAAATTACTTGCCTTGCCCCGGGTGCTGACAACCCATGCTACGCCACTGCTGTCAAACTCCATTTGTACCATTTCACCTGCCCAGTTCAACCTGGTTGGGTTTACTGTGGTGGGTGCTGCTTAGGAAGCCTTTTGGTCCAGCACCTTAACCACTCAAACTGAGCTCATCAGTGTAGAAATGTTTTCTGCTGTTTGCAAGCAGATGGGTCCGTTAACTAAGGCTGGCAGATGTGGGTGCAGAGACTGTGGAACTAACTCTTGGTAGAAATTTTGGCATCATTTCCCTACCACTGGGTTGTACTAGCCATGCTGGGCTATGAATGTGAGGTCATCCACCTATGTGCCGGACATTTTGCAACAAATAGCTCTGCCCCCCTCTTTTTTTGAGCTATGAAGCTGTTGTACCTAGTGCATGTTTTACTACCCTTGTATGCAGACCCTTTCATATTGGGAGTAGTGCTGGGAAGCAATCACTATAATGCTTAGGGGGGAAACAGTTTGTAGAATCCAAGACATGCTATATGAGCAGAACAGGAAGGAAAGTCTGTTAGGTCTTTAAAAGAACTGGTTGGGCAAGTCAGCAATCTATGACCTGGTGACATTTCCTGGTAACGTTTCCTGGATCCTATTTGGGGAGGAGCTGAGCTCTGCCACCTGTCGCAAGCTATAGGTGCGGCTGGTCCCCAGAACTCCCAGCAAGATATGAATTGGGAACAGTCAGAAAGGTCTGGAAACCACAAGGGCCCTGGCATAATTGCTACTCAAAATGATGTAAAGATCCAAACTTCTGGGGTGGGAGAATCGTTGTCGGTAGGTGAAAGAGCCAACGGTTAGCAGCCTGATGACTGAAGGGCTTGATCGCAGCCTTGGAGTCTCCTCGTCAAAAGGGAGAGGGGTTTGGAGTATGGGCAGGGCTGGTTTGTCCCATGACTCAGTGGCTTGTCTTCCTAGATTCAGAAGGCCCAGTGACCTCCCTTCCTTCTCCTATCTGTCCCTAACTCCCTGCCTGCTTCACTGTGCTTTCTTGTTTGGATTACAAACTTTACATAGTTTAATTGGGTAATTAGCAAAGCTTTAGTTGACCTATTGGTGCAGGCCAATTTTAATTGCTGAGGACAATTTCTGCGACTTAGAAATGCACTTGTTTGTTTACTTTCAAGGCTTTTTTTGTTTCTGGTGCCTCATCTTCTACCACCTTCTAACAAGGAGCCGGAGTTCTTTTGTGTATTAAGAGCAAGCATGGCTTGAGTGTCGGGGCTTCGACTGGGGAGATCTGGGTTCAAATCCCTGTTCAGCTGCAGAGCTTATTGGCTGACCTTGGGCCAGTCACTTTGTCTCATGGTTGTTTTGACAATGAAAGGGCAAGGGGAACACACAGTCTATCTTGAGCTCCTTGAAGGAAAGGCAAAATAAAACTGAGAATGAGTGCCTGAGCTTGCTTTATTCCCTCCTCATTTTGTGTCCCATTTCCTATTACAATGTGTCTCTTAGATGGTTATTCTGAGGGTGGGGGCTATCTTCTCACTGATATTCATAAGCTGCTCTGCGATCCAATTTTTGGCAGAACAGGACAAAAATCCCCATAATAATAGATTGCAAGCTATTTTACACTTCCTCCAGTAACTCAAAAAGGCACCTTTATTGGAGTTTGGATAATGTGAGTAAATAAGTAATTAATCATTTTAAAGTGTTATGTTTAATAAACTGGAAAAAAGGTTAATCATTTGGCAGTCCAACTTCTAGTGTGCCCATGTCTCTGGTGTAATTCTGCTCCAGCAGGAATCCTCGTAGTGCACAGTTTGGAAGTGCCCCTGCTGGTGCTGCTTCCATGCCTGTTCCGTTGCAGAATTCCTGACCCAGTTGCCTGGCTCCCCCCCCCCCCCCGATGTTGCTGCTGCACCTTCTGCCCTTTCTTGATTCCTTTTGCTTTTCCTTCTTGCATGGATAGGAATCAGTATGCTTGGTGCTGCTGCCTCACTGCCTCCCCCTCCTCCACCCCCCCACAAGGTAGGGCAGATTGCATGTCCACCCCTGCT
Source organism: Podarcis erhardii (assembly GCF_964252035.2). Classification (NCBI taxonomy): domain Eukaryota; kingdom Metazoa; phylum Chordata; class Lepidosauria; order Squamata; family Lacertidae; genus Podarcis; species Podarcis erhardii. Next base: position 31,522,739 of record NC_138498.1, read on the forward strand.
GCATCCCCTTTTGCACCCCCTGCTGACCCTCTTCTTCCCTTCCAGGTTCCCGGGAACCTCAGGCTCATGCCCGTCCCATCCCGCCCACGCCTGCAATGGGACGATTCTCTGAATCCCTTGCGGATTAGTGTGGGCGGACTCCCAGTGCTGGCGTCCATGACCAAAGCGGCTGACCCCCGCTTCCGCCTGCGTTGGAAGGCCATTGTGGCAACCTCCCTGGCCCTGAGCCTTGTCCTGCTGCTCCTCTGCTTCCAGCGTTCGCCTTCGGCAAGCAGGCCGGTGCCTCTCACCGCTCACAACTGGCGTCTCGGGGCACTGCCCAGTGGGCGGTACAATGACACCTACCCCTTGTCGCCACCCCAGCGGATCCCGGAGGGCGTGCGCTACCGCATCGGACTCATTGCCGACCTCGACACGAACTCCAAGGGCCCCGGCGAGCACACCTGGTTCAGCTACTTGAAGAAAGGTTACCTGACCCTGTCGGCCAGTGGGGACCATGTCTCTGTCGAGTGGGACACCCAGGACCATACGCTGGAGTCTCACCTGGCTGAGAAGGGGCGGGGCATGGAGCTCTCTGAATTGGTAGTCTTCAACGGCAAGCTGTATGCTGTGGATGATCGCACTGGTGTGGTCTACCAGATTGATGGCACCAAGGTGGTACCTTGGGTGATCTTGTCTGACGGGGATGGCACAGTTGGCAAGGGTGAGCTCAGGTTTTGTGTCGGATACCCCAACGTCACTGTCATTCCCCAGTTTCTCAATGTCCGAAATATAACAGAGGCCACAGTAGAAGTGGGAATTCCCAGAATTCCCATGCCTTCGGTCACAAATATGACCGGCTCACAATTAGAACATAAGAAGAGGCTGCTGGATGAGGCCAGTGGACTAAAAAGTCCAGCATCCTGTTCTCCCAGTGGCCGACAGTTCCTCACAATGTCCTGCTTTCCAGGCTCAGCTGCATGCATTCTTTTTATTACCGTTGGGCTGTGGGACCCATTTTTAATTAAGAGGCAAAAGTTGTTGTTCATTTATTAGCACATTTGGTAAGATCATGGTGCTCATAATGCCAAGGTTGAAAGTTCGATCCCTGTATGGGACAGATGCATAGTCCCGCATTGCAGGGGGTTGAGCTAGATCAGGGGTCAGCAACCTGCAGGCCATGGGCCACAAGCGGCCCACGCGGGTTGTTTAAATGGCCCCCGAGCCACTCCTGAACCGAGCCGCCTGCTTGGCGAGTGCCTGTGCGCTGCGCTAAACCGGCGGAGTGGGGACTTGCTTCCGCGGCGCCAGAAATCGCATCTGTGCATGCGCAGATGCGATCCGGCCCACAGAGTGATATCCGTGGGAGTGAACTGGCCCAGGCGAGGTAAACCTTGTTGACCCCTGGGCTAGATGATCCTCAGGGTCCCTTCCAACTCTTCAACCATATTTTGAATGGAGCTCTGAGAAGTGAATTTGCCTCCCTACAATAGACACACCTCTCTGCTCCTTACAAGGGAGCTGTGGAAGCTTGGGTCCAGGTAGCTGGGGTGTGTATGTTTGACTGGAACCGTCATCTCCCCGGGCAATTAACACCATGTCTTACGCCTTGAACTCTTTTCTGTTTTCCCCAGGGTTTAAGGCTGAGTGGCTAGCGGTGAAGGACGAGCATCTCTATGTAGGAGGCCTGGGCAAGGAGTGGACGACCACCACAGGGGAGGTGCTGAACGAGAACCCTGAGTGGGTGAAAGTCATTGGCTACAAAGGTGACGTGGCTCACGAGAACTGGGTGGCCAATTACAACGCACTGAGGACTGCGGCGGGGATCAAGCCCCCAGGTGAGCAGTGGGCAGGTTCTTGGATTTGAAGAACTGGTTCAAAAGAAACATGCTGGCACCTGCGTCATTCTGCTTCTGGATTTTCTGAGCACTCTAGGTTTTGGTTCGTTCTTTGTATAGATGGGATTGGTGAATGACAGAGGGGAGGTCAGAGGGGGTATGGAATTTGGGGGGGGGGGCAGGAGGCTTCCGCGCAGGGAGAGTAGGCGGCGACTAGGCGTCAAAGAGCTTCTTTGCTGGAAGAAGTTCAAGAAACGCCCACTGACGGATTCTGCCAGCGATTGAGACAGCCACGGATGAGTGGCTGTCCAGACAGAAAGGGTTCACACCAGGTAACCCAGCCAGGTGTGGCAACGACTTATGCACGAGCAACCCCTAGAACCATTACAGATCCAGAAGCATATCTCTTTATGTGGAGACAGATTGTTGGTCCAGCTGGTCCTACTCACTGTCAATGTTGGTAGTAACTCTCCAGAGTCTGGGGCAGAGATCTTTCCCAGGTCTTCCTTGCCAGGAGTGGCTTAACTGGAGATGACGGAAATTGCATCTGTGAATGCATGTGCTCTGTACCACCGGTTCATATGCCCACTTCAAACTCAGTTCTTCATTCCCTCCATCTTCCAGTGTGTTTGGGGTACTCACATCACTGATGATAGGGATGCACTCATGCAGTATTGCTGCCACAAGCATTATGGGCTAGCTTGTAGTGAAAAGTTTTTTTTATTATGTGTTCTCTGTTTTTAGCTTGCGTTTTTATGTTATGAACCGCCCTGAAATCTACAGATGAAGGGCAGTATACAAATGTTAATAATAATAATAATAATAATAATAATAATAATAATAATAATATACCCATTCTCTTCCCCTTTGCCTCCTGTGGCTTCAGAGCCAGTGTGGTGTAGTGGTTAAGAGCAGTAGACTCGTAATCTGGTGAACCAGGTTCGTGTCTCCACTCCTCCACATGTAGTTGCTGGGTGACCTTGGGCCAGTCACACTTCTCTGAAGTCTCTCAGCCCCACTCACCTCACACAGTGTTTGTTTTGGGGAGGAAGGGAAAGGAGAATGTTAGCCACTTTGAGACTCCTTTGGGTAGTGATAAAGTGGGATATCAAATCCAAACTCTTCTTCATTGTATTTGCCCCTGGCCCGACTCCCTGCTTGACATTCACTTTTGCTCCATCCCTCCCAGGTTACCTGATCCATGAGTCTGCCTCTTGGAGCGAGACACTCCAGCGCTGGTTCTTTTTGCCGCGCCGCGCCAGCCACGGGCGCTACAACGAGCAGGAGGACGAGCACTGCGGCACCAACCTGCTGCTTAGTTCCGCACCGGACTTTGCCGACATCACTGTGAGCCGTGTTGGCGACGTCATCCCCACCCACGGCTTCTCCTCCTTCAAGTTTGTCCCCGACACGGATGACCAGATCATTGTGGCACTGAAATCTGAGGAGGACGCTGGGCAGGTGGCAACGTACATCACCGCCTTCATGCTGGATGGGCGTTGCCTTCTGCCTGAAACTCGTATCGGTTCCGTCAAATATGAAGGCATTGAGTTCATCTAATGAATTGAATGGGTGCTTTGGAGACAAGGTGGATGAGCTGGGTGTGGGGATGGGGCAGGAGGATGTGCCCCGGGATTTGCCCTCTTAATTCTGGCTCGGCTGCAAAGCATGGTGGGACTCTGAAGTGCTCTTTCATGGCATAGCTTTCACTTCTATAAAAGCAACTTGGTTTATTGCAAGTGTGGGCCTGTTTCTGTGCGGACCCCTAGTGGTGCAGGGTGGGCAGCGCCTTTGCAGTTTTTCATTTCTTGGCTTCATTGCACCCTGCAAGAAACTCCCTTGGTTTCAGTCCAGCTCCTTCCTGCTTTACTCAACTAGCCTGGTGATCTGGCAGGACGTACGTGAAGAATTGGCTTGATCCTATCCCTTCACTTTATTTTATTTTCTACAATTCACATGTGCCTTTGTTAGGAAAGGGAAACTTTAGCACTTGGCTGTCCAGCAGGATTATTATTCAGTCACCCAAAGGGTCTTCCTTGGCCCATCCCACTCCACCCCACAGTAGCCTTGGACCTTGGCTAGATGGGTACTTCTTTATGATTAGACATTGCTGATGAGACCTAGACCTCTGGTCTGGAGTATGTCAGATAACCGTAGAGGGGGTAAGAGAGCTGGGGAAACTGTTTGGAGCAAAAGGGTGCTCTGCGGTCAGCCCCCTTGTGGCTGCAGCAAAGGGATCACTTCCGTTAGCTGCTCTATGTAGTTCCTAATCTTGAGATACCCCAGACTCCATATAGGTGTGAACCAAAAAGGGTAGATTATAAGCCATACTCAGACTGCCGACCCATCTAGGCCCAGGTGTTTTCTTTTCAGCAGTTTGTTCTATCCAAGTCATTCCCAGAGTAGCCCCACTGGAATAAATGGACTCAGATTTGTCCATTGCACACAGTAATCCTGCACTGCTAAGGCCATTATTAGAAAGTTCTCATTTGAATCTTCCTTTCCCCCCTTTTTTTGGTTTAAGGTGGGTGGGGTTCAAGGTCAGGAAGCCAGCATCCTATTCGAGTACTACAACTGAAATAAAGTGTCCTAGTTTATTTTTGCTGCATTTGGCATTCCTTGTTCTCCACGTGTGATAAGACAGAGCATGTGGTCCTGAGCATTAACATCAGCCCTAGTAATGTGTTATGTATCTCAATAAATTATCAAGAGTTTTTCTAGTCCAAGAGCTTGTGATGGTTTTGCCTCCTGAAAGCACTTTATGGATTGTAGCAATGTTCTGATGATTTTCCTGTAGACCACAACGCTATAAGGCAGTAAACTACACATATTAGGTGCCTATTTTCTAACAGATAGGTTTTTGAACGTGTATGCAAGAAATGCCAAGTCTTATGAATGAACTTGAGAGGCTTCAGGTACCCCAAATAAACCCCAAGTGACCTTTGGTTTATGTCATAATGTATATAGTTGGAGACTTTGCCATTTTGTGTGTGTATTTGTGTGTGTGGCTTTATCCATTGTAGAGCTAAATCAGGGTCCCATCAGCGTATGGATTACCACTAGCGCAGCAAGGCTCCTCCTTCCTGTGCCCCCTCAGTCAGTTCTAGGAGTTTCCCCAACCCTTCAGAACAGATTTGGGGAGGATGGAAGGTGCAAGTGAGGAAGGACTTGACAGGATGAGTGAATAAAACATCACCCATAACATAGCAAGGCTATCTTACGCCACCAGATCAGCCATGGAGATATTTCCCAATCCTACTTAGAAGTGCCAGGGATTGATCCTGGGATGTTCTGTGCATAGTTAAACTATGGAACTCACTCCCACAGGAGGCAGTGACCGCCACCAACAGAGAAGAGGATTGGACAAATTCATGGAGGAGAGGGCTGTCAAAGGCTACTAGCCATAATGGTGAGGCTCTGCCACCACACATGGAGGCAGCAATGCTTCTGAATACCAGTTGCTGGAAACTGCAGGCAGGAAGAGTGCTCTTTTGTTTGAATCCTACTTGTGGGTTTCCTACAGGCATCTGGTTGGGCATCTATGGGGAGCAGGATGCTGGAGTAGATGGGCCATTGGCCTGATCCAGCAGGCTTTTATTGTGTGCAAATCATGCTCTACTACAAAGATACAGCCTCACTTCCCCTGTGTAAAAATGTATTCGGGCACATGGAATATAACATCCTAGTAGGGCTTTTCCAAGTTGGATGTTTCCAAAATAATCCCACCACAATACTTTTGGTTTATATCATAAACTAGTATGATAGTATGACAAAGGATGAGTTTATGAAAGGCTAATCACTAGATGGCAGCACTTGCGTGTAGCAAAACCAAGTCTTGAGATCATTTAATCTTATCTGAAAGGACCAGTCTTTGGTGGGGGATAGAGGTGGTTCAATAGTGTTACGTGCCACATCAGATCAGTGCGTTAGCATTTACTTTTAAGGATATATAACATTCAGAAGACAATGAAAAAGTGCAAGGCATGCTAAATAAAAATAAGAGAGTTTAGCACACAAAATTAAGATTTGATAGCATTTTTATAAACAGAACATTGTCAGAAAACTTAAATAGAACATATCTAGCTGTTTTTTGTTTTTTGTTTGCAATTGAACAGTGTCAGTTACATTTGCAAAACAATCTTGGACCTCTGTTGCTGAAGCATCAGGCTGAGACCTTGTTTTGACTGAGGAACTGAGAACCCATGGACCCAAGATCACAATATTGTACTGTACTTCATTAATTCAGAATAATCACTCCTAATGTGCAACAGAATTGCATTTGTGCATTAAAAAATGGCATCTCTTAAACTGCATTTTATTTTGACTGTACAAATGGGGACATGCTACATTACGATATATGTTGGGCTCCAACCAGCCTCAAACAAGAACATTAGGGTGCTATTCATTGTGTTTGTGTGTGTGTGTGTGTGTGTGTGTGTGTGTGTGTAGGGGGGAGATTTCAGGGGGAGGGGAGAAAAAAAAAAGACTATTCGCCCTCACCGTTTCCTATTGAAATCTTTCCCTGCTTTGTTATACATTGCTTGAGTTCAAGACTGTTTGCGCTTTCTAAACTTGAGCTCTTTCTTGTTATATTGTGAGTTTTGGGGTGTGGTGGGGTTCTCCACAGATACAAAAAGAAAGAGAAAAAGACATTTATTTCCCCTTCTCTTCAAAATTTCCCACAAAAGGTGTGTGTGAGAGGGTTTTTTAACCTCATGGCAAGGATCTACCTGACCACAATACTATTTCAGAAAATTTTAATAAATCTTTAGAACTTCCAGATTCTCAGCTTTCATTTTAAAAAGTTTCTAGCATTTGCAGAACCTGAGTTATGAGGCAAAATGTGCAGGCACCAGTCTTCTAGTTTTTCTGTGTGAGAAACTAGCTTGCCCCCCCCCCCCTTTCCAGTATTTTATTTTGCCTAACAACCTGAAAAAAAATCCTGAGGAAACCCATGCTTCTGAACTTCTTCCTTGAGACAATCTGGGCATTTGTCACCTTTTCTGCAATTGTTGTTGAACATTCAGGAAAAGTCAGTTCTTTGGGTTTTATAAATGCTGATCTGACTACTGAAGTACCAGTATGTCAGGAAGCTCATGGGGTAATTGGCTTTGTTGCCAGTGTGAAATTCTGTCAAATGACATAATTAACAATAACTTGATTCTAGAATACACTATTTTTCTGGAATACAAATAGGTTAACCTTGTTGAAATACCCTTAGGATGTTGTGTTGTTTGGGTTGTGGTTGATGTTATAAACTGCACTGTTAAGATATATAACTTTGTTGGGCAAACAAGTTTTTATCCTTCAAACTGAAGACAACATTTCTGTAAGATTCACAAGCCAAAATGATGTAATGTCTCCACAGTTTCCTTTCTTGCCCCCTTCAGATTTTCACATGAGTTGGAAGTTTGAAGTAGACTGGCAAAGGACACTCTTTGTCAGCCTGGTGCTCCTGTCTTTCTAGCTGACTTACAATTTTAAAGAAGAATAAGAATAGATCAGAACATTTATTATGTCCTGCGGCGTTATGCCCTAGGACCATCGAGTCCAGCATCCTGTTTTCACAGTGACCAACCAGATGCCTATGGGAAGCTCACAAGCAGGACATGAGTTCAACAGCCCTCGCCCTACTTGGGATTCCCAGCAATGGGCATTCAGAAGCATGCTGCCTTTGACACTGGAAGAGGTATATAGCTACCATGGCTAGTGGTCTTTGATAGCCTTATCTTCCATAAATTTGTCTTATCAAGAGCCTTATATTCATCAGAGTTTTGCCATCATCTGTGAAAATTGTGAAAGAATCCTTTCATGGAGCATTAAGAGATGTACCATCTAAGGTCTTCACTGTACTCCCTTGCAGTTGTGTGACCTGCGTTCCTCACAGTGGAATACCCCACCCTTGCAATTCTCCTATATTCTCATATATGATACAGAAAAGCTTTTAACAGCAAAGCAACCAACCAAAGGGCTACATATTTATCTGGCTGCCATATTAGAAACTGTATCTTTAATCAAGGGTGCAGACCTGAAACTATCTGAAAAATTAATACCTACAAAGTGATCTCTCTTATCACAACTTTACCATCTAAACCCTTAATACTTGAAACATGGATGTATGCCCACACCTGCAAAAGAAGCTGTCCCTAAGAAAAATAATCTTTATTTGCAGTATCCTCCTGGTGCAGCATGTTTAAATAATCTGCTTCTGTGTTACGATTTGAACGCCAGTAACTAATGGAAACGAATCTGGTATCTCGGGTCTTGAAGACCTCAGCAAAACCTCTAATATGTTTGTATTTTTTGCAAACCTTTGGGGAATGCAAAAGAGGGAATTCTCCAGAAACAGCTTATGTATTTGTCAGCAATGCATTATAGAAACTTAGTTGAAGGATAGAAAACAGAAACTTTCTGTTCCTCCTCTACTCCTTCTTAAAGGGCAGTTTCAGAACTCTTTTGCATCCTTGCCCTCACTCCTCTTTCTCAGAAGATCTTCAAGGCCAACGATGCATTTCCAAATTGCCAGCATCTTCCAGGGTAAGTACAAGAATTTGACGAGGAAAGCTAGGTGGCATAGATAGCAAGGGCCCAGAAATTGCCCCAGATGGGCAAGGTGTGTGTGACCAGATGTGAACTGAGGATAAAATCAGTTTGGAAAATCCATTTAAAATGCATCAGCAAAAGACGAGAAAATGCATTTCAATTTATTAATGCATAATTATGTGAACATAATCCACAAATAATATAAAAGGATAATCAAGAGGACCATATACATAAATTAATCTTGGGGGAGGGTAAATAAGAAGTATATACAGGTAATATAAAGTACAATGGTTACATGGGATAATAAAGTGTGAAACAAACTGTATTAAAATTTCAGATAAAATGGCTATTACATGCAAGGATTACAGGGTATAGGATCCAGAAACATGCAAATAGAAATTTAGTTAAACTAGAAGTAGAAGTAGGAGGAGGAAAAGGTTCAAAAATAAAATAATGAAGTCTAAACCTCACCCAGGAAAAAGATAAGTAACCTATAGAAGTAACCGATAAAAATAAAATCTAGGCAAAGTTGTCCATAGGCAGTAGCTCAGGAAAAACGCAACTGTGTAGAGAAGTAACAATCTTCCCAAAGATTAAACAGAGGTGTCTACATTGGGTAAGTGGAAAATTCAGCACAGAAAACCTAAGCCAGAGCAGAATCAGGGGACGAAACTTGCTTGCGTGAAATAGAGATGGAGCCAAGACGGAGTTCTGTGAAGAATAATGTGACGTATCTCTCAGCTCCCCCAAATCCCAAAAATCTTTCCCTGTTTGCTGATTGGTTCCTTTAATTTGTCCTTTACTCACAACTAAAAATTGGTTCTATACTGATAAATGCCATGTTGGGGCAGAAAGCATACCACTTTCCTTTAATGTGCAGGAACTTGCCAAGTGATGTGCTCCTGAGGTTTTGTCAGACTACACTGGGCCCAGACACAATTTTCAAAAAACCAACTTTATACCTTCTTCGCACTATGGTCCATTGTGCCACAGCTTGGCCAATGCCTAGTCACCATAGCAACCACAAGTCTTCCACTTCATTTCAGAATTCAGAGGTCTGGGCTGAGAAAAATATCTGCCTTCCCTTGCAGTGGAAAGCAGACAGTAATGTTGTTTATGAGCCAATTTGAAGCCAAAGACTTCTTCCCATCCATAGCTCTGCAGGTCTTGTTTTCAGTATCCCTGGATCTCCCCCAGCTAAGAACAGACCTACAAGTAGCCGCTAACTCTGGGACCTGTGCTTCCAGAGGGAAGTATCTAGGAACAGTTCAGGTGGCTAAATTTGAGAACCCCTAATCTCCCTGTGGGATGTGCTAACTTTTGTGCTTCCTGAAATCTGCATTGCTTGCTCCCTGCAGTGGTGCTCCCCAGGAAAAAAGAGGTATGTGCTTTAAGGATAATGTTGCTTCCCAATTGCTTTTTTGCAGATCCAAGTTCTGTAATGTGATGCAAAGATACAGGACAGATTCACATAGAGTGCACATGACTCCCCCCACCCCACCAAAGATTCCTGCAGTTTCCCCTCAAAGAGCTACAATTCCCACAACCCTTAACAAACTACAGTTCCCAGGGGTCTTTGGGGAAAATCCATGTGCATTAAATGTGCTTTAAATGCATGGTGCAGTCTGAACAAAACTCAGCATGAATTTTGAGTTTTATGAAGTATGGTGGCATCTTGTTTGGGCACAATCTGTAAATCAGTTTGGTTTATGATTTAGGGCGATCCAAAGCTTATTCTGTAGTGCAGTGGTGCTGACATGCTGTTTACTTATTCAGACCGCACCCGTGCCTTTGAATCAAATAGGGAACTCAAATAGGGAACTCAAAATTGCAAACTGGCAAATGGGGACCAGTTTCCGCTATATGCCTGAGCTTTCTGGTTGGAGCACTAAAGCAGGTAGCAGGGACATGTAAAAACACCGCATAAGCCATTCATGTCACTAAAGTTATAACTGTCCTGCTTGGTGGAGCAGAAGAGTGCACTGTTTTAGATTTGCAACCTCTGCTGGAATAATTTTACTTAATCTTTTCACTGAAATCTCAAGTTTCTTAAACTTTCAGTGTACTGGAAAAGGAGCTGGAACTCCTGTATGTTTTGTGGTTGCTGGTGTAGGGAGCCTGGAGGAACAGCATGAGAGGGAAGTGTTGAGTCTATGGAGGGGGAAAATACTTCTTCTTTCTTCTTCTTCTTCTTCTTCTTCTTCTTCTTCTTCTTCTTCTTCTTCTTCTGTTCACTACCATATTTTAGGGGTGGACTCAACATATTTGTCTGAAGTCTTTCTCCTGAACAGTGCTGAACTATATAGGTAAATAGAAATGAAGTACATACAGTTATTCTTGAGCTGTGTTGTGCTGCCAGCCACTATTCTGGTCCTCTTGCCAGTGTGGATCTATAACAACAACATATTATTATTATTTATACCCCGCCCATCTGGCTGGATTTTCCCAGCCACTCTGGGCGGCACCCAACAGAATTAAAATAACAATAAAACATCAAACATTAAAAACCTCCCTAAACAGGGCTGCCTGCAGTTTCTTATTACACGCCTGCCATGTGCGAAGCTCTTCAAATGAAAACCTCCTCCTTCTGCACTCTGATGCAGCAGTACTATGAATGAGTAGGGTAAATGACAGAGGGCACATTGCTAGGGTTGTACATGCTGTTTGCTGCAAATGCAAGTCCTGAGAATGCATCCATATGTGTGGATGTGCCTGCATTAATTAATTAGAAACCTGAGAATTTTGCCCAAATCGTAAAGCATGTCTTTGAAAATGTTTTAAGCTGGGGAATAAAATCTTCCTTGGTAACAATGGGCATTCTTGGCATCTACACACACTTTCCTTGCTCTGCCTGCCTTCCAGTCTGGGGTTCTCCCCTTGGGCTGAGCTGGACCTTCCCATGTACTTTAGATTCTGGTCAAACACTATGATCCTACAAAGTAGGTAATGTTGTATCTCTCTCCTTCAGGTTGGCTGCACAGGACTACATCTGGACTGCTAATTCTCTGTCTGCTATGCTCTGGCTCAGATGACTCACTCCGTAAGTGTCTTTGTGTCCTCAGGCTCTCTGATCCTTCTCTGTTCAAGCAACAGCAGCTGTCATGGCCGTTGGGAATGGGACAAAGCTACAGACAGGTTCCTGACTCTTGGCTGTATGACCGCATGTCTTGGCTTGTGTTGCTTTCAAAGAAAAAGCCAGGCAGTTCTGTTCCATCCAGACTTTCTCACAGTGGCAGGACTCTATTAACTATGGATCATACCTGCATAGGAACCTGTTTCACAGCTGTGGAGCCTGTGGTCCTCCTGAAGTTGCTGGACCACAACTCTGATCATGACTGACTTTTGGCCATGCTGGCTGGGGGTGATGGGAGTTATAGTTCAACAAATATCTTTGGGGCCAGAAGTTATCCATCCTGACTTAGGTCCCCCTCCACTTTTTCTATTGCTTGTGGGAGAGTGGGCATGAAAGCTGACATTTGTTTGAATTCCATTAACTAGGAAACTCCTTCCCAATAATTAAATACAGCATTAATGCCAAACATTAATGCAATAATGTATGGAAGTTTTCTGTCCAATGATCTCTAGCACACTCAGCATGAAACCACTGCTTGCTTATGTATTTTTATACACGTGTTATCCATGTATTTTATATATAGAGAGTGGGGGAAGGCAAGGAAAGCCAAAACAGAGTTACCTTGAATTGCACAAATATTGTACTATTTCTTTCTATACGTAAAAGGTGTGTGTGTAGATCAAAATATTCAGGAGGCCCCATGTGACTTGAGCCTGGGCATACCAAGCAGATCCATATCTGGAAATAGTTTTTATCTACCAGATTATTTCCATACATCTAATGGGCCTGGGTTATTCCCAGAATAACTGACGAAGCTAACCTTTCCTTCCTTCTGCTCACACAATTTTACCAATACTTTTACTGGTATAGTCTTGAGTTGTTAGAACTGATGAATGTTAATTCCAGCCTCCAGTTTTTCTGTGTGAATTTAGATAATAAATATCTGCATGCATATCCAGGACAGTGCCTGACATACAGGAGCAGCTAGCATTTGACAGTATACAACAGCTGACTTGCAGTACCATTCGGTAAATTTTTGACTAACCCTATTCATTCTTAAGCAGTTATTAAATGTCCTCTAGAACGACATGGAGAAACATACACTGAATTGCGATGTAAATTTTGATTTTGACATTAAAATGTGAGGAAGTTCTGTCATCCAAATCTGATCCAAGAAATTAGAGCAATGTATTAGATTCTGAATTTTGTTTCATTAAAAAAAAAAAACCTGCAGTAATTCACAGTAGCAGCTCTAGAATTCCATCCGTGCTCATAAATAGAATCAGGTCCCACAATTTCAGAATAGGTAGAAGAGGGCAGGGTAGAGAGGTATCCATTCAGTTCAATTCAAGGATGCTATGACTAGCTCTCTGGCACCTCAAGCTTCTTCTTGTAGCTTGTAGTCTGCTTCTGTTAGCCTTTCACTTTTTGTGTCATCTACTTACTACAGATCTATATGATGGAGCAGTTCGGCTGGCTCAGGGAAACTCTCTCACTGAGGGCCGTGTGGAGATCTACTATAATGGCGAGTGGGGGACAGTATGTGACGATGGCTGGGATATTATGGATGCACACGTGGTCTGCCGTTCCCTGGGCTTCATGAATGCAGTAGAAGCAAAGCAAGGGGCAGCATATGGGGAAGGTAGAATACAGATTTTCATCCCTTATGATATAGAATAGTGTATGTACGCTACTGTTTCCTTTACCCTGCCCCATTGCTTCCTAGACCCAAATCCTATTTTACCTGGGTGTGTTTAGCCTGGAGAAGAGAAGATTAAAGATGGTATTCAACTAAATTTTACTCAGAGTTGACCCATTGAAATTAATGAATATGACTAAGCAGGGTCCATTCATTTCAATGAGTCTGCTTTGATTAAACACCACCCTATAGGAAGACATGGTTGTTGTTGTTTAGTCGTGTCCAACTCTTCGTGACCCCATGGACCAGAGCACGCGAGGCACTCCTGTCTTCAGAAGACATGGTAGTGGCCTTCAAAAAATCAGAAGGGCTGTCACACAGAAGACAGAACATATTTTTGTTGTTGTGGCTTCAAAAGTTGGGACTAGAACCAATTTGTGGAAATTACAGAGAAGTGAATATTCTCTAACATTAGGAGAAACCTCCTAACCATAAGAGCCGTTGGACAGTAGAACAGGCTGTCACATAGGAGGCAATGGGCTGTCCTTCAGTGGAGACATGGAAACAGGCTGAGCCCCTGTCTGTATGGGACCTTTCCCATTCTTTTCTCATCCTCAATTTAGCCCCCCCCCCCTCTTCCTCCCTATGGAACTCCCTTCCCTCCAAGATACAATCTGTGGGGTCTCATGAGTTTTTGCTGCCAATTAATACATACTTTTTCACCTAGGCTGTTGTTTTCTTTAACTGAATGCTACTCTTTGCATCTTGAATTTTGTACAGTGATACCTTGGTTCCCAAACGGCTTAGTTGTCAAACAAATCGGCTCCCGAACGCCGCAAACCCAGAAGGAAGTGTTCTGGTTTGTGAATGTTTCTCGGAAGCCAAACATCCTCCGCAGCTTCTGCTTGAGTGCAGGAAGCTCCTGCAGCCAACTGGAAGATGCGCCTTGGTTTTTGAATAGTTTCGGGAGTCAAAACCACTGTACTTTGTTTTAGAGCACTTCCAGATGGCACATTTATTGAGCACTCATAATGATTTGTTTGCAAAAAGTTTATGGTGAGGTTATACAATGCCAGAAGTTTATCTAAGTATTTGTGATTTCTTTGCAGGAAGGTTATACAACGGTGCTCTAAGTGATTGTTATTTCATGCTTTCCAGTGCTTTTTCGAATCACTTGCCTTACCACAAAAAGTCCATGGAGGATTTATTGTACAAGAGCGCCTGTTATTTGGGCAGTCTGAATTTGCCAATATGCAATTGAATCCCATTCACAAAAATGCAGCAGTCTGGAAGCATCCTTGGACTTTTTTGTTGTGAATATTAATTGTGTAGTATTTTAACCACTTTTGAAATGTTTAAATTCTCATTGTAATGTGCTTTGTTAGGCACGTTGCTTGAAAAGGGGTATATAAATACACCAGCCAGATAGATAGATAGATAGATAGATAGATAGATAGATAGATAGATAGATCTCTAACTCTTATTTTGTGAGAACAATTGTTTATTTTTAGTTTCTAAACGTTTAAAAGCGCAATGCTTCTGCATCCAAGTCAGTGCAGCATGACGAGCATGCAACTGAGCTCTGGCTCTGAGGAAGGATTGAGCACAATTGATCTTTGCTGTAAATTGGAGGCATGTTTTGTATGTTGGAAATTAATACAAGCCTCAGCTCCACTTCTGACCTACAATATTAGCAGTGGGCTATATCGAGTCAATTGTCTTTCTCTTTCTCTGCAATCTACAACATGGGGCTATCATTTATTGTTCTCTACTCCCTATCTCTGGTGTGACAGACTGCTGAGTTTGTTTTCTTCACAGGACTGGGTCCCATTCTTCTAGATGATGTCGATTGTAATGGGACAGAGAAGTCTCTTGTACAATGTAGATCTCAAGGCTGGTTGTCGCACAACTGCGGACATGGGGAGGATGCAGGAGTGGTGTGTGACAAGAGTGAGTCCTCAGTGTGATGTGGTTAGCTGTGTCATCAAAATATCCTAGGGTCACAGGTGTCAATGGTGGCAGCAGGGAGCATAAAATTTACCCAATTTCAGATAGGGGGTGCCCAGGTAGAACTACTACTACCTTGCTGTACCAGTTCAAACCTAGCCCTGCTGGTTTTGCTATGTCAGTCTGTTGTTCATTATTTCAGTTTTCAGATGCTTTTGAGTGACAGCCAAAAGTGCCTGTTTGGCAATGGAACAGATACCTGCCTCCATGCAACATGAATTCCCTTTCCTCTCCTCACCCCTGCAGCCCCCCCCAATACCCTCAGATCCACTCCAGAAGGTTGGGGAACCCAACAGAGGTGATGATGAAAGGAGAAGAGAAGTTCCATTGTGCTTGCCAAATGCTGGCTATCACTGTTTGGCAATACACCTAAACTAATTCCATACATTTTTATTTATGCAAGTAAAGTAATTTCCCTGCTGCTATTGTTCCATAACCCTCTCTCTCATTTTGGAGTGGGGCTATTGGTTATTGCATATTATACCGCAAATTCATGGTCAGCAAGGTTTCCTGTTTTCCCCATGACTCATTTTTGTTTCCATCATTCCAGAAACTGAGTTTTTCCTGGATCATTCCAGAGGTTTTCCTGAGGACCTTGGTAAACTGTATGACAGCCAGCAGGACTGTGACCTCAACATCACTGTGCTGATAGCAGATAACAACACTGAAGTCCTGAGTCTGTGTGCACATAGACTGATTCTTCGTACAAACAGTGAGACCAGCCTTCTTCTCCAAGGAAGCACACTGAAGGTAGATGAAGAGTGCCTGCCCAATGTGAACAGCTTTCTCAGGTAAGAATAGCAAGGGTTTGACATAGCAAGTCTGATTCTCCTGACTTTCTATGCATTCTGTGCATCAACATAAGGCTGTAATGGGCAGTATTTGAGCCATACAGGAGGACCACACTGTTCTATTAGCTCCTTCACTAAGTTGATCTAAAACAGAGCACTCACTCAGACAACAGAAGCACCTCAAAAGTCTTCTGCAAAATGTGTTCAGTCTGAAGGGCACAGAAAAACATCTGTGTAAGGGCCAGCATCTCTGCTTTGTGTGTCAGGCAGGGGCAGGGATTGTTTTCAGGTATTTGCAGGTAATGTGGGGCTTACCCCCAAGACTGAATCTAGTTCAGCTAAGTTACAGGCTTAACTGTAATAAATGATCTAGTGGATCACACTGGTCTTGCTTGTTGCCTTCCCCTTTCTCCTTATGGTCGGAAGGTAATGAAAACTAAGCATGTCAGTAAGTCCTCACTTTTTTCTATTGCTTGGATTTGGATTTGAGGCACCACAAACATTCTTTTCAAAGTCCTGAGTCTTTCTCTTTCAAAACCCATCATGATAAAAATAAGCAGCTGCTGTATAGCCATTATCTCACTTCTTAAGTTTCCTTCTGTTCATGCAGGTACTTCTACTCACGGCAGATCAGAGTGACACTGCATTCAGTAAAGTGCTTCCACAAGCTGGCTTTGGCCTACGGAGTTCCAAGCCTGCAAGCGTACTGCATCCAGGTCTTCCCCAACTTATTTCCATTGGACCCCACTTTTCATGTTCACCTGAAGATGTACAACTACAGCCTGGCCAGTGGAGATGCCCAGCTGCAGGATCTCACCGTGCAGCACCTAGCCTGGAACTGTGAGGCCTTGACTCGCACTGAGGCCTGGTTGGCCCTGACGCCAGAGATGATGGAGGCCCTGCTGTCCCGTACAGATGTTGTGATTCAGAATGAATGGTCCCTGCTGAAAGCTCTGGACCAATGGGCTCATACCAATGAAATAAAGGAAGGCCACGTGGAAAAGATCCGCTTTCCTATGCTTTTGCCAGAGCAGCTGCTGGAGCTCCAGTTCAACCTGACCTTTTATGAGACTTATAAGAATATTTTCCAGAGGAAGATTATGGAGGCTCTTGAATTCCACACAGTGCCACTCAGATTCCTAGAGCAGTACAAGCTCCATGACCTCACAAGTGATTCACACATTCCTCGTTTTTACACTGAGCCCACTTGGAGCATGCACCTAAGCTAAGGCTTCTGGTTGCAGCAGTATTTTCTTGGATCCCAAGTCACCCAGCAACTTGAAACAAACAAGCACCCTAGCTTTCTTTTCAAGATGCAGAAGATAACCTGGGCCTTCAACTACCACAGCCCTGAACAAAACCACCAAAATGGTACATGCTCTTCCTCAGACATTACCCCTGTTAGCTATCTTGCACTGGAAGGTTCTTCTGATGACACCATCCATTACAACAACAAAGCACTCTTGCTCTGCCAAAGTTCCTATATCGCAGGTATTGTCAGTTTTCAAAATGATACGGCCGTGGTTCCCAATGGCACCTTGTTCCCATGCCCAACTCGCTACTCAGGTTTTATTGTTGTGGTGCGTCCTAGTTACAAGCTGAACACATAAAAGGCTAGCATTCTCTGTTGCAGGCAGAATATATAACGTCAAAATCTGCCCTTGAGGCACATCTCATAGCACCTCAGCTTCTATTGTTGTCCTAGCTGCTTCTCTAACTGTTGATTCAGCATTGTGTCTTGATAGTCCAAGCCAGCATCTATATCATGGTGAGCTAATTCAAAGTGGATAGGTAATTTTATTTACCCTTGAGTTTGACAGATGCATCTACAATTAATCCTAATTAATTGAAGTCCCCATGCTGTTGGATGTGCATTCCCTGCCCCTTTATATCCCCCTAGCTTGAGATTCTCTCTTAATAAAATTTGAAAAACAAGTTGCCAACATTCGCTTTCAATATTATTATATTATTAACATTGATTTATTAATTGCCTTCTAAACCACCATCTCAATAAGATTTACATATGAAACAATTAAAAACAGTTAAAAATACAAAAATGAGCACATTTTTAAAAAGACTAAATCTCTAAGAAGTGGACACTCGTGGCAAAGACCCATTTAGCCTGTTGGAACAAAAATGTCTTCAGTTGTTTCCAGAAATTGCAGATTCTGAACATGAATGATATTCCAAAGAAAAGGGGTAGCAACACTAAAAGCTACACATTTTTGGTGATCCAAAAAGCCACCACCATGCCATTCTTCTAAAGATCTCAGACAAAAATGTCTTTGAGCATTCACAGGATGACCTTACCATAGAGTCAGCTGCTATTCTGAAAAACTGACCTAACAGCAGTGCCTCTGAACATGTGCAAAGTATGTTCGCCTTGTGAAGGGCACTAGTTTCTTTCTTTTTGTAACCTCGTAGAATTAAAGAATCCCTGTCTTCACGCAGTTTCTGTGATAAGCCTACGTAGCTGGGAGGGGAAAACTAGTAGTCATGTACAATACTTCAATCCTGTCCAGGAGTGCCATCTTGGCCCCACGACTGTGGGCGCCTGAGGCCATGGGTGCCATGCAACATGCATGGCCCTGGCGCTGAAATTTGTGGGTGCCCAGCCCCTTCATGGGGAATTTTATGGGTGCTCAGGAACCCAGGGTCCCAGGGAGTCAGCACCTATGATCCTGTCAGTGCTTACTTTGAAGTAAACCACTCCAGGGCTTAGTACAGCTATGTACAGTATTCATACGACTACAGCAGTAAAAGAATGGAAAGATTTATTCAGAAAACACTGAACAGAACATAAATTCAGGCATATAGATCAGCAGTCTAGCAATAAAACTTCTCACATAGTGGAAAAGGGTCAAAGTCAGAGATGCAGGGTTAAAACATTTAAAACTTTTAGATTTCCTAGAAAATTACTAAGCCACATGTGTATAGACTTCAGCCTTCTCAGTCTGAGATCAACTGTCAATCTGCCAAATTGGTTTCAGCTGGTTGTTTGCTCATGCTGCTCTATCTCTAGGTGAAAAAGCAGACGTCATCTATAGGTGGAAACAGTGACAGCTCATGCCCACTGGACCTGGTAGGGCTGTTAGGAAGTCAGGGGTGTGTGCTCAATTAAGTCTCAGTGCATGACCAGTTCTAGTTTTCTCCCTAGCCTTCTCCCTTGCAAAGATACCACGGGGACTTAAGCTTTGCAGTTGTACAAATACTTAAGCAGTACCTACCTAAACTGAAAAGTGTCTTACAGTACTTTGCTTCTGAAGAGGTCCCGGCTGTCACAGTTGATTCTCTGTGGGAGAAAAGCTGCATTTCAATGCAAAGGAAACAGTGCAAATGGGAAAAGAATGTGATCAATTACATATGGTTTGTGGACTGAAAGCAACGAAAACAGCAAATATTTATCATGTTTGCTGTATTGATTTCCGGTCCAGACATGGGGCAAATAAGCGAACACTGATCATTTGTACTCCTGTTTCCATTTGAATTCTCTGACATTCTTGCCAAGGGGATGTTTAGCACCATGTCTAGTTTGGTTGTTAGCATTAGTCATAGAGTTGCTCAGACCAGGAAGCAGGCTGCTTGACCCGGAAGCTTTTAAAGGGGCTCTGGGCACACTTCCTGTCTTGCAATGCTGTGGCCTGCTGCCAGAAAAATGATTCCATGTCCACCATTTCTTCTAGTTCCCTTCTCTCATCAGAGTACACAAGCCAAATCCTTGCTTGCTATATCTGAGTTCTGGCTTCCAAATCTGGAGGAATTTCCCACAATATAAGGCATCCCTCCTGTGCTGGGGATAATACGACCAGATTCCCTTAAATAATTTATACAATAACATGAATGATTTCTATAAATAAGTGCATGCAAAGTTACCATGGTAGAAGAAAACTAAATAAATAAAAACTGTATGTGCAATTGCCATCTATCCCACATCATATCACATCACATCAGTATCTGTATTTATGTCCATTCTACTGGCTATACAGTAATCCCTTGGCAGTTTAATAATATATATTGATAGGACACCCACCCCCTGACTTTGTGGCTGCAAAGAAGCAGGTTGTTTGATTGCCAGGATCTCTTACCTCTTTCTTTTATTTAGTTTTCCCCCTCTGGTGCTCTTATGCCCCTTGGGGAAGGGCTGTAACTCAGTGATATAGTGTCTGCTTTGTGTGCAGAAGATTCGAGGTTCAACCCCCGGCATCTCAAGGTAGGGTTGAGAAACACTCCTTCCTTAAACGCTGGGGAGCCACTGCCTGCCAGTGTAGACAAAACTAAATAAGAAGGACCAATGGTCTGGTTCAGTATTAGACAGCTTCCTATATGTCTCCTATATGTTGCACATAAGGATAGGGATGGTTTTCCAGCTCCAGAGAGATTTCCCTCTCTTCCTCAGAGGCGGTTTGCGACACACATAGCAAAAAATGTGTCATTTCCTGAGCATGATCAGCATTTTAAAAGTTGCTTTAATGGTTAAGGTGAGGGTGAGTCCAACAATGAGCACTGTCAGCACTTCAAACAGGAAAGCAACACCGCAAAAGCTGAAGAACAAAGAGAACCTGATTGGCCACAAATGCCTTGCAAGGGACAACATCTTAGCAGTGATCCTGAGGACATTTGCCTCTCATATATTCTGACAATGTAGGCTGTCTCTGCACATGATTCCCATCATGTGAGTGAGAAGCTCTTCTATCTCTTTCAAAAGTCTTCCTCCTAAACACATCCAGGGCTGGGGCTCTTCCTTAGTTTTCCCTAGTTCTGTATCAATTCATCACTCCTGTGCCTGTTTTTCTCTCATAAAAGTTCAGGAAAATGTTTTGCCTACTTTTGAGGGGAGGGCCTGCATTTACTTTTTAAAAAAATATTTAGTGGTAAATTAGCAAATTTACAAATTTGTTCTTGTTCTTAAGGTATCTTCCACAGCAGAGCCCTTTAACGCTGCTGAGGAATTTCACTTGAATCAAAATGGAGGCTCCACACAGCACTGAATTTAGCTTTCTATTTTCCAATAATGCTGTTCTCCACGGTCAAGATCCTTCTATGTTTGCTTACAAGCCCTATTCAGTAAAGGTCCCTTTGAATGTTAAATTAAAACCCTGCCAATGTTATTGCTTCCTGTTGATCAAAGCTGGAGGATTACTGATTAAAAGCCTGTTAATTGCCTCTTGAATAGGGATCAGAGGCAGCATGCCAATGAGTACCAGTTGCTGAGAAACAGCCGTGGGAAGGGGGCTATTGGTCTCATTTTTTAAATAGTAAGATAGTTTTATTTCATCATTACAAACTCAAAAAAGAAAAGATAATTAGACATTAACAAGTAATTAAAGTCCCCCCCCCAAAGAATCTGACATTGGGGCAATTAAGGAAAGACTATTCAACAGGCAATTTACAGGCCACAGTCAACAGGAAATAAAGGCACAGCCCTTTAAATAGAGACCTGCCCATCCACACTAGACATACAAATGCCGTGATTGCATTTTATTTCAATATTGTAGGTCAGGAAAAAAACAGAGGACGGCCTCCTGTTTCCCCGCCCCAACCTATAAAATTGCAATAAAATGCAGTATCTGTAATTTTTTTTGCCCTATGTGGAGCCACTACTTTCATATCCTCTTATCCAGGATAGGGATGAGTCATTGTGGGAAAGCTAGATGTGTTGTTGTTGTTGGTTTCTAAACTGCCCTTTACCCCATAGGATCATAGTGTGGTATACAGCAAAGTAAACACATCACAAATGCAATAAAACAGATTTGAACCATAGCATCAAATTCACCCACCCCTCAACTACAAATCAGCAGTGGACATTGTTCCAATACCCAAGCCTACCCTTGTCCCCTAAACATCAGCATAAAGAAGTACATATTGAGCCATCAGCAAAAGTTCATCAATGAAGGACACAGCTGTATTCCCAAGGTGAGGGAGTTCCACAAATTGTCCAGGGCTGGGGGAAGAGGGCACAGAGAAGGTCCTCTCCAAGGTCGCCACATGATGAGCAAAGCTTATCTGTGGAACCATAAAAAGGGCCTCCCCTGCAGATCATAAGGCCAGGACTGGCAGGTATGAGAAGAGACTGGTGCTTTTTCATGTATTTTGGTTTTAAATTGTCCAGGGCTTTGTACATCAGAGTTTAGCAGCAAATAAGCAGCCAGTATAGCTCCGGGAGGACTGGCGTTACATGAATTCCCCTTGCTGTATCACTCAAAACTCTAGCAGCTCTGATCTGCACTAGTTGCAGCTTCTGGAGGATCTTGAAGGATAGCCCAACACAGAGGATATTACAATAGCCTAAACAGGAGGTGGGTAACTGTGGTTGGGCTATCCTGGTCAAGGAAGTGTTGCAGCTGATAAACCAGAGATAGGTGGAAATAGTCACTCCTAGTCACCTACTCTCCAGTGACACAGCTAGAACCAGGAGTGCCCTGCAATTCTGCCTAAAACATGCTGTTTCTTTAATTCCCAGGTTGGTTCCTAATCCAGGATTTCTATGAATCTGTACTGCAAGTGTTAATAAACCAGAATGATTCTGGATGAAACCATTATAGGGATTTGTGGGGCTTACCCTGCCATTTGGCAGAATGAAGCCATCTGCTTTAGGCAGCATCATAGGGTGGGGGGAACTGATGAAAGCTGAATTTGCTGCCTGAATGATAAAGCAGGACTTTCTAAAGTGTTGGCCCTAGCAGGGTGGGGCCCCCCACTTGTGCTCTGATTCAGGCAGGAAAATGTTTTGGATGTGCACCGAGAATTTGGTTAGAACAGCTCCCTCCCTCCCCCCACCTCATGCCTGGGTCTGTGCTAGTGGGTGTGGGAACTGCAGATGTCTGAGTTCCAGGATTGGACCAGCCCTTGGCCTGTGTTTACTAAGTGTCCACGCTTTCTGTGCTGTGAGCAATAAAGCCCGCAAATGACTGCACATGTGTTTCCATTTATCTCCAGCCATGACTCACTGCTGGGCGCTCAGCCGGCTCCACTCCCTGGCCGTCAGCAGGACCCGCCTCCACCCTGGCTTCCTGACCTTAGCATTGTCAAAACACTCATGCAGATCCTTCTGCGCCTGTTGCAATTTTTCTGCACATCCCCGGGGCATTCTGAGGCTGCTGTACTGCGACTGGACCTCCTTCTCTTCGGCAACCTTGGTCTGAATTCAGAACATGGGGGCTGGGAGGGACCAAGTGGTCAATGCCCTTGGCACGTTCAGAAATAAGGATGGCGTGGGAAAAGGTCAAGATCTGGTGACTACATGAAGTGCCAAGGTAGAGCAGCAGAGTTAAGACACAGCAATGTTTGCCCTTGCCTGTTTTCAACAGATGTGAGTTAGAAAGGAGCTCAGGGCAGTCCCGATTCCCAAGGAGGGGAACAGATTACAGAAAAGGGGGAGAATATTTTTTTCCTTTTGTAAAATGGATCACATGCTCATCATGAGCATGCTGCTGATCTTGAATGGCCAGGCTTCCCATCAATATAGAAGCCATCAGTGGAGGTGACCAATTAGGGAGAACGAGGCACTGCCTCAGTTCGACCCACAGCCCCTGCCTTCTTACTTACAACCAGTCCAGAGGGTGGCCTTGGCTGTCAGCTTTGTCTTCCTTAGTCTCAGCAGGGAGGAATATAGGGACAAAACCAGAATGAAATGGCTGTGTTTGCGCCTGTCATTGGCTTTGGCTCCATTTCTGGTGACCTTATGCTCTACCAGTCCTAATGAACATCAGTCACCACTGGAAGTCAGTTGCTGCTGCAAGGAAGAGGCATCATTCAGGGTACCCCTAATTCTTTGGAATTGTTTGAGGAAAAACCAGGGGGGAAGCTTGTGGACAGCTTAGATATAGGGAATGCAGCGCCCAACACACACACTGCTCCTTCAGCATGTTCAGGCCATAGCAGACCCCTAACTTACATGGAATTACCTGGAACATGGCCAAGATGAATCTCTATGTGTGTGAAGAATATACAAGACTGTATGTTGTACAACTCACTTCAACTTAGTTAAAGTGCTTGGGAAGGCCTCTCAAGCTTATGAAAGGGAGACTCTAGAACATAGTATCTGAGGCTTTTGCCTCTTGAGGTCATGTCGTTCTCACTTTCCTCTGTGACTAGACTCATGGTCTGAGGATTGAGAAATCCCTGTATTTTGGAAAGCAGCAGAAGCCACTTGGAAGAAGAAGCTGGGCAGTCTCCTGCCTTGCTGCCAACAGCTGAAATGCATTTCCTCCTCTTGCTATGAGATTCCATCTGGCACAACAAGGGTGGGAACTTAGCATGTTTTTAAGAGTTGAGCTGCAGCGCTGAAAACAACTTCCGCAGCTTAATTCGAGCCAGGTCTCAATGACATTTCACCTCAGAAACTATTTTCAGGGCTATGGTTCATCCCTAAAACATGAAGAGGAGTAACAAATAAACAGGGTGCCACTGTGTATGTGCAGAAGTCCTCTGTCTCACTGGAGTAATCATAACTAGCTCCCCAACATCTGGGATTAGAAGGCTGGTAGCAGTAGACCAGCTGATGGAATTCCAGATGATGATTGTTTTCAAAATCTTTGATTCATCACTGATAACAAAGATCAAGCTAGTTTAGAAATTTCACATTCTGATCTGGAAGCACTTTGGTAGCCCAGTGGTGAAGCTGGTTTATATATTCTTCTAGAATGCCTAGCATTTATATGCTGGCATTAACCAACTTCCTCAGCCCCCTGGGGAAGACAAAGGTAGAGAAACTGAAGGGACCAATTCACTGATTTTCTCCAAGAGAAGGAAAAATTATCCAATAATTTCTTGGTGGTCAGACTCAGTATTATTAGTGGCACTAGCACAGATTCTTTCTCTACCCAGCCCCTTTTTTGGTACAGTTGGAGAAATGTGTTGTGAAAGGGGGCATTATTGGTTTCTTTCTGTTCTTATTTTTATCATGTATTTTGTGGGGGTTTTTTAATTGTAATTTTATGTTATGAACCACCCTGAGATCTACGGGTTATACGGTGGTATAAAAATTTAATAAATAAACAAAAAAACAGCTGTGCTGGTATCCTGGTCACCATTTTTGTATCCTGCACAATATTCTGGAATCTAGTACACTTCTGGGTTGCAGTGAAAGGAAAAGTGGCAGCTGTCGCAAAAATTGTGGAAAATATTCAGAGAAAATTCGGCAAAGTAACCTTTTTCTAGGTGGGGGCAGGTGAGAAAAAAATCTCAATTATTTTCCCTCAGAAAAATGTTGGCCCAGTTCTGCCCTATTTCCTCTGGCAGCGTCCTGTCAGAATGCCTTGGGGAGTTCTATTGCCAACAATGGCTGCCTTGCCAACAGTGGCTGGGCCTCTTTTTTTCCTTTTTAGGCCACATCTGACATAAGACATGACTGGAGGACTTACCTCTCCTCAACTGTCACCCACATCACTTAGAGGCCTTCTCTCAGCCAATATCAGAGTGCTTCACTGGGAGAGCTGGAAAGCAGAGCTCAACTCCGTCAGCTGTGCTGTGACAGGCCTGCTCCATCAGGCCTCCTCTCCCCTCAACTGCCATATGGGGGCAGCCATTCCATCAGGTGGCCTGAACAGTGCCAGCTGGTCAATATGAACTGTTTAGAAATTGGTGCCTGAATTTTGATTTTCCTCTACTATATCACTGTCCTTTTCCCTTGTGTGTATTTTTTTTTTTTTTTTTACATTGTAAGCCTGAAGTTAGGGACCGTCTTGTTTTACTTGTAAGTCAGCTGCTGTGGGAGACTTTTTGACTGAAGAGCCAGGTACAAATGCTCTAAATAAATAAATAAATAAATAAATAAATCCTTGCTGACTGAATTGACTTGTTTTCTGGATGTTTAGCTCTGCTGAATTAACATAAATGCTTATTCCAGGGATTCTCTCTGCTGAGAAGGAGCCAGGAAAACTTGGCTGGGCTTGCTGAATGATATTGGGGGCAAGATTTAAGGAAGGGGGCAGGAGGAACCAGTTTATGTGGGTTAATCAGTGCTGCATTATTACTGTTATTATAGATTAATAAGTAGAGACTTCTATGCTCAACTGAAGATTTATAAACATACCATGAAAACAGCTTTAAAAGCATTTTTTAAAAAGTAGAAAAGCAACAACTTTAGGCTTAAAGAAAATACAGAATGAAAATCTAAGGCAGATTATCTTTTTATTGAGTTGGAAAAAAGCTTGTGGAAACAAAAATATCTTCAAATGTTTCTGGAAAGGACAAGTGGTGGACGCCTGGCAATTAGGATCAGTTAGGATCCTGTTCCACAGAACAGGGGCACCCACCCTAAAAGCCCTGCTGTGGATTATTGTGGAGTGACCTCCTCATATTTGAGGGTCTTTGAGGGAAACTCTTCTGCTGCACGCAGTGACCTACAGGGAAAAGAAGTAGTAATATATTGGGCTCACAGGTTTTATAGGGGGATACTAATAATGGATACGAAATACCAATTTTGTGTAGCAGGGTGCTACCTCCTCACGGAGCCTCCTTTTAGTCACATTTTTACAGCACTACTACTATTATTCTCTCTCTATAGAAAATGCATGCTGCCTTGTGGAGCGCCAAGCACACGCCTGGCCTTAAATAATTTATATAAATCATGTATACTGTATATACACACACACACAAATATATAATTTAGCACTCCTTCACAAGGTTCACATTATGAAGATGGAATTCAAGTTTTAAGTAGGGCTGTATGCGCTTACTCTTTTAGCAATGATAAACTATATACTATAAATCAATATATTACTATATATACTATATACTATAAATCATTATATTATATCCAGGGGTGCCAACTTGAATAAATATTGGAGGGGGGCAGGTAAGCCTCGCCCCACATCACAAGACGTGGCACACGCGCACCATTTAAATGTCAATGCCCATCAACTTTTTTTGGGGGGGGAGGAAGCCCCCTCAAATATTTTATTCGTGGGTTGGGGGCGAAGGGACCTCGGTCCCTAGGAGTTGGCTGCCATGAATCTGTATCTCCGATAGCGCCAGGCGTGTGCTTGGCGCTCCACAGGGCTGCATGCTCTTCCCGAGCGGAGAGCTCCAGAGGGAAGGAGCTGTCAACCAAAGAAAGCTTGCGCGGGTCGCCAGAAGCCGAGCCGGGACCGGGGGCGAAGGGAGCGAGCAGCGCAAGAGGGCTGCCGGGAGCAGGCGAGCCGCCCGCTCTGGCCCAGTGCCACGGAGAGGAGGGGCAGCGAATCCCCAGAGCCCATTAAAAAGCCAGGCTTCGCCGAAGCTAGGAGAAGAAAACACCTCCATAGAAGGCAGCAGCAAGCAGCAGCAGCAGCCACGATCTGCGAGGCTCCGATTCTTCTAGTGGCGGGATCTTTTTCCAACCCCCAACCAGCCCGAGAGAGAAGGCCGAGTGCAAAGCCCAAACTTTCGCGACTGCCTGCTGCCGCCGCCGCCGCCGCCTAAGCGCCAGGAGTCGCCCTGGGATCGCCGCAGCAGCGGACGCAAAGAGAGAAGCACAGAAGATCGAGGCGGGCGCGCGCGCGCGTGTCTGGATGAGGCGGCAGCAGCAGTGAGCAGTCAAATCTCGCCCACCCGCCACCCCTCCTTCCTTCCCTCCTTCTCTCTCTCTCTCTCTCTCCCTCTCTGTCTATCTATCGGTTTCTGTCCGCAAGATGAGCGCTACGCTCCCAAGCCTCTTGGCCTCGCTGGCCGTGTTGCTCCTGGGCAGGATGGACCGCCTCGCCGACGCCTGCAGTTGCTCCCCGGTGCATCCGCAACAAGCGTTTTGCAATGCAGATGTAGGTAAGAAAAGGACGGCCACCCTCCCCTTCTCTGCGGCTCCCCTAGTGGCTTCTTACGCGGCGTGATCCCACCCAGCATTTCTATCTTTCTCTCTCTCTGCCCCCCCCCCCGGCTGCTGCCTTCGCTCCCGCTGCAAACTCACTTGTTAGCAGCCAAAACAGCCCCACCCCTTTATCCTGCAAGAAAAGAGCCGCGGTGCGCGCGGGGAAGGGAGTGGGGAGGTCGGTTCCCTCCTGCCCTGGCCTTGGCCAACAGTTGCTATTGTCAAGGAGGCTTTGGGGTTGATGAGACTGTTCCGCTGGCCGATTCTTTCCCCATCGGTTTAAGGCACACGCAGTCACACATACACAGAGAAGTGTCGTTCTCTGCTGGTATTCGCCTCTTCCCCCCGCCCTAGTACGCCCGCTCTGACCCGATCCACAGGAATTCATTGGAAAGCACAAAGGCAACCACGAACTCAAATTCCTCTTTTCTGACGATGGCTTTCTGCCTGCAAGATGCAGGCTGCCAGGGTTTGGTGGGAACAGCTTTGATACGGAGGGGTGGGGAGAGGTGGTGGAAACGGGAAGGGAATGAAACCAGGAAATGAAAACTTCACAAAGGCAAACGGAAAACGTCGGGCCATCTTCCCTGAGTCGACTCGGTCACACCGAAGGGTGTGGGGAGTGCTCCGTTCCTATTTGCATTGGTATATATATATATATATATACCTTTAAAAAACGCCTTTGCCAAAATAAACAGGGTGGGAGGGAGCCACATACTCCCCCACCCCCCAAAAAACCAACCTCCCAATTGGAAATTGACTTGCTGAACAGTTCTAGTGTAATTTAGCATGTGCACCTAGTTCCTATTTCCATTTCTTGAACTCAAGGTACAGCTGTGCTGTTATCACTGTTCTGGGGGTTGCAAGTTAATTCCCCTTGAACTAATTTGGTAGCGCTTCAAAACGCAGGGCTGGGTTGACAGCCTACAAGGAGATCATCATCTTGTGGAGGAAGCTGGAGAGACAGATGGAGGGAGGCATGGGAGGATCTGAGGCTACAGAGCCTGTTTGATGGCACCAGAAGGGAAGCTGCAGGGCATGAGGAAGCTTGGTTGGGTCGGCGTAAAGCGGAAACCAGATTTCCATCGACTTACTGTATATAAATATCTTCACAGTCCCTAAGCTCCTGGCTCAGGGGAAAGAAACTGTTTTCTTTCCTACGGGAGAATCTTGGCTCTGTTGACTATTTTTGCTGACTGCTGTTGCTTTTAATTGTCAGTAATACACCTCGGCTTCCTACTTCTGGGTGCCTTGAGCAACCCTCCAGGGAAACAGTATTTTTGTAGCTAAGAGACTTTTTTTGCCCCATCTGCATATCCTTCCTATGCAGTAATCTAGCTAGAGACCCAGGTTGCTTAATGAGCAAGGGCTCTGAGCATTCTATATACAGTATATATAGTTTCATCATATCTGCAGCCCTTGTTGGTCGGAAACAGCAAGTGTAGCAATGTTTAAGGAGAGGCATAAAGTCATAGTCATAGTACGTTGCCTCCTCACTTACTGCTTCTTAAGAGCTTCGTATAGAAGTTTCTCACTGAGGCATAAGAGCACATTTAAAGCACATGGTTTCCTTCAAAGAATCCTGGAAACTTTAGCTTGTTAAGGTGCTGGGAATTGTGGCTCTGTGAGGTGCAAATGACCGTTTTCGGGGTTCTTTGTGGGAAGCCATGTGCTTTAAATGTATAGTGTGCATGTGACCTGTGTCTGCCCAAGAAGCAGGAATGCCCCTTTAGTACTTGTGTGTATGGGTTTAACTTTGCAATCCTTTCTTCATCACGAGAACAGAAGACTAGGGGCATTCTATTTCTGCAGTCAGGGTCTCTTGTGTCTGATCACCTAGTCCAGTCAGTCAGGGCATAATCTAAGACACTTTGCCAAGGCCACAGAACCTGATTTCAACGTGAGGGTGTGTAGCCTTGGAAGATGTGAAGTAATAATACAGGAGAGAGGGTCTTGCTCTCACTACAGAATAACCACATGAGGCTCCCCAATATTTGGGATTAGATAACAGGACTTCCAAGTTATTGGGTTTGTGTGGTGTAAGCCTGAGTCTCCAGGACTTGCCTTTTTAGAAATTAACTACTGGAACAGAGGAGAAAAGATCCCCGCCCCCCTTTCTGGCTGTCCAATCTGGGTCTCTGTAGGCCTAAAGACCTCTTGTCTGCCTGATTTGGGAAGACCTGATTTTGGATTGTGCTTTCTGTTCCACCTGCTGCTTCCCTGGCTTTGGGACGTGCAGGGCTTTGGAGACCATTTTTTTTCCAGGCAGAGCAGTGCACCATGGGTACTAGCTTTCAGCGTGAGTGGGGAGAAGTCTGCAGTGTGGCCTTCTTCCCAGCATTGCTGGGGCCCTCATGAGAAAAATTAGCACTGTGTGTTTCCATCTTGATTCAATCAAGAACTTCATCTGCCAGCTCAGCTAAATGCTGAAGAAGAGGGCTTGATCATTCCATTTTGTGATGTCATAGTGTGCGTCCTTCGCACTTGGCAAATGGTGAAAAGGGCTGAATGGAGAGCCGAGTGAGAGAGGCTGCCTTGCCCTTCTCATTCACTAGGCACTCAGTGCTGGGTCACTCACTGGTGGCTCTTTTATTAGTAGGCGTTGCCATTCTCTTTTCCCAATTTGCTCAGCTTGGAAACTACTGAAAGGCCGAGCCTGATAGGGCTGGGCCTCAAATTCCACTTTTCCCTATGAATAATCCCCTTATTAAACTTTAACCTATTAAACAAGCAGCCCTGGCCCCAGTTTCAAGATCTTGCTCTAGAGATGGAATTTGAAAATGCTCTGGCAGGGCAGCCTCTCTGCTGCAACAGTCTCGTCCATTAGAAGTTCCAGACTCTCAGGCTGCCTTCTCTGAAACTGTAGTGTGTCCAGGAACTGAGCAGCTGCTGTCAGCAGCAGCCATTTGCGGTTTCACTTTGCTTTTCCAGTGTCACTTCCCTCCACAGAAGTAGACATCTCTGAGATATGAGAACCAGTCATTGTATAGTGTCTGGAGCACATACTCTCAGTATCTAAAGCCTTTCATGTGGGAATCCAGTGAGACCTCACAGGACCCTTTTTGCTCCCTGCAGCTAGCACGAAAGATCCTTTTAACCCCTTTTAACAACAAGCAACACTTTTAGTTCTCCATTGGCCATGCCTCAATTTCTACAAGGCTAGCAGAGAGGATGCCCCTAGCCCCATGCACTTTATAGTCAGGAATTGGACTGTGCAGTTTAACTTGCTCACTTCTGTTTAGTATCCTTTCATTTGCACACCAAAGCCCAGCTTCTAGGTACGGCAGATTTCGAAGTAATCTGCCAATGTGCTTTATTCTGTAAATTATTGATTTGTGATATGAATGGATGTGAAGGTGACAAAGGCCTTTAGCAATATGCAGAAAAGTTTATTACTATGTATAACAAGCAAGTAGAAAGTCTATAGAGGAGTGTTAGTAGCCTAATAAAAATAAGGGTCAGTATGGGAGAGAAGCCATATTGGTTATTCGGAAAACAAAAAACAAAATGTGAAATCTAACATGCATTCCAATCAGTGTTTCCTGATGTTCAGTTTTACCAGACGTGATCCAAGCTGTGAAACAGTGCTGAATACAGCTATTTTTTTAAAAAAAATCATTTTTATTGATTTTCCAATAAAAACAGCCACTGAATACAGCTATTTAAAGAGACATCTTGCTATAGGGTCTGCCCTCTTCCTATGCAAATGAGTTTTTCAGACCTTTTATTATGTATCCATGGAACACCACATTTGAAGGTACTTTGGGTCCAGTCTGTTTAGGACTATGTGCGTTAATACAAGAACCTTGAATATGGTCTGATAGCAAATTGGTAACCTCTTTTTAACAGGTACAGTTTGTTCATAAAAAGCTTCCCAGGATAGTTCACTGGTTAAAGAGTGTTGATTGTGTGAATAAAAGCAAAGGGAATTTGTGGGGATTACCTGGCAGGAAATGTGGACTGGCAAAAACCACTATTTGGAAAAAGTCAGTACAACTATTGAAGTGTCACCCTCAGTTGGTTCTGCCGTGCGTGTGTGTCTGTGTGCATAGACATAGCCAGGGGAGCAGCTGCCCCCCATCAAGTAAATAAATAAAAATACTTATCTAAAAGTAGAAATTGTAGAAATATTTTGACAGATTTTTCTGAGCACTTGGGTCAAAAGAAAGTAATTTAAAGTAAAGTTGTTGAATCTGCTAGACAGAGCCAGACAGAGGATGATGACAGGTGGGTGTCCTCCCCCCCCCCAACATAAATCCTAGCTATGCCCGTGTGTGTGTGTGTGTGTGTTAGAATTATATATTCACACTTAGGCTGTGTACACACTGCACATTTAAAGCACACACCCCTCCAAAAGAGTCATGGGAACTGTTGTTCACCCCTCACAAAGCTACAATTTCTAGTACCCATAACAAACTACAGTTCTCAGGATTCTTTAGTGGAAGCCATGTGCTTTATATGTATAGTGTTTACACAGCCCCCCTGTTACACATGGAGAGTTGCTTTTAGAAATGATGAGTTAGATTATAAAAGACGTTTAGACAAATACAGTAAATGGGTTATGGATTTTTTATCAATAGTGGTTAGCCACAGCTAAACAGAAACTCCCCAGTCAGAAGCAGTATACGGTACCTCCAGTTATCAGAGGCTGGAAACAGACTATAAGGGATGGGCACTGCCTTCATGCCCTGCTTGTCAACCTTCCCAGAGGCATCTAGTTGGCCGCTGTTAAGAAAAAGTATGCTGGACAAGATGGACCTTGGTCACGCCCAGCAGGGCTCTTCTTATGTTCTTATCCCATTCTCTCTCATGTGCAGGCAGGCACACAGATCAGTTTGCAGAGAGAGAGATTTGTGCTGTTTTTATTCCTCTCGGGAAGCCCTTTTGGCTGACACGGCCCATGGAGAAACAACAGATGTCTGTTTACTCTGCTTGCATTCCATCGTACTGGCTTGTAGTAGAGTCTATAGAAAGCAGCAGCAGCAGCCATGCTGCATTTTACTGTTTTCCTTCCCCTTCCCTGCAGTTGTTTTCACGTCATCAACTACAGCACCGGTTCATGGTGCCATGGGGTGCTATGATCTGCACACTTTAATTGGAGTCCACTTCACATCTTGGCTCTGCAGTGGTAACTTTGTGCAGCATCATGCTGTGGATGATTATATTTGTCCTCCTGGCTCCTATGAGATCCCAAAAAGCACTTCTCTCTCCACTCAACTGCCTGTCAGGTTAGAGCTGTTAGATCATCTGGATCGGACTTGTACTGAGCAAGGCCAAGGAACAGGGCTGGGATTGCAAATGGGTGTGTGTATTATGTTACATTTATTCACTTTTAAAACATCCAGATTCTTCCAGTAAAATATGCAAATTCTGTGTTCAGTATAATTTGGGCTAAATTAATGTGTCACTTGGAAGCATGTCAGGAATTTAATAATGACATACACACCCCTCCGGATTTTCATTGGAGCTTTAGCGTGCAGTGATGGAATCCCACCCCACAAAATCCCACCCCACCTCCATGATGTTATTAGCCTTAGGAGGAAAAACACTCTTCCTACGTGCTGTGGTCCTGATAAAAATCACTTCCTGCACCTATTACTTTTATTATTTTAAAATCTCTGATGTCCTTATACACTTAGCACCATATGTGGTTTAACATTTAGTTGCAGCCTCAGAGATTTCTAAATACTTTGTTCACAAGAAGTCCACTCTGATTCATTTAAAGTTACTGACCTCCTGGGTGACTCACATACTTCTCCCGAACTGGAGCAGAGCTGTATATTTCAGGCTGTTGCCTGTTCTTGGCATGAGGAGGAAGGCCAATGGCCAATTTCACTGGTCCAAACCAGCTCTTCCCTTTTGCCTGGAACATGACTAATATAGCTCCAGCTGCACTGACTACTATTACAATTCAAATTATTTACATTATTTACTATTGCTATTCACGTTATTTACATTTATATCCTGCCTTTCTTCCAGAAAGCTCACAACAACCCTGTGAAGTAGATTAGGCTGAGAGAGTGTGACCCTGTAAACTTTGTGGCTGCAGGGGGTGGGATTTGAACCTAAGTCTCCCCAGAGCTCACCTGTATCGTTGACCTGCTATATACAATGTAATTGGCAGAGAGAACATGAAAGTGTACCCACCTCACTTTCCAAACCAGGATTTTCCCATGTTAACTATCAATATTAACAACTTCTTGCTGCATTTCCCCTACCATGGACAAGTTGTTTTATCCCCATTCCCTACACCAGAACTGTGATCCAAACAAAATGCCCCCAAAGTGCTTTTGACATGGGAGAAAAGCTTTAATATGTGCCAGTGGCAGTTTACTTTCCCTGCCAAACGGCCACTTATAGGGTGGTATTTTTGCTGGGATCGTGGAAGAGTAAGGAAATGGTTAATAAAATAAAATAAAAATACCCTCACTGCAGTCTCAATCCCATGGCTGCTATTTAAAGTTTTTTAAAGAATCACGTATTGCCAGGCTATGCATTTAGATGTAACGTATAATTTGGCCCTACATAAAGAACTGGGGGGAAACAGAATATAGGATCTAGATGGGGAAAGGCAGAGCATAGGATTTGCAGAAAGACACGGTGTGAGGCAGAAAATTTTTCCAGTGCTAAATTTTTCCATGCAAAAACATGATTGCATAAGTTCATTAGTAACTGTAAATATTGGGCATGCTTGACAGCTTTAAAGTTGTTAGTTCTGTTTACTAACCGCAACTCCTATCAGCCATGGCCAGTGGCCAGGGATCATGGGAGTTGTAGTCCAGCAACATCTGGAGGGCACTGCATTGTCTTCCTTTGCTGTAGGACACCAGAACATTTTCCTTCACAAATAACCCTAATTCACCATTTCCTGGAAAACCTTCATCACTGCCAGAGAGGATGAAAGTGGACAGGAAAGGTTTTGACAAGTAGTTTTTGTAGGAAGAAATAAAATTGGTTGATACAATCCTACCTTTCGAGAGTCCGAGAACATGGAAGGAGTATGTCATGTCATTTAGGGGCTTGTTTCATTCACTCTGCCGTATGTGTTGGTCTGCTTCCTGTGAACCTCTATGAGCACTATAGGTATGCAATGCTTGGAGATAATTTGGTGATTCTCAAATGTGTTTGGATTTTGGAGAGAGAGAGTTGACATTTGCCGGGGGTAGGTAGGGCACATCTGCACTGTGTATAGGTGCTTTAATCTTTGCCAGCTGGGCAAGGCAATGCAACCAAGAAATGCCACTGGAGAATTTGGTGTCTGGAAACCAGTGGACAGATTCCCTGTTTTAGAGAGGATGTCCTAGGTATGGGCTGTGCAACATATCTAATAAGGTGGGGGGATCTCTGCACTGTAAACTTATATAAGAGTACTGGGAGTTGTAGTTTGGTGTGTGCGTGCGATGAGAATTCTGCCTAGACAATGCCGTTTTGAACACTGTAGCTACCCAGCTATCAAGAGCATGAGACTTATCCATGTAGAACCACTCTGCACTCTCTGCTTTTTTTTTTTGTAGCTAGACTGTAGATGGAAAATAATAAACATCTTACCTTGTTTTGGAAGATTTCATAACCTGGAAGGGCTCCCACAAGATGTAGGAGTAGCTGCTGTAGCTAATTTGGGCTGTATTCAATTCTAGCTCTGTGGTTTCTAATCCTTCCAAAGCACCTGACTGATACCCTCCAGCCCCAACTACTTAAGCTGCATATTTGGCACTCGTGGGCCGTTAGACTAAAGCATAAGGTTCTCTCCAGAGCAGAAGCAGAGATGGTATTTGGGCCCTCTCTATGGTTACTAGAAGGGATGTAAGTGGCACCACAAATGAAGTACAGAGATGGGCAATATACAGTGGCACCTCGGGTTAAGTACTTAATTCATTCCGGAGGTCCATTCTTAACCTGAAACTGTTCTTAACCTAAAGCACCACTTTAGCTAATGGGGCCTCCTGCTGCTGCTGCGCCGCCGGAGCACGATTTCTGTTCTCATCCTGAAGCAAAGTTCTTAACCTGAAGCGCTATTTCTGGGTTAGCGGAGTCTATAACCTGAAGTGTATGTAACCTGAAGCGTATGTAACCTGAGGTACCACTGTATAGCTCATAGGGAGTTTTCCTGGGCGCCTCTGTTGTGCTGAGCTCAGCCATGCCAACTGAGACTAGCAGAGATGCTAACTGTATCTGTGAGAGCAAACTTAGCCTGCATCGGGCACGGGAATGCTATAGCTGCGACTCATTTTTGAGAAGGACCACATCTTGCACTGCAGAAGGGCTGAAGGGATAGCAACATGAGTGAGCAGCCAAGAGACTGCTGATGCTGTTGTCATACGATGACATACTGGAAAGGAGGGGAATAAAAACCCCTCTTGCTTCTGTGCCATTTGGGAGAAGAAAGTGGGCGAAGTGCACTGTAAAAGGGAGCTGTGCTGGAGGCCAAATGGAAACAACTCCAGGGGCCATGCTCTCAAATATCTTGGGCTCAAATTGGCATTTTCCTTACAGCAGGCTTGCTTCTGCTCTTGGGGACTGGGTTGTTTTTTTTAAGTGGGGGCATTTGTGAGTGCCTTCAGACTGTCGCTGTTTTGTAGGAGAGATTCAAGTGCATACAGCAAATTTAGGTTTGCACAGTTAAAGTAGTTTACCTTAGCACAAAAAATCTACTTAAGAAAACAACATACCAGTTCCTTTTTGCAGTAAGGAAAGTGGTGGGGGAATGTGCTAAGAAATGTGGACTGAACAAATGATTAACAGGAAGACATGTAAACACCACCACCCCACACACAAATCCAGATGAATGCTCATTGTTGCATAACCTCCCCATAAAGAAATAATAACAAATGCTTACTAAAGATGGGGCATAGTTAAATCACCATGTAAGCTTTGTAGAAGCAAATTAGGATGAATGCTCAATAAACAGACTGTCTGAAGAAGCCCTACGTGTTGGACTTGGGAAGAATAAGTTGTGAGAAGTGAAGGGGTGTCAGTGTCAAGTTCTGTACCTGCATGCCCTGTTTTGCTCTTACCCCAATATCAGGTTTAAACAGGTACCATAATGTCTGTGTCATGGAAATTTTGGGCTTTTTTTGTTTGTTTGCTTCTATCATGTTTTTAGCCTCATGCTACATTGAATGCGTTCTGTCTAGGACTGGACCATGCCAAAATTGTGTGCTGACTAATAAATCCACTTGCTGGGGCTTGTTCTTTCTGGGCAAATTCTTCCAAAGATTGGTGCCAGTCCAACAGCTTGTGACAAGAGTCTTGTGCTAAGCATACTGGAATGCTGGCCAGGGGCGAGGAGAACAATTCATTACTATGGACCAAAGAAAGTTGGAGACTTTTTCCAGGTCAAAGTGGAAAGAACAGATAGGTGACTCATAATCCAAAATCCATCAGAGTGCCTCCTCCCGATTTTAAAGCTGGAGGCTATGTGTCTCATACTTGAATGTGTCACTTTATTCTGATATTTTACTCTGGGAATCTCTCCGGGACATCTGCCATGGAATCCATTTAAACCTCATTATTATTGTGTTTTGCATTGCCAGTGCTTCAGATCTGTAGATTATAGCTGGGGTCGCATTACTACTATGTACTTTTTAGACTTCCTGTCTTCTGTTTACACATATCCTACAGTTTCTGAGAAGCTTTGCTGGCTTTTCCCATGTGGAAAGTTCTGCATTTTTTAAAATATAAAACTGTGTTGATGACTGGCTTTGAATCTCATACTGTATACCTATTTTTAATTCACGTTCCTGTTCATTCAGAGTCTTTCACCCAGATATACATAGCACAGTTTCTTCTGGCTAAGAAGTTTCTCACAGTTCTCAAACACTCACTCAACCGTTGGTAAATCTGGGGTGGATGGCAGAAGAATCTCACCTCATAATGTGTGTTGTGGCTTGGTTTTCTTCAACTTTTTTGGGTTTGCTTTGCTGTGTTTGTTTCTTGCCTTTATTATCCTCACTTCATCTGTAGTGACTTGGTCTCCGCTTTGTATGCACTGAGTGTGGAATGTAGATTATCTCTGAGAAAAAGAAGTGGGGACTTGACCTTAGTCTACCCTGCATTGGAGTGAAAGGGCTCCACAAGTGCAGAATTAAGTTTCTTGCCTGCTGTTGCATTTGTGGTAACATCTCTGAGGGCAGGTCAAGTTCCAGAACATCTCTGTCATTCCCCTCTACCCCAGAAAATATAGTTGTCAATGAACTCCCTCTTCATCCAAGAACACAGACCCTCCAAGTGTCCCTATTTTCCAGGAACATCCGTGATTTAGAGAAGCCACCACGGTTTCTTATTTGATCCCAGAGTGTCCCACTTTTCCTTATGATGTCCCTATTTTCTTTGGAGAAATCTTGGGGAGTAGGGAGTTATCCGCCCCCCGAGCTGTTTGAAGGCAATCCTGTATAGGGAAGTTTTTTTTAATGTTTTATTATTTTTATATATGTTGGAAGCTCCCCACAGTGGCAACCCAGTAAGATGTGTGGGGTATAAATAGTAAAATTATCATTATGGAATGGGATGTTCCTATTTTCATTGGAGAAATGTTGGAAGGTATGAGAACACCCCCCACTTGAAATTATGCCAGTCAAGGCATGCATGCTCTGAGGCCTCTCTCACTGTCTACCTGATTTCACTCCCCTGAGGGCTGGAATGTGATTTTCAGAGCAGCAGAACCCACCTAAATGCAGGGTGCTAAAAGATAAGTTGACCTTTGCAGATGTTTGAATTGGGGCATCCAGCACATGGGAAACCTAGGCCTTTGCTTTGAGAGACCCAAACCAAGCCAGCTCTATGGCCATTACTCCAGTTTCTTGCAGATATGATAGGGTGAAACTACGTGGGACAATCTGCTTCTGTGCCTGCATTAGGTCCAGAAGCCACACTTGTAACTGTATTGATGCTGATATGGGATGACTTGTCCTGCATCAGAGTGTTTAAAGGGGAATAATGTGGCATGGGGCGGCCTGGCATGAATACCGCTCCAGAAACAGGTGCCACAAGCACTTATCTGCAGCACAGGTCCTGGGATTTGTTTGTATATCAGATATACTGTTTCTGATATACAGGTGGCCTGTAAAGTTGTCGCAGTTCCACACCAGACATTTAAAGCCCATTCAATGGACATTTAAAGCACATTACTTCCCCCCAAAGGCATCCACTTCACGCAAGAGCAGTGAGCTTAAGGGGTGCATGGAATTGTAGAGTTGGAAGGGGCCCCGAGAGTCATGTAGTCCAACTTCCTGCAATGCAATAATTGGTCATTTGTATGACGCCTTCCCATAGTTAAAACATGCTCAAGGTGGCTTACATCAAAATACGATGAACAGAAATCAAAAGGAAGTGACAGCCATGCTCATTTAAACTCATTGGTGCCATTCCTTGGCCATCAGGCTTATGCTTGTTGTTGGGATTGTACTGTACAGAAACAAATAGGAAAGGCTAGAGAAAGTATCATCATGCATTTGAAGTGTGTGTATGTGTGCCCTGTAGACAATAATCCTATCAGCACTGCATTTTTACGGCAGATGCAGATAAAATCGAGGGTTCGGATAACAAATGGTTTGAAATGTGTCTTGGTTTTAGAGCTTTGTGCTATTTTTAGATAAGTTCTTAGGTTAAATAAGTTGAGTATACTGAGTATCACTTGTAAATCTGCAGATTCAAATTCCACCTTAGTGCCCTTGGGCGTTTCCTAACTTCCTTTCTATGATGACCATGAACTAATCTGTGGGGCTTCTTGGGTGTAGACTGAGGAACCTTCTGTTTTACAGGTGAAGGGGCTAAGTGGTCTTTTCCATTCCATTTCCCCCAAAATTTGCAGTAACAATCTCAATCTCTTACACTGGCGCTTCATTATGTTGCTGAAAGGTTAGGGCCCCTCCAGACTGGTGTGTTTGTGTGTTTTGCAGGTGTATTCTATAACATGTCATTGGTGCAATAATAGTGCATTTGTGGTGGACTTGTATACTGGACTGTACACACCATCCCACTTTTTATTAGCTGTTCTGTGATGCTTTTGCAGTGTTGCTGCTATTACTATCTGGTGGGGCACTCTTTTTTTTTTATTAAATATTTTATTTAGGATTTTCTTGTTTTACAGAAGTGTAATGCCTCGTATTTCCCCCCCCCCCCCATGTAACATTTTTACAAATCCGTTTCATTTGTTGAGGCATTAGGGGGAGAAGAAAAAAAAAAAAGGAAAAAGAAAGGGGGTGGAGGGAGGGAAGATGGATGGGGGTGGGGTCAGGTGGTGGTGTTTCTATTATGCTTAATGTATGTAGAGTTTGGTGTCAGCGTTCTTTGTGTTGTTCACTTGTGTTCCTTTGGTGGTGAGAGAGTTTGGGGTTGGCCTAGGGTGTGATTGTTTGTTTGTGATTGGCTGTGGTGATCTTTGTTTTCGTGTGTGAGTGGGGTGGGTGGGTGTTTTGGATCAGGTTAGCCATATTGATTTGTATGCTGTTGGTGGATTATTGTCATTGTCTTGTTGGGCTGTGTATGTGATAAAGGGGAGCCATATCGGGGTGAAGGTGTCTTCTTCTGTTTGTCCCCATGTCAGTTTCAGTTTATTAGTTAATTTTTCCAGTAGGGCTGTTTCCCATACTATTTGGTACCATTGGTCCATGCTTACTCCTGACAGGTCTCTCCAGTGTCTGGTTATGGTGTTTCTGGCTGCTGAAAGTAGGTGGGTTATGAGTTCTTTGTGGTGTAAATGGGCGTTGTTGTCTTGGACTGGTGGGGCACTCTTGTGCTATAGTGCAACAAAAGCAGGACTCCACCTTGGAACATTACAGGAACTTAGCATGAAGCTTGCAGGAGCAAACAGTGTTGAGAGCAGGATCACATATAACTGCCCCATAAGCACAAATAATCATGAATGCCTGGTAAAGAGTACGTCTGGAGGGGCTCTTAGTATGTATTTGTGGATGCAACCCTGTGTGCATTCCTTGTGTCATTTTATACACTCTGTGCATTTGCTCTGAAGGAAGGTGTGCAGCCTCTGTCCTTCATGTGTTGTATGTGCTGTGTATGTGCTGTATTTGCATCTTCTGCTGGAATCGGTGTTAATTATAGTACAATTTTTGCTCTTTTTGTGGTCGTGGGTTCACAGCTTTCGGCTGGCCTTGAGTGGGAGGGTGGGGTCTTGCCTGTGTTGTCATGCCAGGATTTGGAGACACTAAATGTGCCTCCATGGCCCAGTGTAACTATGGGATCATGCCCCCATCCTCTTTCCTCACCTCTGAGCTGGGGCTACAGGGGCCGGAACCTACACGCATCGAGCCAGAGAGGGGCTTGCTAAGCAGCAAGACATCTCACTGTGTTGCAGACTTACTGCAACTGATCGTAAGCCAAATCCCCTTTGCCTTTCTCTGGAGACTAGAGAATTTGTCTGACTCACGTTGAGCCTTGGAAAGCAAGGACACTGCTTTGCAAGCCTCCCTGGCGTACAGCAAAAGGGAAATATTGGGGGATCTCGCAAGGAAAGGAAAAGAAAAAGAAGTAAAGTACTGACTAGTGGTGAGCCGATGAGCATGCCTGGGGCTCAAGGGTAATAGCTACTATTCTGCAAAGCTGCACTGGTTTCTCTGTGTGTATGTGTGCGCGCGCGCACACACTGTGTGGTTATTACTGCTCGCTCCTGTTGCTTCTCTCCAGTGCACTATGCTGTGAGTGATAAAAGTGATTATATTCCTGCGCTTTTTGCTTGCTTTCTCTTTATCATATAGCCCTCTCTGCTGAAATCTCAGTGTAAAATGAGTATGTTGTCAAAAGAATCTACCCACTTTTAAAAGAATAGGAAGGAGCCTGACTCTCACCTCACACTTGAACACACAATAAGGTAGTGCCCTAGAAGTAAAATTACACAGAGCTAGGCCCAGCTTCCCAACTTGGTACGAGTCTTCACAGGGCACAAACCACAAGCCTATAAGCAAAGAACAAACCTTGGTTACAGCTTGTGGGCTATTTAGAGTGAGACAAACCTTGATCCGGGGTTTGGACATAAAGCTAAGCCAAACCATGGCTTAGCTCCTGGTAGTATGGCAGCAACAGAAGCAGGGGAGGTGTTAGGAGGCACAAAATTATCACTGTTGCACCTGCACATTTGCCCATTCATGTTAAGCCATACTTTGGCTTAGCATTATCTGCATGGTGCAGAGAACTGAGGAGAGTTTTTCACTTGATGCTGGGTCAGGAGATTATACTTCTGTGCCAATAAATTATGAATTATCCATAAACTGTCATTTTCTGAACATGGAAGTGGGGACACCATCTTGTTCTTTGCCCCAGGTAGCAAAATGGGCCAGATCTGGGAGCAAAGGTTTGGAAACCCCACCTTCAACTACTGGAAAACTTGTTTGTTCTTCAGGCTCTAAAATTTCAGCAGAAATTACTCACACTTTCAAATGTACCTTCACAGTCATAAGGCCTAGGAACTTGTATGTGCTGACTTAAAAACAAAGTAGAAACTGAAATTCTCAGGAAACTGGATCCCATAACCTGGCTGTCTGTACTTTTTGTGCTCCTGTGGAATTGCTGTCTCAAACATATCTCTGTTTCACAGAGAGATAAACTTCTGGAAGCTGTTCTAAAAATGCATGCCAGTACAGCAGCAAATAAGTAGAGTAAAGGTTGATTTGGTGTACATTACTCCGTCTTCTACACTTCATCAAATCCATGGGCAGGGAGCCTCAGGCCCAAGGACCAAATCCAGCCTTTTAGGCCTTTGGGACTTTTCCAGGACCAGGACCCATCTCACATCTTGCCCTTCACTGCCCCTTCTCTGCACCCTCCTCAAGTAACTTTGCTTGTCAGGAATTGGTTCTTGGGGTACTATAATGCCTCTTCCTTGCATGTAGAAATCTCTTTTTTTGCATGGCAGAAATGAAGTCTACTGTACAAAGCTTAGAGTCAATATGTTGCTCCTCCCACTTTTGTATCTGGCCCCACGCACCATCTGGAAAGTTGTCCATGAGGAAATGTGTCCCTCTGTCCTGGCTGAAACAGGTCCCTGCTTTGTTGCATTGCTCTGGAGCTGTTAATACCTCCTTATGTTCCCTTTTGAAGACCTGTCACTTACAGTAGACACCGAGGATGAATCAGGCTTCCTATATTGCACTATCAAAACCATAGCTGCCAGCAAGGGAACAAACCAAATTCCCTGTGGTTTAGTTTAACTTAATTCCCACTTGAGTCTTGACCCAAGAAAAGCATCCATTCTGATGACGCCAGCAAAGACTTGTGTGCTCAAAGGCCAGGCTAGGGACTGCTGTGGGTTCATTGTGCTTAGAGAATTAAAACCAAAGGGAAGTCGGTTACAGTGATGTAACTAGCTCAGTTGCTGACATTTACTGAGAGAGAACAAAGACCCAGTGGAACTACCCAGTGTGCATGTGGCTTTGACTTGGGTTGGATAAAATCAGAAGGCTTTCAGGGGAGGGGGTTTTGCAACCAATTTTAGGCAAGGTTTTGCAGTCGGCAATGAAATAAGTTAGCATGCCGAAAGATAACCTTGCTTGACAGTCCAGTCTAGGATACCAGTAGATGCTTTTAAAATTTGCTTTACAGTGGTGCCTCGGGTTAAGTACTTAATTCGTTCCAGAGGTCCGTACTTAACCTGAAACTGTTCTTAACCTGAAGCACCACTTTAGCTAATGGGGCCTCCTGCTGCCGCCGCGCCGCTGGAACACGATTTCTGTTCTCATCCTGAAGCAAAGTTCATAACCTGAAGCACTATTTCTGGGTTAGCAGAGTCTGTAACCTGAAGCGTATGTAACCTGAAGTGTATGTAACCCGAGGTACCACTGTACTTTGTCACTTGCTCCATACCTTCTTTTTGCCCACTATCTTAATAACATCTTCTTGAATTCATAACTGGAGCAGTGTAACTGAGCATC
Organism: Podarcis erhardii; assembly: GCF_964252035.2. Classification (NCBI taxonomy): domain Eukaryota; kingdom Metazoa; phylum Chordata; class Lepidosauria; order Squamata; family Lacertidae; genus Podarcis; species Podarcis erhardii. Next base: position 31,566,275 of record NC_138498.1, read on the forward strand.
TGAGATGAGGCGGCTGGCTTTTGGCACATGCCAGTCTCCACAGAGGTGGAATATCTTGCATATTCCCCTTGCTCTCTTAATGGGGCTAGGTGGCATTACTTGGGTTTCCCAGAGAAGAAAGGAGTCAGAGCAGCATGCGTGGAGCATGAGATGTTGAGCTAATGGAAGCTTGCTTGTGCTGGTTTAGGGAGCAGCAGGGTCTACCTGGGATCATTAGGTTCCTTGCCATCTATCCTTCCTGTTCCTTATTTCTGGAGATTCCTCTGTCTTCTCATCTTGAGCAGACTAGCTAGCTCCATGCAGAAACCAGCATTTGGAAGGGCTGCTAGTAATAGGGGGGCGGGAAGGCTTTTTCCATTTAGCAAATGTGGGAGAGATGGCTCTGAGTGGCTGGAGAAGATTTTGAAGGTAGCACTTGAACAGCATTGATTTCTTCCCACACCCATCAAGGAACTGGGAGAAAGAGCGTCAGCTTTAGATAAGCAGGTTGCTTGTCTGGAACGGCTCCTGATTGGTGACTCTGGGATACTTGGGCTGCTTCTCTGTCTTATGTGCAAGATGTATCCCGTTCCCCTGCCCTCTTGGGACACTTCCAGCCTTCAGTTCTACCATTGCATCTTGCTGAGCTGGATAATAGAACAAGCACACCCCTTTACTCTTGCCTCTGGTTAGAGGAGAGGCTTGATAGGTCAGCCCCAAAGTCATGTGTTTGACTGAAAGGCAGGAGGGAGATAATAGATTCCTCTAATGCATTGTACGTAGGCCTGCTTTTGAAGGCTATTTGGAAGCTCCAGTTAATGCACGCGGGTGGCGCTGTGGGTTAAACCACAGAGATTAGGACTTGCCAATCAGAAGGTTGCCGGTTCGAATCCCCGCGACAGGGTGAGCTCCCGTTGCTCGGTCCCTGATCCTGCCAACCTAGCAGTTCGAAAGCACGTCAAAGTGCAAGTAGATAAATAGGTACCGCTCCGTCAGGAAGGTAAATGGCATTTCCGTGCGCTGCTCTGGTTCGCCAGAAGCAGCTTAGTCATGCTGGCCACATGACCCGGAAGCTGTACGCCAGCTCCCTCGGCCAATAAAGCGAGATGAGCGCCGCAACCCCAGAATCAGTCACGAATGGACCTAATGGTCAGGGGTCCCTTTACCTTTACCTTTATGGTGCTAAATGGGGCTGTCTGTTGGGGACACAGACAGCAATGGGAGGCAGTGATGGCTTTAAAGGTGGATTAGACATATTCGTGAGGACTAGGCTTATCAACAGCTTCTAACCCTGATGGCTGAGTTCTTTCTCCATTGTCAGAGGCAGTATGGCTCTGAATGGCAGTTGCTGGGGGTCACAGGTGAGCAGAGTGCTCTTGCGCTCATGTCCTGCTTGCAGGCTTCCCATGGGCATCTGGTTGACCAGTAGGAGAGCAGGATCCTGGACTAGATGGGCCATTGACCTGATTCAGCATGCTCTTCTTGCGTTTTTATGGCACATTTCATAAGATACTGCATTATACTGAGTAAGATTATTGGTACACCTAGCTCAGGGTTAGCTACACTGACTGGGAGTGGCTCTGCAGGATTTCAGAGAGGGGTCTCTCCCAGCCATACCTGGGGATGTAGGGGGTTGAAGCTGGGATCTTTTGGATGCAAAGCAGATGCTCTGTCCCTGAGCTACAGCCCTTCCCCATCTTCCTGGTGCTTTAACATTTGAACTAATCCGTTTCCAAGCACAATTCAAAGTGCTGAGGCTTACCTTAACTCAGGGCGGTCCAACTTGTCATACCAAGCGGGCCACAAAAGTACTTTGACACAGAACCCATGGGCCACACCCTGCCCTTCGCTTTCGGGGGGGGGGAGAGCGAAGCCAAAATTTGACCCTAGAGCTCTCCCACTTCCTTCCCAAAGCTGGGAAAGTGCTAATTAGGCCTTGGGAAGGAGGCTGGAGCACCCTGTCAGAGCCCTCATGCCTCCTTCCCAAAGCCCAGCGCCTCCTATAACCAGCTTTGGGAAGGCAACATGAGGGTGGTGCAGGGGGTGGTGCGGATAATGGATAATGATGTCGAGCGCCACCAAAAAGGCCTTGCCCCACATGTTGGACCGCCCTGCCTTAAGTCCTCCATGGCAGGGAATTTATTCCCTTGAACTTGGTCATATTCCCTTGAACTTGGTCATATTCCCTTGAACTGTGGCCATTGCTGAGGCTATCCATCAGGTGCCCTTGGGGTCTGAAGTGATGCCTTTATCAAATGACTTTTGGTACCTACTTTTGGTTATTTTTTTGGTACCAGACAAAGACCTCTTTGTTTTCCTAGCTTTTAGACTCTTGTTATTGCTTTATGCTGCTGGTTTGATTTTTGTTTTTTTGTTTTTTAAAAAAATACTGTGTTTGTTTTTTTTATTGTTTTTGTGAGCTACTCAGGAAATATTTATACAGAAGGGTGTCTTATAAATTCTTAAGTTAAATAAGATGAAAAATGGAGAATTGCGCTGCTAGAACCACAATCTGTATTTGCTGAAACGGACATATTTGAAACTTCTACTAATAGCTTATTAAACAGCCTGCACCCATGACCTATGTTGTCAAAGGCACACATTTCTCTTGCAGAGAGGAGTTCAGTGCTAAGTTGTTAAACCTCCCAGCTCTTTAAAGCACAAATCTCCATTTGCTTGTAGGGCTGCAAGGGGAAGAAAGCACATGGGATTCCTTTTACTTGATCTTCTCTTTGGGATTCTTGAACATAAATACGTACAAATACAAACTCTTGATTCCTTTTCCCTGATCTCTGGCTTGGCTGAACTGCCGGGTGCTTGGCTTAGAATGTGCAAAGCAGCAGTTCCCTTCTACAAAGCCACACTGTTCAGAATAAAAATCTTCCTTCTACGAGGTTGCATTTTTTGCCAGTGATTCAGCAGCACGTGAGTGGAAAAGCCTGGAGCCGTAACTATTAGCCAGGCCTAAAGACTCTCAGCTGCTGTCACACAATCGTCTGGGCCAGGCCAAAAGCATCCAAGCCAGGCCACAGCCAGTTTGCAGCAAACGGAACTCAAAGCGGGCTCTGAAACTGAGCCTGATGATGGATGCACCATATGTGCAGTGATGGGAGAGAGCCCTGCACACAGAGATGTGTCCTCCCCTTTCCTGCGATGCTTGAAACTCCTAACTAGGATTAATGCTGAAGGAAACAGTGAAAATCATAGACCTGGAGCTGACTTGCTTCGGCCCAGCATTTCACACTGAGAGCCTGCCACGTTTGCATGTCTTAATAAGCCAGACTTTCCAGCTTATTGTGGTTTCTTGTGAACAAGCGACTCCTCTCCTGGCTCGAGTGGCACAAACAAACCAGGAAATGTTGGCTTCCCATTACACCCAAACAGGGAATCGTGGTTTATTGCTCCCTGACAAGTAGCTATAGCTAACCAGCCTTCTGCCATGGTTTGTTGTTGGCTTGCTGATCGTGGCTTCTACTTAGAAATTATCTAACTGCACAACTGCCTGTATCCCACCATTTAAGAGTTAACACATGTCCAGTGCCATCTTCCCAGTGGTTTAGAGGCAGAGGCAAACAAGTACCATCCATCTTACTCTTGACTACCTTTAACGTGCCTTCTTTTAGTTTTCTGTTCTCTGAATGTAGCTGGTTGTTTCAATCATCAGCAGAGCTGAAAAAGACCCAGTGGGTAGTTGATTCCAGGGGTGGCCAATGGACTGCCCACAAGCTGCATCTGAACCACAAAGCGATTGCGGCTAGACTCCAAGGGCCTTACTAAATTTTATTCAGATTATGGTGTGTGTGTTTTTTAAAAAAAAGTGTTCACAGTTTCTCCTGTGAGGTTGCACTTTAAAATTGTTTTCAGAAGCTGTGAGCAAGAAAAAGACTCCTCACCGGTTTGTGTTTTGCATGCTGCGCCCCTGCTGATAACCTAAACTGAGATTATCCAGTTACTTACCGTGACTGAGCAAGCCACACCTTTCCCGGCATCACATCCCAAAATGTCCCCAACCCTTTATATTTTGCACAACGCATTCTGAACAATGTCCGTTTCAGAAGCAGCTGGCTGCAATGGCCAGTTTCCTAAAGCTAATGCCTTCCTCTCTGCCTGCCTTTGTGTCCATCTTGTTTTCTCTCTGGAGTTGTGAAAGAGTGGGAACATGAAACCCAAACGTGGGCTATCCATCTCTGGGCTGGATTACAGCAGCCAAGATAACTAGCTCAAGGGGATTTGACACATTTCAGCACTTGCAAGCCTCTGCTGCTCATGATGGGCCAGCTTTCCTGTGAAGCTTTTCTTTGAGAAAGGAGTTCACAGATGAAGCGGCTCTTGATCCAGCAGAATGTGAAGCCTATACATGGGGTGTGGGCCCTGGGTCACATGACCGAGCTGGACAGGGCTTTGAACAGGTGGAAGTCTCTACTTGCCCCACCCGACCTACAGAACACCTTTTTTTTGGGGGGGGGGAGTTACACCAGTGAAGTTCTGCTGGATAAGCCCTGGATAAGCCAGGGCGAGGGGCTTACACTGGCATGTCTCCAGCTCAGCCGGGGGTGGATGGGGACTCAGTGGTCGAGCACATGGTTTTTACACACAGGATCCCAAGTTCCCCTCCCTGGAACCTCCAGTTAAATTATCTTGGGCAGTACAGTGGTACCTCAGGTTACAGACACTTCAGGTTACAGACTCCGCTAACCCAGAAATAGTACCTCAGGTTAAGAACTTTGCTTCAGCATGAGAACAGAAATCGCATGGCAGTGGCAGCGGGAGGCCCCATTAGCTAAAGTGGTACCTCAGGTTAATAACAGTTTCAGGTTAAGAACAGACCTCCAGAACGAATTAAGTTCTTAACCCGAGGTACCACTGTACTGCTGGAAACGACCCTGTTTCAGTTCTTGCAGAGCGTCTCTGCCAGTGAGAGTAGATGGTATTTAGCATCAGTGGCGTAGCGTGGGTTGTCAGCACCCGGGGCAAGGCAAGTAATTTGCACCCCCTAACCCGTGGATTTGCGCCCCCTAACCCTAACCCCCAGGTGTTGCGCCCGGTGCGGCCGCCCCCCCCTGCACCCCCCACGCTACGCCAGTGTTTAGCATGGATGGCCCAACAGCCTGACTTGAGGATTGGAAACCTTTTGCAGAATATCTAAGAGCTATTGTAAACATGTAAAAAACGCAAGTAGGATTTGATTGAAGAACAGCAGTAAAACATGTATCTGGAAGCAAGAGGAAAGGATAGGGTACAGAGTATTTATAATGTGCAGCAATATTAGAAAACATGGCGAAACCATGAAGGGGTAGAGGGCAGGTCAAATGATAAATGAATATTAATTGAAAAGTATGCATTGTGTATGAAGTTTGTAAACTTTTGAAACTTTTAAATAATTAAAAAGAACAACAACAACCAGCCTGACTTCCACAAGGCAGCTTTATATGAGGAATCTTCCAGCCAGCAGGATGTTGAGTCAGGTTTGTGTATGAGGAAAAAATGATACGGTCTCTCTCAACACAGAGAAGCTGTGTCCAGTAAAAACAATGAAGAGTCCTGTGGCAAGACAAAGACTAACAAATGCATGCCTCTGATAAAGCACGATGTGGCTCCTGGAAGCTTTGTGCTGCAATAAATATGCTGGCTTTTTTTGGTACCACAGGACCCTGCCTCCTTTTTTCTGCTGCCCGCTACAGACTAACATGGCTGCCCCTCTGGAATTCATACTCAATTACACTGATTGGCAACATGTGTATGGCATTCCAGAGTTTACTGATGGAATGTGTTGCTCTACAAGATGTTCTGAGTAGGCCTGGGCGGTGTATCAATTTGATACATGGCCCAGGAACAGTTTGATGGCCAGAGCGTGATGGCGCCTTCACCTGGTGGTATATTGCCAGTGGAGCAATATTACCGTCTCCACTGCCAGGCGCTGGCGGCGTTCAGAGCAGAGATGGTTCCACCCCACTGCCTCTTGGGTCCAGGGTCAATGCAGCTTGTTCTTCCCTATACTTTCAACATCGTGATGTATTGCGATGTTTGGCTGGTGATATATCACAATGTTGAAAAGCTGATATTGCCTAGCCCTAGTTCTGAGGACTTGCTGGTGCCACTCAGGACTTCTGGAAACAGGGTTTCCCTCCGCCTGAGAGTTACAATCATTTCTGGTTCAACTTTCAGTCAGGGGTAGGACCGTGGCTCAATGGTAGAGCAACTTCAGCACATGCAGAAGGTTGCAGGTTCAATCCCAGGCAGGTAGGGGAAGGAGAGACCCCCGGTCTGAAACCCTGGAGAGTTGCTGCCGCTTAGTGTAGACAATACTGTGGTAGATAGATAATGACCTGGTTCAATATAAAGCAGCTTCCTATGTTCCTAATGTCTAAGCTTTTGGTGGTGGTGTTTGTTTGTTTTTAATAAAAAGTAAGTTTCTAGCCCTCATAATTGCAGAGAGAATAACGAAAGTGGGAGGACTGGGTTGCACAGTCTAGACCAAGTCATGCAACAACTGAGCAGGAGAACATCCAAGGCATTAAAGGACCTATAGGCTGCTTTGCCTGCTTGCTTCCAGTCTTCTCTGTGGCACAGAAGCAAGGCAAAAAGTTTTAATTACCAAGCAACCCGGTTACTAAAAGATATAGAGCATATGCATTGTATTGGGATGCCTGCTGCCCCCTGTGGGTTGGTTTGCTTATGTTTTCTAAGTGCACAAGGTGCTCTGTTTGCACTTAGGTGTGGCATACGCATTTAGTTCCTGCTACCTGCTGGTGGTGCAGTTGTCTTATTTATTTATTTATTTATTTATAAAAAATATTTCTCTAGCACTGTATCATAAAAAATATATCACAGTGGTTTGCAGCAAAACAAAAACAAAACCAAACAATAAAATCATAAGAAGTTAAAAACAAGTGAAAAGCAAAAAGAAATTAAAAGCAAACACCACTAGACCATTGTGGGGAGCGTACTCTTCTGTGTGTGGTGTTTGTGTTTTAGGCTAAAGTGTGTTAGATCATGCCTTCAGGCAAGGATTTGGTTTGACCTTTAATCATCATTTTTGTTTTCCCCGGTGATGTATGAAAGTATAAGTTTATAGTGCTTGCTTGCTTGGGGCGTAAAGTTTTGTACCAGTGTCTTTAATGAACAAATGGGAGAGAGGTAATGTGACCCAGAGCTCTGTCACTGAGGTACACTAGCCTTCCTCAAAACAAGGCCTTCCAGACGTTTTGCACTGCAGCTTCCAGCACCCCTGACCAGTAGCCACACTGTCTGTGGCTGGGTAGGGGTTGGTGCCCAACAATATCCAGATGGCACCAGGTTGGGGGAAAGTACAGGTGGATTGGCTGGTCTGGACCCAGCTTAGGAATTTCGATATTATTTTATATGTTGAGAGCATGCAGACTCATGGAAAAGATATTGCCCTTCTTAATTCGAATCGCTTTTTCTCTAGCATCAGCACAGCAATAAATGTTTTCTTCAACTCAGGTCTGGGGCATCTTCTTGCTTCGGGTGCCCATTTTGTGCAAGAATTCAAAACATTAGGGAAGGATTCACCTAATGAGTCCCGCCAGGAGAAGACCTGTGTGAGGATTCCACTTGTACAATGGGATCCCCCCAAATTGACTCTGATGGCATCAGGAAAAACCCTAAAATCAGCATGCAGCATTGTGCGTTACGAAAGGTTCCATTCCATCTAGCAAGCTGAAATATTTGTGCTGCCAGAACGTTGGCCTTAGCACAATCTTGAATTCCTCCCTTAGTATTTCTCTAACTTTGAACTTTTTTTGGGCATTGTGCCTTGCACCATAGTGCACAATGTTGCCAAAAAGCAGTCTGCTCTCTGTGAATGAACAACTGTCCAGTGTAATATGTTACCCCAGACATGAATGAATCGTTCTACATGCCAAAGCCATGTTGATCATGGGTGTATGTTGTACCTCCAAAACCATTTCTCCTTGTGTACCTCCCTGGACATATTTGAACAGTTTTGGTTGATGCAACGTGAAGGTTAGGGTTCATTCAAACCAGTTCATTTATCTATGGTAACAAATTGCTTACCATATTACATTTGCAGGATATTTGCAAATACCCCTGTGTCTCTTCGGCCAATAAATCACTCAGCATCTTGCACATAGATCGCCTTCGCCCTATACCACATGCCTCAGCTGTGCCTTTTGCAAATAAAAATAAGCTTATTAACTTTCACTTTAAATGCTTTTACTTAAAATGCTTGTTGAAATTGAAAGATCTTGGGCCAAGTGCTTGAAGTTCAACAGGGTTGGGTTGGGCACTGTTTCAGTGCTAAGAATTTCATCCTCCCATTATCTCTCTCAATAAGGCTGCGTATACACTATATATTTAAAGCTCATGGCTTCCCCCTAAAAATCTCTGGGAATGGTAGTTTACTCTTCAAAGATCTGCAATTCCCAGTAACCCTTAACAAACCACAGCTCCCAGGGTTCTTTGGGGGAAATAATGTGCTTCCATTGTGCTTTAAATGTATGATGTGTACATAGCCTAAGACTTTGCATTTGTGGGTTTCAAGCTGAGGGGCTTCAGTGACAGGGGGACAGGAAGGCAGCGCAGGGAGGATTCTAACTCCTGGCTTCTCTGCCAAGGTGGGTGACAGTGTGGTTAAGGCTTTTATTTCATTTGGCGTTTTTGTAAATCCACAACTATCGGATTTGCTCAACAACTGTTGGGTTTTCTTTTAAAAAGCTCAACAATTTTGGTGGTTTCCTCAATAATTTTGGGGTCTTCCTTAAAAAAAGCTCAAAGATAGAAAAGGATACATTTTTTTAAAAAAACACCCCAATTATTTCCCTCCAGCAGCCTGGTTTGAAGATTAAACTACCTGAAGATGAAGTAGAGGCCAAACGTGAAATATTTTTGATTTGGGTGAAGTTTTCAGTGTGTGAAATTGGGCTTTCACTTCAGATTCCTTCCACCTAGGTGAGGTTCCGAATTTCAATGGCAAATACATTCAACAAGAGAAGGCTATTAGTCTCCACACTTGATAACAACCAATATCTCTACAGGAACATGTTTCAGTTGCAATTTCAGTCTCCCCTTTCTTGGAGACCAGTTGCAGATCTGTGGCCTTTTGCTCTGAAATAAATACAGCAAGAAGGCATTTCCAGCCTCTTCCTATAATCAAAGAACCGCAGAGAGTAATCAGGGGAGGGCAGTATATTGTTTGCAGCAAAGATGTCCCTAGGGATTAACAGCTTCAGGCTTTGCCTGCTGATGCTGCTGAGTGTGACAAAGGGTGGCGAGTAAGATTCTCTGTTGCTAGGATTCTAGTAAGCCTTGGAAGGCCTGGACCCAGCACTGGTGTTGCATCTGTCTACTAATTTCCTCTGTGTCTTTATGTTTCAGTGATCAGAGCAAAGGCTGTCTCTGAAAAAGAGGTGGACTCCGGTAATGACATCTATGGAAACCCCATCAAACGCATCCAGTATGAAATCAAGCAGATAAAGGTAATGAACAGTATAACGGAATCCTAATTGTATGGACCTTAACTTAAAAGAAATGATGTATTTATGTATCTAAGTCCACACACACACACACACACACACACACACACAGAGAGAGAGAGAGAGAGAGAGAGAAAGAGAGAAAGAGAGAGAGAGAGAGGCAAGTAACTTCCAAACTCATTTCCTTGCTGCCATTCTAGCTAGGATAATGCAGCTGTTTTGCTAAAAGATTAAATGGTGCCAGAAAAGGCTTTGGAAGCTTATAGTTACCACAATCCTCCAAAGTAGTTCTTAATATCTTAAGAAGTTTTTGTGATGGTGTCTTTCCAACACTGGGTTCTCAAGTGCCTCACTCTGGTGCAACAGAACTGACTGAAGAAAAGTCGGGGGGACCCATTTAGTTTAGGCTGTTTTATGGGTTATAAACACCCCATAGTTTGTTATGAGTGCTGGGAATTGTAGCTCTGTGAGAAGAAGACTACAGTTCCCAGGATTTGTTCGGTGGAATGGGGGAATGTGCTTTAAATGTATGGTGTGTATGTAGCCTTATGCTTAAGGACACCATAGGCATGGGATCTAGACCTCCTTCCTGTCCCTAGTGAGGGGTGGGTTAGAAATCATATTAAAGTGAATGATGAGGGACAAGGTACATCAGAGGGAGATACCAAGTGCTTGAGAGGGCAAGAACCGTGACAGGTTGCTTGTAGAGGAAAAACAGCTCCAATAGTGTTCCCACCTCCTGGCCACTTCCTATATTTCTGCATGTACTTCTGTGGGAAAAGCAGAGGCAATGCCATTGGAAACAGGCCTGTTCGGGGCTGAGTAGAAGGGGAAATGGCTCAAAGAGTCTCCAGAGCAAATGCACACCACCACTTTAAGCCCTAATGCTGGGATACTTGGACATCCTGGGCCAAGGTCTTCCTCCTGCTTCCTGCTTACCTTTGAGCAATGTGTGTTGCCAGCTTCTGAGTTCCTCTAATACAGCTGTACATTCTTCTCTTCTTTCAGGGCAAGCATTTTGCTGGAGGGAGAGGAGTGGTGGAGCGAAGCAAACATTTTGTAGTTTCTCTTTCTTTTATGAATGTCACCGCACTTTTATTGATTTTGCATATATGAATAATAATAACAAACAACAGAATCCCTTCCACCCTCCCTCCCACTCCCTGGGGAAGAATATACCTATAACAATTTTCATACCAACGTGGGATTCTATGCCATGAACAATAGGTGGTCTGAAGCCATGACTGTACTTGTTTTTGAACTTGTACATCTCCCTGAGAGTCTTATTACTGAAGGGTGTCAAAATAAATAATTCAATAGGTCCATGTGTAGTTTCTCCTGCTTGGGAGTGCCTTGTATGCTCCTTTACATCAAAGCTGGCCTTGCTGTATGTATTCTGCCCATAGCTTCACCCAACTTCTTCCCTTTCCAGATGTTTAAAGGGCCTGACCAGGACATTGAATTCATCTACACGGCTCCTTCTTCGGCTGTCTGTGGAGTGACGCTGGATGTTACTGGCAAGAAAGAGTATCTCATTGCAGGTAAGGAGTATCTCTTGAGGCAAGGAAAAGGAGGACTGTAATGGTTTTTTAAAATACTTTATACATGCCATTTGGAGCTGGAGGAAAGTTAAATAGGGATTGAATGGGATATCATGGTGTTAGGTGGGATGTTCAAATCCTTGCTCTAGTTAGGAAGTTCAATGGGCAAGGACTTGAGCAAGTCACAGTTGCTCAGCCTAAACTACTTCACAGGGGACTTGGTTGTAAAGCTAAAACACAGCTCTTTGGAGGAAGGGGACAAATATGAAATCAGCAGAGCTTCCTTGGGATGTAACCAGACTGTGTCCTGTTCTGGCTACTAGTCATGAGGACTAAATGCACTCCTAACTACAAATGCAATCTGCCCTCCATTGTGCAAGAAGGGTTTGTGGCATATTGCAAACTGCCCTATAGTCAGTATTCTGCAGCTGAGACTGCTTTCCCTTTAAATGATCTTGGTGTAGAGTTTTGCACAGCGCCACCTCCTGGTGTTCCCTTGAAAGGGTATCTGTTCTTGTCTGGACATGAGCAAAGCAGACCCATTGGTCTAACTCGGCACGCCAGTTCTCCTGTTGTGATAGCAACGTGCCTTGTATGAAATCACACACACACTCCTTCCCCCCACCCCACATACACTGGTTTGTGTTTGTCCAAGATAAGACACTTGATAGGGCGATGTGCTTGATGGAGTGTGTGTGCGTGCGCGTGCACAACCATAGGACAACCATGCCCCAGCTAAAACCATTTTGCTCTGCCAGGGAAATCTGAAGGCAACGGCAAGATGCACATCACGCTGTGTGACTTCATCATTCCTTGGGATTCCCTCAGTGCTACCCAGAAGAAGAGTCTAAACCAGCGGTACCAAATGGGCTGTGAGTGCAAGGTAATAAACCAAATAATGAGACCATTTCAGCTTGTTCACTTCCTACTAATCTGTATGCGTGAGCCTCCTCAGGAGAAGCATTTTGCTTTAGTTGCAGTGATGGCAAATCGCGCAAGCCAATTGTGTCTTTTATCTCTGCAGATCTCCCGATGCCCTTCCATCCCCTGCTATGTCTCTGCTCAGGACGAGTGTCTGTGGACTGACTGGGTGACAGAGAAGAACATCAACGGGCGGCAGGCAAAGCACTTTGCCTGCATCAAGCGGAGCGATGGTTCATGCGCGTGGTACCGTGGAGTGGCCCCACCCAAGAAGGAGTTTCTTGACATTGAGGACCCTTGAGTCCACAAAGCCATGGCAGTCCAGTAGCCAATAGCAACAAAGCCGGCAAGATATTAGACTGGTCCACCTTTGACATCACTTCCTGGAAACAGCATGAAAATAAGGTCTCCTGGGCGGGCACAACAGTGGTGGAGGGAGGGGCTAAGGAAAGGGATGTCTAGGCCACTCATATATTGCTCAGTCTGTTTCTTCTCCTGTGTTAAGCGCCAAGGGGTGGTTTCTTGCCTTTGGGATTACATATGCCAATATGCCAAGGCACAGTGGAGGGAACCAGAGTGTACAATATGAGTGGCCAAAAGGTGTTGCCTCTGATTCTGTGTAGCAGGCCTACCAGGTTCTTATTGCCTTGAGAGGGTGCATCCCTTGTTGAGGGGATATCTCCTGCTCCCTCTGTTCCCCCACCCCCACTGGCTTCTGCCTGGGTAAAAACCCACCTTTTCTTCCATACGCATCACAAAATTAAATCCCTCCATACTCAGTGCTTTGAAGTCGCTCCTTTCTCCTTGCCACGTTTGTACACGTATGGTACAAGTACGTCCCATAAAAACAGCAGTAACACCACACACACATACACACAAAAAGGAAAATGGTGGCTTTGTCACAAGTCACGATATCCTCTTCTGCAGGTGAAGAAAGTTACATTCCCTTACCAGTGACAAAGCAGCCTGTCAAGAACAAGCCACCAGGAGGCAGAGGGACAATCTCTGCTTTCAGAGGCAATGTTTTTGGGGCTAATGGAGGGCGGTGTCACAAAATCATTTAAATGGATAATAAGACCTGCCTATGTGTGCATAAGAGATGCGTGCAGATTCTGGGTCTGTGTTCTCAGCTATTACATTTCAGCCAAGAAACATTTGTCAGGGGATCTGGGTTAGTCCATCAAGTCTCCTGCTTGAACCATATGTATGCATCACCCACTTCCTATTGCATGCCTGTGCCATTGATAAAAATCTGGTGCCAAAACTGTGGGATGACTTGATGCTCCTGCTAAGCGTTCAGTATTACGTGGACCAAAGGAGTCCTCCTCTTTGAAATCCCTTGCTATGCAGAGTAATGATTTTTAGCATGGCCAAGATGGCTCGCAAGTCCTGCCCCATATAGAAATTTGATGCTTGCGGCAAGCAAGAGTTCTCCAGAAGGCAAGACTTTTGCGTGTCCCCTCCCAAATATGTGACCGCAAGAGCCGGTGTCAAGGTATACCCCTTATAAACTGTGAGTATGAATGCTCCTTTGGAGTAATAAACCAGACCTTGGCTGCCTGCAAAAGGATCCTATCACACATCTCTGCCTTCAGCCCCCTTTTCCTTCTGAGCCAGTTCTCTTTCTTTGCTGTGCTCCCCGCCCCCCTGCCCCACCCCCCCTGAGCTCTGCTGCTTTCCCACCCCGCAATACCTGGAAATTGATTTGGAGGGTGTCCGGAAGTTCCCCCAGCCAGACCTGCCCCCTGCGGCCTTTTCATGCTGTTCATCAAGGTCAAGTTTTAAAGATGTCATATTGGACCAGTCTGTTTGATTTCAATATATTTTAAAAAAAATAGAAAAAGGAAAAAAAATCTGTTCAGTCCAATATAAGACTCCTGTTTTGCTTCCTGTATGGTTATATCCTATGTGACATTTACCTCTCTCTCTCTCTTTCCTCTCACTGCTGATCCTGTCCTTGATTTTAATGTTTTCCATTTGTTTTGGCAATCAGTTGTATCATTCCTCTATTATGTTTTTTTAATTTTTTTTTAAAAAAATTCCTTGTTAGCTGTTAGATTTGCACTTATTATTTTTAAAGGGGTTCTGCATTGGAGGGAAGAATTGTCAAAATGTACAGAGGGTGGAGTCCCTCCCATTATTTCTGAGTGCCAGTGGGCGCAGGTGTGGCTGTGTGTGGGGTGGGTGTTAGCATTCCTTCTTCTGTCTTCTTCCTGATGCCTCTGCAACATGCACAGGTCTTCTCTAGAGGTCGGACGCTGGCTGTGACACGTGACTGCTGCTTGCTAGACAAACTGCAGTTGCGTGACTGCCGTACCAAAACGTGAGTTTGCCGTTCTAGTAGCAGCGTGGAAAGCAACCATTCTGAAAAGGACCTGTTTTGTGGGAAAGCAGTATCAAAGGCTCTTCAATCGGCTTAATTTATCGCTGTGGGTTTAAATGCCACATGGAAACTTCCCTGATAAGAAAGATAAGATGCACACACAGAAACAATCCAATGCCCCCTCATGTCAGCAACTCAAAATATTTAAAAAAAGGTTTACATTATTTTCAAATCTTTGCTTAGTAAGTATGAAAAAAAGAATAAGTATCTAACTTGCTGCCATAATTTAAAGCTTATTGGGGAGTAGGGCCGGGATAATGTTTGGTGGGTAGAGTAATATTGGGGGTGGGGGTGGGGAAAAAAACTTTTTGTTGTTGTTGTTGGATTCTGAAAGCTGAGATTTTCTTGTGCTGGGAACACATGAAAATTGTTGAATAGACAAGCAGACTGTGCATGTCTCTGATGCTTTGTATAATTCATACGTGGACATTTGAGTCTTCGGACAATAAACAGTATTATCAAATAAACCGGGAACAGTCTCTCCTTGTCTGGAGCACACTTTGCCATCAGTGGAGGTGTGGACGTTAGAAGGGAGCCCTGGGAATTCATCCTGTGCTGCTCAGCCTCTGTGAACTGCTTTACAAGAGTCACCTTGATGGAGGTAGGTGGAGAGTTGCAAGTTTCCTCCAGGCTTTGCTCTCCACTCTCCCTCTTCCCATGCCCCCTGGCACAAACTGGTCTCTAGTTCCTAATGAGATAAATTGTTGGTTCACTGTGCCTCAGCCTATTTCCAAAGGCCCACCTCCAGCTGTTCTCCCATTTTGATGACTCCCATGTCCCCTTATTTCTTGATGTTAAAGAAAACATCACATATGGTTCTCTTTAGTGATGTCAAGGAATTATTCCAGTGACATACAGCGACTCCCACAGAATCAGGCTCTGTGTCAAAATATGTGCTGTTTTTCATCCACTTCATGGAAGGAATCCAGTGAGTCTCAAAACTGAATGTATAGCATGAGTGGCCCCTGCTTCTGGCCTACCAGGTACTTATTGCCTTGAGAGAGGATATCCCTTGTGGGGATAATTCCTACTCCTGCTGTTCCATCACAAACCTGGCTTCTGTCTCTGTAAAGACCCACCTTTGCCTCCATAAACGTAACACATTAAATCCCTCATCCACACTCAGTTCTCTGGAGTCATTTCCTTCTCTTTGCCACTTACATTAGGACTCATGGCTTTCACGTACTGGTACTTCCTAGATTAGTTGTGTGAACTTCTTGGTTTCCTAGGCAAATGCACCTGAAGCTCTGTAGAACTAATACAGATGGGAGGCCTGCCCACAAGCATCAAACTTTATAGAGAGATTAAACTGGGATCTCTTAAGTTACAATAGACTTGCAAATTCACCTCACCTGCTGCAGTACTAGGTATGCTCTTTAATACAAGTGCCCAGGAGACCCACGTACAGAGCCATCCACATCTAGTTATGTTGCATACAGCTCCTTATTACTTTAATGAGACAAACCCAGATCACAAAGAAAGTTGACCTTCCTGCTAATGGCAACAAGCCCATCTAGTGATGTGGTTATTTCTCAGATGGATGGGATGGATCCATAGGTGACCTAACTCTGTAAGTAATGGAAGATCTGGGACCCACCAGATGTTGTTGGACTACAGTTCTCATTGGCCCCAAACAGCATGACAATGGTCAGGGATGGTGGGAATTACAGTCCCAATAAATATATGGAAGGTCCCATTGCCAATGCTTGTTGACCACCATCTCATCCCAAGGGCACTAAAGGAACATACCATTGTAATGGGAGTGTTATACTAGATGTCATGGCATGTATTGTTTCTAAAGCCATAGTTCTGTGATAGAGCTTATCTGCATCTCCAGGTGAACTGGAAAATATCTTTTCTTGAGGCTTTGGAGAACCCCTACATCAAAGTAAGTGATGCTGTGCTGGACCAAACGGCTGACTCAATATAAGGCAGTTTCATATGTTGGGCTTGAAACGATGTAAGCTGTTAACAGAACACGTCCCTAAGGACAGGAGACCATTCGGTGAGCATTTTGGTTCTTTTCACTGTGTATATGGGTGTATAATTGAAGCTGGACCAGGGATGCCAAGTTGAATAAAATATTGGGGGGAGGGCAGGTAAGCCCTGCCCCACATAATCGATCACAACACTGTTTCATTGCATAGTATTGTTACAGTCCACCCCAATCCGTCAAGCCATGCATGGGATTCCAGAGGTTTTCGCCCTCAACCAGGGTCTGTGCTTCTTCGGAGAATTGAAGACACCATGGAGGCTGTTGTAGCTTTAATGAATATGATTTATTCACAAATCCACACCTGAATATGGACGGAGGGAGACCAGGCCTTATAGTATGGTCATCTCAAGAGGCTCTTGTTCCCCACAGCAGTGCAGTACCAGAGTCCAAGGCATCTCTCCTGCTTTCAACCATCCTTTTTTCAGTTTTTGGAAGCCACCTGCCAAAGTCCCTAAACTCTTCCTGTGACATCATGCCCAGTTACCCAGGCAACCTTCCAAATCTCCTGTCTCTGTTCACACCTCAGGGCGAAGGGAAGGGCAGTATTCTTCCATTGCCTGTATTGTTTCTGAATGGCCCTAGCTTGGCCAGGTCATTTTGCATAAGAATTCCTCTGCAGCTTGTATACTCCCTTCACATCCCAAATAATCAAAATCTTACCATTTATTAATTTACAGTTTTTTTGGGGTGGGGGTCCCTCCAAACCATAACAGTGTTATAAGAATTTTAAGGTCTTACATATTTAATAAATGTACCAAGCAAACACGTACATAAATATATAAACCACATGTCTGAAGCAGCACAGGAAGACAGTCCTGAAACCATTTTGACTCTCAAACTGACCAAATGTTTCTTTGCAAGGAGGGAGGGGGGGTGAGGGAACCTTCCCATTGTCTCAGGAATTGGGTAATTACCATCTCAAAGGAATGGCCAGACTACCAGAAAACGCAATCAGATAAGGCATTATCAGATAACCTGGAAGTCAGGAAAAACAACAACATCATTCAATTTTTTGTTGTAGACTGCCTTTTCTGTGTTGTAGGTATGATGTTTGTGGGGGGTGGTCTTGGGCTACACCCCTTCTGTGATGTATATATGATGTATGGAGGGGTGGTCTGGAGCTCCATGGCAGGGAATTTCAAAATGGATATATAAGGGCGGGCACACCTTTGTTCTGGGTCATCCTGCGTGTGAGGGGAGCACCCTGTTTCAACAGCTTTAATAAAGATCAGGTTTACTAGCTGCTTTGCTTCTTAATATTCTCTGGTTGGCCTCTGTTATTTTCTCCTACTGATGGAGAACCTACAAAGGACTCTATAAGGGCTCTTGTGTACATAAGGGAATAAGGGCAGATTTCGTTTACGACAACAGTATTATAAAAGGGAAACGTCTCTTTCCCATGACTGACAAGTCACCACGGGAGCTCTTTTTATTTTTAAATTGTTATTTTGAGCTTTTCTACCTTGAAGTTTTCCCTTTACAGTATTAACATTTTTCTCTGTCCAAATCTCTGTTCCTGCCTTGTCCCGGAAACCGTAACAAATGGCTTAGCTAGTCAGCCTGAACCAAAATCCTACATTTCCTCTAATTTTAGAATCTGGCAATAAAAACCCGCAGAGAAGAATAACTTAAGCATAAGGTAGGAAAAAGAAATCTACCGTGACGTTTTATGTTGTTTTTTTTTAAAACAAATAAATCATGGAAAGCTCAAAAATACTGACGAGTTCCACCTACCCACCCACGCACCGCGCGCAGAAGAAACCCCTTCACATTCACGCCCCAATTTATTTCATTTTTCTGCCCCTGCGAGGCACGTGGCAGGAAGTGCTACCCCCGCCCCGTCTCTGCGGGACACTGCGCTTTTTGGGTCCCTAATTCGTTTCTCCTCCAGTAGTCACGCGCCATCCTCTGTGCCCAGCCCCGCCTTTGATCTTTGCACATACATCTATGCAAAACAAACACACATATATCTTTTTCTTAAATATATATATATATATTGGCAGCGGACAAAAGGTAGCAGCTGCATTCGAGCGAGCGCAAGAGCCAAGACTTCGCCGATGCCGGGAGGGCTACAGCAGGCGGCGCTGCCTTCCCGAAAGCGGCGGCAGGGCGGGCTCCGTTGCGTCAGAGGGAAACCGGGCAGGGCTCCTCTGCTTTCCCCACCCCTTTAGGGCGAGGATTGGGCCCGGCGCGGCGGCAGCACCAGCAGCAGCGGCCTAGCAGCAGCGCCAGCTGAGCCCTTTCCTGCTCTCCTACGCGGCGTGGACACGTGTGTGTATGTGCGCGCACGCGGGTCCCCCGGATGGTGAGTGTGGGGCTGGGAAGGGGGATGGCGAGGGGGTCCTGGGGGCGGGGAGCGGAGACGAGCTTTCCTCCCCCCCCCCCTATTTAGTAAGGAGGTGAGCAGGAAAGCGCTTGGGTTTGGGTCGTGGTAGGGAGGCGGCGGCTAGGTGAATCCATGGGGTGGGCTGAGTGGGTGTGGGCTGGGGCTTTGCCCACCCTCGTGCCCTCCTTGCCTTGCCTCCCCTACGCCCCGGCTGCGTTGCAGAAGCAAACCTGCTGCCTCCGTCTCCAGTGCATTAGCCCGCTGGCTGCTGCCGCCGCCGCTCGCTTTCTCTGGGCCGGGATGACCCGAACCGGCGCCCAAGCCCCGGGTTCTCATAAAAAAGCCCCATATAGATCAGCCCCCCCCCCCCCAGGCGCGAGTGGCGGGGCGCTGAGGAGGTTGCCGTCTCTTCCCCAAGGACTCCTCCGCTCTTGGCTGAGGGGCCCTGGGCACGATCTTCTTGGGCCCTTGAGAAAGCGCAAGGGTGTGGGTGCCCTTTGCACCAAGGCGGCGATTGCGTTCTGGGGCACCTTGGAAGCGGCGGCTGCTGCTCAGCTTGTGGGGCGCGCGCGGGTGTTGGGGATGGAGATACAGCCTGTGTGGTGCTTATTCTGCGTGCGCGGGCACCGCTTGCTGGGCGAAGGTGGCTGGGGCCTGTGCATGGTCTGGCGATGGAGAGCAAGGTGGGGTGGGCTCTTGTTCTCTCCTTGATAGACAAATCATGAAGTGGGGGGGGCGTTCTTCTACATCTGGGCCATAAAGCAGCCTTTCCTTCTGCCTCCTGCTACATCCTGTTCTGCTGGCATTCTGACCCACTCAATGGGGCCTGTTAATTCACTCTGTTCCTTTGGGGATGTGGGCTTGCTGAATCTCCACTCGGCTCCTCATCCCCATGCAAAGAGCTGAGGGTTCCTTTCCCTGAGCATGTGTGCAACATAGCTACTCTGAGCGAACCGTTACATCTCCTCAATGCACCAGCTTTGCCCACTTGCTCTTCAATCCCAAGGGCACACACAGCAGCACCCTTCTCTCGCCTCTTTGCTGTTCCATTACTATTTGTACCCTATATAAATGCCCTTGACTACTGATTTAGATGCTGCTGCTTTGGCAAGAGTTAGCAGAGGCCTGCCATGAAAGGTGAGGGTTTTGTCCCACATACAAAGCAATTCTCTACCAGTTAGTTGCTGGCTATGACTTTCCCTATGTCCCCTTCCAAAGCAAGAGGTAGTCTTGGTCGTATAAGGCATTATTATTATTTATTATTAAATTTGCATACTATACCCGTAGATCTCAGGTCTGTTCACAACAAGGTGAGTTGATTAAGCTGATGTTCATCAAAAGCATGGAAAGGACTAGCCAGGTATGTCCATCCTGCTGGGCACACAATGGTGCTAGGAATGAAGTATCCTTGTGTAGGCCAATTTCAGCTGCTCTGGGGGAGACCGACACCATGTAGTGACTCCAGTGGCTTCTTAGGCGATAACCAATAATGTAATAGCTGTTGTAGAAAGGTTCGATGTCATGGGAGCTTCAGATGAGCATCATAACATGTGGAAGATGCTCACTGGATGCCTTAGGAAACCTCCACACTAGTAACTGAAGAAAGTGCAATCTCCCTACAATGAGCTAGCTACTAGTGCAAGTATTTTTTATTTTTTTTTGTGGGCCGCCTTTTGGTTGCCGCCTTTTGCATGAAGAGCTGCTATATGTACTTTATAGGAAGCATAGGAGGATGTTTTAGTAGGACTTGTGTTGATGGAAGCCTCTCTCTCTCTTTTTGAAAAACCAAATATAGACTTGTCTTTTTACAAAGGTACTTACAAGATGGGTAACAATGTTCTGAATTCTACTCTGTTAGGAGAGACACCTCTGGTTTCTATCTGGGGTGTTCTGCTTCTTCTGTTTGCTAGTCAAATCTGAGTTCATTCCTTAGGTGACAAAGTAATCCTTTTTTTCTTACATTGTAGTGCTGACTTCCCTATTGGAGGAAGTGGCAAATCTCAGGCCTTCCAATTACAGCTGTACCTTGGATCCTGAACGCCTTGAGAGTCAAATCTTTTGGATCCCGAACGCCGCAAACCCGGAAGTGAGTGTTCCGGTTTGCAAATGTTCTTTGGAACCCTAACATCTGACACGGCTTCCGCGGCTTCCAATTGGCTGCAGGAACTTCCTGCAGCCAATCGGAAGCCATTCCTTGGTTTCTGAACGTTTTGGAAGTCAAACCATTCAACTTCCGAGGTACCACTGTATAGGTCTTCAAGGTGATTGTTTGTTACAAACTATCTTGTGGCTAAAATTGTTCCAGCAGTTGGAGAAAAACTAAAATATGCCATCTTCTCTTTTGTAAACCAGTTCCCAATTTCACTGCAGGCTCTTTCAAGGGCTGAGCCATTTTTCAGGGCGTGGCCTATAGAATGCGGGGCACAAATATTTTCTTAGTGATTGATTCAGGGGAAATTAAATAGCAGGTGATCTGGGTTACTGGGTAGGATGTTTATGTGGGAGAAACAGCAGTGTAATCCTATAATCAGGTCTACTTGTAAGTAAACCCTGTTTAGTTCAGGGGGGCTTACTTCCAGATATGCAAGTCTTGGATCACAGCCCAAAATAATTTGAAGTGACTATAGAGGTGATTTGAGAGATAATCAGGACAGGTAGCTGAAGGGCAAATTAATTGATTTGGAGCAGGATCTACTTTGGAGGTAATTGAATTGAAGAGGAACTGATTTGGGGTCATCTGGGGTAGAGTGAAAATGAATGGAAGAATTTTATCTGGGGTGATGTGGATGGGTTGATTTTTCTTCTGTGACATTGCAAAGTTAAATTTGCATTGTATAGAAATAAAACCAGCAAATGCCAACTTGTGTCTATGAACCTGGGCCGCAAATCCTTCATTCTACCTAGCCATGATGCTACTGCTTGACACCTTGTTAGAGTTTTAAGGGGCACCTTTCACAGTGAATGCTCATAAGTCCTTGGTTTGTCTTCTGGGGGGGGGGGAGTCTTCTCCATGTTGAGGAGTGGAAATTGTTGGGCCCAGCAAAAAAAGAGAGGTATGCTAATAGGGTGCATAAAGGTATTTAGGAACATGCTTTGACACTGAATTGCAGAAAAGCAGGCCTACTAGACTAGACTTGGGATGTATTTATTTTGCAATTTTTAATCCATCAGACTTTCAAAGAAGTGAGTTTCTAGCTTGCATGATGAGAAAAAAATTGATGTATGTATGAGCTCTGTTTGTTAGCTGCTGCAAAGATAATAGGGTGGGTGGTGGGTGGGTGTGATTTCAGGCCCAGGGGTTCACTTGCGGCCATTCAAGCTTCTCTAACTAGGCCTCAGGACTCCCATCCCCAGGCCATGTGACTCACCTGCCCTGCTTCACACCTTCTCTCCCCCCGCCCCCCTTGGCTGCAATGTGTCCTTGATCTCTGATCATGATTCTTGTTTACCTGGGATAGAGAAGTCTGTATATTGAAACTAGCCTACTGTATGCAGGTAAAATGTATGTTTACTGCTCTGCCTGCTTTTGCCTCTGGTCCCGCCTACCACTGGCATGTGACCCCCCCCCTTCCATGCAGCTTTCAGGGTTTCCTGTGTTTTTCTTGTAGCAAGGAGACAGCATGAGTGTAGCTGCTCTCACAAATTTATGCTGCTTAATCCCACCTTTGGGAAAATGGAACTTGTGGACACACTCTCTGCTTGCCCAATAGAGAATACGGTTTGGAACGGTGTTGCAGCATTCTGAGTTAAATGCAGATTCCCTGGAAATGGTGTTTGAAATTGAATTTGTGGTGGCGGCGGCTTTATATAGTGCTCTTGGTGTTTCATGACCCTTTAGAAAATTAAAAAGAGGACAGGTTTCTGCCCCCAAAAGTGCTTGCAGCCCCAAATGGGGAGACAGGAGTATTGTGAATAGAGATGGAGGCAGGAGGGTAAACAAAGGAGAATTTTTGTCATAGTCAGCCTTGTAGGCTGCAGAGGTAATGGGCTTGTGTGAGAGGCTTCGTGGGGGAAAAATTGGGTCAAATGCTTTCTTTTCCAGCTCTGCCCCACCGAGCAAAGTCCCCTTGCTAGCAGTGCTGCCTCTGCCACCCACAAGTGATGCACCATGCCCATAGTAGACAAGCTGAAAGAAGCCCTCAAGCCTGGGCGGAAGGACTCTGCTGACGATGGCGAACTGGGCAAGCTGTTGGCTGCTTCCGCCAAGAAGGTTTTGCTGCAGAAGATTGAGTTTGAACCAGCCTCCAAAAGCTTCTCCTACCAGCTGGAGACGCTGAAGAGCAAATACGTTCTGTTGAACCCCAAGACAGAAAACCCCAGCCGACACAGGGGCCCTGAAGAGGGACCCATCCGGAAGCAAGGTGTGCCCATATTCTGGGGGGAATGGTTCTGTGGGAATGGGGGTGCATGTGTGCCCGGCCTCGCTGACTTCCCCTGTTCTTCTTCCTCTCTGACAGGCGGTGAGCACACCTTGGGAGGAGATGGAGTTCCAGCCCCGCAGAAGGTCCTCTTCCCTGTCGAGCGCCTCTCTCTGAAATGGGAGCGGGTGTACCGTGTCGGAGCCGGTCTCCACAACCTGGGCAACACCTGCTTCCTCAACTCCACCTTGCAGTGTCTGACGTACACCCCACCTCTTGCCAATTACCTGCTTTCCAAGGAGCACAGCCGCAGTTGTGAGTGTGGGGTGTTTGGTTGCATGTGGAATGGTTGGTGCCCCTTGGCAAAGCTTGCGTGTCATCTGTCTCTTTTCACTTAAGAGTTGCAGGTAGCAAAGGCTTCAGCAGCCTCCTGCTTGTCATCTCGGTGCCACTCTGCTGAGGCTTTCATGAGAGATGGGCCAGGAACAGCAATGCATAACGCTCAGTCCTTAATGGTAGTAAAACAGGAGCACCGCGGCTAAGAAACTGAACTGTGAATCGCAGTGTTTCTGGTTCAGATTTTGCTGTGCCATAAACTGACCTTTGGTCAAGCTGTTCCCTTTTAACCTCATCCTGTCCATCTCTTGTATGGCTTTTATAATGCCCAAAACTACCTTTCAGGGTTGGGATACACATTATAAAGAGACAGTGCAAGTGTAGTGCTTGTGACCACTTCAAGCTGCTGTGCAGAAGCCTAAGTGTTACTATAACCCTTTGAAGCCACTCCAAAATCCTGCACAAGAGAAATTGGACCCTGCCTCAACTTTCTGAGTCTTAGTTTTCTCACAGCCACAAAAAAATCCTGTTCTGTTATGCTGCAAATCTGCATATTTTTCATTGGAAAGAACATTTACTCCATGCAAGGGCTAAAAAAATTCTTATTCCATTGTGTTCCCCTCTTTTCAGAAATTGTGTTGGGGTTTCAGCGAGGGGAGAAATTGAAACAATTTGGTTTGAAGCCTGCTTTTTGAATGGATTTCTTGTATGAGAAAATGCTTCCTGTGAATTTATAGTGTTCAAAAAATATGCTTCCACTTGGCTGTGTTTGGAGAGAGGGGCTTGAACGATGGAGCATTATTTTGCCCTTGTTTCTCATGTTGTCAAAGTCTTGGGGCACCCCTTGTGACAAGAGGGGGCTGTAATGTGCCCAGCCACAAGAAAGGGGTTGCATTGTTATGTGAGCTTGAGGAGGGGGTTCTGCTTGAAACATGGTGGCAGTGGGAAAAGATGGTGTGTGGATCCAAGGTCAAATAACAGGCAGTGCGCCTTGTCCCCTCCACAGTTCTGCAGCTGGCAGTTCCCTTGCAGCCCTGTGCACTCATCCTTGCAGTCAGGGCCTGGGAGGCTGTGCTAACAGCTGCAAAGGAGCAGAGCCAGCACTTGGTTGCACGAGAACTGCTGCTCTAAGCATCCGACTCATCCTTGTTAGAGGAGCGCTGACTCCTAGTTAGGGGAGTGGACCTGAATGGAGGGAGGCGGGTGGACAAAAGATGTCCCTCCCCAAAAAAGGGGAGGGATGAGGAGGAACTGTTTGGATTAGGGCAAATACTGCTTTGCACCTACTTGCCGGCTTGTTGTTCAGGCTTGAGAAATCTCACACATGGCTGTAGCGTTTTGGTTCCCTGAGCATCTCAGCCTAGTGGACTGCATTTCTGAGTACTTTATGATGTGTGTGCAACGGGGCTAGGAGGCTATTCCATGCATCTAACAGTGGTCTGTTCATGTAAGCTATTCTAGCAAGGGGTTGTTGATGCTATGGCCATGGAGGAGATTCCTGCACAAGCGATGGGGATCCTGTGCCCCTCCAAATAATGTTGGGCTCCTAATCCCATCAGCCCCAGCTAGCATGGTCAGGGGTGGTGGGAGGTGGGAGCCAAACAGCATCTGTGGCCCGACATGTTCCCCACCCCTAGCTTACAGGTAAGTGCAGGCTCTGTACTCCAATTCAATTTGTGCATTGATTATATCAGTGAGTAGCTTTCCTTGTCACCTTAAATTGCCTCCAGCAGAGAAGAGGCAACTTTTTCCTTGATGCGTATGCAGCTACTTCTGCAGATGGTTAATCATGAAGCAAGAGCGGTGCATGGCCCTCAAAGCCCGCCTTTCTCTTTCTTTTCCTTTGTCGCCATGGGCCAGCAGGTTATTTATTTAGTAATGGCTGCCAAAATGCCCTTCTCCCTAGGTTGAGCTCTACTCATGGGTTTTCCAGTTTTGTGAGAGTTGCTCCACCAGACCTTTGTGCAGCCTTTGCATGAATTCATTCCTGGTCTCTTCTCTTGCAGGCCACCAGGGAGGCTTCTGCATGATGTGCGTTATGCAGAATCACATGATACAGGCTTTCGCCAACAGCGGCAATGCCATCAAGCCAGTGTCCTTCATCCGAGATCTCAAAAGTAAGCAGCTGAGGGAGCTTTGTTTTGGTGAGGCTGTACAGTGCCGTTGTGATGCATCTCACCAGTACATACAGGGAAAGAGGCCAAAGATCTCTTTGTTTGAAGTGTTGACTGTAGATCGTGTGTGTGTGTGTGTGTGTGTCTGTGTGTGTGTGTATATACGCATGCCATAAACTGCACTACAAAAGCCAGGTGCGCAGATCTCCCCATTGTGGAGCTAAGTCTGAAGACGTGGCAGCTGGGCGTGCAGATAAATACATAAATAGATTAGAGGTATTTTTGGCACTCCTTTCATTTCTTTTAACCATCCAACTGAGGTTGCCGGTATTTAAGAAACTATAAAAGGGAGATTGAAATGCACTATATGCTGTCCTCATCAGCATTTTGCTTAGTTATGTTGAGTTCTGCAGAATCTAGAATAGTTTGAGGTTGTGTGCGTGCACGTGCTAATAAGCTTCATGTAATTCCTGTGCCCCGGTTAAGTGTCAGCGATGCCTGTTGCCTTGGCATGAGCTTGACCTGTGCTGGGCGGGCATAGGAAGCCAAACTTCAGAGTCCTTTTCCTCCGTCTGGCAGAGATTGCTCGTCACTTCCGCTTTGGCAGCCAAGAGGATGCTCACGAGTTCCTGCGCTACACCATTGATGCCATGCAGAAGGCCTGCCTCAATGGTTACACCAAGTATGCACAGCTCCCTGTCTCTGGGGTTGGGAGGGTCAGGGCCGTACTTTTCACTTGGTCGCAAAGAGATGGGCAGGTGGAGATCTTGCCACCTTCCCTTTTTGTGCAAGCAGCTTCTTGGGAGCATGAACCTTCACATGTGGAATGTGGGTGGGGAAAAGGGGGGCCATGCTGGGTAAGTCACCACTCAGCTAACGGTGGCTGCTTCTCCTTTGCCCAAGGAAGCAAAAGCTAGTAATCCTCCCTGGAGAGGAAAGCCCTAAGGGCTGCTTTTGTGTCCCTGCCACTGTTGAGGCCCCATATTGCTTCAGGGAGGTGTTCTCCACTCTCTTCTTAACCCTTGGCTGCTTTTCTTCCCAGGCTGGACCGCCAGACCCAGGCTACCACATTGGTGCACCAGATCTTTGGCGGCTACCTCCGATCTCGTGGTGAGCACAGCTTTAGCCTGGTACCTTTCACACCCTTTATGCTTGAAGCGTTGACCAAGTCCTAGTGATAACTCTACAACTCCAGCTTTTCCTTCATTGCCCAGCTGCGCTTCTGCAATGCCCACCTGACTTGTGGGCGCACACAGCTGCTGATGTCCCAATACCGTGAGAGTTTCCTGCGGGCTTCCTTTGGCCTCTGCCCAGGTTTTGAAGAGGATATTGGGAATCGGGGGATTTAGCTGCTTCCCGTGCTGGTTTTGCTAGCTGCCGAGGTGGAAGCGTTGATGTCTCGGAAGTCCTGTTGTGAAATATGACCTTGGCGGGCAGCTGAGGCCATGAAGAGTAGGCAAGCAACTCTTCTGCTTTCTTTGCAGTGAAATGCTCCGTGTGCAAGAGTGTTTCGGACACTTACGACCCCTTCCTGGATGTGGCTTTGGAGATCAGGGTATGCAAGTGTTAAATCAACGCTTTCCCCTTTTCTTTCTTTTCCATGGTAGGCCTAAAGAGGGACATAAGCTGGCAGGGGATTTGCAAATATGAGCAGATTCATGGTCCTTTCCTACTTAGCTAAGCAGTTGGCCCCTTGTCTCTCTCGCCCTGACCTAGCCACCGTGATCCATGCGACGGTCACCTCCAGACTGGATTATTGTAACTCGCTCTACGTGGGGCTGCCCTTGAGACTGACCCAGAAACTCCAGCGGGTGCAGAATGCCGCGGCGAGACTCCTTATGGGGTCTTCGCTGCGAGATCAGATTCACCCAGTACTATACCAGCTGCACTGGCTCCCGGTGGAGTACAGGATCAGGTTTAAGGTGCTGGTTTTAACCTTTAAAGCCCTATACGGCCTAGGACCCTCGTACCTACGGGACCGCCTCTCCTGGTATGCCCCACAGAGAAACCTACGGTCTGCAAATAATAACATCCTCAAGGTCCCAGGCCTTAGAGAGGTTAGGCTGGCCTCAACTAGAGCCAGGGCCTTCTCGGCTGCGGCTCCAATCTGGTGGAACGCTCTGTCACAAGAGACTAGGGCCCTGCGGGACCTGACATCTTTCCGCAGGGCCTGCAAGACAGAGTTGTTCCACCAGGCCTTTGGTCAGGGTGCAGCCTGACTCCCTCCTCTGGCAACCTGCACAGAATATTGCTTAATCGGTTGCCACTAATTTGATTTTAATTTTTATAATGAATATTTTGAATGTGTGATTATTTGATTATTTGATTATTTGATTATTGTTAGCCGCCCTGAGCCCGGCTTCGGCTGGGGAGGGCGGGATATAAATAAAATTTATTATTATTATTATTATTTATTATTATACATGAGCGCTGCGTGTAGGGAGGCATATAGCATGCACTGAAGTGCAGCGAGCAAGTGGCATATAGGTACTCAGTTGCCTGTGCATGGCTGATGTATAGAAAATGATAATAATGATGGGGTGGGGTGGGGAACCTGTGGGCCTCCAGATGTTGTTGGACTCCCCAACCAACATGCCAATAGTGAGGGATGATGGGAGTTGTAGTCCAACAATATCTGGAGGAACAGAGATTCTCCATACGCTGGGCAGGAAAAGAAAAGGGCATCCCATCTAAGCTAAGCTAACAGTAGCTGAGGAGGTAATGGGTGAATAGAACCACTTCCTAAATAATAATAATAATAATAATAATAATAATAATAATAATAATAATAATTTATTATTTATACCCTGCCCATCTGGCTGAGTTTCCCCAGCCACTCTGGGCGGCTTCCAATCGAGTGTTAAAAACAATACAGCATTAAATATTAAAAACTTCCCTAAACAGGGCTGCCTTCAGATGTCTTTTAAAGATAAGATAGCTTCTTATTTCCTTCACATCTGGAGGGAGGGCATTCCACAGGGCAGGCGCCACTACCGAGAAGGCCCTCTGTCTGGTTCCCTGTAACCTCACTTCTCGCAATGAGGGAACCAACAGAAGGCCCTCGGCGCTGGACCTCAGTGTCCGGACAGAACGATGGGGGTGGAGACGCTCCTTCGGGTATGCAGGACCAAGGCTAAAGAACTAAAGAGACATCAATAATAATAATAATAATAATAATAATAATATGATGATGATGATGATGATGATGATGGCAACAATTTTATTGTTTATATGCTGCCCATCTGTCTGGGTTTCCCCAGCTGCTCTTTTCAGAGCTTACCTGAGTGTAGGTATAACCTGAGCTTTGGTGTGATTTCTGTATGAATGTCCCTTTTCTGTTTCTGATTACAGCAGACTGCCAACATCGTGCGGGCATTAGAGTTGTTTGTAAAGGCCGACGTGCTAAGTGGAGAGAATGCCTACATGTGTGCCAAGTGAGTTGCCTTCCTCTTGACCTATCCATCCCTCCTATTTGGCACCTTTTCTTTTGCCTAATGACGCCTTTATTTATTTATTATTTTAAAAAAACAGAAGCGTATTTCTAGAATGGAAGTGCTAACTTATGAGGTCTGGCAAATATGTTCTGCTCCACAGCTTCAGTAACTGCTGACTCACGCTTTTTTAAAAAAAAAATCTGTAGGAAAAAGAAAAGGGAGGGGACTAGTCTCACCTCTTAGCTATTTCCAAAGTGATGAATTGGGTTGGTGGTGGGAATAACGAAGCAGAAGAGAAGTTTGGGTATGAATCTTCACAGTGTATGGTGTGTTTTTTAAAAATTTGGTGCATCTGCCTTCTACAGTGGTACCTCAGGTTACAGACGCTTCAGGTTACAGACTCCGCTAACCCGGAAGTAGTACCTTGGGTTAAGAACTTTACCTCAGGACGAGAACAGAAATCGCACGGTGGCAGCGAGAGGCCCCGTTAGCTAAAGTGGTGCCTCAGGTTAAGAACAGTTTCAGGTTAAGAACGGACCTCCAGAACGAATTAAGTTCTTAATCCAAGGTTCCACTGTACTTGAAACCAAGCCATTTCCCTGATGGTTTCAAGGCAGCCTGCAGGGCAAAGGATGCTAGCTTCAAATGCAGGGAAAGACTTAATAGCCTTCCCCACCCCCTGGTCTCGTGGGGGGGGGGCATTGTGCATCTGCATAGCAGGAGGGGAGTTCTCAGGGCATCCCCCATTTTCACTGAGCCTTGCAAGGAGGAGCCAGAGTGTGTTGATATTTCCTCTTCTCTGTGCCAGGTGCAAGAAGAAGGTGCCAGCCACCAAGCGCTTCACCATTCACCGGGCATCCAACGTCCTCACCATCTCGCTCAAGCGCTTCGCCAACTTCAGCGGGGGCAAGATATCCAAGGTGCGTGGCGATCTGGAAAGCGGGGAGGGGGCACAAAGACATCCCTACTCCCCTGGAAGAGGGTTTGGAGGAGCGCTGGTGGCTGCTGTCTTTCTGACTTTTTAAGGGTCAGTATAAAAAAGTCAGTCACAGAACCAAGAAATTACACAAAGCAAATGAAATACCGTGAAAATCCCTGAAACAAGAAGTAATCGACTAGAAATATTATCTTATAAAATTAAACTAAATAACAAAAATCAAGAAGTTTAAGAAAAAAATTTAGAAAAACCTAGAATTGAACAAAGCCTTAACAGGATACCAGCTACAAACCTCATTTCACTGAACTATTCAGTTTCCTCAGCAGGAAATAGAGAAATCATAAACCTTAAATGACCAAATTCAAAGAAAGGGGGTAAATCTCCTAAAAATTCTGAAGTACTATAATCCTAGCTGGACCTAGGTGAAGCAAAGTGCAGTAATAAAGGATTGAGGACTCAGAGGTAGAGTTTCTAAAACTGAGTTTACAAAGGAGGTTTGAAAACCTAAATGGCAAGTTTTAGACACAGCCCAACTTGAAGAAAGCCAAGCACAGTAATAAAGAATTGAGGACTGAGCTGTGAAAATATTTGTATTGCCTTTACAAAAAGGTTTAAAAAACAAACAAAAACAACCTAAATGGACAAATTCGAAGAAAGGAATACAAGATAAGTGGTTTTAGATTTTAAACAAACTCAAGAACAGGGCTGAAAAGCTCCCATGGTCTAGATGTTACTGCTGATGTTGAAGACTGATTATAGTACTTTAGATTTTTTGGGAGATTTACCCCCTTTCTTTGAATTTGGTCATTTGAGGCTTATGATTTCTCTCTTTCCTGCTGAGGAAACTGAATAGTTCAGTGAAACGAGGTTTGTAGCTGGCATCCCATTAAGGCTTGGTTGAATTCTAGGTTTTTCTAATTTTTTCCTTAAACTTTTTGATTTTTGTTATTTAGTTTACTTTTATAAGATAATATTTCTAATTGATTACTTCTCATTTCAGGGATTTTCATGGTATTTCATTTGTTTTGTGTAAGGTTTTTTAAGGCTGGCTTTCTTAATAGCGTAGAAGTCTCCAAAAACTGTCAGCCTAGGGACCACTTGTGTATCCTGGATCAGATGCTGCCTTTGTTTTCCTGTTCACGCACCAGCATTCTCCGCTAAGAGGCAGACTCCGAGCGGGTGGGACAAATCCCCATGGATGCCTTCCCTTTTCCCTTGCAGGATGTCGGCTACCCTGAGTTCCTGAATATACGCCCCTACATGTCTCAGAGCAACGGTGATCCTGTCATGTATGGCCTCTATGCTGTGCTGGTACATTCAGGATACAGCTGCCATGCGGGGCATTACTACTGCTACGTCAAGGTGAGTCCTTTCGTCTGTTGTCAAAGGGCAGCCTTGGCAGCGGAGAGGGGTGCTTTGCACCCCAGGCTGTGGGGTGGTAATGTGAAGCATTGCCAAGCATCAGTGTGGAAGGCTGAACTGCATGAATGCTCTAAGTGTGTCTAGCTATCTTGCTTGGAATTCCTGCTATCTCACTGCTGGCATTCGGAGTGGCCAGGCTTTTAATGCTGCTTTCTCCAGAGGTTCAACAGCAAAGAATCTTGGTGATTGCAGATGGTGCATCTCTGGAGCTCTGATGTTCATGTCCAAATGTTATAAGTTGGCTGGAAGTTGTAGGAGGCAGCCTCCTGGAAAAACATTCTCTCCAGCGGGTGCAGAATGCCACAGTGAGACTCCTTACGGGGTCCTCACTGCAGGATCACATTTACCCGGTGCTATACCAGCTGCACTGGCTCCCGGTGCAGTACAGGATCAGGTTTAAGGTGCTGGTTTTAACCTTTAAAGCCCTATACGGCCTAGGACTCTCGTACCTACGGGACCGCCTCTCCTGGTGTGTCCCACAGAGAAACTTACGGTCTTCAAACAAAAACATCTTGGTTAGGCTGGCCTCAACCAGAGCCAGGGCTTTTTCGGCTGTGGCCCCAGGGCCCTGTGGGACTTGACATCTTTCCGCAGGGCCTGCAAGACAGAGCTGTTCCACCAGGCCTTTGGCCAAGGCACAGTCTGACCCCCTCCTTTGGTAATCCTCACAGAACTCTAGCCCAATGGTTGCCATTAATTTGATTTTGAACTGATGTTAAAATGAATTGATTTTAGAATGCTGTGTTACTTTTATTGTTGTTAGCCTCTTTGAGCCCGGCTTTGACTGGGGAGGGCGGGATATAAATAAATTATTATTATTATTATTATTATTATTATTATTATTATTATTATCTCTAGCACAAGAATTATCCAACCGTTTATTGACCTAGTTGGCATTATTCCTACCCATAGTAGCCAGCCAGATGGCAAAGGGGAAGTTTAGAAGTGGGGTAACTAACCTCCCTAGGGTTATTCTCCAGCTCTTGGTATTGTTATCAGTGCATGTGGATGTTGGATTCCTGGCTATCATGACTTGCAGCCACTGGTACATCTGTTCATGAATTTTGTTTGTTTCCCAAACTTGGGCGCCCAGCTGTTTTTGGACTGCAGTTCCCATCATCCCTTACTTCTGGACTTGCTAGCTAGGGATGATGGAAGTTGTAGTCCCAAAACAGCTTGGGACCCAAGTTTGGGAAACATTGACCTAGTCCCTTTTTCCGATGGAGCTTATGCCTACCTTTGATGGTGTGGAGTGCTTCTTCCCCTCCTGCCTAACGCTGCCCTTTTGTGCTGTGTTGTAGCTACAAATCCTCCTTCCTATCCCATTTTCAGGCTAGTAATGGGCAGTGGTACCAGATGAACGACTCAATGGTGCATTCAAGCAACATCAAAGTTGTCCTCAATCAACAGGCATATGTGCTTTTCTATCTTCGGTAAGTGGGGCATGATATGGGACCTGCCGTTGGCCGCCTCTCTTCATGCCTGTTTCTTGGGGTGCCCTTCAATCCACCCGTCACCTTTCTGCTAATCAAGTGGAGTGGAGAGGGGCAGAAGTCCATTTTTTTTAATGGAGGGAGGTGCAGGCTGGGGTGAACTGGGGGTGATGATAATAACACGGTTGTTGCTAATGCTAGGAAGCACCCTTGCCATTCTTAACCCGCCACTGTTTTAGCAGGGTCCCCAGCTACTTCTGCTGATGTGGTTTCCTTTTCATGTTGCTGTGCTGTAATCGCTAAATATCATCTCATGTAAATGATCAAAATATGCAGAGGGAAGCAGAGTCCCTGGCAGTGGTGCACAAATAGTAAATAGCAGCGAAAAGCCCAATAATATGTACCTTTTATAAAAGAAACTCTAAAAACCAAGTGTGTTTAGACCAGAGGTCGGCAACCTAAGGCCCATGGGGAGGTCTGCCGGGGAGTAGACCAGCCCGGTCTCAAAAAACGTTGCCCACCCCTGGTTTAGACCCTCTTTCAATAAAGTCTTTCTCTGTGATAAAATGTACATCAATGCTAATGAGTAGCCGCTCTGCCAAACTGTTCAAAGGCCAATATACACTAGAATACAATTAAAAAATAATAATCTTGCTATTCAGTTTTTGCACTGCCCTTTTTGGTTGAAGTCTTCAGTTTGTGAATGATCTCACACCAACATCTGTAGAGGTGCGGTGTTTTTCCGTTGAACATTTGTAAATCAATAATAAACCCTGGTGTTACATTTTCATGCGGTACTTCAAATGCTGCAACAGTTTGTATCGTACTCTTCTATGCTGTCCATTGAATAATTGGAGGGCCCTATGCATTAGCAATGTACAATCTATAGCTGGCAAAGGGTTACATAAGTCGAGATGTTTTTGCGTTTTAGATATTCCTTTGTGTGCATATTGTTTTCTGTTGGGCTTTTTGGGTTGTTTACTGTTTTATGGTTTAAAGTTCTTTCCTTAACTTCTATATTTGCTTTCCTTTTTAAAATCTAAGACCAAACAAATACTTCTGTATTCTTTTGTATTTGTAAACTGTAGCGCAGTGGTAGGGAACCTCAGACCCGTGTCCCAAATTAGGTGCTCCAGGACCTTCCCATTTGGCCTGCAATGTGGCTTTTTTGGGAGGGGAGGGGGGAGGAAGCCCACCTGCTCATCACTGCATGCCGGCGCATAAATGGTGAAGCTCTGGTGTCAAATGCCAAAGAAATGCTTGATAGAGCACACTATAAATGTGTGTTATAGTTGTTAGGGTACCTGATGTCATGGTGGTGTCTCTGGTGACTGATAAATGGGCAGCCCTGCCTACCCGTCGGAATGGTTTGCAGAGGGTGCCCCGATTCTTGGCCCGGATGATTTGCCAGATCCAAAATAGGCTCACCTTGGCTCATCAGCCACACCCAGTTCTCCACCTTGGCTGTAATGTAATCCTTCATACTGAAGAAGGTTCACAGCACCTGCATTCTCTTGCCAAAGATCAGGGCTTTAATCCCTGCCCTATTAAACCTTGCTGCCTTGGTTGCATGATCCTGCTCTGTGCTGGGAACCGGATTGTGCAGCCAATGCAGGATTGAAAGCTGTGCTATCATCCATCAGCTGACAACA
This sequence comes from Podarcis erhardii, assembly GCF_964252035.2. Taxonomy (NCBI): domain Eukaryota; kingdom Metazoa; phylum Chordata; class Lepidosauria; order Squamata; family Lacertidae; genus Podarcis; species Podarcis erhardii. Next base: position 31,600,562 of record NC_138498.1, read on the forward strand.
CCGGTGACATCAGCTGATGGGCAGGTGGGTGTGGTTTGGAGGAAATGGCCTCCCTGAGCTAAATTAGTCCTGGTGCGCCAAGATTGGCCTAAGAGCTAGAGGTTCCCCACCCCCCCTGGTCTGAAGAGTAGGGTGACCTCTAAAAACAGTGATAGCGATAAAGTACAAGTTCCTCCTCCTTCTTCCCCCTTTTCAAGGATCCCAAGTACCAGGAAGAATTCTGAGGGGACCATCTCCAAAAGCACATGCCCTACATCCAACCGGGCAAGCATAGTCTCCGACCACATGAAGAAAAGCATGACCAATGGTGCCCTTGCGTCACCGCTGATGAGCAAGGTGAATATCTGCATAGTCCGCCTGCCATCCAGAATTTCCCACCGTCGGAACTGTGTGTACTTTGAACTTCAAAAGGAAAGGGAAAAGTCTTAAGCTGAGCAGTGCTGATTCAGGGCTGAGGAGAAACAAAACCCAGTGATCTGAAAAAAACAACAACCCCAAAGTAAATTGAGAGCGAGTACCCTGAAGCTCTCTTCAGCTACTGAAAAATATTACGCAGTCTCCTCTTTGGCTTGGTGACGCGGTTTCAGGTTAAGAATGGAACTCTGGAACGAATTAAGTTCGTAACCGGAGGTACCACTGTACTGGGGGTGGGTGGCACTGTGGGTAAAACCTCAGTGCCTAGGACTTGCCGGGTGGCGCTGTGGGTAAAACCTCAGTGCCTAGGACTTGCCGATCGTATGGTTGGCGGTTCGAATCCCCGCGGCGGGGTGAGCTCCCGTCTTTCGGTCCCAGCTCCTGCCCACCTAGCAGTTCGAAAGCACCCCTAAGTGTAAGTAGATAAATAGGTACCGCTTTTTAGCGGGAAGGTAAACGGCGTTTCCGTGTGCTGTGCTGGTGCTGGCTCGCCAGAGCAGCTTCGTCACGCTGGCCACGTGACCCGGAAGTGTCTCCGGACAGCGCTGGCCCCCGGCCTCTAAAGTGAGATGGGCGCACAACCCTAGAGTCGGACACGACTGGCCTGTACGGGCAGGGGTACCTTTACCTTTACCTTTTTACCCTGAAGCTCTCTTCAGCTACTGAAAAATATTACGCAGTCTCCTCTTTGGCTTGGTATGTTATATGCACACTTTTCATCAGCAGCCATAAGTGCAAGTTTTTTGGGGGGGGCGGAATTGAACTCGAAAGCATACAAATGCACTGCAGCAGGCAGGCAGACAGCCCAAGACACTTATGAATTGTGGGGAGTGTACTACAAAAGACTGATGAAATTGTTGGGTTGATGCTTCCGATGCAGTCACAAAACTGGCATTTTGAGTGTTAATTTGTGGAGGAACTAAAGCCTTGTTCTGCCCCCAGCTTTGTTCTGCCCCCTGCAGCCTGAAGTGGTACAATCCACTCACAGGTTTACCACTTCTGTGGATTGTACCACTTCAGGCTGCAGGGGGGAAGGCTCACATGCCTGAATGTTTCTTTGCCTAGAAAACAAGATGGCAGCGAGAGGTTTGAGCCTAGCCGTTTCCCTAGCATTCCAACTTCCTATGTGAAGTACATCAAAATAACGCAAAAATGGGGGTGCGTTCCCTCATACGAGCCCTCTCCTGTGGTGTCAGTTGGTAAGGTCAAGGAAGTTATTCGTTTTACCCCCAGTACAGTGGTACCTCCGGTTACAAACTTAATTCGTTCCAGAGTTCCATTCTTAACCTGAAACCGTTCTTAACCTGAAGTACCACTTTAGCTAATGGGGTCTCCCGCTGCCGCTGCACCACCAGCACACGATTTCTGTTCTCATCCTGAGGTAAAGTTCTTAACCCGAGGTACTACTTCCAGGTTAGCGGAGTCTGTAACCTGAAGTGTTTGTAACCTGAGGTACCACTGTACTCTTAGTAGCAGCTGAGTATTTAACTATTCCAGGCATTTGTTTAAACCAGTGGGACTTGGCATCTGTGAACCTGCTGTGTTCATACAGTATATGAAATAAAATCAAACCAGGCATTTTGGTCTCTGGGTAGTTTTAATGTAACATAATTTTTTTTAAAGGAGAGGGAATTATACCAAGTCTTGGTATAGCAGTAATCCAAATCACCAAGATCAAAAATCTTCCAGAACCTGGCAATTGTAGCAGTCAAGACAGTCCTCTCCTGTTTTGAGAATAAGGTCAGAGCCCACCGACTTGAATGGTAATAAATGCATCAGTTGCTTCCCAGCGGATCAGATGGGGGAAATCTTAACCCTGAGTAATGTGTAAGTGAACTGCATGACTTTCATGCAGCTAGATAACCTGATATGCTGTCTGCTTACACATCTGGCAGTTTGTGGGTATTGTGTTTGGATTGGTCTGAACAGTTTATTGAGCAGGGAGAGCGGTTCCCATTTTGTGGTGTTGGCTCTCCACCTGCCTTCGTTCAACACCTATTATCTTCTGTCACTACAGAGGCAAGATGTGACGCCGGCCAGGAAGACGTTGGACCCTGAGGAACCTGGCGTCCCTGTTCCTCGTAGCTCCTTTGCTTCCAACTCCAAACCCCAGAACGGGACGCTTCCTCCTTCTCCTCATCCGAAGCTCATCCCTGCTGTTGGGTTCTCCTCACCTAAGCTCCCTGCCAAGCTGTCTTTCCTAGACGACTTCAGCAAGAGGTCCAAGAAGCAGCCTCTCCTGCCACTCAAAACATCTCAGGACTTCAGTGAGGCCACCAGTGTCAGGGTGGAGATGGGCAAGCAGAGCTCCTGGGGGGACAAGGGCTTGGCATTGTCTTCACAGCCGCCAGAGGCTCCCAGAGGAGACCCCGAGGCCAAAGTTCGTGAGGAAGGCCCAGAGGTGCCGAGCAAGGCCTCCTCGCCTTTGACTTCTTCCTCCTCGTCTTCTTCCTCCTCGTCCTCTTCAAGCAGCTCCTTTTCCTCCAGTCCAGCACATCGCCCAGCCAAAGGACTCCCGCAGGCCACGATGGGTGTCAACGGCTACTGCTCCTCTCAGGAATCGGACTGTGCCTCTGGGAAACCTGTTTCCGAGGACTCCAAGTTTGCCAAGCTGAAGTCGCCTTTGCTGGCTAATGTGACCAATCTGGAGCTGGGAAGTACCATGTCCCCCCCACCTGCAAAAAAACTGGCCCTCTCTGCCAAGAAGGTGCGTTTTAGGGGTACTTTACCTCACCTACCTCCAAAATGGTGGCAAAATGGAGTGGTGATTTGGGGGGTGGGGTGGGGTAGATTCAGGCAGGGGGCATTTCAGGCTTGCAGCAGCACTGCAGACTCAATTGCATATCATGCAATCGTAGAGTTGGAAGGGATCATCTAGTTCAGGGTTTCCCAAACTTGGGTCTCCAGCTGTTTTTGGACTATAACTTCCATCATACCTAGCTAGCAGGACCAGTGGTCAGGGATGATGGGAATTGTAGTCCAGAAGCAGCTGGAAACCCAAGTTTGGGAAACTCTGATCCAACCCCCTGCAAGGCAGGAATATTTTGCCCAAAGTGGAGCTTGAACCCACAACCCTGAGATTAAGAGTCTCATGCTTAACCAACTGAGCTGTTTTGTAGGTAGGAGCCCAGGGAGATTCATCACCTGGCCAGCTTGTAAGTCCCAAGTGCTTTCTGACTACCCTCCTTACCTGCCAATCCATTGTTGAATACTTGGGGGCAATACTACGGCCCACACATAATGCTAAGTCAAAACATGGCTTAGTGTGAAAAAGCAAATGTGCAGGTTCCCTGATTCAAGGATTGCGGCCACAGCACTCCTCTTGTGCTGCCCAGGGCAGAGCAGTGGCTTGGCCCAGGTTCAGATGCCATTCTAAGCCAAACCATGGCTTGGTCCTGGGTAGCATGGCAGCAAGCAGAACCCGGGGAGGAGCAAAGTGGCTGAGATCTCCACTCCTGGAACCGGCATGCGCCCTATTCGTGCTCAGCCATGGTTTGGCTTGATTCTACCTGCGAACAAGCTCAGTATTCTTTTAAGCAGGTGTCTTGCCTTGCAAATGCATTCTGTGCAGGGGGACCCTGTTTCCCCAGACTCTAGGGGAGAAACTTGTGTTCTGTAGAGCTGGTCTCCCCTCATTCTTGCCCCTTCAAATCCTCTTGCTTGGTGAGGCCCATATTAGAGGAGGCATTTCGCTGCTCACAGGGCCAGAGCAGAGAGACCCTGGCTGGTTCTTTTCGTTCCTCTCTTTGGAAACAAGGAAGATGGGAAGGTGCCTGTTGCCCATTGTTTTATTCTAACACTGTTCTGTCTTTATACATGTCCTTCCTTCTTTTCCCTTTGTTTCTAACAGCAAACACTTTTCTGATTCTTTTTCCCTGTCCCACCCCCACCTGTTCTTTTGTTTTCCCCCTCCCCTCTCTTCTTGCTCTGCCCCCTGGGGTCACGGAAACCTCTTTTTAGACCACCAAGTTTTTATTTATGTCAATAACTACAGGGCAGCAACACACTGCAGAAACTGAGCAGCAGTGAGCGCCTGGCGCCGCCCCACCCTCCACCAGCTGCTACAAAAACCACCCACCCCGTCTGTGCCGCTGCGCTCGACTATCCCAGGTGAGCTCCTGGGGCCCTTGCGGGGGTGGGGGGCGGTCATAACCCTGGCCTGGCTTTCTGAACCCTGTCCTTACTGTGTGGCTCTTTGGCTTGTCATAATAAGTCACTGTAGCGTTTGGTACTTTTCTGAAGCAAAGCCTTTCTGGATTTGAGGGTGTTGATGCAATTGCTAACATGTGCCTTAAAGCCCACCTGTTACTGGGTGTTGTGTCTGGTTTGGGTGCTTTGGGCAAATGGACAGGGAATGAGAAACGTCACCCTGCTTGGACATTATGTGTGAGAGCAGCCTCTGTGTTTTTTTAATTTGTGTTTTATACACACACACACACACACACACACACACACACACTGGTACCTCTGGTTGCGAACGGGATCTGTTCCGGAGGCCCTTTTGTGACATGAAAAGAGCGCAACCCGCAGTGGTGCGTCTGTGCGCACACGGGTTGTGATTCCCTGCTTCTGCGCATGCGCATGGCGTCATTTGGCACGTCTTCGTATGCACGAGTGGCCAAACCTGGAAGTAACCCTTACTTCCGGATCGTCGCAGGACGTAACCTGAAAGAACGTAACATGAAGCGGACGTAACATGAGGTATGACTATATATGTTTGTGTGTGTGTATCGTGTGTGTGTGTGTGTGTGTGTGTGTGTGTGTGTGTGCGTGCGCGCGCGCGCGCACACACACACACACACATATATACAATGGTAAATGATATGGGTTGTAGCCAACGGCTTGTATCTATTGCAGCACTAAATAAGCATCCCATCAGCACAGGGATTCCTGCTTGTGCAGTGGGACTTTCCCCCCACTCCAAATTTGCTACAGAGGGTTGGAGGAATTCCTAGAGCAGATTGTGGGGGCGGGGGAGTTGTCGAACTGGTGATCCTTATGCTAACAGGATACTTGCATAGTACTGCATTGGATGCAAGCCTCTGTTAGTCCTCAGAGTTGACCAGTTGCAGATAGTTGGCATGACCAACTTAGGTCCATTAGTTTCAGTGGGTCTACTCTATCTTCATTGGGTGCAACCCCATAGTAAGTATTAACAGATTAGTGGCAAGCATAATGCAATAAATATTTTTAAACCTATGTACATCCTAATGGCCACACATCACATAAAATGCATCTGTTTTAAGACAGTATAATTGTATATTGCTTTAAAAGTAGCACATGGTTCGTTTAATCATATGTGACTCCGGTCACATCAAGTCAATAGACTAAAACTTCCAACTTCAAATGTACTCGTCGATACGGCGTTCAACTTTTTTCTTTTTATATTGATTCCACCCATGCTCCTCATATTTGACCTGTATTTCAACCTACATCTTACCAAATAATTGGGGATCTCAGTTTATTATCACGTGGTCAACCTCTGCCTGTTTGTGTTTTATAATTTCACCATATGTTCTAGGTCCCAAACGTTTCCTATCCAAGCCTCTGATTGAAGAGGGTCTGGTTTTCCCCAAGCCTGACATGTGGTCATACAGGCTGCTATTGCTATAAGGCGGACTGTCGAGATCTTCTTGGGGGTCCCACAATTCCTTTAAAATAGCCCGATAATACTACTGCTAAAACAGGTGCATGCAGGGCTGCATTCTATTCTGGGCACCTTTCTGTGGCAAAAGTGGGGCCAGCTAGGAATGTAAATTTTGTCCTTGCACAGTAGGCAAGTTTCTAAATACACTCATGCACCCCTCTAGAATCCTACATCCAGGCAACCGGAGTTCGATGGCACATACCAACCAGATAAAAACCCTTGAGAGGGTATGAAGTAGGACTGGCAAGGGCTGTGGCTCGGGGAGAGGGATCGTGGCCCACGGATGCTCGTGAGGGCCATATCAAGGCCTAGAGTGCCCGCATCTAGCCCCTGTGCCTGAGGTTCTGCATCCATCTAGTAAGGGCTGTCTTGGTAATTCATAATCCAATAGTTTATTTCTCTTAATACATGATTCCAGGCCACCATCTCTTGCCGTATAACCTCGCATCAGTGCAGTCTTCCTTCCCCACCCTTTTACTAGCGCTCAGTTGAGAGTCTTTTGCATTGAGAGTCTTGTTGGCTCGCGTTGTTCATCTGAGTTCTCCAGGGACAACTGTACTTCTGGGTGCAAGTCTGCCAACCATCCAGCCTCCGCAGAGGTGCACAACTGCATAGCTCTGTACTGCAAGCTTTTTATGCTACGGCGAGACACTCTGTTCTTTGAGACTGAACTCTTAAAAGCAATACAAATTAGCTTATACTTAGGTAGCAAAGCATCTGCATGCTTTGAATACAGATGGAACTTAAGGGGTTGTTTATCTTGCAAGAAGCAGTGCAGAACAGAGCAATAGAAGGAGGTGATCTCTAGGGAAATGCCCATGCAAGGCAGGGTGGGTTCTCACTGCTCCAGAAAACCCCAAGAATTATTGTGCTCCACAATCTGGTGAATATAAAAACTCAAGCACCAAAGTGCCTTGGCGGGAGAGCTTTGAATTTGGCCCTGAAATAACTCCTCAATTAGGGCATAGAAATCATCCAGCCCAGAAGAACTCCACGCCTGTGTTGTGGAAATGTGCTAGCTGACTGTCCTATGAATATCTTTAGGTGAATAAATCTCTATAGATTGAGCTAGAAGTGGCATGGAGCTTAGGACCCTCGTACCTACGGGACTGCCTCTCCTGGTATGCCCCGCAGAGGACCTTAAGATCCATAAATAGCAACACCCTAGAGGTCCCGGGCCCTAAGGAAGTCAGATTAGCCTCAACCAGAGCCAGGGCCTTTTCAACACTGGCTCCGGCCTGGTGGAATGCTCTGTCTCATGAGACCAGGGCCCTGCAGGATCTGATTTCTTTCTGCAGGGCCTGTAAGTCAGAGTTGTTCCACCTGGCCTTTGGCTTGGAATCAACTTGATCCCCTCCCCCTCTTTCCTTTTTCCTTTCTCCTTCTGTGATGGAACTCCTATTTGGGGACTTTCCTGGCTTTTTTCTGGACCAGTCTGGATAGTTGGCCTTGGTGAAGATTTGACGTTTTCATCCCCCAAAAGTTTTTGATTTGAGTTTCTACTGAAATGAGCCTGCATTTTAATGTTGTATTTTAATCTTGTTTTTAAGTTGTATTTTAATCAATTGTTTTTATACCTGGTGTTAGCCGCCCTGAGCCCGGTCTTGGCTGGCTGGGGAGGGCAGGGTATAAATAAATTATTATTATTATTATTATTATTATTATTATTATTATTATTAGTGAGGAAACATTGCAGGGTCAGTGAAGTGGGGTTGGGCCTTTGGGATAGGGGCAGAAACAGTTCCAAAGCCTGACGCCATACCAGTCTTAAGCCTGGAAGGAGCTGAATGTTTATTAATGCCTAGGACATGTGGGGTGGTCTGCCTCTGTATCCCAGTTGCTGCAGATCACAAGTAGGGAAAGGGCTGTTGTGCCCAAGTCCTGGGCACCTGGTTGACCACTCTGAGAACAGAATGTAGAATTAGATGCATGAATCCAACAGGGCTTTCCTTTGCTTCGGTTGACAATGCTTTGTCCTTATGGGTGATGTAAGGGACCATTTATGTTGTGAAAGAGGCTGGCACTGGCTCTCTTTTAGAACAGAAACGGGTGTGGTCTTCTGCAGAGACTTCTGCCGCTTTGGTGTCGTTTGGCTCTTAGCTTTGTCTGTGTGTGATTCTCTAGGACGCCCTCATCTGCTTCCAAATCTTCAGCGCCTCCACCGCCGGCCAGCAGCGCCTTTGTCAAACCCTTGCCCAACTTCAAATCATGCTGCCTCTCTGCCGCCCCTCTGCCGCCACCTGTGGTGCCCAAAGAGGCACTGAGCCACTCTTGCCCAGACTGGGACAAGAGGCCTTTCCTTGCCAGCTCCAAGAAGAGGAAAAGGAAGCGTAGCCTCTTGGAGGAAGAACAAGGCACCCATTGCATCCCAAGCACACAAACCATTGGTGCAGAGGGAACCTGCCTCTCCAACCCACCCAGGAAGAAGAGGCAACTCGAGGAAAATGGCAGGCCTGGAGACTCCTCTCCTGAACCGGAATCTGACTTGGTGGCAGCCAGGAAGGGAGACGAAGAGGGAATAGCTGGAGGCTGCAAGGTAGCAGATCCTAGTCTAGCTAATTCCACCCAAAAGAGGAAAAAGAAGAAAAAGAAAAGGAAGCTGCAGCAAACAGAGGAAGACTGTAAGCCTTTGCTGTCCCCTGTGAACAGGTGAGTGTTTGCTTGGTTGCCTTTTCTAGGGGAAGGGCTTTGCTTGGAGAGAGAAAATGAGCACTTGACATCTCCATCATCTGGAGGTGCATGCCTGGGGATCCTTGGATCTTGACTGTTTTCACACACTAATACCTCATCCTGTAGAATTCTGTTGGTTAGATTTTATCTGTGCAATCGGAATGAATTTCAGGAACCAACATGTCTTTTCTGTGCAGCCAGAACAGGAGCAGTGAACAGCGTTATAGGTAAGTGAGGCTTGTCTTCACTTAACCCACCCCACTGCCTGCTCAGTTATGAAGCATATTCTTATGTTATGAATGGCCTGCTGTCACCATTAGCGAAAAGAGGTCAGAAATAGGCCATTGTATATGTGGACTGTCCCTGGATCAAGTAACTTTCCTTAAGCTCTCAAAGCTCAAGGTTGTCATCTGAATCATCTGAACTAACCAGATGTTTAACTGCGAATCAATCACAGTCAATCCTTCATTTGAAAAATAAGGCTTTGGAGCCGTCTTGCCCAAAAATGGCAACTGGACATTCCATTTTGGCAACTTTAACCTTGGTTTGAGGAGCCATTTGGCACCTAGGCTTATATATCTGAGTTTCTAACACTGTTGGGATGACAAGCCATGAAGACTTAGACTAAGCTCTCAGACCCCTCTGTGAATTGCTAGGTTGCTTACATTGCTAGGTAGGAGTGTGTTTCCTTGTTACCTGTGGCTCAAGGGTCTTTGGGCCTCCCCCCTGCCCCCCCATCACCTTCAATAATAATAAATAATAAAACAAGTGGAGCCTTTGAGCCTAGTGGAACCTGGCATTGCCCTGTGTTTACACCAGTCCTTCCTGCTGCCTTTTGGACCAATGTTTTGCATAATCCTGGCCCTTCCTGTCTGGTTGACCATCCTCTTTCCTCCCCTTTAAAGGACTGTGCCTACAAACCTGAGGCACTTTTATATTTTTGAGGCTTCAATCCTGTGCAAGCTCAATTGGGAGTAAAATCCGCTAAGCAGAGTGAGTTCGTCTTCTGAGTAGAGATGTAGATGTATTAAACAGGGCAAAAGGTAAAAAGGTAAAGGGACCCCTGACCATTAGGTCTAGTCGTGGCTGACTCTGGGGTTGTGGTGCTCATCTCACTTTACAAGCCGAGGGAACCGGCGTACAGCTTCCAGGTCATGTGGCCAGCATGACTAAGCCGCTTCTGGCGAACCAGAGCAGCGCACAGAAACGCCGTTTACCTTCCCGCCAGAGCGGTACCTATTTATCTACTTGCACTTTGACGTGCTTTTGAACTGCTAGGTTGGCAGGAGCAGGGATCAAGCAACGGGAGCTCACCCCGTTGCGGGAATTCGAACCGGCAACCTTCTGATTGGCAAGTCCTAGGCTCTGTGGTTTAACCCACAGCGGTCTTCTGAGTAGAGCTGTAGATGTATTAAACAGGCCAAAAGGTACAGCTCGATAATTTTGATAAGAAGAAAGCAAGCACAGTATATAGTTCCCCCAAAAGTTCCTCTTCCTCACCCTTGTAAAATGAAAACTCCGAGGGAGGGGGAAGTATGCCTCCCAGATTTCCAGAAGCCTGGTGCTTCTTATCTGTGTATAACTAAAAATAGGTTTTGGGATTCTGCCGCTGCTACTGGTACAGACTGCGGGGCGTTTTGCTCAGATGCATTTTGCAGAATATACATCTGCCTAGAGATGAAACTGACAGTTTCTGACTGGCATCTCTCTGTACGCCTGATCCTTTTAAGCAAGATCATGTAGCTGAAGGCTAGGCTTGCCATACATCAGGAAAATTCCTGATATGTCCTCGCTTTCAGGTGTAAAAATGGTGTCAGGGGAATTTTGCCGAATTGCCAAAATGTCTGGGAAAACCCAGGTGTCAGGCAACATGATGGAAAAAGCAGCAGAAACAGCTCCAAAAGCTTAGAATCACTATTTTGGGGGGCGGTTTCCCTCGAAAAGCTCAACTTTTTGAAATAATGCAACCCTACTGAAGGCTAAATATGGACCCTCTCAGAAACATGGGCTGCTGGTTGCTGGATAAGACATGGAAAATTGGAAAGGAAAGGAAATCATATAAATATGCTTAATTTTTCTGAGTGCTAGTCCTTATGTGGCCCCAAACAGCACCATATTGGCACAGATATATTAGGCGTGGGGTGACTTCAAGGTTTACAGAAGGAAAAACAGTAGGGGGGAGAGCCCCGGAATAGCCCAGTAAGGACCGAGCATGCTCAGTACCAAATAATGCTGACTGGTTCTTTGCGGGGAGGGGGATGGACTAAATATCTGGGAAGAGGGGCATGTTTAGCTGGTTGGAATCCTGAACTGGAACAACCACCCGCCCCAGTTCAGCATTTTGTTGTGAGACTTCGCTCACATGTATAGCGGTCTTCATCTTTGGAATTTGTATATAAATACACGACGAGCCCTTTTGTGTCCTATTTCATTCTTTTATGCAGAAAGTTCAGTTTTGATGGAGGCCATTTTAAGAGACTGGTTTTTATTTTTACCTATTTATGATGCCCTTCATCATAAGATCTCTGGGTGATTCACAGAATAAAAAACAGGATAAAAACAAGTAAATAAGTAAAACAAAACATCAAAACAATACCCCACCCTTTCCCACAGACACATTTAAAAGGCGGTAGAGTATTAATCAGCCAAAGGCCTGGTTGAAGAGGAATGTTTTCACCTGGTGCCTAAATATATATATAATGAAGGCACCAGGCGAACCTTCCTGGGGTGACTATTCAACAAACGGAGCCACCACAGAGATGTTGCCACCCTCTGTACCCTGAATGGAGGGGGCACACAAAGAAGGGCGTCAGATGATGATCTCGGAGTCCATTTGGGTTCATATGGGGAAAGGGTCCTTGGGGTGGTATTCTTCGTACTTTCTCATCGCATTCAGATACAGTTTTAAAGCAGGCTATTTTAAAGCAATGGCTGCTGATTGTACTTTTTCCTGGGTGGGTGGGAGGAACAGTTCTAACTTTTTAAAAATAAATGAATAAAACCAAATGGGTTGGCTGTTGTTTTTTAATCCACTTTGCAGCTGCCCTCCACAGCGCGAGGCAGAAGCCTGCCTAATAGCCCATGAGCCGGTGGAGGAGTCCTGTAGCCTGAAGAAGAAGAAGAAAAAGAAGCAGCAGCAGCTTCCTTGCCCAGCTTCAGACAGCGGCAGCCCTGCTGGAGAGAGCGAGCACCGAAAGCACAAGAGGAGGGAGAAGCAGGGGGGCCCTGTGCCAGAGGCCAGCAGCCCCCAAGAAGAACAGAGAGAAAATGGCCTTTCCTCTGCTAGAATCAGCCCCCCAGGTTTGAGACATATCTATATCTTAGCAGGGTGTGTGTGCGGAGAAAGGAGATTTAGAGTGGGGGACAGTGTACCCCCCAGTTCAGATCAGCTCCTAGAATGGGCATAGGGGAGCTTGGACTTGCTGCAGTTCTAAACTAGGCTGAGCTGCCATCAGCTCCACTGTATCTGTGAAGAGCAGTAGTGACACTTGCTCCGAACCCAGAGCTCTTTTTGGGAGGCGGAAGAACTGTTACCTATTTATATATTTATATTTACACACACACACACACACACACACACACACGGTTTCCTTATGTCCAAACAAAAGCAATATAGGTGCCTAACTGTCAGGGCCGGTCATTGTCCTCTTCAGATCACCACACAAACACTTCTTGTTCTTTTATAACTTTTTATTGTGTATTAACAATCTTGTAAACTGTTCTTATCTTTAACTATTATTCCTCAGAGTCATTTATTTCAGATACCTTCTGAGCTCTGCTTCTCCGTGACCAGCAACTCTCAAACTGGCAAATGCGTCGTTCCTTTCGCTTTCCCGCTCTTTTTTCTAACCTCCCCGCTATAGCTGGCTTGTATCTCCTCTCCTCCGAATCTGAGCTATATTAGATTCACTGCTCTCCTCCCTCCCTCAGGGAAAACTTTCTCCCTCTGGGAAACTGGAAACTTCTAACACTTAACTCTTCCCTGACACTAACTACCCAGCAACTACGTAGAATGTGGCTGTGGGTTTTCTCCGAAGGTTCCCTCTGCTTTTGTCCCAAGGCTTCATAGCCTCTGCCTGTTTGGTTTGTGCACACCGGGCGTCTCTTCCTAGGCATGCAGATGAGCTCAGATGTAACCCCCACAGCTCTGACATGTTGGCGCCTAACAGCCTAAGCTCAGTTAAACAAGCCGTTGTGATTAATTCTGGGTGCAAACCCTAGGAACTTGTGCAGTATTGTGGTTGGTGGGAATGTTCCAATAGTCTGTTGGTGTCTTGCAGGTGTTTTCCCCCTGCAGGTGAGAATTTTTACCTTGGCCTGTGGACCACTGGGAATGCAAATCATACACCTGTTCCTGGGGTTGTGTTTCTTTTCAGTTCTGTTCCCTTGGTTTCCCTGGCACTGCTGCAGAGTGGCAGGTCAGATTTGCTGCATGACATGATTGTGCCAATACTTCTTACCATGCACCCTTCCTTCTTTCCACAGTGGCCTTGACCTGGACTGGCAGCCAGCTTAGACATGGGGAAAAGTGCTCCTGGAACATCCCAAGTCCAAAGAAGGAAGTGATACATCAGAAGCACGAACAATTTGATGTGGTCCAGGAGCTGCTGAAGGATTCTTCAGATAAAGCTTATGGAAAGCAAGGTACAGTACTGCTTTAAGGAAAGGGGTATTCCTGTAAACAGATGAGGCCCTCCTGCTTCTGTGTTTTGGAAGGGGTTTTCTCCTCTTAAGCCACAGTAGGAAAACAAATAATGGAGATCTTTGGCATTCTCAAAAGGCACCCCGTGTTTTATGATAGAAGAGCATGTAGATAAGACAGTGTCCCTGTTTCTCTATGCGCTTCTGGTGATAGCACCTTGCTGGCTTCTTCAGTGGAGAAATGAGGAAAGGGCGGAGGGCTGGGATAGTGAGGAAGGAATGCCACCAGGGCCGGCCCACCTGTGAGGCAAGCTGAGGCAACTGCCTTGGACGGCAGGACCCACAGAGGCAGCAGATAAATGTGTTTTTGGTATTTGGATTGTTCTTATTATAAAATGAAAACGAAAAACCACAGGGGCAGCAGATCCTGATGTAGATCTTTATTCCCCACCCTGTTCCTGATGTAGATCTTCACTCATCCATTGTTCCCTGGTGGGGAGGGCGGCACCATTTTGTGGTTTGCCTCAGGTGCTGAAATGTCTTGGGCCGACCATGCGTGCCACGACCCCCAGCTCTTCTTTGACAATGTGTTTCCTCCACAGTGTTGACATGGGATGGCGAGGTGTCGGCCGTCAGCCAAGCTGCCATGCAGGATGCTGTATGGTCTCAGAGCCAGACAGTCATTGACGATTGGGATGAAGAGTTTGACAGTGGAAAGGTAAGAAGCCTAGCCTGTTGCAAGCCTAGCCTAGTGTGTTCAGTTGCTAGTTTGGATTGCTTTTAAAACAGGCTTCCCATCTTGAAAAGCATATATTTCTTCAGCATGCCTGCCCGCTCACTTGTTGCTAGAACAATCAAAATATATCTGCTTGCATTTATAATAGAGCTGTTATATGACCTATGAGCATGAGCCAAATTTTAGGCTTAGTGGGTGATCCTAGTGATAGTCAGGAAGACATCTTTTGGATCTCAGTCCCATTGATCACTTTCTGATCGCCTCTGGGTTGTTATTATTTAATTAGCTTTTGTCCATCCCAGCAGCTGCTTTCTGGTGAGTAGAGTGGGGAGGGAATGTCCTTTCTACGCTTCACTTGATGTGGATGGCAGCTTGGATGCTAGAAGCTGGAACAACCACGCGTTCTTTCTTCTTGCCGTAGGTGAAGAAAATCAAGAAACTCAAGCGTGAGCGGAGAAGAAATGGCAACGCGTTCCAGAAACTGCAAAGCCGACGTAATTTCTGGGCCGTGACACATCCCGCTAAAGTTGCTAGCCTGAGCTATTGGCTTTGAGATGGTGAGGAACTTGAGTGCAGCCTACCAGAGGGATTTGGGGAATTGCAGTTTATGGAGTGGGCAAATGGAAAATTATTTGGCGGTGGAAACGGCTCATAATTAGGACTGTGGTGCCTGTGTGCGAGGGGTGGGAAGGAGTATTTGATTTTGCAAAAGCAACGGTTAAACAATGCACTGATTTTGTTTGTGCGATAAAGGGTCCTTCATCAGCTGCAGACACCAGGTTCTGTTTGCTTTTAAAATGTGACCGTTTGATTACCTACAGCAAATATTAAGCTCATGTAGTCCTTGTTTAGACTGATTACATTATCCTAAATATGGAAGTTGGATTCTTGTCTTTTACAACTCCCAACTTCTGCCAAGGGATTTGAGTGATGACGAGGGAAGTCTTGTAGGATCTTCTACAATATGCAGATGTAGGAGTTCTACAAAGCAGTGTTGCCATTCTTTTTCCTTTCCCTCATTTAAACCTGTGGTTGCAGAATCTCTGTTGCCCCCTTATTATTTTTTTAGCTTGCTTTTTTCAACTTCGTTCTTTTCCTTCTGCTCCTCACACCACCCAGTGGTCAAGAGGGTGCAATCCCGTAACACTTTTCCTATGGCACTAATTCGTTCTCCATCTCCACCCCGCAGATGAGTTCTTGGCTGCAGCAATGCTATGGCGAACTCCGGTTCTTTGGAGCTCCCGGTGACCAACACAATACTGTCAACAGTCGCAAGTTGCCAACTCAACGGGACTCATGGGGAATGTCCTCCTCTTGCCTTGAAGGCTCTGATGGATCTTCTGTGCAGTGCCTGAGGAAATGCAGGCACCCATCACCGCTTACTTGCAAGAGTGTCACGAGGAGCCTTTGCCCGGGGAAGGTCCTGTCCCCGAGTACCCGTGGGCATCAGGCATGGCTCAGCAGTGGAGCTAGGAGCAACTAGCCCTTTGGAAATGAAATCCCTCTGTTGCCTCCGCCCGCCACCATGTGTCAGCATGATGAGCTGTGATGCCCTCTGTTCCCTTTCCTGCCAAGAGAAGATTGAGAAAGCCGAGAGCTGTGTCCCAACTCCTCAAGAGCTGGATGTTGTTGTGGTACATTTGCCCCTTTCCCCACTCCCTGGCTGAGTCATAAGGGAGGATGCAACTGACTTGGCATTTCTCCACCCATCTGCAGCCCCTTCTCTGGTTTATCCCATTTCAGAGAAGTATGAAATGCTCCACTCTGGAAATATTTTTCAAGACCATTTCCCACATGCCGTTCCTGCTGTACAAAACACTTGGGACTTGAGTTTTGTGCAGCCAGGAAAGCGGGTGGTCAGGCCGTCCTGCCCTGTACAGTTGTGTTCAAATGCATTCACTGCCAGGGCCCTCGAAAGGTGCTGCTTTGCAATGACAACTTCTCGGTAGCATTCTCCAGCCATAGTTAAGTCACGGTTCATTTGAGACTTGCCTGTTGCTGGAGTGTGTTGCTTCAAGCTGCAGGCAGGGGAAGAAATGTTTGAATGCTCCACACAACAATAATAATTAAAAAAATTCCATGCACACATCAACTAGGAGTTCTTTTCCACCAAGGCGTGTTCAGACATTCACATCCCCACTTGCAGTCTTGAAGTTTCCTTGCTTTGGGTCTTTTCTCCATGCCTCCTCTTAAGCGTTGTCCTAATTAACTTCCGGCAGGCATCGTTGCACAGCTTGTGTGGCAGAAGTTAATGGCTCCAAGAGGACCTGATTCTCTTGCAGCATATTTCCAACTTGGGAGTTTGTGCTGGAGAGAGGTTGCCCAAAACATCACTTGCTTTGGCACCAAGGCAGAGCGGGCTGCTGCCTGCCAAAATGAGAGAGACCCAAGTGCCCCTGTGCCAAACCTTTTTCAGTGGGTAGTTGTCAAGCCAAGTGGTGCAAGGGCTCCTGTTCCTGCAGGGCTGGCCTAGGGTTTCCTTTATTCCCTTGCATCTGCTGCTGTCTAGCTGTTAACCTTGGTGGCTTACTCCCAGGTAGGCAGCCTTTACCTGTAACTTCCCCACAAATGCATGATTGGTTGGAGGGGCAATCCATGTGCATCCCACCCATTCCTGGCATTCCCAGCATTGCTCATTCAACTTTGGCACCCATTCCCTCTCTTCATAGATTGGGTGCAAAGGTTGAAAACTAGCTTTATTTTCTTCACCGTATCAAAGCAGTTACCAAAACGGTTTTGGCCATTGCATTTAATTTGAGCTGATGATTTATTATGATTATTACGATTCTTTTTTTTCTTTATCTTGGGGAGGGGGGGCACTGACCCTGTTCACTCTCTCAGCGGGGAGCAGTCTCTTCCCCTCTGGCAGTGCCCGTTTAACAATCTCCTGCCAACATGTAGATACCCCAAGCGGGTATTATGCACCTCATGCTGGGGCTTGCTGCAGTAGCCCTAGTTGTAGCAATGGTTCATGGTGCAATAAAGGAATGTTTTGTGTATGTGTGTGTGTGTGTGTGTGTTCAGTCTTGTCGATCGGTTTCTCTTGTGATTGATTGCAGCAGTAATTCTTCCATGACCGCTCACCTCTTAAGCTTGCCATTAGTCTGAAGCCCTAGCTGAGAACTCCTTTGTTCCACTTGGTTTATCCCCCTTGTCTCAGGCCTTCCTACTCTCACTTTCTGTGGACACTCCTCTATCTGTGTAGTTGCAGCACCGGGGTGGTTATGTTGGGTACTTTTCAAGACATCCTAACATCGTAACACCCTTATGTGCATGCCTTTGCTTTGGCCTATTGCAGAACTGAGGGCAAAAGCTAGGGGGAAGACTTGAGCCCAGCCTCTGAAATAAGGGCATTTGACCTAACCAATAGAAACAAGTGGATTTTTTTTGGGGGGGGGGAATCTCGTGCCCCTTAGAGACTGATCCCCACTACCCAGCCTCCGCATTATAGAATCATAGAATTGTAGAGTCTGAAGATACCCCGAGGGTCAGAACCCTCCAGCAATGCAAGAATCTCAACACGTTGTCCCCCATCCAGTTTGAAACCATACTGGATCCTGCTTAGCTTTGCAACATGCATGGGGTCAATGCATATTGCAAAGATTCTCAAACCCTTGAGGAGAGGTTTGCTGCAATGGTTGAAAGGCCATGTAACTTCCAGGTTAACCCCAATTCCACCTGAACAGCTTTACAGCTGTAGATTTTATATATGCCACATTCAGTGGAGCGAATATTCTTCCTGTGGTTTGCCATTAAGCACACACATCATGCTGAGAAGTTGTAGCGTTGCCATGATCCCTTATAGGGAGCGAGTGTAGGAAGCTGCTATTCTACTCATATCAGGCTAATGGTCCACCTTGCCTCGTATTGTTTACACTGACAGGCAGTGACTCTCTGGGGTTTTTGACCCTACCTAGAGATGCTGGGGATTGAACTTGAGTGCTTCTGCATGCAAAGGTAGTGCTCCACCACTCAGCTACAGCCATTCTCCAAAAGATGATAGATACTGTGGCTAGTCAATGCTTTTTTCTTTATTTCTAGTTTTATTAAATTATTATTTTTAAGTGAGATTTAGAAGGGTTTGGAGGCAGGCAAAGGGGGCCACTAACTGATAGGGGAAGGGGAAATCACAGGGACCCCTACAGGTTTGTCTGTGGCTATTGATGGTGCAGTAATGGCCTTCAGGAGAGCAGAACTATATGCTCTGATGTTCTTGGCCAATGTTGCTCAACCTGCCAAGAGTGCCTAAATGCAATTTATTGTTGAATCACTCTTAAAGAAGGGCCAGTTCCTACTTTGGTAATGGGGGCACTTCTCTTGTAGTTCTAGTAGTAGACCAGTACAGTAGAACCTGTAGTACCACCACCCCTACTTGCAAACAATTTGATTTGTGACCATGGCAAACTCGGAAGTAAATACCAGGTTTGCCACAATTCGCGCACACACAGAACAGCACTGCTGCCGAATGCGCACGGACAGAACTGCTCTTCTACCAGCGACCCGGATCGACTCACAAGCAGACCTCCAGAACGGATTCAGTACGTGAGTAGAGGTTCCACTGTAGTGCAAACTCAAAACATGCCAAATCAATTAAAACGCTGTTCAGAGCAGAGCACCAGAAATGCATTATTGGCTTGAGCAGTAAGCCTAGGCTAGGCATGTCCAAAGTCCGTTTTGGGGGGTTAATCCAGCCCACTGGTTGATTTAATCCAGCCCCTGTGGCAGTATATGTCGTGGAGTAAAAGCTCAACAACTTCAATCCTAAAAGCTCAACAACTTTGGTCTGTCTTTGAAAGCTTGTAATTTACAAGAGGGTTGCATTAATCAATTCTGTCATAAACCCTCAATGTTTCTATGATGGTGTATCTAGAGGTTCCCGTGCTATACTGATTTAGAATGTTATTTTGCTTGGTGATCTAGGAAAGGGTTAGGAAAGAGCCTGTTTGACTAGTCCTGGCAACAACTTGTACATCGCCTGCAGGAGCTTCCTCACACTTTTGAGAAATCATTGTAAATATTACCCACAAGGAGTCTTCTTGCATTATAAGCACTGAACTATCCAGCCTGTCACACTGATTAAATGGTAGGTGCTAAAGCAGAAGCTGCTGCTCAAGAAACCACTCATATAGTGCTATTCCTGTTTCCAGGCAGACGCGCCTAATATGTATGGAAATGCATATATGGCTTTTTACCCAGTACCCAAGTTTCTTTGTTTTTGTTTTAATCCAGAATAACTAGCCACAATACTGTACAGTTAAGCAGCTCTGAGAGAGTTCTAAATCTACTACAGGACTCTGTAGGTGGCGCAGTGAAAATGGGAGTATGTTACAATGATTGCTGCTTCTTGCTTATATAATAATAATTATAGTTAATTGCTGGAGCTAGTTCCTTTTTTAGTTGCTTCCCTAAGGAGACACCTGTTCATACCCCAGGAATTCTCAAACACACCTGAAGAGGGGTTGGGTTGATCACAGTATCTGATGCACATGGAGTCCTGACTTTGATCTACTTCATTGGTAACAGCCTTTCCCACTTTATTAAACAACAAAAATGCTATTCCTAAGCACCCTTAATCCCCCTCTTTAACCTCTCCTGTGAGTAGCCCTGCAGATTGGGGGCGGATGCGTTTTGGGGGTGCAAAATCAAGTTGCAGTTGGGCCACTGTGATCCCAACTCCTCTCCCCACCCTGATCTTGTATGGCCTACTAACATCTCTTCCTCTATAAAAAAATGTGCAGTGCTTAAAGAGAATCAAAGGTAGGTCAATCCTGCCCAGGGCAGACCCACTCACAGGGCAAGTTACAGATAGGTAGCCGTGTTGGTCTGCCATGGTCAAAACAAAATAAAAAAATTCCTTCCAGTAGCACCTTAAAGACCAACTGAGTTAGTTCTAGGTATGAGCTTTCGTGTGCATGCACACTTCTTCAGATACACATTGTGTATCTGAAGAAGTGTGCATGCACACGAAAGCTCATACCTAGAACTAACTCAGTTGGTCTTTAAGGTGCTACTGGAAGGAATTTTTTTATTTTGTTTTCACAGGGCAAGGTGAGGCAACCCAGGTGGCAGGATCCGATCTTTATCCTCACTCCTTGTTCCTGATGTAGATCTTCATTCCTTCCCTGGTGGGAAAAGGGGAGCCATGTTGTAGTTCACTTCAGGTGCCAAAATGACCTTGGCTGGCCCTGATCCTGCCTGTTGGGCCGCAGCACCCTGGAGTGGAATTCCCACTTCTCACAGACGGGTGGGACGCTTTTATTTTTATAAGAAATATAAAACTCTGCTGCTGTTAAATTACATCCCGTCCTCTTGTCAACTGCAAACCCCCTAAGTGACACCCGCCTCGTCGACTCTTTTCTCTGGGCAAGACAAGGAACGCAAGGGATCATTTTGCTTCACAGGAGACCCCACGGCGCCCAGGCACATCCCGCTCTCTGACTCCTGAGAAAACCGGCTCTATTTAAATTTAAATTAATTAATAACCCGCCCTTCCTCCCAAAGCAGCCCAGGGAGGCAGCTTGCTATCTCTCCAGCCTTTATCAGCCACGCTGTGTGGGCACCGCGTGGCGCGGGCAGCAAAAGGCGCTCGCTCCTCCTCCCCGGTTGCAATTAATGTAGGTGTTCATGAGTAGAACACAGTTTGCTATGCGTGCGTGGGCGCGTGCAGGTGTGCAGTTGCAGCGACAGGTTTGCAAGCCGCAGAAGCAGCGTGCTCCGGATCCGACGGTACAGCGCGAGCAGCAAACCCAGGCCTTTGCTTAAGCTCCGGACCGCGTTGCCCGTTACGTGGGACGCGAAGCCTCGCCTCTTTCGCGTCGGGTTTCAGGGGGAGGTGCCGCCGCCGCCGCCCTCCTCCTCCTCCTCCTCTTCGTCGTCCTCCCCCCTCCCTCCCCTGTTCCCATCACGTGTGCTCGGCGGTGGGAAGGAACTTGCTGAGTAGCGGCGGCAGCAGCAGCAGCAGCATAGCATTGGCAGCCGGGCAAAGCAGCCGTGCAAGAGCCTGGCTGGTAACATGGAGGAGGACGAGGAGAGCGGATACGGTGAGCTGGCGAATGAATTAGATGCATCCAAGGAGACGGGAAGGAACATCTTTGGCTGGGCCAAGGTGGGGGGGGGGCGCTCAGGGAAGGAGCCTTAATCTTGCGACTAGTTAGCAGGGGGGAGTGGCCCTTGCATGTTCAGCGAACTGTCCTTGGCTTAAAGCCGGGAGTGTGCAATTGCTGCCCCACCACCACCATCCCGACACAAACACATTCGGATTTGGGAAGGAGTCTCTCTTTGCATCCTTCCTCCTCTTAGCAAGGGAGGATGAACGGGATTTGGGAGCTGTGTGGCCGGTTGTCCTGAGGGGGGTCCTGCCTGAGTGGATTCTGAGGGTCCGCTAGTAAATCCCGAGGAGAGATCGGCTCCTGAGCATAGGAAGTCGAGATTGTGCAATGCCGTGGTGCGGTGCGGGGTGAGGTGCCATTGGTTGAGGGTGGGGTCACACAGGGTGCTCTCTTGGGTATCTCGGTGGGTGGGTAGGGCTACCTTTTTCCTTAATCCCCCCCTATGGAGGAGGGCAGCTGCCCTTCCCGTGGGGGAGAAGAAGGGAAGCTTCTGGCCAGCTGCTCCAGCCCGTGGTCGCAGGGCGAGGACAGCTGTTCATTACAATGGGGTGCGCGGAGAAATGAGCTTGGAGTCGGTGGCGGGGGGTTTGGGGGGAACAGGCGTGAGGCCGCCTTTGGGGGGGGGGAGGTAAATGTGGCCGGACTCCAAAAAGAAGTATTTACAGGGAAGGGTCAGGGGTGGCTCCCCTTGCGCTGAGCACTGCGGTGAGGGTTAACGAGAGACAGCTGGGCCGTGTGTGTTGGTGGGGGGAACTTCGTGCCGGCATTTATCCTCTAGGCTGGGCAGGAAAGCGTAAACTGCCTCTCGGAGAAGGGAAGGAGGGTTGTGGGGGTGACTTCAGGGTAGCAACAGCTGCATGAGCAGCAGATGCTTCCCCTTTCTGCCTGGCTCCTTCGCTCTCCTTCCCAGGGAAGAGGGAGAACGTGGCTCTTTCTGAGGCAGAGTTCAGCTGTCACATTTGTGCCTCTTCTCTCAGTTGCTCTCTCTCTCTCTCTCACACACACACACGGGGTGGGGTTGCTTTTTGGGGCCTGGACTGATGTCTCTGATCTGTGTGTCCAACTGTCATTTCCAAGTGTCATTTCTGGCCAGTGCAGATCACCTTCTAAAAAGGTGGCAGGAGCCAGTGGCGTAGCGTGGGGGGTGCAGGGGGGGCCGGCCGCACCGGGCGCAACATCTGGGGTTAGGGCAAATCCACGGGTTAGGGGGCGCAAATCCACGGGTTAGGGGGCGCAAATCCACGGGTTAGGGGGCGCAAATTACTTGCCTTGCCCCGGGTGCTGACAACCCACGCTACGCCACTGGCAGGAGCCCCGGAGATGGCCTAGTGGCGAAGGACTGGATGACTGGCCCTGCCAGGCATGTCGCCTCATGTGACTTGTGGGAGGCCCTCGGACAGGCCCTGATCTTACCCAAACCTTAAATTACAGTGCTAGGTATAAGTATTCTGCAGAAGTGGTGGGAGTGAGTGCACTGCTCGCAAAATGTCATTGTTGGGGCGGGGGTGAGCGATGGTGGTGCCCTTCATAACCCCAGTGGCCACTGACTGGAATTGATATATCCCGAACTGGGGACAGCAGACTTGGGCTTGGAGGATTTGAGGTTCACACACAGGCCTGTCTTGCGTAAGAGGTGGGGCAGGCTGGTTTCCTGAAAGAACCCACATTTAGAAGGAACTGGAACAAATTTAGAAATGCTGCAACAAGCCAGGCAATAACACAGCTAAAACTTCCTAAGCACCTGTCTTCAGAGAAGCTGCCCTCAAAATAAGCAGACAAGATTTGCTGTCATTTGTAGCCCAAATCACTTCGTCTGGTGCGCAGGCTGCCGAGGTGCTAGCCTTTCTTGTTCCAAATTGAGGTGATGTTTCTGCCCTTGGAAAAAGGAAAGAAATGTACATTCAATATACTGATGTAGGATATGTGTTGTCAAAATTGTTTGACTGATTGAGCAGGGCTGTCCCATGTCGTTTTGCTTCATGAGGTAAGAACGACAGAGTGGTGGCCCCCTCATTCCACACAGAAGGGCCAACAGGATCAGAAGCTGAATATTACTTCAACAGTGACAATGGGGCAGTGTCCTCCACCTCACCTGAAGGTGGCAGGATCACTTAGGCGGCACAAGGTCCTTTTTGCTGCTTTCTGCCCCTAGCATTTGCCACTTAAGGCAGCCACCTCACTCTGCCTAATGGTAGGGCCGGTCCATGTAAAACTGAACTGTGGAGGTCACTCCTTGTGCTGGAAATGCCACTTTGGCTCGCAAGTAAGCTATGAGACACTCCACTTCAAAGAGTCTTTGGTACTTTGCTTATTCAGCTTTCTGTGTATGACACTGCAATGGAGGGAGTCTCCCAGTGTGATCTCCCCCGAATCCACTCCAATTCCTTTAACACTGGGAACTTCTCTGCAGTGTTGTTGCACCAGGAGAACGAATTAATATGTATGACCCAGTTATGGGTGACTGGCTGACTTAGAGGCTTCCCCAGCAGAGCTGTGAGCTCAAATCTGTGTCTTAGCAGCTGTGGCATGCTGGGGCAGTAGAGGCTTGCTTGATTTATTCCTCCTCTTGCGTGGCATACCCTGTCATGCAAATGGCACCCTGGGCTTCCTTTATCCAGTGTGCTGACGCTGGGACCTCTGGGGCCAGATGCCCTTTGATGTGCCTGTGCTGCTGAGTCCTGTATGTGGATTTGGCGAACAAATTAGCTTTGAACCTCGGGTGGCTTTTGAGCAGGGCGACATGGATGCAGCATCTCCATTAATCACAGAGACCCAGGCTGAAGCTGTAGGTGATGCCCGGGAGGCAGGCGGTTCTCTCAAGCAGCAGGCACACATGTCCCTGCCACCAGCGGGCTTGTCCCCGATTTGCCTAGTACATGAATATTCCAGCTGTGCTGCTCACTTCTTGCTATGATCCCAAAGACGGTGTCTGGGGAAAGTGGAGCGGTGCTTAAACGATGTATGCATGCAGCTGCTTTCTCATCTAGCCTGTACTGTGAGCGATGGATTAGATTTACAGGGGTAATCTCCCTTTCAGGCAAGTGGCAGCCTGCCCAGTTCTGCTCATCATGGTTCTCAGCCCTGTGCGTCTCCAACCTGGGTAGCACTGCCCAGTCACATGGAGGGGTCCTCCTGCCTGTTCATCAGCAGAGGTGACTTAGGGACAGCAGCAGTTCCAGGGACTGATGCTTTCTCCTTCCTCCCCTCAACCCCCAGGCTGAGCTGAAGGGTGGAGGCTCTGAGGCTGAGCTCTGCTGTGGTTGCCACTGACAGCTGGGTATATTTGAGCTCCTTGTTTTCACAGGTTATCATGTGCTTGCTGTAAAAATGGGATTATGGCTCAGGTTGTGATTATGGCTTCTCTACAATAACGTTAACAAGGGCTGTTGAATACTTATTGTATGCACGCATCATTTTTTAATTTTTTGCTGCCATGTGCCGGCGAGGGGCTGCTTCTAGCCAGACTGCGATTTGATTCAATCCTAATGTATTTTCCTTTACAGTGTGGAGGGAAATGTGTTCTTGGGCATGGGGGGCTAGTTTGTAACCTGGTGCAGGTCAGAACATTCGTTCTCTGAGACCTCAGTATATTGCATCACTCACACCTAGAGGACAGTTGGTGAGCAGTGGAGAGGAGTTGGTCTTGGTACTCTTTCTAGGTTTGTGGAGAAGAAATGTCTTTCTTCCCTGTTCACTTTGGCGATTGCTTACATCTGAGAAAATGTAGATTTGTGTGTAGCCTGGGTGGAGAGAAGGGGTTCCGTGCAGAGCATGCTGCCGTTTTGGAAACTCAAAACAAGCCTGCTGTGTCTCATCTTAGTGCACTTGTAGGACAGTCGCTTCTGAAATCAGCAGCTGGCTCTCCTCTGCTGGCCCGCTTGTTTACAGGGCAGCTAAATTTATCCATATTTGCATGGGAGTTGCCAGGTTGCTCCAGCCAAAAAGGAAGCGAGGCTACCCTTGCAAATGTATGCAACTCGCGTAATGACAAGAATTTTCCCCCAGAAAGCTTTCGTGGGACATCTCTGAATCTACAGGGCTCTCACTGAACATTCTCATTGATCCTATCCATGAGCTTTCAGGACACGCTGAATGGAAAATAGCCTAGCTGTGCTGGGAGCTGGAGCACACGAGGCCACTCTGATGGGCCCAATGCAGACAGCAGGCTCTGAAACAGTTAACAAATTCCTCTGCCCTCTCCTAACTTATGTCAACTTGACAACACAGAGAAAGAAAGAGGCAGCTGTGTGTGTACTCATGCAGTGAACACCACATCCTCTGTCGCACATCTTTCCTCCTAGTTGGGTGGTTGCTCCACTTCTTTGTTCCTCTTCTTGGGTGTCACGCAAGCTCAACTCATCCCTCCCTCCCTGTTTGCCCTTCCTTCAGTGTGGCTTGCCCACGACTCACCTTATTTTGCCCTTGCTGCCCTTCTCTCCCCTGTCCATGGAGGTTTTTCATAACCCAGGGAAGGGCTAGGCAGCTGCAGGGTTCATCCAGCTGTGCACAGCACACGCGCGCGCACACACGAAACCTTTAAAGCTCCACCTCATTGTTGTCTTTTATCACCTAGTTTCCTGCGCTTGGCCATTTTGCTCCATCGGTGCAGACTTTTGCCCTCTAGTCTAGGCTGCCTGCTTTGCCAGAATGTAAGCATGCAAGCCTTTTGCACCCTGCTTTTTGTGGTTTGCATTCAGTGGGCATTTCCTTGCCTGCTGGCTTGGTAATAAAATCTCCAGGCCTTAGACACACAAACAGGGCAGGAGATGGTATCGTGTTTCATCCATTTGCTGCAGGACCCTATATCCTTTTGGGGCAGCTGTCCCCTGACACATAGCAGCTGCCCACCAAAAATGCAGGTTCAGGGATGCAAGTGTCCCATTCAGTGTGTGCTAGTAGTTTAATGTCGAAGTACCTCTGTAGGGCAATAAGACTGCAATGGGGGGTGGCTGTGCAGCCTTTACAAATGGCTCAGGGCTCCATCAGTAGTTTCTCAAATTCTCAGACTGTCGCTACGCATTTCCCTTGGAGCTGCGTAGGAAGACAGGCAGCTTGCGGTTGCCCAGTGCTTATAACCTTGTTGCCATAGGTATGTTGCCCTTGCCAACAAGGAAATAACATCTGCACACTTCCCTTTGCATTCTGGAGCCCGGTTTCCTTTGAAAGAGCCTACTTTTTAAAGGCTCGTTAATATCGAGGGAGCTTGAAATGATGCTTTAGAGCCAGCAGGTGGTGCTCAAGTCTCCCGACTGGACACTGCTATCCCACTGAATCCCAACACTGAGCACTTCCAGTAATCCCCTGTGGTTTTAACCTGTGGGGGGCAGGGGCGGTATTGTTTTCATGATGCCCTATGATTAATCGGAAGCAGCTCTGAAGATCAGCGTGTTTATTCTCTGGCTTTTATTAAGCAAAATGCTTTGAGAATGCATCTGCTCTGAGAACAGAGAGGTGAATTGGTCCTCTTGTGAGAGAGATGCCCAGCACACACTGTGGGATTTTGGGGAGGAGGCGCTCGCTTGTGATATGGCAGCTGGCGATCCTTGAATTCTGCTTGGCCCAAACAAAGATGGTATAAGTAGAACCAGGAGCACCAAACCAGGTGACATGGGTACTTGGGCCTCAGGAACCTCACTGCTGTGTGCTGTCTGCGGTGTACAGGTAAAAAGTTATCACATGGTTTGACTGCCTCTTTCATCTAGTTCACTTGCATTCTTGTATTCTGATTGGCTGTGTGAGGGGGACAGGTGGCTGTTGCAGAATTTAAATGCTTTTGGCTGGCAGGAGGGGCATGCATCGTGTTAACAGGGAAACAGGTTTCTTAGGAGAGTGGATAGGGAGCTGGGTTAAGTACCCACAGATCTTTTGGTCACATGACTGGAGGCATCTTTTCATTCACCTCTTGTCTTGCTGGAGCTACCAGCACACTTCCCAAAGGCATTTGATGCTCAGAAAGGATAGGAACTTGATTTTTTGCTTTTAAATGAATAAATACAAAACTTGCGGTTGCCAGTGATTTGTGTTAAGATAATAATTAAAAACAACAACACCCAGGCTGATCATGTGGTGCATTTGCACTCTCTGTCTGCGCAAGAGGCCTGCTGTGGTGGAGCAATCATTTCTCTCTCTCTTTAGCAACGTTGTGGATACCCAGATCTGTATGAAAAGTGATTGCTCAGTGAAGTGATGGTGTTGTGGATACAAGCTGCTGTGGAACAAAGTTAGTTTGCTTGGTCAGCGCATTCACTGCGGAACTTGCTCTAGAAGTGAAACAGATGTGTCTGTCCTTTGCTCTCATGCTGTGGGGGGGGGGGGGCAGGGGTGCTGGTGGAATGTTGCTGAGGGTGCAGCTTCTCTCTTGGTTCGCATCATGGCAGAGACCCTGAATGATCAAAACGGCATTGTGCTGTGTTCGACAAGCAGATGCTTGGCCAGACATAGACAAAGGGAAATGCGCAGGTTCCAAATAACGGGCTCGTTTGGGGTGGCTTCAGGCTTCCCATCCCTTCCCAGGAGTCTCCTATTTCCTCCCATGTTTTGGCTTATTTCTGTGATTTCAGGACAGTGTTGCTAGCCTTGCGTATTCCTCACTCTTTTCGGAAGCTCCTGTTCTTCCTATCCACCCATTGAGTTGTACTGCTGAGGTATTGGGAAAGACGCAAACGTTTACGCAAGGCTAGGAAGCTTCTTCACTAAAACAACATCAAAACAAAAGGACGGGAATCTGTCTTCATTGTTTTAAAGAACTTGTTTCCAGTTCTTGTTTTTGTGGAGAAAAAGTGAATTCCAAAGGCTGAATACCCACAATGTTCATTGGGTGGGGAGGCTGAGAGGAGAGTCTTCCTAGAGATATGGATTTTTACAGTTCTGCCTTTTCCTTCTTCAGGGGTCCTAGAGTGTCCCTGCCCCTGCTCTCCCCTTCTCCCCACCACACACATTGAACTGTACCCCAGAAACCTTTCCTTTCTCCTTTCTTCCATCACCCCAGCCTGCCAATGATGTTTTCCTCCAGGAATCCAGATTTTAGTAAATGAAGCAAATTGGAAAATAAAATGGAAGTTGATGTGAAATGCATTCTCATTGCAAAACATGACTTCTGCATTTGCTAAAATCTCTGCTGTTATGTGTGATCAGGGCACATTTGCCTTTATTCCCCCCCCCCCCCGTCTTCCCCCTAGCTTTGAGACCTGGGTAGACTTGACTTGTGCAAAGGTCCAGACAGGTCAGAAAAAAGAAATCCCACGTTTGCAATGTCTATGCTTTCTAGCTTTTCACTGCCTAGCTTTTCTGTGTGTGTATATTTCCCCCAGGCAGGTGGGTCTGGGTGCCTGAGCTTCCTGTCCCAGCCTAGAGCAGATTGGCTGTGGCACTAATCGTACTGCATGAAGGATTACCGGCCACCAGGATTAAAGGATTTCTGTAAAAAGAGCTGAGGAGGAATGGGGGATGGGCTGCTGCAAGAGCTGGGAGGGCATACATGACTGGCTGATGGGGAAAGGAGTGAGGTTGGAAGGTCTTTGGCTGAGGAACCAAGGTACCGTATTTTTTGCTCTATAAGACTCACTTTTTCCCTCCTAAAAAGTAAGGGGAAATGTGTGTGCATCTTACGGAGCGAATGCAGGCTGCGCAGCTATCACAGAAGCCAGAACAGCAAGAAGGATTGCTATTTTCACTGTGCAGCGATCCCTCTTGCTGTTCTGGCTTCTGAGATTCAAAAAATTTTTTTTCTTGTTTTCCTCCTCCAAAAACTAGGTGCGTCTTGTGGTCTGGTGCGTCTTATAGAGCAAAAAATACGGTACTTGTAGGCCACAGGGGAAATGCATGGCTACTGCTCTCTAGAGATGGAGAAGTCCACTAGTGACCTAACCCAGGGCAGTCCAACCTCTTAGACCAAGCGGAACGCAGGAGTACTTCAACACAGAACCTGGGGGCCGCACAATGAATTAAATTTCCATATTGTTAATTAAAGCATTTGTAATATGGCCAATGCGATTTAATATACACAAATAATATATTTTAAGGGTGAGCACTCCTAAACATAATGAGACCAGCTCCCAAGTAAGTATGCATTGAATCAGGGCAGGTTGCTAGGCTGTGATCAGTAGGACAGGGTTTCGACTCCATGCAAGCTGACCTGGGATAAAGCCCTGCTCAGGTCAAAATGCAGTGCAAGCCTAATGCGTGCCTATTCACAAGTAAATGCTGTTAATTTCATTGAGACATACTCCCAGGTAAATGCAGACTGCACAGGGCTGCCGCCTTAAAAAATATACATGGAGGTATTCAGCTGTCTTAATACCACTGCAGGGGAAATAACCTCTCTCACATTAATGCGTTGTTATTGCTATAATTTTGTTGTTGTTGCTTATATCCTGGGCAAAGTTAGAGGGGAGGAGGGGGGTGGCTGGCCTGTATGGCCTTGCAGAGGCTGAGGGCGACACAAGAAGTGCCTTTGCTGTTTCTGCGTGCCCCTCACAGCAGCAATGACAAAGCCGGCTACTCGAGCCACACTAAGAAGCACTGAATGTTTTCAAGGGCTGCATGTTGGACCACCTTGATCTACCCCTTGCATGAACCAAGGACAGCTTTTACGCTTCAAGCAGCAGGCATTGAGCTTCCCAGTGGGTGCTTCTCCCGTTTTTAATTATGCCCCCACCCCACCTCTGAAACTGGAACTGAGCTTAGGGAGCGGAGTGAGTGTGCATGCACAAGGTGGAAAAAGAGCGTTTGCAGTATCAGCAGGCCTGGGAGGGGTTGCACACCCGTCCCTCCCACCGCCTTTTTTCTCTCTTGCAAGCCCCTTATCCCCACCTCCACATTCAGGTTATCTCTCCGAAAGTGGCTTTGGGAATGTGTGTTTGCTGAGATTAACCCCAGTGTAGTTTTCTCATTTTAAATGTCGAGAATGATGCCCCACAAGCCTCCCAGTGGGCCTTTGAACTATACAGTATAGGCATGCTGTTGAGGGTTGTAGAATTATTGGGTTGTTCTTGTTTTTAGTTTTTATTATGTATTTCATGTTTTTATATTGTGATTCTATGTTGTGAAGCCCTGAGACCTGTGGGTATAGGACTGTATACAAATAAAATAATAGGTGGGTATGCGGACCTTTTCTGGCACTTCCTATAAAAGCACATTCCTAGCAATCCTTTGGCTTTTCAGCTGGTCTCAAACCAGTTTATGCTGTGTATCTGTCACCTTTTGGAAGCCTGTGTCCAGGACACAGGGAGTGGGTCACTTCACCTGTGGGACTCTCTTGGAGCAAATGCCTGGGCCTCGGTTCTCAAGCTGTAAAATGACAGGGACGAGGGTTGTAGGGTTGCTGGGAGGGGGACTAATGTGCACACACAAAAATATGGAACAGGTTTCAAATGCGAATTCTAGTTCTTGAGATGTGCTCTCATTTCCTCAAATGTCTCCTGTTGCCTTGGGAGGAGTGCTTGTGCAGAGTCCTGCTTGTTGAATGGGGTACCTTCTACAACACATGGGAGTAGTGAGGTCCAGAATCTTATCAAATGTACTGGTCACTGAGGGCGTGCTTTGTGGGCTGGATGCCTAACTGAATGACAACATGGTTCCTATATCCTTGTAGGCAGCGGTCAAATCTCTGTTAAATGAATGAATGTCAGATCTACAAATCTTGAACTAACCTCCAATCCCTGATAGTTCATTTCATTTCATTTTTTAAACTTTATTTATCATGTTTATATTCCCCCCTTTCCTCCAAGGAGCCCAAGGTGGCATACGTAGTTCTACTCTCTGTTTTATCTTCTCAACAATCACGTGAGGTTAAGACAAACTGGCCCAAGATCACCCAGTGAGCGTCATGGTTGAATGGGGATTTGAACCCTAGTCTTCCATATCCTAGTCCAACACACCACTACATCACATGGTCTCATTGATTTTTTTAGTCAAGCTATTAAAACATGGGATGGCTTCCCAACTCAGCATGGCCTTGGGCAATGCTGATTATTTGGATCCATTTCAATTTGTCTTCAGACCTGGGTTTGGGACAGAACAGCCTCTGTTTTGCCAGTGGATGGCTTCCATTAGGGAATGGCTTGTGAGTGTGTCCCTGTTGGTTCTTTTGCAGCTCTTAGTGGCTTTCAACATCGATTACCATGGCATTCTTCTGCGCCATCTTGCTAAGTTGGGTCTGAGGAGGGGAGAGTATATGTTAGCACTGGTCCTTTCTGGAAGCTTTCCCACCTAGTTTACCCATTGTATGGCAGAGGATGCTAAAAGTTCATATCCCCCAATGCGTCCTGACCCAAATAAGGCTGCTGTCCCGATTCTTTAATCAGCTGCATATCGAGGAGAAGCTCGGCATACGGAGCTGCTTCTTTCACTGCCAGGGGCATCGCTTGGTACTTAAAGAACCTGGGAAACAGATCATGATGCAGATTTGCATAAATGTACAGTGTGCCTCTGGGTAAATTAAGATGGCAAGGCTGTTGCTAGCACTGCACTTAGCTGCACAGTAAGCAAAGTTTGCTTTTTTTAATTTAAAAAGGAGGCGGAGGAAAGGGGATCTGGGGCACAGCACAAAATTCAGTTCCCCAAGCGGTGCCCCTGGTCTCTTCTACCCTATAATGGACTTTACGGATCTTGGCATGTAGCTGTTCAAGGAACAGGAGCCTTATTTGGGGCAGAGAGGGCTCTTTCCCTGGAGGCATTGCTCTACTCATTTGGCTGGTTTGCAGTAAATGCTCCAGCATAACAGCTTTGCTTGCTAGCTTCATTCTGCCGAAACCAGAAACATTAACTGTTTGCCATCCCCACGCTTCTCTCTTCACTTACCAGGACCATACAGTAACAGGATGGCTTTTCTGTCCTCCTGTTGGATAATAATTCCCATTGTCTTTCCACCTTACTTTGGATTCAGTTCTGGGGGCACAGCGCTTGCCCCAAAGTCTTGTCATTGCCTAGTTGTGCGCCAGTTCAGAGACTGAAGCAGCAGTGGATCAATATCTGATGTATGAGGGTTTCATTAACTAGAGTAGCCTGCTCTTCTTTTTGTATGTAGAGCTTGTCTGAAAAGAGTTCTTCTTCTCTCTGCCGACTCATTTGGGGCAGAAGTCATTATGGGGCTCCTTTAGTTCCCCTTCTGAGTCTCAGGCACCGAATACAGTGTGAGAACTGGTAGCTCAGCCTTGTTAAAGAGCCTTTTGCAACGTTGATACAGCCACCTTTCTTTGAAGTGTCATCTACTGGGCATTTACCCACTGGCAAATCTCAGCAGCAGATACCACCCTGCAGTGTTCGTTCATTTTAATAGGCTTGTCTCCTGATTCTTCCTCCCCAAGGGCCTTAGTTTGCCTACCCATGGTTTACAGCATACAACATTTTGTAAACTATTGGATGAGGGATGGGCTTTTCTGGAGTCGCTTATGCCAAGGGAAGTGCCAACCTTTCATGGGTATTCTCTTCTCTGATTCTGCCTCTTCTGGCTTATACCTCTCCTGAGCACCTCCCTCTTCTCTCTCTGCTGCTTGCTATCATGGAGAGATTTTTTTCCTCAGAAACGATGGCTCATTTTTTCACAAGCGGGGAGTTGCCTCTGTGTGTGTAAAAAAATAAAAATCACACATATTTTACTTTGGGTGCTGGTTGTCAGGGTCCTGAACCCTATTAGTTTGTGGGCCAATTATTTTGCTTTGCTCTACTGTGGGTAAGAAGCAATAGAACTGGAGCCATATGCTAAGGGAATTACTTGGTTTGTTTTGTTCCTGTGCTAATAGATCCTAAAGCTTATCAAACTATTATGAAATGGGATTTCCGTAAACTTTCACTTTCCAGCAGTCTAGCATTTAGCTGCCAGAAGGAACATTATGTTGAACTTCCGATAGATGAGAAAGCTAGAGTCGTGTGTTTCCAGAAGTACTGGGGAGAACTTCCAGAGGGATAGATGTAATACATAAAAAACCCAAGAGTCTTCTGGCACCTTAAAGACTAATTGGAGGAGGGCATTCTCCCCCTTTTTGATGCACCTTACAGGCAAGCAAACTTTGTTAAGATATGTTTTTATGGGCTTCATCAGATGCTTGGAGTGCGATCCTTGGTTGTTGAGTATATTCACTTATGAGTTTAAAGACAGGAAACGTAAATTTGAAATTAAATGGTAATATAATGCAGTCTGTGATAATTCAGTTAGATATTAAATTTGCAGCAGCCGTAATTGATAATCTTAGTGTTGTTGATTAACACCTGTGGAGGGAGAGGAAATCATTGTTTCCGTTTGTTGCCCCCCTCCCGGAAACCCATGTCCTCACTGTGGAAAGATGTGTGGATCCAGAATTGGCCTCCACAGCCACTTATGGACTCATTGTTAAGACTGCGTTCATGGAAGACCATCTTACTCAGCTACGAGTGATCGCCGAAGAAGATGATTTTTATATGAGCAATTCCAGGTGATTAGGAGATCCAGAAAAAGAATAGTGAGGTTGAGTTTTAGTGGAAACGTATCAGATGAATATGGAAGCTTTTCTGTGTTCTCCTTTTTAAGACAGGGGACCCATGCTGTTAGCTGTCTAATGTAAGCTTGTTCTTGAAGCGTTTGGCAGACAGCGCTAGCACCTGTGCACTTTCTTGCTGCCACGTCCTCCGCAGCTGGGATGTGCACCTGTGCTTGTGGAGATAAGCCTGCCAGTTCCCGTTGTGCCTTGTTTCAGCTGCTGTTCAGCTTGGTGCTGCAGGGATTCTGGCCCCATTGAAGAAGCTCTTTACGAGCCTCTTGAGACATAAGGGAGCCAGTTGTGGAATCAGAAGAAAAAACACGAGGATGTAATGAATCCTGTTTGCTGGACTGTCTGTTTCATTCTCCATGAGTTCTCACAGAAGAAATTGCACACTTATCACCTAACTGGCCTTTTATGGATTCCCCATTAGTCAGGTTCGCCACACTCCTGCCCATCTTTCCTTTTAAACTCTCGCCATCTCAGGTTTCCCTGTGTCTTCCAGAAACAGAGTCATGTCTCTTGCCTGCTCTGCAGGTTCCAAGTAGGGCTCCCAGTTCTTGACAAGAGTGCTAATCTGATATTGCTTTGCACATCCTAGGAGAAGCAGCAATAGCACCACCTTTGTCAGTGAGACTTCTCTTGCCCCGTGCAGCTGATTAGATTGGATTAGAAGTTCAAGGTGGACTGGAATGTGTTTGAACTTGAGGCTTGCGCCAGACAAGTTTTCTCTGAGACTGTGTAATAAGAGATGCAAGGAAGAAGAGTTCAAACTGAGTTTATTTGCAGAAGCACAAAAAGGATGGACCTCTCTGCAGCTTTTTGTGTCTCACCATAACCACCAACGCAGGATAAAACACGATCTGTTTTAAGACAAAAATAGTTTTGTGGAAAGCATAATGCTGTGTCAATTCTGTGACACATCAAACATTGTTTGTACTCCCTTATGCAGACAGCAGACATGGTTTGGATTTTATGCATTACTTTTAATACATCGCCATAACTTGTTCTGTAAACTTTTGGCTTCATACTGTGTTAAAGAAACTGACTTTTTAAAAGCATGTAGAAGAGGCTGATGTGCTGCTTTGGGGACAGGTGTGTAAACCAGGCTTGTCATGATCCCCAGCAAATTAAAAGACAGCCAGTAGCCCTGTTGAAGGGAAATAGCCAGTCACTGTCTGTCTTGTCCAAGTTTGTGAGGCTGACCTTTCTGTTCTCATGGGGGCTAAAAACCTTTTAAGAGAACAGCTGAGAATTCACCAGCAGTTGCCAGGGCCTCACAGCAGCAACCAGTCTCAGCCTTTTTTCCTTTTGAAACCTTTGTAATTGGGATCCAACTGGTCAGTGCCTTCCTGCTCAGGTGGAACCAGCTTCGGAGAAAAGGGTCTTACGCCTAGAGAAGTGGTCTTGAACTGCACCTACCAGCAAGATCCACATGGTGCTGCTCCCGATCCTCCTTTTTCTAGCGGGCCAGGAATCGCGCCGACTCCTTACTCTGCAACTCTTACCCTGCTGCTTCCTTGCACTTTCCATGCACATCTATGCACACATGCGTCTTTGGCACCTGCATGCGTTACATTTTCGTGCACCTTCCTTTTATGTGCTGGCCGTTGCATAGCAACCACTGGCTCACAAGATGCTTAGAGCTGTAATAATGCAGCCGGATAAAACCGACCTAAAAATACCCCTTGCCCAAACCTCTCCTGGGCAGCTGGGAGGAGTGGCCGGGGAGGAGCCGGGGGGGGGCACCTTGGAAAAAGTTCCCAAACTGAATTGCCCTCTAAGTGGCTTTGTGCGTCTCTCGTCAGCTGTCCAGCGCAGCGGGAACAGTAACAGTTTCCTGGCAGGGAGCTGAGATTGGCTGGACTCGGTGCGTGGGAGTCTCTGCTGCTCCTTCTGCTCCAGCCGGACTGGGGATCCCTCTCCTGCTGTGTCTCTTCCCTCCCCGCCCCCTTGCACTGTCTGGAAGAGGGGGGAAGTGGAGGCTGCTGCTTGGGAAGCCATTTGGTGCTGAAAAAGTGGGTACCCAAATGTTCTGTCCTCTGCACCCCACCTTGCGCTTGGTTCTGACCTGCTAGGCCTTTCTCACCTGCCCAGTCTTGAGAGGGCATTGCCTCAAGGGCATCATCATGGGCACTGTCAGTGAGCTCTGTGCCTCCAGTTTCCAAGCCTTCCTCTTCCCCTCCACCTTGGTAGCCACCAAGCCAGGTAGGTGCTTTATATTTTGCCTCTCCTCTCTATGTCCAGGAGTGTCTTGTGCTGATGCTGGGAGAAATGAGGTGCCAGAAGTTGGGGTGTGTGCAGTATGTATATTGTCTGTGGTGGGGCCAGGATTAGTCATCCTCTCCTATGCATATTGCACTGGTGTCCCTCTAAGTGAAGGCTGCTGGTGAAAGGGGCAGGGGCCACAGCTTCAGTGCCTTTAGCTATGATGTTGCTTTCCTCTTGCTGTGATTTGGTGCACCGTCGTTCAGCCAAAGTGTAACCTTATCCACTGGAGCTCAAAAAAACACACAGGTGACTGAATTGCTTTGGAATGAGGAGCTTGGAAGAATCCATCCTGCTGATTCCTTGGCTCAGGAACCAGTCTAACCTCTGTTGTACGGGTGGAAGGAAGAGGTGGCAATTGGTTCACAGCCTTGTGTTTGGTTACAATAAGGCTGAACCCAGTTCTGTGTTTTGATCCCCGTGGCAATCTGTATTTGAGTCTGAGTATGTGAGGAAACAAACTCCAGTCCATTTCACAGGCAACCTGCTCTGCTAGTCGTAGAATCATAGGATTGTGGAATTGGAAGGGACAATGAGGACCATCTAGTCCAACCCTCTGAAATGTGATACCTCAAGGACTGGCTCTCTATGTGAACCTACCCAAACCCTGAGATCATCCTCTGAGGCCCTACAAGTGGTCCGGGGGGGGGGGTCTCAACATGAGAACAGGCCTTTTCTGTAGTGGCTCCCCATTTGTGGAATGCTCTCCCTAGGGAGGTTTGCCTGGTGCCTTCATTATGTACCTGTAAGCGCCAGGCAAAAATGTTCTTCTTTAACCAGGCCTTTGGCTGATTATACCCTTTTAAATGTGTTTGTGGGAAGAGGTGGAGGGAGGAGGGTTTTAGTTGTTGTTGTTGTCGTCTTCTATTTATTATGTATTTTGTGTTTTTATTTTGTATTTTTATGTTGTAAACCATCCTGTGATCTACGGATGAAGGGTGGTATACAGATTTAATAAATAAATTAAAATAAACATTTTGCCCAACATGGGCCACAACCCTGAATTTAAGAGTCCCATGAGCCCTACTCATGGAGATGTTGTCCCGGTGTTTGTATATTTTCTGAAAGAGTCACTTGTGCTAACTTTATACATGTTGAGGTGTGTGTGTTTTCCACATATTCTTGTGAAGATTTCTTTTTTATTATCTGAAGTAGGTTTTCTAAAGTGTGTGAGAGGAGATCATTGTTTTGCTGATGCCTAGCAATGGGGTTGTGGCTGTGACCTCTTTTTGACCTCCCTAGAGGAAGAGCATATGCTGTAGTTGTCGTAGTTGTTGAAGTTGCATTTATATCCCGCCCTTCCTCCAAGGAGCTCAAGGTGGTTTACGTGGTTCATTTCCCCCTCTCTATTTTATCTTTACAATAACCCTGTGAGGTAGGACAGACTGTAACTGGCCCAAGGTCATCCAGCAAACTTCATAGCTGAGTTGGGATTTGAACCCTGCTCCCCCAGCTCTAACCACTGCATCACCTGTAATGGGTCACAAACTCTGGACAGCCAGTTTGGTGTCTGCATTGTGGAGTATGATGAATGGAAAGCACTGTGTTACACAAAGGCGGCTGCTGAGGCCTTAGGCCAATTCCATTCTCAACCCCATTTTCATATTAAAAAACACACACCCTATGAGCTGCCTTACTGGAGGAAGAACCTGACTAAGGCAGCTCACAGTATAATCTATTCCGTACAGTAGAATAGCAAAACAAACTGAACAGAGCCAGCAGCAAAATCGGGTAACCCTGGGAGGGGGTTTGAGGGAGGGGTGTGTTTCTAGACCTGCATACTGAATACAACAGTCATGCAACTGTTAAACCAACTACAGTTTTCACCAGTATGGAAAACTGACAATGGGCAAAATTTCACCTTGGAATGAATGTCTGCCTGTTGCACAGAGCCTCTACTAAAGAAAGATTAGCAAGCTTACTATGTATGGGCACTTGATGAGACGGGCTTGTTTTCTGTCTCTTCTTCCTTGCTGTGTGACAACAGGATGGGTGGAGGGTACTGATTTGTCTGATGAGGGTTTGTGGTTTTAGGTTGGCGGGGAGGCTGGCAGGCCAGATAGAATGATCCAGGATTAAAGCCACTTCACAGTATGAGACTGTTGGTTCAGGTACAGAGAGAATATAGCAGCCTTAGCACTGAAGCCTGTAACATTGAGTTCTCCGGTTCATTGGCTCAGCCCCGGGTTCTGTTATTCCTTGCATTCTGGTATTGAAAGTTTTGCTGTAGAGTACTTGGACCCAGGGAGCAGTTCTTGTGAGTTCAGTCTAGGGATGTGCAGCTGTAAAGGACAACTAATAGAGTACAGTAGTACCTCAGGTTAAGTACTTAATTCATTCCGGAGGTCTGTTCTTAACCTGAAACTGTTCTTAACCTGAAGCACCACTTTAGCTAATGGGGCCTCCCGCTGCCGCCGTGCCGTCGGAGCACGATTTGTGTTCTCATCCTGAAGCAAAGTTCTTAAACCGAGGTACTATTTCTGGGTTAGTGGAGTCTGTAACCTGAAGCGTCTGTAACCCGAGGTACCACTGTATCTGGTATCTTTCCAACAATTTTCAGAACCTGATTTTCCCTTTTTAAAAAGAGAACAAGTTTCTGCCCCCTAGTATTTATGAAAGGCAGTGTGAATATATGGATGGATTCTTTATAAAACCTAGCCAGGGAATATGGCTGTTTCAGACCCTTCCCATCACCCCAGTCCTTGTTATTTCTTGGGTCAACAAATCTAGTTTCGTTGTTTCCCTTGCTCAGTCTGACATAGGGTTGGTACACTGGTCAGTTGATTGCCTATTTATTTGACCATTGTCATATATGTTTGAATATTCCATGAAGGCAAGAATACCACTGCTTAGGTGGCAGATTTGCATTTTATTTCATCATGGGA
Organism: Podarcis erhardii; assembly: GCF_964252035.2. NCBI lineage: Eukaryota > Metazoa > Chordata > Lepidosauria > Squamata > Lacertidae > Podarcis > Podarcis erhardii. Next base: position 31,639,387 of record NC_138498.1, read on the forward strand.
TTCACTTCTTGATGAGGACTGCTTGCCTCTGTAAGCGGTCAAAGGCAAGCCTAGCAACATAGAAAACCTTTTCCTACCAACCCCCTGCTACAATTGCAGCTATCTCCAAACAGGAATGCAAGTTGTTTTCATTGGCAAAGGTTGTTATTTTAATTGCATTTTAAAACAGAACAAACAGCAATTGTAAGCTGACCCTGGAGTTTTAGGATAAAAAATGAAGAATAATCTTTCATTGACTTGTTCACATGTATAGAAACCATACTTTGCATTAATTCATTAGCAGCCTAACTTTTTGGGGGTGGGAAGTTCAAAAACACAGAGTCAAAAATCCTTGGTAGTCTGCTGCATGTGACTTAGACCTACCAGTAGATCCCAGTTTAGCTTCTGTCTAGTACTGCTCCAGATGTTGTCCACCTGCAACTTCCACCAGACTCAGGCAACATGGCAGTGGTCAGGAATGATGGGAGTTGCAGACCAGCGTTGTCTGGGTGGGCATCATGTTTATTCTGCCTCAGAACTTGGGGTTTTGGTTAAAGATTTTGAGGCTTATTTTTAGCAAAACAAACCAAGGTGAAATTGCCTGGTCTAGAAGATACCATATGTGGTTGTGCAGAACAGGGTATTGATTCCTGTTGCTTCACAGTGAATTTCCTGAAATACAAAATGTGGAAAGTGAAATCTCATACTAGATTAGTGACTAAAGCATGGTGGGTGAGCTTGTAAAGCCACGCAGAACTCTACAGGTGAGGAAGACAGCTAAATTGTGGAGGGCAGAAAGCTTGGGGTCTAGTTGCCTTTTTCGTCTTCTGCCTTATGAAGTATCCTGTGCAAAAAGGCATACACCTCTACTCCCAAAAAAAGATAGATCCATTCTTCTTAGGCATTCTTTTGTAGGACCAAAGTATCAACAGCTGCGTGAATTTCTACCATGCAGCCTGGCAGTAGGATAGATACTGCAGAGTAATGGCTGGCAGCCTGCAAGCTCTTGCCAAACTGGGAGAGGAATTCTGCCATCGCCCAGTGGCTTACAAACAGGGCACAGCTGCAGTTTGTCATGAAGTATGTGAGGGGGAACCCAAGGGGCTGGTTGTGTTGTTCTCCCCACCTCTTCAGACGTTGGGGAGAGCCGTTTCCCATATGGCTGCTAGCTCCATCCCCAACAGTCAAACAGAAGGGGATTCTGCCTTGGCAGGAGCTGGGAGGGGGAAACGGAAGCCAGATGGTGTCCATGGAAACGAGGCCTGTACTCTGCACAGCCAGGTGGCCCCAGGCAAAGCATGGCTGGGGCTGTTGTTATGCCTCAGCTGTGAGTGAAGAGGAGTGGGGTGATGGGCCCTGTGTGTGTCTGCCTCTTAAAAGTGAGGAATTGGTTGCACTTCTGCAAAAGTAATGGGCCTGGCAGACTTAGAAATGGAGTCCCTTTCCTGGCAGCGCTGAAGTCTTACCGTATCTGATGCAGCAATGAGAGGCAACTGTCATTAGGAAAACAGGATGTGGTCGCAGTAGCAGCTGAGAGCAGGAACTTCTTGTGGTGCCTTGAACCCGTTTGTGCCTGGCAACTTGGAGGAGACGGGCAAAGGTTTGTTGACAGCCGGATCTTGTCAGACGCTATTTAAACTAGAGGAGCACTCCAAAGTTTCTTAATCTAGGAACAACTTTACAAAAACCATTGTACCCTCTCTCCCTAGCTAGACCAGGTCTTTTAGCTCAAATGCCACATTCCCTCAGGGGCAGGCTGCATGCTGGTAGTGGGCAGGAACAGAGGCAGATGTGGGCATCTCCAGAGGCAAAGCTGGGTAGGGCTGTGGATGCGAATTTTCCCTTTGTACAGGAATCCACACTAAAGCTGGAGGTTTTTATGCATAGGTATCTCTGGTCATGCTAGTATTACCACAGTGGAGGACAGCTTCCAGTCAGGCAAAATCACTCCAGGCTGATTTAGAGCAGGGGTCCCAAACTGTGACCTTTGAATCACTGGTGGTCCGTGAGCTTCATCCAAGTGGTCGGCAGCATTTCTGTGGATATGTAGTTGAAGATGGCAGGTGGCAAGTCCATCGCGTTAAATACTCCTATTGATTTTTTACAGCTTTTTTATTGCTCCTTTTATTATAATAATGTATTTTATTGCATTGCAATTTGAATTCTGTGAAATGCAGTAAAATACAGTGTGTAAGAAATAAAAGAAGCAATAGAAATACAATTGCTGCAGCAGGCAGGAAAGTCAGTAAGTGGGCCACCAAGACCCCCATGTCCTGTGTGGGATATAAATAGGGAACCACTGCTGCAGAGTGTGGCCAGTGACGTGTGTGGTCTGGGGAGAAACCTGAGGGATGGATAAAGAGGCCCAGAAAGCCGCATTTGTCCCCCTCCACCATGGACTGAAATACCCCTACCCTTCCTCTAGGCATACAGATTAGGTCCCCAACTGCACTGTACATTTAAAGCAGGATCATACCACTTTATACAGTTGTGGCTTCCCCCAGGAATCCTGGGAACTGTAGTTAGTTGAGGGTGCTGAGAGTTGTTAAAGGGAGCCCTGACTATTAGGTCCAGTCGTGACTGACTCTGGGGTTGCGGCGCTCATCTCGCTTTACTGGCCGAGGGAGCCGGCATACGGCTTCCGGGTTATGTGGCCAGCATGACAAAGCCACTTCTGGCGAACCAGAGCAGCACATGGAAACGCCGTTTACCTTCCCGCCAGAGGCATACAGGAAATATACAGAGGCATACCTATTTATCTACTTGCACTTTGACGTGCTTTCGAACTGCTAGGTTGGCAGGAGCATGGACCGAGCAACGGGAGCTCACCCTGTCACGGGGATTTGAACCGCCGACCTTCTGATCAGCAAGTCCTAGGCTCTGTGGTTTAACCCACAGTGTCACCCGCGTCCCTTGCTGAGAGTTGTTAAGAGGGCCCTATTCCCCTTATAGAGCTACAGTCCTCAGAGTAGTGGTTTGACAGTCAATCCCTCTTCCCAGGGAACCAAAAGGTTTATTCATTAACTTCCGAATCGATTCTTGAACTGCCTGGGAGCAAGTTTTTGAATGTCTCTGCACCTGTGTCTGATTTCCTCAGCCACAGTTTGACCACTTTTGGTTTCCAACTGCGTTTGGTGAGGTGTGTGTCTTACAAAGCTTCGTTCCAGCCAGCTCCATTGTGTGGAGTGAACTGGATGAAGTTTTTGGGCAGATTGGGAATGTGAAGATGTGTGAATAAATCAGCAATGATGGAGAAGACTTGGAGCATCACCATGTCCCTCCTTTCTAAGGCCCTCAGGGAGAAAATGTGTTATTGTGTGTTGGGAATCTATGCATTTGCTTGACTTACTAATTGGCACTCTATTGAGCCAGGGCTTTCCCACCTATTCTCTTAGTCTAGGTGCCCTCCTGTCTGCCTTTGGGCAGCTGTCTGGGTATGATGCTTTCTTTTAAAATGTAAAATCTGGGACTTGCCCAGCAAAAATTGCAGGGTGATTTTACAGTGATTCACATAAGTGCTCAGACACAGCTTGCAGAAGCCCTAGAGTGCAAGGAGTAAGCTGCAGTCATATAGTTACTGGACCATAAATGTGTGTAATTGCTTTTTGCAGTCTGGGGTAGAGGTGGTAGAGATTATTTGTAATGGTTCATGAGTTTGTTTTCAGGAAGGAGTTCTCTCTGCAGTCCTCTACTGGCTTGATGGGTTAAAAGACAAATGTGACCTCCACTTGGGCCAATGCCTTTTTATTATCAGTAGAGGGCAGCACATGGCCAGCTCTTATCTGTGCTCTTGTTACACACTTCACCACATCTTACAGTACATTTTCGCTCCTGAAAAAGTGTGCATGCAAATACATGCTTCATTGGGGGGGGGGGGGTGTGTGTGAGTGAACTGAAAAGCATTAAAAAGTGTGTATTTTACACAACAGTGTGAATTTTACACATAAAGTGCTCACAAAAATGTGTGCAAATGTGTCCAACAGACCTATGAATGCCAGTGAGGCCTAAACTGGATGGAATTAGCTGCCCTTTACTTTAACTTGACTTTGAATGGCAAGTTATTAGCCATTCTGCAAGGCAGTGGTTCCTGATTTCCATGGACCACTTGAAATTGGTTGAGGGTCTTGGATGGACCACTTCAAGATTTTTCTATCTGTTGTAACAGTTGTAACGTGCTGTGCTAGATTCTGTCATGTCACGTGTTCATTCCCAGTAATGTTCTTACCCTTGCAATCGTCTGTACTGTAATGCTTTTGTGCTTTTGTTTGCCCGATTTCCCCTTTGTTATTTATTTCGGTTCTGGAGGTGCTCTTGAACTTGATCAGAGGGGACCGGTTGGTGGAAGGGATTCAGGTCGGAGCGAAACAATACAAATTGAAAGCTTTCGCAGATGACCTAGTTTTGACTCTGCAGGAGCCAGAATCTAGTACGAAAAGAGTATTACAACTGATACAGGATTTTGGTCGGGTGGCAGGATTTAAATTAAATAAACAGAAAACTAAAGTGTTGGGAAAAAATTTGACAGATATAGAGTCGGAACGGTTTCAGAGAGAAACAGAACTAACTATGGTTAAAAAAGTAAAATACCTAGGGGTAAACATAACAGCAAAAAACCTGAGTCTATTTAAGGATAATTATGAAAAATGTTGGTCTGAAATTAAGAGAGACTTGGATAGTTGGACAAAATTGAAGCTTTCTTTGTTAGGCCGAATTGCTGCTATCAAGATGAATGTATTGCCAAAAATGTTGTTTTTGTTTCAAACATTACAGATTGTGGACAAAACGGAGTGCTTCCGGAAGTGGCAGAAAGATATATCCAGATTTGTCTGGCAGGGCAAAAAGCCCAGAATTAAGTTTAAGATATTAACAGATGCGAAAGAAAGAGGGGGCTTTGCCCTGCCAGACTTAAAGTTGTACTATGAAGCCGCAGCTTTTTGCTGGCTAAAAGACTGGCTACTTCTCGAAGACACTGACGTGTTGGACTTGGAAGGTTTTAACAATGCTTTTGGTTGGCATGCATACTTATGGTATGATAAAGTTAAGATCAATAAGGCCTTTAAGAACCATATTGTCAGGAAAGCAGTGTTTAATGTCTGGACAAAATACAAAGACTTACTGGAAAATAAAACTCCAAGGTGGCTCTCACCTCTGGAGGCTAAGGCCCTAAAAAGACCCAATATGGAGGCCAAATGGCCAAAATATTGGGAAATATTAGAAAAAGATGGAGACAATTGGAAATTGCAGAGTTTAGAGAAAATGAAGGATAAGGTGCGAGACTGGTTACATTATGCTCAGATCAAAGAAGTTTTTAAAAATGATAAAAAGTTAGGGTTCCAGGTGGAGAAATCGAAGTTAGAAACTGAATTGTTAGAACCAAAGACTAAGGTATTATCTAGAATGTATAACTTGCTGTTAAAATGGAATACACAAGACGAAATGGTTAAATCGGCTATGATAAAATGGGCACAGGACATTGGGCATAACATTATGTTTGAGGACTGGGAAAGGTTGTGGACCACTGGGCTGAACTTCACCGCATGTAATGCTCTGAAGGAAAATGTAATGAAAATGATATATAGATGGTACATGACCCCAGTTAAACTTGCCAAAATATACCATTCGTCTGATAATAAATGTTGGAAATGTAAAGAAAATGAAGGAACATTCTTTCACCTCTGGTGGACATGCCCTAAGGTGAAGGTCTTCTGGGAAATGATATATAATGAGCTGAAAAAGGTATTTAAGTATACCTTCACTAAGAAACCAGAGGCCTTCCTTCTGGGTATTGTCGGCCAGAAGGTGTTAAAGAAGGACCGAACATTCTTTATGTATGCAACAACGGCAGCAAGGATACTCATCGCAAAAAACTGGAAAACTCAAGATCTACCCACACTGGAAGAGTGGCAGATGCAACTGATGGACTATATGCAACTGGCCGAGATGACTGGCAGAATCCGTGACCTGGGAGAAGAGAAGATGGAGGAAGACTGGGAGAAATTCAAGAAGTATCTACAAAAACATTGTAATTTGGTTGAATGTTAAGAAGGATGCTAGATTATAAAAAATTGGCCACCACTAAATTAGATTTGAAATTTGATGATAAGTGAGACTAAAGAAAATATAAAATTTTTTGGAAGAAGTGCTAGATTATATTTGAATGTGTGGACATGAGATTGTAAACAAGTTGATAATTTGTTTGGAAAAAACTTTTAACGATGTAAATGGGAGCGGGAGACGTGAGGGAGTCCAAAGAAGTGATGAAATTATGTCTGTGATAGAAGTAAGATTGTTTATTATTTGTGCATTTATATTTAAAAACTTTAATAAATATTTATAAAAAAAAAAAGAACACACACACACATATATATATATATGCTGTCCTGGATGCTGCATGGTTTTTAATTACATTTTTATTGCTCCTTTCATTTCTTATATATTATATTTTACAGCATTTTGAAGAATTCAAATTGTAATACAATAGAACGCAACGTAAAAATAAAAGAAGCAGTAAAAATACAATTTAAAATCTGTCGGAATATTTTATGTGATGGATTTGCTGCCTCCCATCCTCAGCCACAAATCGAGACACAGTGCAAATACCTGAACGAAGCTCATGGACTTCAGTTTGGGAGCCCCTGTTTTGAATAAATGTCATTCAAAACAAAACACCACGTGCCACAAATGAAGAATAGTTACCATGTTGGGGCATGTTGAATTTTTAAAGTTTCAAATTCCAAAAGTGAGGGGTGCTAAAAAAAATTGTAACATGACCTGAGGATTCAAAAGCTGTTTTCAGGAACAACTGGGCCTGTGGATGGTCTAATAACAGTTCTCCTGGTAGACTAAAAGCATTTATGACACGCTTTTGTTCACTGCATTAATAACCCACTTTTTCAAGGTGGCACACTTTGTGGTTCTTCTCTCCTCTGCTAGCAAGCTTCAAGGGGCTGCACAGAAATTTCAGCCAGTCTTTTCTCGGCCCTAGTCTTGACACAGTCGACCACACTGGCTCTGCACTCAAATGTGCGTAATAGTTTGTGATTCCCCACCCTTTGCTGCAGGCTTGGGAGGGGATCTTTCTGCTATCCCACCCCACACAGATCTTGCCAGCTAGTGTTTACATCCGTCACGCTGTAGTTTCCTCCTTGCCTCCAGAGCATGAGGGGGTTAACGGCCCTCCGGTGGCTGTGGGATCAGCACAGGAACAGGGCGTTGCTGGTTATCTCAGTCACCGCCAGGCCAGGACTGTGATGACGCCTATCCTCCAAGGCAAGGGCCGCCCATGGGCTGGGACAAGACTTGACTCATTCCAGGAAGCCACAGCCAGACAGCAAGTCAGACTCAGGTGTCTACCCAGCCAAACAGCACGTAACTGTGGAACGGAGAGAGACAGTGGTCTGCAACATCTCTCTGCTGCTGGCAGCATGGTGCTCAGGATGGAGAACGGTGAGAGTGGCGCAGGGTGGGGATCTCCCGGGCCCCCTCTTTGGGTGGTTGGGTGAGTTGTTTTTAGTGGTGGCGACCACTAAAGGCTTCATTTGTGGGGAGCCATGGTCAAGTTGGATGTTGTACAGAAGTATGCACCTTCCTCTTTCATTAAACCTTTTTAATTTGAGCTCTTTCCCAACCTGCATCTGTATTGGAATTGTTTCTAAATAAGTTTTCGTTGTTTTGTCTCTCATCGTGTGCTCCTCTGGGAGTGAGTCCGGAATATAAATTTAATAAATATATAAACATGGGGTGAGTTCTTCAGAACATGGCCTTCCATGTCGCAGTGATAGCTGACTAGTGTTCTGCTCAGTGCTGTTTTTCTAGAAAAAGGGGTGCCGGAACTCACCAGGAACACCTCCCTCCTTCTCTTGGAATGGCAGTGGCCCCCACCTGAGAGGTGCTGGAGCTGAGTTCTGGCGAGTTCACCTAAAAAAAAAGCCCTGATAATACTAGTGAGAGTTGAAGAGTGCTTTGAGCTCCTGGCTCACTAGGAGCACATCCCATGAAGATATGCTGCCCTGGGGGGTGGGGGTGGGGATTTGCACTGGAATATGGGACAAGCAGTTACAGTAAGCAAAGCCAGGTAGGTTTACTCCTGTAGGGCCACTGCTGTGGCCTAGATATTTGAGGGTTTTTTTTGGTGAAGTGCCCTATTCCTGCTCTCAGCCAGGAGAGGCCCAGTCTCGCTGTACTTGAAAAGCAGGAGTTTCTGTTGGCAGCGCCCTGAGCGGCATGCTCCGGCATGCGTCTCTCCCCAAATACCTCTCCTGCCCTTTTCAGTTCCGCTTCAGCCCTTGGGCACCAGGGAGGGTGCTGGGAGAAGAGCACGTGGATTTAATGAGGCAACAGGCTGCTTCCTACGCACTTAGGGCAGGGCTTCTCTACTTTCTCTGGGCACCACCTTGAGAGCAAGAGTGTTTAACCTGGCTGTCCCTGAGCCACATGTGGATCCAGATGAGTGGGAAACGTGTTTGGAGAGAGGGTTGAACATGTTGACTAGTCATATTCTCTCTCTCTCTCTCTCTCTCTCTCTCTCTCTCACTCTCTCTCTCACACACACACACACACACACACACACACACACGACCAATCAGATACAGGTGGCCACCATTTTGTGTGTGTCTGATTGATGCACAACAGCTGACATGTGCGCTGCTTTTGGCCCCAGAAGAGCGCGGAATGAGCTTATGCACAACCGCTGATGCACACAATGACCTGGAACACAACCCCCGCACAAATGGGGAGCTCCTTGTATTGTCAAATAATTGTCAAGTGTGTTTTTAAAAGACCTTTAACTTTGAGAATGAAATCCACCAAAGCTTTAAAAATAAACAAGTACAGCCAGGGAATATCCAGGTGAGACCTGGAGAGACTCTTGTTTGAAACCCTGGAGAAACCCAGTCACTGTAAATACTTCTAAGCTAGGTAGACCAATGTTCCTGCTTGATAGAAGGCATCTTCCTATGTCCTAATGAAGTGGTCAATTGACCAGTCAGTTATAATGTTTTCCTGGTCAACTGATGATGCTCAAACTTGGCCCTCCAGCTGTTTTGGGACTACAATTCCCATCATCCCTGACCACTGGTCCTGTATGCTAGGGATGATGGGAGTTGTAGTCCCAAAACAGCTGGAGGGCAGAGTTTGGCCTTGCCTGCCTTAGAGTGACCATGAGCACTGGGAAATAGTTTCCTTCTAATCTTGGAGCTCAACATAACTCTGAGCCCATGCAAGTCCAAAGAAGAAATCCTTTCCCAGCGTGGGACTGAGTTTGCTCACTTGTTTCTATTGCAACGCTATCAGTGTTCTTCCAGCTTAGTCTTGTGGCTTCTCTCCTATCCCAAACTTTCTCTCTTGAGTAATTCAGTCTGGATTTTTTACATCATCAGATAAGGGCTCTTCCAGCAGAGCATGGAATTTTTTTTTAATGAAATAGAGCTTTTTTGGTTTATCAAAGGGTGGGCCACTTATTTGGTGTGGGTGTGGGGGTCTAGAAGTGCAACTTAGAGCCAAATCAATCAATCAGTCTTGGAACAGCAACATGCATTTCCCCCTTTGCTGGCCAGCTTGCTTATGGCAAGGGGTCTCTGCCTGCGTTCTGTGCAATGTGGAGCCTCCCTCACTTCTGGCTTAGTCTTTACCTTGACAGCTGCTCTCCATGTAGCATGGGGCTTTAGGACTCCGGTTTCCTCTTGGGGTGCATTTCCTGACCATGCACACTCTTCCCATGCTGCCTGAAACTGACGCGACCAAGAGACCGGTGTGCACTCAACGATGGGTGAAAGGCAGTGGTCCCAAACATTGCGGCAGTGTCTCTTGTATTAACATCAGCTTTTGTCTTCTCTGCAGTGAAGAGTGAGCATTGAGGATTTGCCCAATAGCCATTGGGATTTGTGGTTCTACTGAATCAAGGCACTTAGGAATGACTAGTTTTCTACATTTCATTTACCCTTAAAACAACAACCACAATGCAAATTATAGTCCAGTAAGCAAAGGCCTTTCTTATAATCGGTCTTTTACTGGTCACAGAGTCTGTTTCACAATCTGCAGCAAAGATCCTAACTTGCACTTTCTAAGCCCCTAGCCCTTATTAAATGCTGACTTTTTGCTTTCAAGACCCATGTGCATTGGTTTCAAGACCCTTGGGCATCGGTTTAAAGAACTCTTTGCATCTGATGGCCTCTATAAGTACCTTTTTTTTGGTGAGTATGAATCCCATCAGTTCTCTTTGTTGGAGCTTTTACAGTGATGCCGCCAGCAGTTGCAGAAGTTCACCTGAAGCCTACAGATCTGGCACATTTGTTGAGCTGCAAGGTTACTTGTCCATGTGTGATTTGTGGGGATGTTTAGTGCCACCCACAATGTGAAACATCTGATAACTTTATGTGCTGCCACTGCTTTAGACTTCCCACAGAGGATGTAGTCTTCTTGCCTGAGAATATGGTGTTAGTTGCTTGTGGAGCCTTTGAGTGGGATTCATTTAATGAGCCCCATCAGCAGAAGCCCTGCACAATAACTTCTGCTTGAGCAATGGGGCTTTCCTTCCTTTCCTTCCCCCCCCCCCGCCCCCCAAAATTGGCTCAGGGAAGCAAGAAAACCCCTGGGGGGAAAGCACACAGGGGGAGTAGAAGGGGGAATCATTCCACCTGACAAGCTAAAATGCTTGCCCAGATGTTGCATGAGTGGTATTCAATGCTAGCTCTACTCAGAGTAGACCCATTACAGTTAATGGGCATGACTAACATAGGTTTGTTAATTTTAAAGGTTTTACTCTGAGTAGTTGACTTAGTTGAACATAATCCTTTATCTTTGTTAGCAAGGAGCCCAAGTGTAATGTTGGGCAAGTGTGGGCATCATGTCATGAAGCTGGTGCTGAGTAGCATCTGTGATTACAGGGAGAAGGATATAAATCCCTCTCTGCCATGATAGGATTTCTGTGGGTGGAATCTCACAGTTGCTTACCATGAACCAGTTGCCAAAACCCTTGAAGCCAGGAGGCAAATGTGGCACATGGATTCCCTGTGGTGCCTACTATCGGTTTTTGTGTGTGCATGAGGGTGTGTGTGCAACACCCTGTTTCGGTTTTGGAACAAGTTATCCCTCCTCCTCAGAACATGCTGTGTTGCTTTTTGGTGCCAAGCACATTATCTGCAAGGAGCCACACAGGAATTGTTAGTAAAACACCCTTGTCTTCTGTAGTCAGGGTTGCTCCTTCCTTGCGAGCAAATTTACTGTGCAACCTAAAATGGCAGGCTGCAGAACATCCCACTGCATGGATCTGTTCCCACAAGATGTGTGTCATTTGCAGCCTTCATCTTAATGTCTGCTTAAGCCTTGCTAGGAAGTGAACCTCTCTTCAGCTTCCCAGTAACGGTACCCAGAAATGGAGCTCTCATTGAAGGAACCTGCCTTGAGGAGAACATCTGGAGCAAACACCACCTGTTGGGTGGTGCACTATAGAAAGGGCTTGTCTCCATGCCTTGTGGTGTGCAGTTCTCCCACCCTCACAAGCTCTGCTGTTGTAAGGGATAGATACTGAGTTTGGGGGGAAGTCCTTAATGGACTGCCTTGCCTTGCTTCTTGTGGCGAATGCCAGAGGCTAACTTGTGGCCTTAAATTAGCTTCCCCAACCTGGTGCCATCCAGATCATTTGGACTAGAACTCCCATCAGCCTCAGCCAACATCTGAGTGGGGAAAGCTGCTGGAAATTTACAGGATAACTTGTGGGGTGCCATCTTATCCTTGCTCCCAGTCTGTGATATGAGTTTTACTGCCTTGGTTCCACTGGGTCTTATGGTGTCAAGGCAATAATTTCTTATGAGGGACCAGAGTAAGAGCAGGGAGAGAGACAAGGGTGTCAAGTCAAGCTTCCATTATCCTGCAGGCACCTGATGATGTAACAGGGAGAGTAATCCTAAGGGTTAAATTTCTTGCGCACACATGCAGGAAACTGATGGTATCTGGAATTTCTCATAGCCTCAGCCACTGCCTTTAGTACACACGAGGTCGCCTGGGATTGGACACTTGGCATTCATGAGTCCTGTTCTATAGTTTCACTGCCTTAGGGCAGGAGAGTTCCCTTCCCTCACTTGACTTTGTGTGGATGAGGGGAGAGCATGGAATTTCTGTTGCATGTTTGTTTCCCTTATAAACCCATCAGTGTGTGTGGTGGTTTACAGAGTACAAGAAGACAAGTCCTTTGTCTCAAGGATCCTACAATAAAAAAGAGAGAGAGAGCGAGGATACAAGAGAAGGGGAGGCAAGGGGTAAACAGGGGAAATAATGTAGAGTTGTACATTTCACTTGTTACAGGTTTAACTGCGGCACGCCCACATTAAATATGTTGATTATGACATTCAAGTTGTGATACAATAAAATGCAATATAAGAAATAAGCGAAGCAATAGAAATGCAGTTAAAACCATACAGCATCTAGCACAGTGCATCACAGTTGTTACAATAGGCAGAAAAATCATTGTGGTTCACTGAGACCCTTGGCAATTTCCATTTGGTTGTTGAGGGTGGAGAGTAGTGCCAGATTACCAAATAGGCAGAGTAGGCACCAGCCTTATGAGCCCCACAACAACAGATCAAATAATATTGATTTGATCTTGAAAGAAGATTACAAAAACGTCTTGGGAGATAATTTGAGAGGGAGCCCCCAATATTTCGACTTCCTAGGGGCCTCCACAGGGTTTAATCTGGCACTTGTTAAGAGAAGTTTGGGAACCACTGCACTGCATCACACCGACTGGTGGTGGCTCTCCAGGATTTCAGATAGCAGTCTTTTCCCAGCCTGTCGGAAGATGCCAGGCTTTGAACATGGGTCCTTCTACATGCAATGCAGTTGTTCTACCACTGAGCCTTGTCTTTTCCTTTGGTGTGCTGGTAAAAATACTGTGTTCTCTGTGATGAGCTGCAGGATACAAATGGCTTGCCATGTGGTGAGTTTAAAGGGGCAGCCACAACCCTGCTCTGTGGAATTGGCCACATGTTCCTCTTGCTTGTTTGCCATTGTTGCCTGCTGTTGTGGGCTGCCTTGTGGATCTTGCCATGCATCAGTGGAATGACAAAGTGTCATTGACAAGGACACTGGTTCTTGAAGACGCTGTCATATCTTGTTAGCTAAGTTGTATTTATGTAGCCGTGATTTGGGGAGCGGGATGAATCGAACCTTGTTTTCAAGGTTTGTGGGGAGGGATGCCCTTGTAGGCAGTGGGGGGAGAAGTGCTTGTTATGAAGAGGCGGCACAAGGAGGGTCTGTGTGTGGTTTTTAAACTTCCCGGATTAGGTTGAAGATATTTCGGATTTCAGTCCAGGGCTTCGTGGGAGAAATCAAAGGAACAAAAAAACCTTTTGGGGTTCAGAACCTGAATCTGCAACTAGGACTAGGAAAGAGGTTCAAGCAATGCCAGAAGCAGAAGAGATGGATACCTGTATGTAGGTCTGGTGTCACAACAGGGTGGAACTGATCTTGGGAACATAATCTGAATGCATTGCATCTTGGGACAGTTTGCTCTTAGGGCATTTAGGAGGAGAAGAGGTCTTTTGAGAAATTGCTCCACTGAGGTACTCCATACCCATTTGCTGGGGAGTAAGACTTACTGAACTCTGCAATACTTCTGAACACACATGCATAGGTTTGTGTTGTTGCTGTGAGTTTAGGATAATGGAGATTTAGCATCTGATAGGGAATCTTGTGCTGGGAGAGTCTGAAGGAGTGGTAGCTTAGAGGCACCAAACCAGGCCTTAGAAGAGGTGGCATAAAAGTGAGGGATGTGTCAGAAGGACCCCGGAGCTCTCATACTTTGCTTGAAGAAGCTCCTCTAGAGGAAGGATGGGGAAATGGTGACTCTCCAGATGTTGATGGACTGCAACTCCCTTTGGACCCCGCCAGTCACACATCATTGCTTCTCCACTGCTGCTCCAGAGAGTTTGGTCTGAAATGGAGGAGAAAATGGAATAGTGGAACAAATCTAATGGGACTGCCAGTGCTGAATTCTAATGGGGCTTTCTCAAAGTGGAACTCCATTACGAGTGAGTCTGTAGGGTTGGCTTTCTAGCTCACTAAGCTGCAGGAAAGTACTGAATTTGAAAACACATGGGCAAGTATCAAAGTGCATGGAAGTTATTTTCTTGCAATTAGAATCTGAAGAGTTTAGCACAGCATTCTAAATCTTTTGGAGGCATAAACACCACCCCTGAATGCTCCGCCCCAAAATCAATTTTCCAGATGTAGTGCTGTCGTTCTCTATTTTGAAAAATGTGACTTTCAACCTTACTTTGGTGCTATGTTTCCTAGAATGAACAGAATAGGAATTAATATTTGGCAACTTTTCAAACACAGCAACTCCAGGTCAACATGTTGTTGTTTCCCATCACTAAAGATAATGCTATATTCCACCTTATCTACTGAATGAATGAGTACGCCAGTCGAAGTTATGGAACTACGTGTCAGATTCACAAGAGGCTTCTGAAAAGATTAGCAGAAGCTATGCAAAATCGCAAGAAAATAAGCATGTGACTATAGCTAAATATAATGAAGTGGCCATGAAAGTGAAATTAAAAAACAAACTAAAATGCCACACAGCTGAACCCACATTTACCTGGGATGAAGGGTCTTTCCCCTTAGTTTGCAACCCCCTCTAAAAAGTCAATGCCCCCTCTGAAAATTCACCCCCCATTTCAGTCCATATCCTTGCAGACTCTCATAAGCAAGATTAGGACATTAGGGTGTGTCATTTTAGGGGGTGAAACTTAATTTCTGCAAATTTCAGTGTGGGGGGGGCATTCCTTAAAAATATGGTTTCGTGTATGAGGAATTCAAATATACTATTTTTGTGATCGGGCAACATTTAGCTTGTTAAGTCTACATTTGATGAAGAAGCACATGAACTGCTTTTGGAAAACCAAATAATTTTAATTTTACCTTATTTAAATATTAGGTAATGCTTAATAATAATAAATTTAATATAATAGTATTATTGATATTAATATTATTACTTGGCAATCAGTTTAATGATTTCTACGCAGTTTTACATGCATTTACTTACCAAGCAGAACTAAATTATATTAATTTAACCAAAATATGTTTTGAATTCCCAAGTCATGTTACAACTTTTTAGCATCTCCACCTGAAACTTGAAAAATTAAACATGTCCTACTAAGACATGGGGAATTGTGAGGATTAAGAAGAAAGGGATGTTGTTGTGGAGGAACATCTTTTCCTTCAAACAGGCAGTGGATGGTGATGGTACACTGGTCCCCTTCTGGCATGGAGAAGAGCAGTTGTGCTGCTGGGCGGGCAGGGCTTTGAAAGAGAACACCTATAAAGTGTTAATGAATTACAAAGATGTTCACAAGTACTAAGGAAACCACCTGGTATAATTAAGAATGGGAATGATAAAATGCCTGGCTGTGTAGCACATTTAACAAGTCGCTACCACAAAAGCAGATTGGATGTCTGATCAGCAGAAAACTTGCCCAAAACTTGAGAGAAGGCATCTCTCATTAAGGCAGAATGCAAGGCGAGGAAGTAATGTTGTCTGGTATAAAAACACATGCTATGAAGGATGAAGGTAGGAACAAGTAATGCAGGGGCATCCTTTAAATAGAATGAAAATTAAAGCAGATGAAGTTGACGCAACCTTAAATTTACAAAACTTAACAAGAAATAAGTTTAGCTTAAATAACCTTAATTTATAGGAAACTAAGATCAGATTTCACCCTGCCATGGGTAAAAGCTGAATTCTCCAATATTTAAGTCTGTGGTATCAGAAACCTCTGTGTGTGTGTGTGTGTGCGCGCGCGCGCGCGTGCCTAAGATTAAACACCTATCCAGCTGTATTAAACTATGAGAGTGTGCATGTTGTGATGCAGGAGTGCTGCCCTTGTTTCTGGCATGCTTGACAATGAGAGAAAGAATGAATTGCTTCTGAGTGAGGCGCTAAGAATAACATCTGTGTGGCTGCAACTTTTGCATCTGTTTTAGGGTCCTGAGAAGACGAGAAAGGCAGTAAGGGAAAAAGATGCATCTTCCTTAGAGGCGGAACAGCATTTCCTCCTTGAGCATGTAATTCTGCTAGAAACTCATAATATCACACCCAGATATGTGTGTGTGTAACTGCTTCTGATACTCATATTTCCATGTATTTGCTGCTTGCTCCCACTTTGTGTGCAAATGTCCTGCACACATGCCCTCCCTGTGCTGCAGCCTGGACAGGCAGGGGTTAATCCCCAGGCCTCGGCAGGTGGGCGGGGTTCCAAAGCTGTCATCCTCCATGGAAGGCAGCACGAGCAGAGGAGCTCAGCTGAGCAGAATGAGAGGAGGCCGAGACACAGCCCCTTCTCCTTGACAGGGCTGGGCTCCCCAGCACATGGGCTACTAGCGCACTGATGGTGTGTCACAGGGCTTACTTTGACAGTGGGCAGAAAAAGCTGGGCGGCAGCCTGGGGTAAGTCTCTCCCCCTCCTCTCCCTCTCTCCCCCTGTGTATTATGTTTGCAAAGGGGAATTCTCTGCTGTTTGGCCCCCCGTCTTGTGTGCTGCTTGGTCCCTCATGGTTGCATTTGGTGCCATGTGCCAGTGCCTTTTCCATGCCAAGCACCATGTGCCTGGCCTTTCTGTCATAGCCATGCCTGGTGCTGCACTCCTTTCTGCCCCGTCCACCAGCATGCTGTGCTTCCCCTGCCTGCCTGTTTTCTGGCTCCCCAGCAGATTATTCCAGGCATGGAGGGGAGGGGAAAGGCACTGTGTGTTGTTGCTCCTGCCTTCCTTTGGGCCCATGTTTATGCATGGACTGGATTTTCCCAAAGTGTCTGCAGGAGAGGAGGGAAGAGAGTGATTTCACCAGGGTGGGAATGCCATGTTTCTACTCCGGGGCTGTTTAAGTCAAGGGCCCCTAACTGAAAGGTGTAGAGAAGTGGCTGATATTGGGTGGGGGTAGATGCCACCACCATCATCCTCATTATGGGCTGCCATTGCCCTGCTCCGAGAGTAGATAGGCACTAAGAAAGGGGAAAGGCTGCTTAGAGTGGTGGCTGTCAAAGGGGGGCAGTCTATGTTGGCAGCCAGCCAAGTGTGTGAATTGGTGGGTGGGCATTAAGAGCCCAAGGGGCAAAGCAGCCGGTGGACCTGGAAAAAAGAAGAAATTAGAAGCTCAAGCTTCTAATTTTTTTGGTGGGGTGAGGAGGGGAGGAAGAGGGGGAGTTGGCCCTGAAAGAGCACACAAATGAGAAGGATAGAAGTAACCTACTAACATCATTGTCTTAATGTTAGTGTGATTCTGCTTACTGTTTCCTGTTTCGACACATCCCCCTGTATATGCTTTGGTAGGGGGTGTAGAGGACAGCACTGTCTCTGGGAGTTGAGTAGGACTCCCATTGGGGCTGACATATAGGGCAAGGGGGTTCCTTCAAGCTAGGGTTTCCCGTTCTTGCAGACCAAAGCTCTCTTCAGACTGAGCTCAGATGCATTTGACCCACAGGTGGGGTAGAACTGCACTCTTACTTGCAACCCAGACAACAGCATTGGATGAAAGCAAAGCAGGCCGTTTCATAAAATATATAAAATAAACACAATTCACACTAAAAGCATGTTTTGAGAATTTTGCACCAGTCTTTGCTTGTTTTCCTCTTCTCCATCCCGCTCCCCCTTCCCTTCTTTCCTTTTGCACCATGCCTTTTTAGACCGTAAGCCGGATGGCAGGCAGGGACTGTGTTGCTTTTATTGATTTGTAAGTCACTCTGGGAACATTTCCAGCCGAAGAATGGGTTACAAATGTTTTGAATGAATTGTTAAAAAATGTTTTTCTTTTTGATAGCTTCAGGTGTTGGAGCCCTTATTGCTTGGTCTTCTGGGAAGAGAGTAAGTGGTAGGGGTTAGAGCAGTCAGGGTTTGTGCTGATGGGTGATTCTCTGGATAAATCATTGCTCATTGGGGAGTTCTGCCTTCCCACCTGCAATACCCATCCAGCTGATTGGAAGTCATTTACTCAGGTATTTTGCTTGGACTAAGCCCAGAGTGCCTTTGCTTATTAGTGTTTCTCTGTACTTATGGAGGCACATAAATAGACACACACCCCAGCCCCTCCTTCATAACATCTTCTCCTAATTACCAGCCCCACTGTTTACCTGTAGCACTGACTTAGTTGGAGTTGGGACTCGGGTCAATTGACCAGTCAGATACCAGTCAATTGACTGCCTATTATTTAACTGGTCAAACGATCTATGAAATAAAGAAGGCCCATGTGAATGTGGCAGTCAGCTGCTTTATTGCATCTTGAGAGCAATAGCAGGAACAAGGGTCGCTTACACACTTTCTCCTCCCAATTAATCCAAAAATCCCAGCCTTTTCCATTGACAAAACCAACTGCTGGCATCTTTGAACAGGAACATACAGAGATCAGGAGGAAACGTGGAGCCAATAATGCAGAAAGGAGGCATGGGCCAGTGGAGGGTGTGTGTGGAGAACACGTTGGTATTTGTAGCATTTCACCTCTGTGAGTTTTTGCCTGTTTACAAGGCCGCAATCCATCTTGCCATCCATCTTGCTAATGCAACCTTTTATGAGAAACCTGTTTCTGTAACCAAAGAGCCAAGGTTTGGATGGCTCCGCTGGAGTCATTGCAGGGGCATGGGCCTAGAATTGCCAACTCGACAGGATATGACATAGGAGGGCCAGCTGCACTTGTGGCAGACTACATGCGCTGTGATTCAGAATGCCTGCGCACCAAAGAGGACCATGGAGATGCTGGATAGCGTTCTGCGGGGTGCACTCAGCTTCTTTAGTCCTTGGTCTCTTGGATTTCATGCAGACCAGTTGTCCTCCCTAGAATGTCGCCTGCACTTCCCCCTCTCATGTAGTCATTCAACAATCAGCCTTATCATCTAGTCTGGTGGGGGAGGAGCAAGGTGAAGCCACTGGTTTCAGTCAGTAGAGCATGAAACTCTTAATCTCAGGGTTGTGAGTTTGAGCCCCCACATGGGGCAAAAGAGATTCCTTCATTGCAGGGGGTTGGACTAGATAACCCTCGTGGTCCTTTCCAACTCCACAATTCTATGAAAACATTGTGTGGGACGCTACATTTCAGTCTCCAGGCAAAGAGGCATTTCTTCCCCAAAGGATAGGTGCTCTGTGGGAGTGCACTTTTCCTTTCACAAAAGGAAGGGCAGACCTCTGGGAGTGAATTCTGCACATATTTAGGGACTCCCAGCCTTAGGTGCTGGGTTTTTTTGGAAACAAGATCATGACGAGTACCCAGGTTAAGGTCCACCAGCACACCCCCTGTACTTGCTGTTGGAAAGAGGGGCCCTCTGTGAGATCTTCTGCTTTGTTTTTGTTAAGCTTCTGAGAGAGCACAGTAGTTTTGGAAATTGGTATATTTCTTTCCACCCCAGTTAGTGCCATTCTATTAATGCATTACGTAATTACTTAGTTGAATGCTGAATTTCAGCTTGAAGCCTCCCAGAGCTCCTGCTCTGGGCCCACCTGCCCTGCCTGCTGGAAGGGGGGAGGCACTGCCTCTTTAAGAGCTGCCTCCTTTGTATGCTGTGGCTGCAGTATCTTGGCTTTGGGCTCCTGCCCTCGTGTCCAACTGCAAAGCAATGAAAAGGCACTTCCCTTGTTCTGGCTTCTCTGTTCCAGCAGCCACACAATGGAGCCTTGTTGTGTCAGGAACTCTGATCTCTTTGAAATAGCCCTCAAAGCTAGAGCCCGGCTCCCCACCCCAGCTACAGGTCTGTGCTCCCTGTTGAGGACAGGGACCCTGCTGCTCTCCACACACCCTCCATAAGGCAAGGGAGCACCACCACGTTCTGCCCCCGACTGCCTGGGTACACGTTCCCCACTGGGCAACTGCAGTGGTATGGCCAGGATGGTAGAACCTGCCTTCTGTTCCTCTGTTGACCTCTGGGCTTGGTCCTGCCTCTCCCCATCTCAAAGCAGCTGAATCAGCAATGCTCCCAGCAGGGTCAAACCGAGACACTCCCCCTGCCTGCAGAGACTAGAATGTGATGCCTGGAGCATTGCTTGAATTCCTCCAGCGGTATTTGGGAAATGTCTGTCTCATGCTGCGAGCTGCAGATGTGAGAATCCACTGTATGTTATACCGCGCAGATGCAGGACAGAGTTCTGGGGTGCATCATTATCTTCATGTGTTGTGTCCTGCCTCTCTTTCTGGGGTGCTCAACAGGAGTCATGCCTTTTTGCTAGGAAGCCACAGCCAATGTGGCCTTCTTAAGTGCTTCTATTTTTGTTTGGGCTCACACATGAGAAAGGAGGAGCTGGCCTGCAGCTTCAAGTCACCTTTGTGCAGTGCTCTGCATGTATCCTAGCACTGTTTCGGAGGGGTCGTTTGGACAGTGGCAAAAACAGATGTAGCCTTGAATGACTACAGTGGGTTTCTCTTGGAAGTATGACATTGCTGTGTATGTATGACGGCAAATTTTCCCCCTGTTGCCTGATGCTTGTGGCAGCACACCTGCATCCTTAATTCACTCTGGAGGATCAAGATTGCCTTAGATCCTTCCTTGTGGTGGTGATTGTGGTGCTTAATAGGAGAAGCCTTGGGCAGAATTCAACATAGCATTCAGTGATGTATGCGTAAGTGGAACAAGGTCCATTGCTGCAATGGGACTTTTCCACCCATTCCTCCCCAAACCTGTTCATGTGTTGCAGGCAGAGGAGAGGGGAGGAAGTCCTATAGGAGAAGATCTTGTTTCTCACATGCAACAATTTAATCTTGCCTTTCATGTCATTGGCAATAAACAGCCCGGTTTGGGGAGCTTAGCTTTCCAAAAATGTTTGCTTAAGCATAGATTCCTGAATCTTGAGACTGGGTTGTAGGTTGGCAAAATTCAGTGTGTGAGAGACATCTGTGCCTTTTTTTTAATGGCTACCTAGAAGGAAGAGTTTATGGTTTGCACATAATGCTAAGCTATGGTTTGCTTAACAAACCACATGTTAACCAGAGGTTGCCCCACAGAGAATCAAACTAACCATGGCTTGTTACTCTGTGGTCAGCTTTGTTTTCCAGCTGTTCTTGCCTCCTTCCTTTGTAGCTTCATCAGTGTCTAGGGTGGGCTGGCCAAGCAAACTACAGTTAAGGAAGGGTGCTGGGTTCACATGTAACACCAAGCCATATTTAAAATAAACCAGACTTCATAAGCCAATGACAAACCATGGCTTTCCTTGTTTCAGAATGTTGCTTCTATCTTGTGAGTCCTGCAGTTGCCTTGACCTTCACAGTGACCTTTATTTTTGTATGTTTCTGTGGCTTTCCCTTCCCAGAAATAATGTCTTCCTCTCTGTTGTTCAAAGGAGGATCTAATTGTGTTCAATGGAGCTTTGACAGCTAGTGATCGAACACAGGTCTCTCTAACCTAATATGCAGAAGTCAGTGCAGCAATTCTGTGCTTGGTGATTTCGGAGTGGAGTGGGAAAGAAATGATTTGTGGGAAGTTGATGCTACTCACTATTGAAGCAAAGTAGTTTCTGGCTTGTCTGACTGCTACGCTTGTTACCAAAAGGATCCATCTCGATCTAGCATTCTGTGTCTAACACTATCCAGTCAGAAGCTTCTGGGAAATGCACAAGCAAGGCATCATCTAATACACATAGCTTGTTTGCTCCCAGAAACCAACAGATACACACTGTATCTAACAATGGTGGCCCCATTGGCTTGTCATAGCAAATATTGGTTTGCTGTTCCAGTCTCATATATTGGACTATTTCTCCCCTCCGAAAAACCAGCACCACCATCAACCCATATCGGCAAGTGGTCATCACACATAATGTGCTGATGAATGCCATATAGTGGAATCAACAGTGGAATGAAAAAAATGTGTACGCTGGGTCATATGTTGCATACTCCAAGGGTTTATTGCATATTCTGGTTACTGCAAGCAGTTCTGGGTAAAATTGTGACTGCTGCATCAGTCTCCCTGGCCTGCCAGGAGCACATCATATCCTTGTTGAGATCCACCCATTGTAAGCAACTCTCTCTTTGTTTCTTTACCCTGGCAGTGCCCAGCGACCTGACCCCTGAGGAGCGTCAAGAACTCGAGAACATCCGCCGACGCAAGCAGGAGCTGCTGGCAGATATACAGGTATGTGGGGGATAGGGGTGTGGGGTGCAGGAGGGCATGCTGAAGGCCCCAGGTTCAGTCTCTGGCATCTGCAGGCAGGGCTGCAAAATTCCCTGCCGGTCAGTATAGACAGTATTGGAATTTGATGGACCAGTGGTTTTGACTGGGTCTAACGCGGCTTCTTAAGATGTGATCAAGTAATTGCTGGATTAATGGGGTTTGTTTGTATGGCACAAGACTGACACAATACTTCCCACCAGGTCCCATTCCAAAGAAGAGTTGGTGGCTGTTTTGTAGCTTCCAGACTTGGTGCCTCTGTGTGTCCTGGCTTTCCCTCCTTCACCTTCTCTCATTTGGGGCTTAACTGTTTTCAGTGCCGTGACTTCGCCCTGGAAAATGTGACACACACAAAAAAATATCTGAAGAAGTGTGCATGCACACGAAAGCTCATACCAAGAACTGACTTAGTTGGTCTTTAAGGTGCTACTGGAAGGAATTTGTTTTGTTTTGACACAAAAAAATAGAATGCCTTTGAGCACATGTAGACTTGCTTTACCTTGATCCTGAGTAGCCACAGTGGAAACTCCTCCCCCACTCCCCAACACACACACCTTGGGTTAGCAGCAAGTGGTTCTTTGTGGACACGAAACCTTTGGCATTTCTTTCTTTGGATATTAAGTGCATGGCTATTCCTGCTCCTGTTCCCCCAGAGGATTCTGTGCACAGCAGCCCTGAGGCTCTGCACAGCAGGTGTCTTGGGCAAACGTCACTGCAGATCAGCAGCCAGGCACAGTTCTGGCCACCCCAGCAGGGGTTGGGGGGGGTGAGAAATGGCTGGGGGTGGGGTCTGATTACCCAGTGCAGCTTCCATGTTGAAGGATCAAGTTGGTGGGGAGGGGCATCTCCACCCGCCTCTAGCCTTGACCTGTCAGGTTGATGTACCTTATGGACATGACAAGCTAGAAGGTGGGTTACGGATATAGGATTCTCTGTCAACCAGCCCCACCTCCCAGTCAAACCTGTTCCATCTTTCCCATATAAGGAAAGATGCTGTAACTAGCCAATATTGGTGCAGACCTTTAAGAAGAAGGGGGTACGCCTTCCAAAGTGATGCTGGGAGAACATCCCCTTCCCTGTGTCCCACTCCTTCCGTGCCCTCAGAGGCAGTAAGTCTCACCCTCCCCTTGGCTCTGACATGGGCTGCCTGTTCCTGTGGCAACTTGCTCACGGGTGCTGGGCTTGGCAGGGCTGCTCATCAGTCCTATCAGCAATAAATAAGGCAGTAGGAGAGGCTAATCACTGCCATATGCTGGACACTTCCTAATGAGATTAGCCCAGTAATTGTGTTAGCCCCAGGGGCTTCCTCTTCTTCCTTCCTTCCTAGAGCTCAGCATGCTGATGCCTCCCACAGATTGGCATCCATAGCCCAGCCTGCCTCTGAGCCAAGACAGGCAGACAGGCAGGCTTCTCTCTGGGCTTCATTTCCCAGGGCAGTGGGTGCCTGCAGCTGGCTTCAGCTATATCTGATGAGTCTCTGAAGAAGGGAACAGGGTTTCCCCTTACGCAGGAAGGGAGAGGTTCTGTTGTTGAACCCTGCTTCCCGAGTCTCCTTAAGCCTCTACCTTGCAGGCTCCTGGATTTTTGCGGAGAAGTCAACTTGGCAAGTCTTTCCTCTGCTCTCTACGCATTACTTCTCCCTCTGCCCAACCCAACTGATCCTCAAACCTAGATTAATGAGCATGGGGAAAGGCATAAGAGGACAGAAAAAGCTGGAGTAATAATTCCAAGGTGTTCTTTTTTAAAAAAAAAGTTCCCCCCAAGAGCCCCACTTGATGGTGTGCTCATTCCCCTGCCTTTCTTCTCCTCTGCAGCGTCTGAAAGATGAGATAGCAGAGGTCACTAATGAAATCGAGAACCTGGGCTCTACAGAAGAGAGGTGAGTGGTGCTTCTGCTGGAGGAATGGGGAAGGTGATATTTTGGGGGGCTTTCTCAGAATAGAAATAGGGAGAAATAAAGTAAGCAGAAACCTGCACAGCAGAGCTGGCATGAATTCTAACATTAATGGATATTCAGGGTCAAATCGGCCCACTGAAAACAGAAGACAACCCCTTCTACCAGGAGCAATACTTGAACGTCAGTCCAGATAACGTTGCACATTTCATGCTGTGGATGAAACAATATCTAAAGGCAATCAAGAGTTTAAACTTGAAGAATAACCCCAAAGACTTATCGGAGACCCATTCAGATGCCCAGTAAAAATAGATTTCCCTATTTTGCTGACTTCAGTTATCTGAGGAATGGGATTCCCTTGGTCTGGATTCCATCACACTTGTGTTGAGAATTGACATTTTAATCCTAGCTCTGTTCGTGTAGAGCAGATTTGCTTACATTTGAGGCCTATATGCTGAGCCTCTAGCCTGTCAAAAAAAAAAAAGATCATACAAATCTATTGAGAAGAATGGGGTGACAGTGGTGTGTGTGTTCTGGCTGGCTGGCTGTAATGTTCAGTCTCTTTAAGTAACCATGTGGAACGAAAAGCTCCCAGGCTGTTTTGCCTTGAATATCATCAGGGATCTCTGGCCTGGTCTGTTCCGCTAAAGGCTCTAGGTTTTGTCTTGCCCAGAGTCGTCCCTCCCACCCCCCAAAAACCCCCTTTTCTAGGACTGGTCTTGCTTCCCCATCTGGCAGCAGGTTCCCTGTCTCAGGCAGTTAACTCTGAACTGAGGTAGATGGAGTCACCAACAGATTAGGCGGCCCAAATTGTCAATGGAAACTGACATGTGACGTCTCTTTCAATCACTCAGTGTGGCTTCCTTTGCCCATCCCTGGGGACGCCAGGCCCTTGTCATGTAGGGCATCCCAGGAGGCTTCCTCCTCCTCTTCCACAGTATATGGTCTTGAGATCGGTCTGCTGGTATGCCAGTTCCCTGCTGTAGTCTCCATTTTAGTGCTGGGAAGACATCCAAGTTCCACCAAAACTTAGCTGGAGTGGCGAGAGGTCTTCATTATTTCGTAGGGTAGAGAATGTATTTCCTTGTGTTTAGAAACTTAGGCTTGCTGCTAGTAGGGGAGGGGTTTGTGCATGTGCGATGCACCCTGTCAGATAGGGAATGGAAAGTGCCTCATTGCCAACCTGCCTATGACTAAGATGTAGGCAGGTGGAGCATTGATGAAGTGGCACAGCCCCATGCTGCTCCTTGGTGGGGGTGTCTCTAACCCAAATCTTTTGTGCCTTCTAGGAAAACCATGCAGAGGAACAAGCAGGTGGCGATGGGCAGGAAGAAGTTCAATATGGACCCTAAGAAGGTAATCAACACTTCCTTACTATGGAGCTGGCAACAGGTGTTGTCCAGGGACCACCACAAGGTCCCTCATTGCAGGCACACTGGCTACTGACTTGTGGACTTGGCATGGTGTTGGGATACTCAGGTCTCAGGGTGACTGATCCTGGCTAATGGTTAGAAATGCCCAAACAGACACATGTGCTCCTAGGGAAGGTGGAGCTAGTTGCGGGCCAGTAAGCCACTGGTGCAAATCTCACAACAGCCACGAAACCCATTAAATGGTCTTAGGCAAGCCACTATTTTTTTAACCGCAGGCTCCCTCACCTGCAAAGACAGCCTGCCTTTAGGGCTATTGTAGGCACTACTAAGAAGGTTTGCATGAGACACAGCTTGACCATTTCAAATCTATTATCTGCATTCTGTGCATTATTGGAGGTGTTTTGGGTTCCTGTACCTGTGTGTCCTGTGCAGGGGCAAATGCAGAGAGACACCCTCTTCTTTCTGTGCTTGCAGGGAATCCAGTTCCTGATAGAGAACGACCTCTTGAAGAACACCCGCGATGATATTGCCCAGTTCCTCTACAAAGGGGAAGGGCTCAACAAGACAGCCATTGGCGACTACTTGGGTGAAAGGTAATGGGAGAAGGGAGCTCTGGGGCTTGGTCTTCCTTTATAGCCACTACCATAATGGACTTTGGTTCCTATATCTCATGGGCATTCAAGAAATGGGAAAAGAACTTGGGATCCCAAGAGATCTCTTGCCAGTGCTCCATTGTTTCGAGTTTCCCATGTGGACTGGCTGAACTGGAGTTCATAGTCAGGACCTTGTTAGCATCCTTGGCTACTTGGAGGGTTTCTGTGCCCTGAGCCAAGCTTTGCTTACCAAGTTGCGGGGGACAGCTGAGGAATGCCAACTGAAATTGTGAATATTTAAACTGTGTGGGACTTTCAGGATCGTTCTCGCTGCAGCTGGCCAGTACTGGGTACTTCAGCACTGCATAACACCTAAAGCCTTGAAAAACTTGCCTGTGCTCTGAAGCTTCTTGGAAGACTTCTGGTAACTTCTTAAGAATAGACACCAGGCCATCTTAAAGGCCCAGAACTGACAGATTGAAAACTGAATATTTTGCATTCATGCAGAAGGTCCAGTTCCTGGCATCTCCAGGTATAATGATCCAGGATTGGGTAGCAATTAAAATGATGAGGGATTGGGTAGCAAGTCACGACAGAGAACCTTCTCTACATGTATTTCCCTGGAGAAAGACTGCCTGTCAGAATAGACCAGGGGTTCCCAAACTCTGGTGCATAGGCCACCAGAGGTCCACAAACTTCATCCAGGTGTGTCTGTGGATTTGTAGTTAAAGATGGGAGGTGGCAACTTCATGGCATCAAACATTCATAATTGATTTTTAATTGCATTTTTAGTGCTTCCTCTATTCCTTACATTGTGTTTCGATTTTAATTCTGTGGACACAATAAAATACAATATATAAGAAATGAAAGGAGTAATAAAATACAATTAAAAACCATACCGTGTCTAGCATGGCACATTGCAACAGCCAGAAAAATCATTAAGCGGTCTGCTCAGACCATCCAGTAGTCCATGCTGGGGTGGGGAAATGTGGGAACCACTGGAACAGACAATATTGGACCAGATGGCGAGAGAGTCCCACCTGGGATAAGGCAGCTTCCGGGCCAGGCCAAGAGGAGAGCCCAGTTCTTGGCAGCAGCAGGGGTTTGGCAGCTGTATGGGAATGGTGAGTTTGGTCGCTCTCACATGTTCCCCTATTCTTTTGCCTCCTCACAGAGATGATTTCAATATCCAGGTGTTGCACTCATTCGTGGAGCTGCATGAGTTTACAGACCTCAACCTTGTCCAGGCACTGCGGTGAGTGGCAGCAGGATGTTTGTGAGTGAATCAGAGGTGTGTCCTTTTTCTCTTTTCCTGCACGGAAAAGGCAAGAAGAGGACATGTGTGGGCTTTGGGGCTCCCTAGGAAAGAGCAGTGGTTTGCAGTCCACGCACAGAGAGGGAAATATGTGACTTGGAAGTCTCTGGCACATCACACAGCCCTTCTACCAAGGAATGTTACTTCTCTGTCAGCTTTGCTCACAGTCCTACTCAGCTTAGCTGACTATGTGCTCCTTTTCCCCGCAGGCAGTTCCTTTGGAGCTTCCGGTTGCCGGGCGAAGCACAAAAGATTGATCGGATGATGGAAGCCTTTGCACAACGGTACTGTCAATGCAACCCGGGTGTCTTCCAGTCAACAGGTACGCACAAATTGACATGCTGAACTCTGCAGGCAGCAAGGGTTTGGGATGCAGTTTTTCCTGGAGCATCCTCAGAGAGTTCACAGTTAGGTGCCTTCTGGCTCCCACTGCCAGATTTTCAGGCTTTGTTGCTTGGGAGTGGAGAAGGGCTGGCCATTGGGCCGCACAAAGTTCTGTCCCATAGTTAAAAGTGTGGATTTTGCTCCCACAAGATGGAGAAATGGCCACCAACTTGGAAAGACCCAGTTCATGGGTATAAGGCTATCAGTGGCTACTAGCCCTGGTGGCTATGTTCTCTTTCCACTGTCAGAGGCAGAATGCCTCTGAAAAGTAGTTCCTGGGAATCACAAGTGGGGAGAGGGCTTTTGAGCTTGTGTTTTGCTTGTGGGCATTCTGCAGGCATTTGGTTGACTACTCTGAGAACAGGATGCTGGACTAGATGGGCCTTTGGTCTGATCCAGCAGGGCTCCCCGCCGAGCCACCCACCCACCCCAAGATAGCAAACAACCCAACACAGAGCATGCATCCTGGGACTTGGTGACACTTCCTAGGCTACCTAATTGTCTGAGTTTGTGCCTTGGTAATGGATGGAGCCCAAAGGGCAGCCCATTCTGTGCTTGATCCATCCTTCACACCTTTCTCCACCCCAGATACCTGTTATGTGCTCTCGTTTGCCATCATCATGCTCAACACCAGTCTTCATAATCCCAACGTTAAGGACAAGCCGTCAGTGGAGCGCTTCATTGCCATGAATCGTGGCATCAATGATGGCGGGGACCTGCCCGAGGAGCTACTTAGGGTGAGCTTTGTGGGAAGGGAGTGGAAGTAGTGTTTGGAAATCACAGGACTGCGATAAGGGACATGGGGGTGGTAGGTCATCGAAATATTGGAAGTTGCCTTTGTACCTGGTCGTATTTGTCCATCTAACCCACTATTGTCCTGTTGCGTCTTATCTGGTTGACAGAGACTCTCTCCTGGGCCTCAGGCAGAGATCTTTCACATTGCCTGCTACCCGTTACTTTTTTGCATGTTAGATGTGGAGGATTTCACCCGGCACTTTCTGCATGCAAACGCTGGTCCCTTCCCAGGTTGGCTATTCCTCCTGGGAAGCAGGAGTTGGACTTGCACAGGCCCCCAATGCGTTTCTCTTCCTCCTACCAGAATCTGTACGAGAGCATTAAAAACGAGCCCTTCAAAATTCCCGAGGATGATGGCAATGACCTGACGCACACTTTCTTCAACCCAGACCGTGAAGGCTGGCTTCTGAAGCTCGGTGAGTGCATCTGCGCAAGGTGCAAGGCCTCAGCCATGCGGAGCAGTGCGGCTGTCGCCATGGCATAGGCTGCAGGGAGCAGGGAGTTCTGCGGCAGTCTGGTGACTTCTTCGGTTTGTTTTTTTTTGCATGGGGCTCGGTGGCCACAATCCAGCACAACACATACCCATTGCCAAACTCAGGATGCTTTCCTAATCATCCATGCTTCAGCAGGATGCTGAGCAAGGGCAGTCTTGGTTGCAGTGCTCAGCGTCCCCTAATGGCTCTCTTAACTTGGGCACAGCCGTCTGGTTTTGGTGATTTGGTGGGTTGGGGTGCTTATGACAGTGAGGAAGACACATTGGTTTCATGGGCCCCAGAAACAGCAGATAAACTTGGGCTTTCTCTCCCTGGCTCCAATATTCCTAACCACAGTGGACTAAGCATTAGCCCAAGACTTGTCTGTGGTTCTGTGCTTCTCACCTGACATTGGAGGCTAGTCTCTGGCATCACCTCCCACATCAACGCTGTGTGCGCACCGGCAGTGCATGCATGGCACCTGCAAGGCATCCACCAGCCCACCAGCCTTTCCCTGCGCAGCCCTTGACCATCTTTCTCCTGCTCACTCAGAATGTTTCAGTTGTCTTGCCAGGTTATGGCTGGAGCAGCTCCCTGGCTGGTTTGTTTCTCCGATTTCTCTCCCCACCACCTTTAGGGCTGTTTAAATCTCTTGGAATCTGCAAATCAAATTTGAAAGCACAAATCCTCTGAATATTCAAATTTGCAATCACTGAATCTTTAATGAAATATGGCTAATGGAATTATTCATCTATGTTTGAATGTGTAACCATCCTCTTTTTGCTTGGAGCATTTTATGAAATAAAATGGAAACAGATGTTTTTGATTCCAAGGGATTGCGGGAGGATGCACACACTCGAGATATTCCTGGGGAATGATGCCTGAGCTGAGACTCAGTGCTGAGTCTGAACAACACACCTTTTAAATCGTGCCCTTTCTTTTCCTTTCAACCAAAGCCATGCAACAAAATGACAAAGGATTGATAGATATTGTTATTTAGAACACACGTTTTAATTATTTTAAAATAAGAGGTTGCATTGCACGGCAGTGGAGAC
Organism: Podarcis erhardii; assembly: GCF_964252035.2. Classification (NCBI taxonomy): domain Eukaryota; kingdom Metazoa; phylum Chordata; class Lepidosauria; order Squamata; family Lacertidae; genus Podarcis; species Podarcis erhardii. The sequence goes on from NC_138498.1 coordinate 31,669,377, forward strand.
AGCAATGAGGCTTGCTCACAAAGCAGACTTAAGGACAGGCTGCTAGGTGCACCATTACGGACATGGATATAACTTGAGAATATTTTACAGTTTACCATTTCAGACCTGCACGTAAGCAGCAAATATATGGTTGCTTGAAAACACAGTTGTATATTACAGTTGTGATTGTAGCAAAACATAAATTTTGCTTGCTGTGAAGTTTCCATTCTTTGTTAGCTATGTTTAGAAAAGATACGTGATCCTGAAGTTCAGCCAGAAGAGGAGGCCTAAGAGATAGTTTCATTTCGGACTGGGAAGGATGTTTTCTGGCAAAAACTCCACAATTTTGTTCCCTACAGCCATAACTTCTTCCCTAACTCCAGATCCACCCAATGGATAAATAAATGAAGACACAGAACAAACACAGGATAACATAGACCATAGCTGGCTAATAGTTAAATAAGCCTTGATTGAAACTCATGATCAAATCCTCTTTTCTATTTGTTTCAAACTCCAGCCCTCTTGTGTCTCAGTTCAGGAAGCATTCACCAGATCTATGTTGGTGTATGTGTCAGGTGCAAAGGTGGGGTGTGTGGGTTTGTTTGTTTTTAACACCGGATTTTTAAAATTGTGACTAAAAAACTGCAGGTACTAATGCAAAGAGTGCAGACATTGCAATGAGAACTCAGTTCAGCATGGCCTTTTCCAACTTTGGGAATTTCTCCTGTGGCTAGCTTTCTCAGAGGCAGTAGAAAGAACTGGCCTGAATCCTTTTCTTCGCAGATAGGTGAGCTTTTCTGCCTGAACGGGGATGTTTGAATTGGGAATTCTAGGCTGCAGCTATATCCAAATTTAGGCCCCCTGGTTCCCAATACTACCTGTCCTCATCCCCCGTCCCCCATTACATGGGAAGAAAGTCCCCTTGATCCCTGCGGGACCATGTTGCTGACTTTATCACAAAATGCTAAATCTGCTGAGTTAGGAGCAATCACTCAGACAGCATCCTGTGGTTTTACCCTTCCCAGGACTTGGTAGAGCTTTATTCTGGGATACAGTGCCACAGGGTGGCGGCAGAAAACAAAGACATGCCTAAAATCCTTGGAGAGTGAGATTAATTTGGCCCGTGAATGCGCCAAACTGCGTTGGTAATCACCAGAGGCGATTCCTCGTGTGTACACGATTTTGGGGGCAGGGACCTTGGCTGTCTTCCAGCTGAATCCCAGCAGCAAATTGCTGATTGCTTCCGCCTGCGAATGATGCATGCCACCCCCACATGGAGGAGTCTGGGCTGCAGGCCACTTTAACAGCTGTCACCAGCCCTGGCACTAAAATTGCTAATTCTGTGACCAGGGAGCCGTTCCTGTGGCAAGCAAATTCCTGACGCTACCAGGATTTCCTAAGCTAGCAACAAGGACGAACCTATTTTTTTTTGCCAGGAGTTCCTGGGGCTTTTGTGTCCTTGGCTTTGGCACCCTGATGACCTCGAGGTGGGCACTCTCCTTCTTGGTATTCTAGCGGAGAGGGAGACCTGCACCACAACAGGAGAAACGTGGGCCTGGTTTTGGGAAAAACCCTTCTGCCAACCCTCTTTTTCCCTAATGCTCAACACCTTTCATTAGCTTGGGCAGCGCCCCCTGCTAGCAGCAACTGGGGTGTGCGCCAAGGGCAGATTTGATAAAGTCCTTTGTTTTTTAATTTTCTTTTCTCCCTCATTTTGTATGTTTCCATGATTTTGGCACTGCCTTTCCCTGCCCTCCAAACTCCAGGAGGTACGTACCCCCATATCCCCTCGCTAGCTTTGCCGGGGCCAGGGGTGTGCTGCCATGCTTCTTTATTTTTCTGTTCTTTCGTTCTTTTAAATTGCTGGTGATTATTACTAGTCTTATCGCTGCTATTGCCACCGTTGCTAACTGGCTGCACAGTCCATGGGGAACTGGGGGACAGGTGGGATGGTGAGTGGGATTGGGGGGAGGGTGACGGGAAGGCGGAGTTTCCATGTCCTGTTTGGCCCATCCCTCAAAAAATTGCCCCAAAGAAGCTTCACAACATGGCCAGGTCTGAGCCTGGCAGTATCTCTCTCCCCAGCTTTGTCAGTACCCTGGATTTTTAGGAGTCAGAATCACATTGTAGGATGCAGTGGTGAAGAACCAGCCTTTTGTCTGCCCCAAAGAGGCAGGGGGCAGGGAGGTCACTATGCCCCTCAAGAAGAGGCAGCTCCTCACGGCATGGACGTTGCTGTCCAGTATGGCGCCTTTGCTTGAAAATGGCAGCGTGGCCACATCTCTCTGGGAACTGACACTGTGAATCCGGCCTGAGAAGGTGCATAGCCACTGAGCCTGGCTTGTTTTGCCAAGAAACTCTGCGTTCGCTGCTTAAGACTGGCTGCTTCCTGCTCCAGAAGGCCCAGCAGTGCAGCTACAGCGAGTGCACAGCTGCCATCATGAAACCATCCAGGCATTGGTGATGCCTTATTACCAGCCCTGCAGCAAGCAGCTGGCAAACCGTGGTTCCTTATCCCAGCAGGGGTGGGGTGTCCATGCATGGCTGCGCTGGTGCTACCTGCACTTACTGCACTTGCCCCATTATATTACTGCAGGTCACATGACAAGCCCCACCCCATGCCTCCCAACATACCCACAGAACTTTCTATGCCCCGCTGAAAGCTCTTCCCCTTGGGTTTCCCCCCTTCCCATTAAGCTGGAAAAGGGCAAAGCTAGTATTAAGAGAAAGCCGCATTCCTTTCATGGAGAAAATATCTCAGTACATTTCTATTAAAGATTTCTCAACCTCTTTTCATTTAAAATAATTCCCAAACCAAGAGATAAAGTTTAGAACTGCAGAAGCCTGGTTATTAACGTAGGACATTTGTCCTGAAGGGCTCTAAGAATTCGCAGGCAGCAGAAAGAAGGGGAGGCCTCTTGTAACAAGGACTAATGAAGTATTAATTGTGCTAAGCTGATGCATGCTGGCAGCCGCATGGCATTGGAGTCCCAGTTGGTGGAGGGGAGAGGCCCAGAGAGCTAGGGAGACGCTGGCAGCAGTGAGCTGTTAAGATCTTGATTGGGTAACGCGTCATGGTTCTTACCACTCCATTTATAACACTGTAAATCCTTTCCAATCCTTATCCCGCCTAACTCTGCAACAACCCTGTGGAGTAGGTCACTGCTTCCATTTTTAAGGGTAGGGAGGTGGAGGTGGAGACAGGGCCTTGGCCACCCAATGGTTCCATGGCTGATGAGTCTTTTGTGCCATCCTCTGGAGAACATTGACTCACGCCATCATAAACGAAGGGAGAATGTTAATTTGTTTAATGTGATAGAATCCCAGACTCGTAGAGTTGGAAGGGATCGCTAGGGTTATCCAGTCTAACCCCCTGCAATGCAGGAATGTTTTGCTCAATGTGCGGCTCAGACCCACTACTCTGAGATTAAGAGTCTCTTCCTCTATCCCAGATGTATTAGCCTAAATTGGGGTTAGCTTTTTTAAGAGTTCCTTGGCAACCAGAATAACTTAAAACAAAGAATCAGCAGAAATTCTTGTGGCTTCATTCTCTGGAAGTCTCCAGACCACTAAAATATATATCCAAAGTATATATTGTATATTCCTGGCTTCTAAATTTAATGCCATGTCATGGCGGAGGAGGAAAAGCTGCATAACGAATGGGCAGGGTCTATTCCCTCAGCTTCTTAAAACTGACAGCAATTTGGAAAACCTCTCAAACAACGTTGCTTCATGAACATTTGGTAGCCGGCTTAAAAGATTTCAAAACTTTGTGGACTTGGCTTATAGCAGATGGGACACACTCATTGAACAGCAACCATGGCTAGAAACCACTGGTTAATATCCTGGTCTCATGAGCTTATTTATACTCGTCCTGAGGGAAAAATACTTTGGGTAATTCTAAGCTGGTTATCTCTTATTAGCAGCTTCGCTTGGGGGCTCCTTAACAGGCTGTGTGGGGTAATGACACTGCCCGCCCCCCGCTTTGTTCACAAGGCTGTTGTACCTCAGAAACTGTTCTAGCATGAAAACAACTTTGTGAGTAAAATTCCAACTTGGGTTTTTGCCTCAGACCCTTAACACAACCTGTTTGGAACTTGTACACACTAAAAAGCATCTTTTGTCTGGTGCTCCCTAGAGATGTTTCACTGTGTACTCTTCCGATAGGATGGTAGCAACCCTTCCTAACACCAGGTCAAACCATTGGTCCATACAGTCCAGTATTGTTTACTCTAAAGGTGGGGAATTTCCAGCACATGAGCTAATCTCGGCCCACAAGGCCTTTCCCCACAAATCCTGGTCAGCTGAAGAGCGGAGTCTAAATCTTTCTGCTGGGAACAGGTGTGTATAGTCAAGGCAAGCAGAAAGTAGTGTTTTGCAAGCAAAGGCAGAGTGCTGGTGAAGTCCCCCTCCACTGGCTTTCCTTGCAAAACACACCTTTCTTTCTAGTGAGTGGATCCTCCTTTCAAGGGAGGGGAGTGGAAGCTGCTTCCATTTGCACTTTTCAGCCTTAAGACTGTGCTAAAGCACTTGCCTCTGAAAGTCTCCCCATCTTCTTATTGTAAACCCCCGACATAGGGTTTGAAGGGGAGTGACATGAAAGCTTGCAAAGCCATGCCTGTCTGCCATGTGACATTGTGTGATGGGTGGATCAGTAGCCCGGTCCACCTGTCAAACTTGTCCCATGAGGCCAATCTCATGGGCCTCTGTTTCCTCACCCTGGTCTACTCTTGACCGGCAGCAGTTCTCCAGTGTTTGGGGCTGAGAAGGGCCTTAAGATTCCTGGCATTCCTCGTAAAAGGCATGTGCCCCACCACCAGAGAGTGAGGATCCCTGCAGTGGCTCTTCTGAGAACGTTGGCAGTGGGCCACCCCATGATGCCAGGGGCTCCTAACAGGTGGGGTTTTCTGTGTTCCCTGGGGACTGTGGCAGGCACTATCTGGAGCAGTTGGCTTGTTTTGTCTTTTTTTCCCCTTTTCTTTCCCTTCTTGTGTTGCTGAATGAGGTCTCATTGTTGTATGTGCTGGTCTGTGGCTGTCAGGGCCTCCTTAGGAGGGGACTCTAGTGTTCTGCACCTTTTAAATCTTGTTGACTCATCTCCACTACCATGGGCTTGAGAGAGCAGCCAATGCTGACAGAAAATACCCAAAGTTGTTGCCCTCTCCACCACTGAGATCTTTCCATCTTTGCCTCCCTGTCCTGTATTCCCCACCTCTCTTGGACGTGGTGTTGTTTGCAGCCTCTGACTGGGGAGGCCAAGCGAGGAGGGCCTGCAGCTACAGCATTCTGTCGTTTTCACAAGTGAGGTGCAAGGTGGCTTTTGCTGGAGGTGGTCCTGGGGGTCTCTTGGTGTTCAAAACGACCCCCGCTGTATTGACTGGCGGTCGCAAGGTCTCTGACCCTGTACTTGGGATCTGAGCTGTCTGGTATGGATTCTTTTTATTATCATTATTTTGGTGATGGCTTGTGCAAAAACTTTTTCCCAAGACCCTGGATTTGGATCCTGGACACTTGAGTTTCAGTGTCAATTTGGGAAGGGCCACTGGAGTCTCCTGTGTTTACTGATGGGATGGTGGGTGGGGGCATCTTTCTGAATGGGTTCCAGTTCTAAGCCAATCCCCCTCCCTCCCTCCCTCTCACCTCACCCTGACTAAAAGTCACCAGAGCGGGATTCCATTGAACTTTTATTCTGAGATGGGCTTATACAGAAAAGACTTTCAGGTCATGTTTGTATTTCAGGCCCCGCCCCACACCCCGCCTTTTGGGTGGAGCTCTGGAGGCCCAACTTAAAAGCCACACTGGGGCAGGAAAGGGAATAGCTGATTCCTGTAGTTTCAATACTCATCCCTTTTTAATCCTGAAGCTGTTGTTAAGCTCTGCTTCTTGCCTGGAACTGTATGTACCCGGGCAGGCAAGTCTCAGGGACAAGAACCCATAGCTGAGAAAGACTGTGTTTGTTGGTGTGTCTTTCTTTTTAAATTAGTTGGAGCTGGCTATGAGGCAGGATGCCTGGGTAGCCTCAGGAAAACAGAATCCCATGGAGCTCAGACTCTGACTAAGCTATGAGCTTTGTCCATAAAGAGCCTAAGTAGGTAGATCCCAGCACTAGCAGGACACTGATGCCTCTTCCTTCCCCAGCATGTCAGCAGATCCATGTCTGCTCCATAGTATACGCAGCAGGGCACTTCTCTTGATGACCACCACCTCTGCCTTCCGCCTGCCCCCTTCAGCTGCTATGCTCGCCATGTAGCCACTGGCTGCTGCTGCTGCTGCTGCTGTGGTGTGTGGCTGGCTCTGCTTGCACTGCTGACGCCACTCGCTCTCTTACACCGCCTACTTGTGCCTGTAGGCTCTTAGCTCTGCCTTTGCCTTTGCCTTAGCTGCTCTTGTGCCCAGCACCCTCCTTTCGGCCTGGGCATGCATTGTCAAGCTTGCTTCTTCTCTGCGCAGGTGGCCGGGTGAAGACGTGGAAACGGCGCTGGTTCATCTTGACGGACAACTGCCTTTACTACTTTGAGTACACCACGGTGAGTGGCACAGAGTGCTCTCGTAAGTGTCCACGGACATGATCTCATGACGGGATTGCTAATGTGCAGTTTTGAAAGATGGACTATGGTATGTAGTCTTAGGCTCGTGTAAGAGTCCAGGACATGGGTTATCTGGAGTCAACAGCATAGCTGAGCTCTTACTGACTGGTGTGGGAATGGTGTAGAGCAGGCTTCCTCAACCCTGGCCTTCCAGATGTTTTGAGACTACTATTCCCATCATCCCTCACCACTGGTCCTGCTAGCTAGGGATCATGGGAGTTGTAGGCCAAAAGCATCTGTAGGGCCAAGGTTGAGGAAGCCTGGTGTAGAGGTACTGCAGACTTGGCTTTAATTATTTCATATAGACACACATACCACCTTTTCCCCCTGACAAGAATTCAAGGTGGCTTACACATTACAATAAGAACAGCTAAAAACGTAGGAAGAAAAACTCTTAATTATTAAAAAGCAGTTAGTTTTAAAACTATAAAGGTTTGTTTAACTATCTAAACTAACGATATATTATTAGAAAGGTACAGATAATTATGTTGAAAAAAGCATGGCACCAGCCCTTTGATTAAAAGCAAGTCAGTTGCCCAAAGCCTGTTGTAACAAGAAAGTCTTCAGCTGCTGGCGGAAGGACAGCAAGGAAGGAGCCAGTCAAACTTCTCTAGGGAAGGAGTTCCAGAGTCCGAGAGCAGCCACCACAAGGTCCTATCCCACATCCCAAAGGTGCCTGTGAGGGTGGCAGGACTGAGAGAAGGGCCTCCCCCAAAGATCTCAGATCCTGGGCAGGTTTGTATGAGGGATTGTGGTCTTTCAGATAGCTAGGACCTAAACTGTATTGCGCTTTATAGGTTATATAACCAGCACTCTGAATTGTGCCTAGAAACAGACTGGTAGCCAGTAGAGCTGTTGTAACAAGGGGCTCTCTATAACCAGCCCCAGTCTACAATCTGGCTGCAGCTCTTTGAGTCAGATGAAGTTTCTGGACACTTTTCAAAGGTAGCCCCATGTAGAGTGTGTTATAGTAATTGAAACGGGATTCAACTGAGGCATGTGCCACTGTGGCCAAATCAGACATCTCAAGGGTATATATTGGGTGCAGCGCATTCTGTTGTGGACCCATGAAAGCGAATGCCCTAATAAAACAGTTAAGTCGGTCAGATGCCATGGTTGTGTTTGCAACAGTAGGCTACTCCTTTCAAATGAGCATTAAGGAGGAATCTGTCTGAGAGCAGTGTTCTTCCTGTTCAATGTTGGGATGGTAGAACCTGAACCAGCCTGGATGTGTCCGAATTAACAAATTGTTGTCTTGCAGGACAAGGAGCCACGAGGCATCATTCCCTTGGAGAATTTGAGTATCCGTGAGGTTGAAGATTCCAAGAAGCCTGTGAGTAAATGCCAGTGCTGGAGAGTAGGAAGTGCTCTCCACTTCCTACCTGGGGGGAGCCTAGGCTGCGGATACTGTGTGCATGTAAAAAGAAAGAAAAGGATGATACCAAGAAAAACTGAATTATGCAAATCATTAACTAAGCTTGCCTACTTTTGTAGAGTCGATTCTGATTCTGCCATGGGGGAAGAGGCAAAGCTATGCAAGGACACCCAGCTGGCTACAGAAAAATCCTGTGCAGGGATAAGCCAGGCTTTTGAAACTTGATTCATCTTTTCTGCCCTAAGAGCAAAATGCTTGATGAGTTTAAGTGGATGTTGATGTTTGCAAGGTGATGTTAAACCTGCACACGGAGTACTATTTTCTGTGCTTTTGCAGTGCAGGATATGCACTGTCTTTTGGAGGTCTCCAAGGTGTTGAAGGACCCTGTAGCATCTGAGCTGTTAGTGACTACACTTGGATAATGCTATCAGAGCTTAAATAGCCAAGATAGGAAAAAGCCCCATTCCTGTTCATTGCTAGTTCGCTCCTTCCTCTGCTCTGTGATCAATCCAACCAAAAAGTCTTCACCCATAGTTTCCTTGTTTGGATGAAATGGGGAAACTGTGGTTAATCAGTGATATTTCTAGTTTGCTTTCTTGAGGAGCAATGGGGCTGCATGTGTGGGTAAAAGGCTTATTCATAATTACGTCTGATCCTCAGACAACTTGCCAGTGATTTTTATCAAGTCGTTCTGGTGATAACTGCAGTGGGCCAGGAATGCTGGCTCGGCTAGTGGAATTGTAGGCCCTTGGTGAGAGTTGCCTTCCCAGAGTGTTGTATTGCTGCCAGGAAGTCATACCAGAGAACTGGTTACTTGCTGTCGAAAATCCTGTAATTCCTGCTCTTGAAGGATGTCTGGGAAATCCCTGGAATATGCAGAAATATTTTGAGCTGGTGTTGGCCACAAATCAATTCTGTTTATCCTTCTCTTCTTGCAGAACTGCTTTGAGCTGTATATCCCTGACAACAAAGACCAGGTGATCAAGGCTTGCAAGACTGAGGCAGACGGGCGTGTGGTGGAAGGGAATCACACTGTGTACCGCATCTCTGCACCCACCCCAGAGGAGAAGGAAGAGTGGATGAAATGCATCAAGTGAGGAGGGGCAGGAATGATGTGAAGGGATCTGGGTAGTTTGCTTGAGCAATGTGTCATTCATTCATTCGTTCATTCATTCATTCATTTGCATGTTGCTTTTCTGCACACACACAAATGCTCAAAGTGGCTTATGACAAAGAAAAAAGGGTGCATTTCAAACAAATACTACAAAACAATTTCATAACAACAAACCCAAAAAACCCCACATTTCAGCGCTATAAATATAACAAAGATTACTTAAAAATGTAGCATCCAATAGCCAAAATTAACAAGGGAGCTTCAGTTTCAGGCTTAGCCCTAGAAATATGCCTCCCATGAAGTAGCTCACAGTCCCTCTCCTGCAGCAGCTTCTTATAAGGCTTACATGGGCAATGGGTGGAGTAGCTGTAAACACCCCTCCCATGAAAAGAATTATTTCTCATTCCTCCAGATTTCCTCACTGTGAGGGAGGTGGGGGCGCAAACCTGTGGTTAGGTGGGCATCTGGAATTTTGGGGAGGAGATGTAGCATCTGAGAATGGGGCCTCTCTATAGCTCCCTGGTTGAGATTTGCCAGTGGGTTGTGGGTTATGAGGGGGAAATAGGGCAGCCCTTAATGAAGTACAGTCCCCTGATCTTCCTGCTCCCTCTTCAAGCTAAATCATGCTTCCTTCCAGAAACAGTAGCTAAGGGGGTGGACTGATCCTATAATTATGTGCTGGGTGGCATCTCCAATCAGTTGGGGATTTCCCTTAACACTTTGTGGGGTTTTTTACTCTCTCTCTCTCTCTCTCTCTCCCCCCCCCCCCGCGCCTCCCACTTGTCTCTCTTCAGAGCTGCAATTAGCCGGGATCCATTCTACGAGATGCTTGCTGCACGCAAGAAGAAGGTTTCCTCCACCAAGAGACATTAGCCACATGGCTTTGCTGAGTAGCAGTGACATTGGCAGCTGTTGCCTCTCCGTCTCCTGGCAGAGAGGAAGAGGAGCGAGACGACACACACCCTCCTGCTCTGCATTATGACCCCGAGGGGGGACTAGCTTCAGCTTTTGCTATTCTTTTCTGGTTTGGGGGCAGGAAGAGTTGGGGGGGGTAGGCTATGTTGATGGCAACCACCAGCTCTCACTGACTTATTTAATTTGCAAGAATGCCACCTCCCTGCCAGCCCCTCAGCTGGGCAGCTTGAAGCCAAACCACGTCACTGGTAGCCCAAGTGGCAGGAAGAGAAGAATTGTTGGGGTCTTTTCTGCTACCGTGGCTGACTTGCTCCTTGCCTGTGCCAATGGTGAGGCAGACCTATTCAAGCTGCCAGCGAGAAGTGTCGGCTGTACCAGGCTTTAGGCCTAATACTCTCCGAGACCCTGAATCAGGAATGGACCACAAACTGCCAAAGGCATAGATCAGTCTGCAGCAGAGGTTGGGGGCATGGCTCTCTAGCACTGAAGCAGAGAGATCCCTGTGGCCCTCTGCATCACCATGTTGCTGCTCCCTGTTCTTTGGTCAGGTAAGCCCAATGGCTTCTTTCCCCCAAAGCAATTGAGCTGTATGCTCTTTCATGTTTAATTTCCGGGGTTCTCTGTCGCAAGGAGTTTTGTTAACCACGTTGAGTAATAAGCAACCAAGAATGTCAGTCCCAACAGCTGGCATGATGAATGGCAAGGCTGCCACCTCCAGGATTTCCCCTGCCCTCGTTCTAGAGGGCACTGACTTAGGCTGCCTCGTATGTGAAGCAGGAATGAGGCCAGCAGAGGGCTCACTCAAGCAACCTTGCCCAGATGAGAAGGCGGTGCTCTTGTGAGCTAGCGGCATGCATGTGGTTGTGGGTGGGCAGGTAGTGTAACCCTCATGGATGCTTTACAGGGAGGCTTTTCACCCCTTTGCCAGTGGCTGCTGGGAACCATCTCACCCAACAACTGGGCACAAAAAAATTATCCCTGCAGCCAGAGCTTCCTCCGTTTTTTGTTTGTTTAACTTTGCAATCGGGAGCAGACAGAGCTGAAGAAAAAAGACCTGCACCATTCCCTGTACCCTGAAGAAAGAAGTTGAAACAGGCTGGCTCTGGATTCTTTGACATAGGCTATCTTCTTACAGTTGCACTTTTCAGTAGAGGGAGTGGATGGATTGGGATGAAGGCTGTCCTGGACCAGTGGGGGCACTTCTTGGCTCTGAAGCACAAGCAGATGATTGGTTGCTGGGGAACCATTGGAAGCTCAGGGTGGGTGGGGTATGAGATGATGGCTTATGCCTGGAGCACTGAGCTGGGGTAGGCTGTAAGAAGACGGTTTCCCCCGACTGTTGATTTCATTATGCGCCTTGGAAAAGCTCCAGTTTTCCCCAGCTCAGTATTAATCTATTTATCGGAGATGTACATACTCTCTGTGTAGATTTTTCTCCTTTTAGATTATTTTGTATTTGTTTTTAAATAAGAGGATTGTTTTCTGTGAAACATAGCAGAATTCTAAAAAATTGCTGTGGCACAAGGGGGGGCGGGAAGCAAGGGGGTTGCGGGAGGAAGGTGGAAGTTACTCCTGGTCAAAAAGTTTGGTTACAGTTTTTTGTGTTGAATCCTTTTCCACCCCATTGTTGGGTTTTTGTTGCCACAACCTTGTGAACTAGCACAGAGCAACTGCAGCAAATAAATGTTGATCTCACACTTGGCTCTATGCCCTTCTTTGGCTGCCTCTGTCTCTGTGATCTACATTTATGTGGTTTTCCTATTTGAGGTTAGTAGCATTTCATCAAGCGATTCAGGAGCCTTGCCAGTTGGGGCTGGTAAATTGGGCCAGTCTCTTTAGATCTGTGAGATAGGGGACATTTCTGTAGCCATACTGAGGAAGGGTTTCATTGTGGTTTCCCTCCCCAGCTTTAATTTTTCTCTATCTGCCAGGGGAAGCTGCTGGTAAGATTGGTTTAAGTTAAGGGACCAGAATGTAAAGCATTCATCTGGCTTCCCAGCATTGACACTGGTTACTGATAGCTAGCTGCTATCAGTAGCCAGATGCAAAGAGGTTATAAAGCGTACATTAGGAAATGAGGTTACAGTGGGTTGTATTCAAGCTTGCACTAAGGCGAACAGTCAGGGCAACGAATTCTCCTTGCTCAACAGAATGTTCTTTCCCTAAACATGTTCTGGAAGGTACAATTATTTAACTGGATACTTCCCAGGGTGTTGTTTTTTGAGAGGGGCTTAGAGAAGACCCTGGTGGATTTGGGGTAAGACAGCAGGCTACAGTAGGGCCCCTAGTCCCACTGGGTTTGCATCTCCACAGTACAGTAGTTTACACAAGCTGGGGAACCTGCAAGATGTTATGTTTAGGGAACAGCAAGAGCAACCCACTTGTTGGTAAAATGTAAACATGCCTACACTGAACCCACCTCGTTACAAACCAGCATAATGTTACGATACTGTTATGTCTTTTCCCTGCATGGCTTTGCAAAATGCAGTTTTTGTTTCATCAGATTCTGGATTTTTAAAGCTGTCTCAGGGGATGTGCCTAGATGGGGTTAAAATGCTAGCTGACTTCTATCTATTATAAAGCCTTTAAAATCTTAGTTGCACTGTATACTTACAGAATAACAGGATTACCTCCAAAAATAGGCAACAATTGCTTTGTCTAAATAACATCCAGCAAAACTTGGGTGTTCACCTCCAGTGTGTCTCAGATTCTACAAAAGTGAATTAATCTGAGTCAGAGAATTGCATTCAAAATACACATTAGCAGAACAGAGGCGGTGTATCTAATGCAGACTTTCTTGACCATCGCAGCTCTTCCTGATAATGGAGCAAGTGGGGTTGAACTTTGGCTAATTTCCTGCATGGGTTCTTAGTAAGAACTTCTAAATTCTGCTCGGGCCCACTATTTTTCTTTTAAAGATCCCGCTCTTGCTAAAATTGGTTCAACTTTTCAAACTCATGCAGCCTGAGCAGCAACCAGCAGATGGCACCAAGGTATCACATTTGGGTTTGTAGGGGGAAAAAGAATGCTTATCTCCAGAAATTACCTTACCTTAAATAATCTCTTAACACTCTAGGCTGTTTTTCTTAAGGAATGTGAGTTTATAGCAGCCTTGCAAAATGGTTTTCAGTGCCCACAAAATGTAAATAAGAATCAATGGGCTATCTGTGGTGGTAGTGGGTAACCTGGTTTGATTAAGTCATAGGTGGGATGAATATGTTAGCAATGCTCATGCTTCTCACGATCTTCTACCCCTTTCTCTGATATCCAAAGCAAGGGGTGGGGATTCACCTTGCCTAATATGTGGTCCCTGTCTGGCCTCTATGGGCGGGAAAGAGGATTCTCCTCATTTCCTTTTATGGCAGTGGTAGCAGTAAGTGGAGGAAGGGCTCTTTCTAGATGCTCTCAGTACCACATCAGGACTGAGAGAGCAGTGGTGCTTGGGCCTTCTGGCACTGTAGTATGGGGAGGGCATCTTCCAATGCTGCTATTTCAGCTTTTAGGGGAGTAAGGAGGAAGGGTGGGTGCTGTGGGGTCAGGGAGAGATGCAGATCAAAGGAAACCAAGAACCCTCTGTCCCAGATAATTTATTTTAGCCAGAGAAGACTTTAAGGGTGCCTTAACAACTTGTCCCCTCCTTTTGCAGTGCCCCCTTAAGAACATTGGGAGTTTGCTTCCAAGCTAAGCCATGCTTTAGGCCGATATCCATGGCATCACTGTTGCTTCTGAAAAATATTGTAGAATGAGTCCCTACTTGTTCTCCACTACCATTTCCACTTCTACTCTAATCTAGTCCTCTTTCAGGGCTCCTGATTAGCATCCTTCTGCAGCTTGTGACATCATATCCCCACCACCAAACCAATTTAGTTTGTCTAACAGCGAGACCTGTACACTCTCTCCACACAAGGTTCTTTCTCTGCCAACCTGGTCCTGTGTATGGTCTTCTCAGTGCCTCTTATTCTTCCATCATGGATTATTTAAGCAGCAGGAGCCACAGTATCCCTTGTGGGTTTCAAACCAGCTTCCTATGGCATTCCTCTCCGTTGCAGTCTGCACAGAAATATGTGTCTGGGAGGATCTGTACCTCTGGGGTGAATATGTAGTTATTGTGCCCAGGAAGGTGACCTGGAAAAGAAATTGCAATTAGTCTTACAAAGAGTGAAAAATGGGCAGCACGAAGATATCCAAGCAACAATGATTGCATTTTTCAGTAGTGGTGCCTAATGGCAGAATACTTTATGCAGTTATGCGCCTCTTAATGCTATATTATTTTTAGGAAGATGTTATTTTTCATTACCGCTCCCTCAAAAGGACATTAGATTGAGCTAGTTTGAAAACAAGAAAAATATTTGATGCCTTTTACTGCACCAGGTTTTGCCCTAATTTGTCCAGATATCTGATGGAAGGCCTGAAAATGTCTTAGATTGGAAATTACATGGTGATTTGAAAGTACTTCACATGCATTTCCAACCTGCCTGGAGATGCTGGTGATTGAACCTAGGAGCTTCTGCATGCAAAGCTGATGCTCTACCAGTGAACTACAGTTTTCCCCCCCAATCTACATCACTCCCGGTGCCGGGTTCTCCATAATTTTTAAAATTTATATATGTGGGGTTTGTTAAGCACCTCTCTAAGCCAATCCCCCAGGAAGCTGCCTTGACTTCAAAGAACAAAGACAGAATCATTAATACCCTGATGAAAGGTCAGATATTCAGAGTCAGACATGGAAAGGGGTGGAGTTCCTCCTCCAGCTGTGTGTTACTTAGCAGAATTGAGAGGGGGAGATTGCCAGAGAAACAGGGGTGTGATGTCACCACAGAGGTTTGGGGGAACAGGGTTTTCTGGGAAGGAGGAGCTCTGAAGTGTGCTGGCTGGAAAAGGCTGCACCGAGAAGCATGACTGGCTGATTTGGACCCAAGCTGCTGACAAGAGGAGCAATGAGAGATAGTCTTGGGATGTGATGTTCTGCACCTCCACCACTGAAGGCTTCAGCTGTAAACATGTATAAAATAAACCATATTTCTTAAAGACACTAGTCTCTATTGTGCCTCATTCCAAAGGAACACAAACCCAGGAATCTCTTGCTACTGCTTGACAAGAGATTGGGGTGGCCTGTAACAATATAATTCCTGAATGTAATACATTTTCAGTGCCCAATGCACCCCAATTTTGCTGTGTGTGAAATAGTCTCAGTGGAGCAAGGGGTTTTACCTCCACAAAGAAGCCTTTCCATCCCTCTGATAGTTTGTCCTCTTCCACTTTATAAATTCCTGCTTCCTGCAAAGGGAAGTGCACAGCTAACTTGCTCTGCTTCTAAACTCAAGCTTATGAATTTCTAGAAGGTTTAATAGTATGAACTAGTGTGACTTGCAGCAAAATCTTGAACTATGGTATGCTCCTATTGAATGTTCCAGCCATACCTTCTTTCGGGACACTCCCTTGCAAGCTCAAGGGGATGGGGCTGGTTGGGGAGGCTCAATGGGAATAGTATTGGAAGTGGGGCTCCCCTCCTCCCAAGCAGTTGCCTCATTCTGTCCAATAATAGGACCAGCCATGGATCTGGAGAAGTAGAGCTGGGAGGGAAACTTACACATAGAGACATATTGAGCAGCACTGTCCTGTTGCCAAGAGCTGATTTCCATTCCTACTACTTGCACCATCTCCACCATCATGCCCTAAGCAGGCCCTTCCCAACACTGCCTGCAAATTTAGGAGCACTTTTGCAGGGGGGAATCTTGCAAATGCAAACAGGAACCATCTCATGGGGCAGCCTTAGGTTTAGAGAATGCCCCCACTGTGGATAGCAGTGCAGAGTGAATGTGTAGCCCCAATTTCTTGCCTCACACAATTTAACATAAAACAGCCGAATAGAGATGTTCCTTCTCCCTTGACTAGGTCCTCCATCTGCCCTTCTGCTCATCCATGACAGAGAAGCATCAATATGCTCCTCTGACCCTACTCTTCACTTCACAAAAAGTAACCAGTGGTTGGTTGACACTGTTAGGCCACACAGCAATCTTAACAGCAAATGAGCATGGTACCTGTGGGAAGAAATGTATTTTGCAGGCTGACTGCTGGGTCAATCCAGTGTTTGACAGAAGCACAGCTCGGAGGAAAATATAGCAAGTGTGAGAAAAATTAACACATATCGCTTGTGCAGAAACAGCTTTGACTTCCTCCGCAGTGTCAAGAATGCTCTAAAATCTCCAGTCCACTTACCACTTTCTCAAGTGGCAACCATAATATAAGACCTGCTATCCCACCAGGGGCCAGCTGTATTAACCTGAAGTCTCACCTGAGAATGGGAACAGAAATAACTAAGGAGATAGTACAAGCCCAGAATAACTAAGGAGATAGTACAAGAATACTTGGCTAGTTTAGATGTATTCAAGTCTCCAGGGCCAGATGAACTGCATCCAAGAGTATTAAAAGAACTGGCAGATGTGATCTCAGAACCACTGGCAGTCATCTTTGAGAATTCCTGGAGAACAGGCGAAGTCCCGGCAGACTGGAGGAGGGCAAATGTTGTCCCTATTTTCAAAAAGGGGAAAAGAGAGGACCCAAATAATTACCGCCCAGTCAGTCTGACATCAATACCAGGGAAGATTCTGGAGCAGATCATTAAGCAAACAGTTTGTGAGCACCTAGAAAGGAATACTGTGATCACCAATAGTCAGCATGGATTTCTGAAAAATAAGTCGTGTCAGACTAACCTGATCTCGTTTTTTGACAGAATTACAAGCCTGGTAGATGAAGGGAACGCAGTGGATGTAGCCTACCTTGATTTCAGCAAGGCATTTGACAAGGTGCCCCATGATATTCTTGTAAAGAAGCTGGTAAAATGCGGTCTTGACTATGCTACCACTCAGTGGATTTGTAACTGGCTGACTGACCGAACCCAAAGGGTGCTCATCAATGGTTCCTCTTCATCCTGGAGAAGAGTGACTAGTGGGGTGCCACAGGGTTCTGTCTTGGGCCCGGTCTTATTCAACATCTTTATCAACGACTTGGATGATGGACTCAAGGGCATCCTGATCAAATTTGCAGATGACACCAAACTGGGAGGGGTGGCTAACACCCCAGAGGACAGGATCACACTTCAAAACGACCTTGACAGATTAGAGAACTGGGCCAAAACAAACAAGATGAATTTTAATAGGGAGAAATGTAAAGTATTGCACTTGGGCAAAAAAAATGAGAGGCACAAATACAAGATGGGTGACACCTGGCTTGAGAGCAGTACATGTGAAAAGGATCTAGGAGTCTTGGTTGACCACAAACTTGACATGAGCCAACAGTGTGACGCGGCAGCTAAAAAAGCCAATGCAATTCTGGGCTGCATCAATAGGAGTATTGCATCTAGATCAAGGGAAGTAATAGTGCCACTGTATTCTGCTCTGGTCAGACCTCACCTGGAGCACTGTGTCCAGTTCTGGGCACCACAGTTCAAGAAGGACACTGACAAACTGGAACGTGTCCAGAGGAGGGCAACCAAAATGGTCAAAGGCCTGGAAACGATGCCTTATGAGGAACGGCTAAGGGAGCTGGGCATGTTTAGCCTGGAGAAGAGGAGGTTAAGGGGTGATATGATAGCCATGTTCAAATATATAAAAGGATGTCACATAGAGGAGGGAGAAAGGTTGTTTTCTGCTGCTCCAGAGAAGCGGACACGGAGCAATGGTTCCAAACTACAAGAAAAAAGATTCCACCTAAACATTAGGAAGAACTTCCTGACAGTAAGAGCTGTTCGACAGTGGAATTTGCTGCCAAGGAGTGTGGTGGAGTCTCCTTCTTTGGAGGTCTTTAAGCAGAGGCTTGACAACCATATGTCAGGAGTGCTCTGATGGTGTTTCCTGCTTGGCAGGGGGTTGGACTCGATGGCCCTTGTGGTCTCTTCCAACTCTATGATTCTATGAGAAAGATGTGACTTAGTAATCATTGAGGAAACTGCTTGTTTAAAAACAAGTACCTTCAATTACTCAAAATTGCTGAAATAATCCTCCCCTGTAGAGCTCAAAGTGGTAGCAACATAACATTTGTTGTCAACATACAGAAGGGGTCTTGATCTGTGAAGAAGTAAATGATGCCTGTGGTATTTTCTAGAAAGAGATAGATGGTGCAGAAAAATCGTGTCCTTAAAACCATCTTCCATATACTACTGTATCCCCAAGACAAAAAAGGGAGAAAGCAGAAATACCAGGACCCACACACTTCTAAACCATGAGGAGATAAAGGTGATAAATGCCTGGTTTATAATGTATACGGGCTACACCTGTAAGATGAACAGTAACTGGTTGCCCTACTTGGTTTCCGTTATACAACCTTTAGCCAGGTATCCACATTAGGACCACTCCCCAGAACAGAGGCCTCCTGCATGCTCAGGGCCAATATTTTCCTCAAGGAAATACTTTTGCCTTTGGGAACCACTAGATGGCAACAATATGAACATATCTTACACAAATGGCCCCGTTTAAAGGGGCTCTGGTCACTCCCAGCACTGGGTGGGCTATGGGAGCAGAAAAAAGCTGTGGGGGAAGCAAACCCACACAATTCCCCCCCCCCAATATCCTCAAAGTTCACAGAGCTGATGCAGAAAGAAACTGCAAGACATATGTGAAGGGGTATAAAATAAATTTAAAATGTGAGGGGTCGATTCAGCTGCAAAAGGCTGCCCACAGACATTGCCAACAGCACTGTGGTCCAGGCCGAAGCCTCCATTGCACTGAAAAATAAAGGCCCGCAGCAGGGCAGAAAGAGCAAATGCTCCCTTTGCTGGCTTAGTCAGACCTGAGCAGAGAGACAGGCTGGAGATTGTGTCTCCTCAGCTCAGATGGCCCCAGTTATCATCTCAAGGTCAGTTATGCAAAAGTCTCTCCCACTAGCTGTCACCCAGGCATGGCAAAGTGTCTGTTCAGTTCTGCACGCTGAGTGACAGCTGGACAGAACAAGGATCAATAGTATACTAAAAGTGAGATAAAAATATTCTTGGAAGAGGAAGGGGAAAACAATACAATTTATAGAACCACTGGCTTGAGGGCCTGTAAAAATAATGCCTGTTTGGAAAGCCAAGGCACTTGCTTACTTAGCTCTGTTATTGGAAGATGGTGGTCGGTGTGTCAAAAGCGAGATTCATATTTTTAATTTGGTAAAGCAACAAGTAATGTTGTCTTACAGGGCAAGTGCTTGAGGGCATATGCTAGCACATTGTTCTCTGTGCATAGCATTAAAGCAAAGGAAAATGATGCATTTGAAGGATATTTAAATAATTAAGTTTGAAAAGGCACAGCTTTGTAATAAAAGTAGGACATATTTTCTGCCTAGGGAGTTTCCAAAGCACAGAGTTCTCAAATAACAAATTGTAATCATCAGCGCTGAGAGCAATTTAGCTCAAAGATGTGTGTAAATCAGAGCTTTTTAATATGAATGTTTAAAAATTCCACATATATTAAAAAGCTCTGCACTTTTTTGATCTACACACATCTTTGAACTAATTGCTCTCAGAACCAACGATTACAATTTGATGAGTCACCAGAGAGGCACAAGCAATACAACATTTACGAGAGCACAGAAACAGACATCCTGATAAGGTGCATGCTGGGATTGTTTGAACAGGGAAGAGCCTGGGGCTCCAAATGTAGGAAGATGGGGAACAGTTTACGGCAGCTCCCAGTTTCTCCCTAAGGTAACTTCATGATTTGGCTTCTGTATTTTAATTCTAGTATTAAACTACTTTTGTGAAAGCAATGTCCACTTCTTCACGGACCATGAAATTTAGATGTTGTTATAAAGCATGGTTTTCAAACAAACTCCAGATTGCCACTAGATTTTGATGTGAGAAAGTAAACACTTTCCTCATCAGAGTGTATTAGAAGAAGAGAATTTGTCAAGATCCAGACATGGAAAAGATTCAAGGGTATTCACATGGTAGGTGATTGACTAGTTTGGGATTTGCCTCAAAAGAGCTACACAACTTCAGAAACAAAGTAAAGTAAAAGTACTTAAGTCATTAGTATCAGTTCTGCAAAGGCTATGAAAGTAATTCATGCTTCTTGAAAAAAAATATCAGCACAAATACCTGTACTTGTAAAGGTCACTGAGCATGGAAGGCACTGAACCACATGGTCCGGGCAGCCCTTATGCAGATGGAAATGTGCTAGTTGTTCTTCAGTGGCCAAAGCATCCTCCCAGCACATGGTCAAATTGAAGCCGACACGTGCTCTGCTATACCTAAAGGATGGGTTCAGGCCTAGACTGAAGTGGAGGGAGAAAAAGGTGGCACATGCTGGCAAACATCACCCTGTCCCTTCCCTTTTGCATTCCTGCCACTGCCTGAAGCAATGCAGAAGCAAATGCCCTTTTGTAATGGGTTTGGTCTCCACCTGAGGGGAAAGAGAGGAGGGGAACATCTTGCTAGGCAAAAGATGATTGGGAGGGGCAGAGCTAGTCAGGTACAGGGGCACTAGGAAAAGCAGCTAGCCAGATAATGCAAACAGGAGGAACTGTTTTGAAAGTACTGTAATCTTAACCATTGCCAACTCAGAAGGTAGTGCCTCTGGTGGGGTCATGCTCCTTCTGGGGTAGTTTGTCCACCTTTGGTCCCCTGTGGCTCTTAGAAACTATCAGCATGCAACAGCCACCACATCCTGGGAACGGCTCAGACAGTCCAGCTAAACCAGATGAGGGTATCAGATTGGTCTCAAACCCTCAGTGACTTAGGGATTTCCCTGGCAGGCGAAGACAGGCTGTGGTGGACTGAGTGGATGAGACCAACAGGGGGTCCAATTGTGAAGAAGGCGGTTTCTGCAAGTGCTATAGGCGGAAGTGAGGGGCAGATGGGGCTCATCAACCTGGGAAGGTAGCCCACCTAGGAGAAGGAACAGTCTGACCCTAAACCTCCACTGCCTTGCAGAACATCTTTGGGAAAAGAAAAGGGTAAGGAGTAAACCCTACATAAATCCAGAGTGGAGTCCCTAAGACAGTTGTATGGTGCCTTGTTTGCCTCTTTCCAGCAACTCCTACATCCAAGCTTCATATTTGTATAAATTAACCATCCCAAAATACAGACGTGCCTTTACATTGGCTAGATGGGATGTTCTCCCTTCTGCCGTACTCGAAGGTCGCTACCAAAAGACTCCATTTGAAAAACGACTCTGCCCATGTGGAGATGGTAATACGGAAACAGTGTCCCACGTCCTCCTATCCTGCCCCCTTTACAAAGACCTAAGGAATGAGATTATTACTCCACTCATTCTCTCCAACCCCGGCCGTTCACCAGACATCACACTGTATTTCCTCTTATCTGATACGGATAGTCAGATAACAGAGAAGGTCGCGAGGTACATCGAGAGAGCTATGAAATTGAGGGCCACCATCTGAGTGACAGACTTGTTTATCTGACGGACCTCCTTTTGCTTGTTCTTTTCTCCCTTTTATCCTTACCTCTATTTTTAATTCTTATATAGCTGTGGCCTGTTGGCTTTGCTAATAAAGTTTTGATTTGATTTGATCCAAGCTGGTGCCAAATGTATCACTCTGCTTTCCTTTGAACTTACATCAACAAGGCTGAGAGTCTTGTCATCTGGGCAGCCCAGGACCTCCATACACACTGCCCAGGCTTGTGCCCCGAGAAGATCAAATCGGTCCTGTTGGTGCAGCAGTTTGACTTCGCCCCTGAAGGAGCACCCCGTTGTCTTTCAAAACAGATGGATGCCAACAACTCCCAGATAAACTGAGTTAGTAAGAGAGGTGTATTGTCTTGCATGGGTACAGTGTATATAATCTCAAAGCAAGGCAGTATGAACTGTTGAAATCTTCTGCTTGCATGTGTGTGCATGCAAACAGACAAAATTGTATAAAACTGTCAACCAGGCATAGATGATAAATTTTGCTGTTTGTCTGATAAGTTTTCCATGAGTCCTAGCAGGAGATAGCAGCAGCAGGAATAGCAGCCAGCAAGGTGTTATCTGTCCTGAATCTTCTAACATTCAGCTTCATTGAACATCCACGAGTTCTAGAGTTATGAGAGACAGAGAAAGTCCTGTCCTGTTCAGATCTGATGCTGAATTCTACAGGGAAAGCAAGCCTGGAAGCTGGCTCATGGATAGCACTAAGCGAATGACTTGTTCCTCCCGGCTCCACCCACATGTAGAGAACTCCAGAGCCTTATAAGCCCTTGCGGTGTCAGAGGGTTTCAGGGGTCATGACACCAATTTCCTTCCGTTGTGTAGCACCACTCAGGGCCCTGTATGATTCTGCAAGGCTGTGCAGCAATAGGGCTGGATAATTATTGTCTTTCAGTTCCTCCCCTGTTCTTCTCAGCTGCTCCACGAATTCCAGCATGGAATTCACATGCTCCTGCATCTGCTGCCCCTTTGGAACCTCATCCCGTGCAGTTTGAGTAGCGGCAATAGCTTAGTGCCAGATTCAGAAGTGCAGGGTCCTTTCATGATAGTCACAGCTGTGTCCCTCTCACAGCCACACTATCTTCTAAGATTATGTAGTCAAAATGAGCTTTCAGTCTCTTTGCTTGGAATTCTGTTTAGCACAAACACAATGGACAGCTGACCTGTATAAATGCCTTTGCCATGATTAAGCAGCAGCAGAGGGCAGTGGTGCTCCTATTTCATTTTCATGGGCCTTTACAATAGAACTCCCTGGTGGTTTGTACTTCAGTCACTGCAACTGCCTGTATGAAGGACAGTCTGTAGATCCACTTTACTAACAAAACTATTATGTTCAACTGAATGACATATATTCACAACACTGATAGTACTGTGGTAGGTATTACTCCTTTTGTTATGATAGGCTTATGACCCAACCTGCTACACACCCTAAGAACAGATACCCATTCCCCATACAGTAGCTATAGGAGGATAGTGGAGCAAGTGGCGGTTCACTTCAAAACACAAGAAAATCTCACCCAGTGCAAGATGGTAAGAATGCCAGAAACAACCTTTATTTGTTAACAGGGAGAGAACAGCTAGAAATCATCAGGCCATGAAAGCCACAGCAGGTGGGCTCACTTCTGCCACACAAAATACAGTCACTTTATTTTTACCCCCATTTTGCAGAAGGGACTCGAAAACGAAGAGATAATAGCTAGCCAAAGAAGACACCCACTTCCGTCTGTGACTCACGTGCAATTTGAACTCGGTCATTTTACATGACGATTTACAATCCAGCTATAATTAATTACTTGGATTAGAGGCTATTTAATCCCATCAAAGTCTATGAGGCTAAACTATTTTAAATCCGGGTTAAGGAATTGTGCATCGAATGCTCAAATACTTGTGCAGAGTTTCAGTGAAGACTTATAGAGCATAGTGCTTCTCTTTATTTTGATCCTGAGATCTGAGGAATACAAAGGCGCTTTCCTTTGCTGCATTAATTGTTCATAATTTTATATAACCAGGCCCCCCCTCTGTCTCAAGCCCAATATGCTTCATCCACCCACCAGACCCATTTCCCACAATCCTCCTTTAGGGCTCCTGTTCCTGACTGACATCTTCACCTACCTACCCCACAACCCCACATCCCTCTTCCATTTCATGTTAGTTGAAGTTGAACCTGTGCATTCTCTATGCAGTATTATTCCTCTGCCCACCCTACCCCGACTCCTCTGCATGGTTTTCTGAGCACCTCTCGTGTTTACACTCATGGATGTCTTCAGCAGCAGGAGCTATAGCATCCTTGGTGAGTGTCATACCACCTTCCCCTTGCATTCCTTTCCGTGGCAGGCTGGACATGGAAAAGTGTCTGGAATGATGTGAACCTCAGAACTTAACACAAAATCAATGGTCCCAGGTCCTGGGAAGGTGGCCTGGAAAAGAAATTGCAGTTCTGCTCAATAGCTCGCCTTGCAAATCTAATAGAACGGAGCCTACATTGGGAGTGCAAAGCACAGGGATAGCTAAAAAATAATTGTTGTGCCTTACAGCATATTGTAGCTTATGGAAGAATACTTCCTGCCTATTCAGCACAACAGCTTTCTATCACTGGATTTCAATTAGTACATGAAAGTAGAGCTTTCAGGCATAGTTGCTTTATTGTTTTTGGAAGGACACAGTGAGTGAGCTAGACTGAAAGGTAAGCTAATAAATTATTATTATTATTATTATTATTATTATTATTATTATTATTATTAATTCCCTGCCCATCTGGCTGGGTTTCCCCAGCCACTCTAAGTGTTTGGTAATTTGGGTAATACCAGTTTTTGCCTTGAGTCTTTTAGATTATTGGTTACAAAGCCAATATTCCCCCATTAAACAGAAGGAAGTAGTTCACATGATGCAATATCCCCCAAAATTGTTTTAACAGCTAGGGTTGTGCAACCACTTCATCCAAATCCCAAGATGAGGCGGTATCAAAGTAGGGTCCCTCCAAGGCTCAGCTCTGCCCCCAAAGCGATCTGAGCAGAAGATCCCCCTGCTCTGGAGACATTCAGTTACAAAGCAAAGGTGATCTAAGCCAAGTAACCTGTCTCCAAAATGACTGGAAAAATGTAAACGTCCTCAAATAAGGGAAACATGATGGAGTCAATGGGAGTAGTAGAACTGGTGTTTGCTCCCCGTAGCCTCAAACCCAGACGTAGAATATTATCCTACATCCCCACAATCCTAGTATCTTTGTCCCAGTGCCTTTCCCCCTCACTCTATGGCTAGTACTATGAATGGCACAAGGAGTTTGCTGTGGTATTTTGATTCAGCTTGTCTCTTAACCCAACATTTCTACCTATTTGCTTTTTTCACCCTTCTCTATCTACACACACATAGAGCTTGTTGTCACTTTTAGTCTCCAGTTATAATAGCCACTAAGGCAGTTTTACTTCCTTCCTCTCCCAAATGTGGCTATGGTGTTTTGAACTTTATTTACACTTGTATCATCTCTCAATGAGTCATAGATCCTTCATAATCAAACTACTGTACGTGTTTGTTTTCTATTTTTTTCCATCCTTCCCAATCCAACATTATATATACATATATCTATGCACACAAGCATATACACATATTGTGTGTTGTCCCCTGGCCATAGTGTTTTCTGAGATAGGTTTTCAAAATCTTTTTCAAATAAGTTATGACTGTTCTGGATTATTATTATTATTAGAAAAGTCACACGATCTATGCGTCTCAAATTTGGCAGGGTTCATCCTATTTTTGGAGAGGTGGGCCTTCTATGTCAGCAGGTGTTATGCACCTATGTAACTATTCCAAAATTTGTGAATATCTTGCTTTCCCAATGCAAGTCAATGGGAGGTCTGAAGCTGCAGCTTTGGATTTGGGGTGCAATACCACCCCCTTCCTGTAGCAATTCAAACTGAATAGGGGACAGTCAGAAGTGAAGCAGCTTGGGTTGCTTCACAGAGCCCTAAGAAATATCATGGCGTGATTACAGCAGCCAATGAATTAATGCCTAGACTGCAACATGGAACAGCAATTTCCAGCTCATAGTTCCTACCTGTCAACCACTCTGATTTAGGAGTGCTTTATTCAAGCCATAATTTGCCCAAAACACGTTTTATGGAAAACTTAAACCTTCTAGCCTTTATTTTTAGGTGTTGATGAAGATTTGACACTGGAATAGGGTAGACACTCCAGAGCAATTGTGTGATCTGAGAAACGTAGTCTAACAACCTATCTTGATTTCTTCTGGCTTAGCATCTCAGTGCTAATGCCAATACATGACCCTCCTAAAAGTGCCTGTTATTTCTAGGGAGACTGATTTGGGTGAATCTCCATCAGTCTTGGTACTCAATGCACTCAGAGTTTTCTCTCCTGGGGGTGGGGGAGTCAAATACTAGACTGGAGTGAATATTTACCTCAATAAAGAAAGCCTTCCATCCCGATTGTGGCTTTTCCTCTTCTGCCTTATAAACACCCGTTTTCTGCAATGGGATCAGACAGAAGCCACTGAGAAATGAACAGGTAACAGGCGCTCTTGTAAACCCTGAGCTTATGAAATTCTAAAATGTTCACTAGTGTGAATCTGGAGAAGAGTGTTCCTGGTTTGAGTCTCCCAAGGACAGGGTAGAGTGGAACAGCTATGGTGACTGTGCTCAAAGTGGGGCAGGATGGGTTGGGGTTACATCCCACTTCTTTCCAGGTGATCATAAACCATTCCATACATCACAGATGGGGAACCTCAGGCCCAGGGGCCAAGGGCAGCCCTCCAGCCCTCTCTATCTGGCCCTTGGGATAATCTCCAGGACACCCACACTTCCAAACCACAACCCTCACCAGCTGTGCTTTCCTCCCTCCTAGACTGTTTCCCCCTGGCTGGAATGTGTCCTTGGACTCTGATAATACTTCTTGCTTGCCTGGATGGAGGATAGAGAAAGAAGTGTGACTGTGAAGA
The DNA here is from genome assembly GCF_964252035.2 of Podarcis erhardii. NCBI lineage: Eukaryota > Metazoa > Chordata > Lepidosauria > Squamata > Lacertidae > Podarcis > Podarcis erhardii. The sequence continues at coordinate 31,695,697 of NC_138498.1, forward strand.
AACTAGGCTACTGCACAATGGTAGAATTCACATTGATTGCTCTGTTCACTTTTGCCTTTGACACTGCCCATCACTGGCATGCAGCCTCCACAAGCTTGCCCAGAAGGAAATGCAGCCCTCATTCCGAAAGAGGTTCCCCACCCCGCTATAGACTCATGAGCCCCAATATATTAGTGAGTCTTACTTTCTAGCATGGGTCATTTTAGAACTACAGCATAAAGATAATGCTCTTTAGCCCACACCTCCTGGGGCAACATTAGATGGAAATACACTCTGCTGCGCTTTGAAATGAAACCATCCTATGGATGTTTTTGGTAACTTATATAACAAAAGAATCCCATTTTATTTGGTTGTTTGACTCTTGGATTACTTATTCATTCAATGTATACCCCTTTCTTCTGAAGGAACCCAGCAGGTTCCAGAATGGGCCTTATTGTTACATATGAGCTTCTGCTCCTTTAAGGTGGAAGCAACAGCAATGGACTTTCCTGTGCAGCCCATCACAAATGGTAACCAGCCAGTACATGTTACACACACCACACCACACCACACCACACCACACCCACACCACACCACTATCCTAACTGAGTACACTCACTATCTGTGTAATTTTTAAAAAAGAACTTTGCAAATAAATGGGCTAATTCAATGTGTTGGCAGCAGAACCCTTCTTTGAAGGAAATAATTTATTTTTGAAGAACTGCTTGTGTGAGTAGGGGTGGGGGTTTGATTCACTTAGCTGTGTTACGAAGCTTAGAGAAACCCCCAATCCCAAATCCTCTTACCACTTTCTCAACCTTGCAGGGAAGCCAAGATATGGGTTGTGAAACACCTGAAGGACCAGGACCCACCAACAGCCTGAAGTCTCGCCTGAGAATGAGAAGGGAAGGAGGAGGCACAGTGAGTGCTGAGGAAGCTACTTTTTGGAGACAAGTACCACTGCCAAGGCAATAGTTCACTTATTGAAGCAAAAGGGATCGTTATGTTTAAGGAAATCAAAAATACTCTTTGTCTACTACTCAGATGACTCAGCCATTCTGATGGTTCTTCAAAACTATCAACCCGATTCGAAAAGTTCTAGAGCATATTCAGTAGTCCACCCACAGAGTTCCCTTATGAATCTTGTTTGTAGATTTGAAAACATATAAAAGTATAAAAATTATAATGTTTTGTGGAGCTGTTCACAAAGAGCACTCAGAATGCTTTCTTTTCTTTTTTGCTAGAGAGAAAAGGGAACACCCCAATGGCTTCTCTGTAGAGATTTAAAAGCTATCCTCCATTGTCACACTTTCAAAAATAATGTGGAAACCAAAACACAGACATCCTTCAAGATTCACATGTCTACGAAGTTTGCAATGCAGCTCTCAAGCCAAGTAATGTGCACAGAAATGCTAGGGTGAAGTGCATATACAAATGCATAGGTTAGTGAAAATAAGAAAAAAGCACTAGAATTGTTTGCAAAAAAGATGTATATTTGACAAAACATCATACAGAAATGTGGAGATGAAGAGAAAAGCACACAAAAATGCTGGCAATTTTTCATGAGAATTTTTTTAAAAAACAGTAATTTGCAAAACGCAGCAGAAATGTGGAGAACTGAATTTAAGAAAGAGACAACTAAGATTAACAGATTGTCCCATTCTTTGTATATTTATATCAACTGTATATTTGTATTAATAAATCATGCACAACAAATCCTACCTTTCAGAACCCAAAGTGTTAGAAAAGAAACATTTAACTGCTGAAGGCTCCATATCTGTGTAGAGCTCAATAATGCCTGTAGCTTTTGTCTAGAAAAAGAGAGAATAGGACAGAAATATCAAGTGTTCATCAACCTATCATCCATTTCTTCTATCAGCTACATGAAAGTTTTCTATAGGAAGCTGCCTTATACCAAGTCAGACTGTTGGGTCCATCTAGCTCAGTATTGTCTACACTGATTGGCAACAGCTGTCTAGGGTGATTACAAGCAGGTTTCTCTCCCAGGCGTATGTGGAAACATCAGGGATCAAACCGAAGACCTTCAGCATGCAAAGCAAATGCCACTGTGCAATGGTTCTTCCTACGTAGATCCCAAAGATCTCATTTCAACAGCAGCCACCTAATTAGCTGGCTAGTATAGAAACATGTGTCAGAAAACAGTCTGTGTGAAATCAACCTACAGCTTTCACTGAAAACCTTTCAATTGCATTGAAATGAAGAGCCTTTCTTTGTGCTTTGCCTCTAGGGGCATATTCATATACATATACTAAATATTTAGATATTTACTGTATCTGAATGTAACATTAAAAGGCCAGAAGGAAATGTCATAATATTCTAATATGTACCAGTAAAGCTCAAAACCAACCAAGTGCCCTCAGAAAATGGCCAAATGTTATAATGTTCCTGTCATTTATTGGAACATTGGCCAAGGCTTCCTGCTTCCAATAATACCGATAATTTCCTAGTAAGCTTGAGCTTAACAGAGTGTCCTTGATAAAGTATGATTTTCATCAGTTAAAAGGCTATGTGTACTCATGGCTTGAACTAAATAATAAAACAAGTCTCATGACTGAATTAGTTATGTTGCAACATGAGTTTTCCTCACCTCGGTTCTCTTCCAGGAAATTTGGGGCATTTTCAGATTCAAAATGGTGCTAAGAAAAAAGCTTATAACCGACATTGCAATTGATATTTTAATCGATGGGTCCCGTGTCATCAAGTGATCATTGTTTGGGGTGGCTCTGCAGGGCAACAGAGAGGTTTTTGAAATAATAGCTCCCTTGCAATAGACAAAGCAATTACATATTTCCTCTAATCACAGAAATTTGACTCTTTCCGGGTTTTTCTTCTTTGGAATATACACATATAGAAAATTATACAGGCGGGGGGTGGCAGTATTCTAATTCAAACCCTCTGTGAATTTTGCAGCAGGGATCTGTAGCCAAGTTCTAGGCTCTACTGACAAATTAAAAACAGAAAATCACCAGATTTTACCCACCAAAAAGTTCTTAAAGAACTCAAATGTGAAATTGCTGTTCTTCTAACAAAAATATTTAACTGGTTCCGAAGACCTGTCTCCATGTCTGAGGAATGCAAATGGGCCCAAGTAACACCAACTTTTAAAATGCAATCAAGAGGGGATCTAGGAAGTAACAGGCCAGTTAATAGGTGAAATTAGGTGAAAACCCTTATTAAAAATAGAATTAGCATATAAAAGAGCAAGACTTGTTGAAGTAAAACTAGCATGGCTTTTGCAAGGGTAAGTCTAATAATAATAATAATAATAATTTAGTAGTAGTAGCAGTAGTATTTATACCCCGCCCATCTGGCTGGGTTTCCCCAACCACTCTGGGCGGCTATTCTTTCAGAGTTCTTTGAGAGATTCAAAAAAGTGAATACCAGGAATTACTGAGGGTAAAGACAATTGTAAATGTTTTTAAGACAGTATAGATTAATTTGAACCACACAGCAAAAGCTGCCTTTGCACAGAACCCATTGGTTGGTGTCCTTTATGTCATCAAGTTTCAACTCATCAGAGGGCAGAACTGCTTTGCAGGCCTCTTCTTTTTTTAATCCTTTTTAATTAGTAAGATGGCAAGCAAATTGACAGAGGGATATGGAAACACAGTGAATAATAATAATAAGTGGCAGACACTCATCAGAAACATTGCAGTGTCGATTGGAGTGATGGCTGAACTAGCATTTTGTTCACTGCTTGCATGTTTATCATTCTAATTACAAAGGTGGGTTAATAACACCATCCACTGACTGCCTAACAACCTGAGTCACTTCTGACCTTCCTCCAAAAAAGAGAGTTTGCTTATCTCCTCTCCTGTGTTCCAGGAGTTCTCCTGAATCCCCCAGCCAACTGGAAGGGTGCAGAAATGGGGGGGACCTTGTTGTGCCAGTGGAAGTCCTTGTGTGGGCTTCCATTGGTAGTGTTTGTTAGTTGAATCCTGTCCTATGCTTGGGAGTGCGTGGGGTGTGCCTGGTAAAGTCTCAAAAGCCACAGGAGCTACTAAAGTTTCCAGTTATCGGGGGTGAAGCTTTGGTGTCCTGCACAGCTCCTTGCCACTGTCCTTGATTATACTATGCAGAATTATTGCACAACAGTAACACATTACAGAATTAAGCGAAAAAAGGTTTTATCATTTAAATGCACGTAACTGATGCAGATTAGAATACAGATTTTCTTGGCTCGGAATGAGTTAGCTTGTTGTAGTTTTGCGGAACATGGGCTGCTGTTTGATAGTAAAAGGAAAAATGAGAGCATCAGCATGAACTGACCGGAAATATTTTGCTCCTGATAGCTCATTGAAGAAATGGTGGGAATCATCGAGAGGGAAGAATTCATCTCCTGCTGCTATGATTAGATACTTGGGCTTGTTTATGTATCGTTCGTTATATGCTGGGGATGGAAAAATTAACTGTTTTAGAAATGACCAACATATGGTTCTCAGGTTGCTACTACAGTGGTACCTTGGGTTAAGTACTTAACTTGTTCCAGAGGTCCGTTCTTAACCTGAAACTGTTCTTAACCTGAAGCACCACTTTAGCTGGGGCCTCCAGCTGCCGCCGCACCGTCGGAAAACAATTTCTGTTCTCATCCTAAAGCAAAGTTCTTAACCCGAGGTACTATTTCTGGGTTTGTGGAGTCTGTAACCTGAAGCATATGTAACCTGAAGCGCATGTAACCCAAGGTACCACTGTACCTTGTTTTGTAATAAATCATCATAAAAAGGATAGCAAGACTGCACAGAAGCAATAGAGAATAAGTAGAATGGAGTAAGGACCACAAATCCCTAAAAAGCGGCATACACTTAGGGGGCAGAATGTAAGGATGTGGGCACAGGTGCTGAAATTGCAGCAGTTCTCATATTTGTTTGATTTCCAGAATCAGTCAAGCAAAAGCTGAAGCCTGCAGATTATATAAAATTAATGGCATGGCACAACAGAAACTTATTTTATTTAACAAAATTTGTATACCACTTAATTAAGTGGCTGTTGTAGCTTAACAAAGCCGGTAATTGGCTTATAGAGGAAGAAACGTGGAGAGGCAGAGGAAGAGGGAGTGGAGAAATGAGAGAGGAAGAAGAAAAGGAGTTGGAAGTTTGGAGTGGGGGAAGACAGCAAGGGAGTGAACACTTACTCAAGGCAGGCTGTTGAAGGACAGCATGCAAAAGTGTCTAATCAGTGACCAGCTTGATTGCTTACTTGCTCTACCCACCCTGTCCCACCTCAGGCAAAATAATGGATCTACACCAAAGTGGAAAAGACTTCATTTGATCGAGCCATTCCCTGTTCCTCTGCATAACACCATGTTCTTCCATGCTTGTTACGTGCATTGTAGTGCCACCAAAATTGCCCTTTCCTTCTATTTCTACAAAGCCACTTCCGACCTCGGGAGGAGGTGGTGGTGTTGCGGGCTTCATGCCCTCAACACGTGCGTGGAGGCTGGCTTGCAGCCCCCGCACGATCTGGGGAATCCTGAGGCCGCGTCATCCCCCGGCCAGCCAATCAGCTGGCTCAGGGGGTGTGGCTTGCCTCATTTAAGGCAACCGCGGCCCCGGGATCCCCCTCTTTGGCCCACTCCGTTGCTTTGGTTTCCCACCCGCTCGCCCTTCATGTTCTCCTTCTGACCTTGCTATGGACCTCGGTTGGTTGCAGTTAAGGGAAGGAATTTTTTCTGGTAGGATTTTTTTCCACTTGGCAAATTAGCACAGGCCATTTGGTTTTTTGCCTACCTCGTAGCAAATCGTCACAACTCCTTGGTTTTGGCGGTTAGGCATTGGTAGGGGTATTGTTATGTAGATGTGTTGGCGGGGGGGGGGAGCGGCATCACCTCCCCCAAATATTGAAGGGTAGTCCGATAAAGGATTCCGGGGGGCGTGGCCTCGTCCTAAGCCTGTGGAGGTCAGGGCCTAAAGCGTGCCCCTGAGCGGTGACCCCGGGGGAGTCCCTAGTTGATGTGGATCAGCAGGGCTCCCCCCGCTGGTGCTAACCCTTCCCTGTTCAGCAAACAGGCTGAAGCCGATAGTCGATAGGACCAATGCCTAAGCCAATACCGCTCTTTACCTGTAACCAATAAAGTTGTGGCCAATTTTAGCCCATCAACCTAAGCTTTGGTGTCACGTGTCTTTATTCCTACTGGTGGGAGGCGGGAACTCGCCACACAACTATCCTTTCTTTTGCTACCATATCATTTATCATAGAAATCTGAGAACCTAAGAAGTGCTCACCAAGTGGATCAACATGCGAAGTTAGTATCTTGAACCGTGGAGTGTCCAACTTCTTAGTAATTTTCAGTTCATGTATGTGCCGCCATGCAAATGTCCAGCCACAGTATGCTCGGTATTGATGATGCCAGCTCTGAAGCAAAGCAGCCAGAAGTGAGTTCTCTGTGCACATTAAGACTTTCCATACAGCAAGTGCCAAAGCTTAAGTACTTGAAATCCTGTAGAATGGAGAGTTACTACACACACGTAGCGCATTGCCCTTTGTGCAGTCTTGTTGTTCTTTACTCTTCTTTACTTTACTGTGAAGAAATTGGATTCTCACCTTAATGATATTCAAAAGATCAAATACAAGTGGAGCAAAGGACACAACTCTTTCATCCACAGCTGCCGCAAGCCAGGCAGTCCAGCCACGCTGCCAAAAAGAGACAAAAGAATGAGGTTGCAAAGGTGCACTGGGAACGAGAAGAAAACAAGGAGGATAATGCAACTGATGAGTTACATACATGGAAAGCAAAGCAGCACAGACCTTCATACCTACCTTGGAACCACCTGTCAACATGAACTTGGCAATGCTCATCTTTCCAGCAGATTCTTTCTGTAAGAACGCTGTTATGGTGTCCATGGCCCGCACAGTGGCCTGAAGATAAGACAAAAGGATTACAGCCTCTGGAATGCAAAGGACATACTTGCAAAGAGTCTGAGGATACTTTATTGTTAGAATGGCATAGTCACAATGCCATCACAAGAAGGTTTGTCTTCAGAGCTTTAACAGGGGCGCCCTATATTCTGCAAAGGCAATACTGAGGTTATACACAGTGTGCTGACGTAAGGATCAGCACTCTTCACCTCACCGATATTTTTTACAAATCCTTCTCCTAGAAACAAAATGAATTAATTTCACCCTCTGATATATTCTGTGTTTAGTTCTTTGCAACACTGTGCTCATTCATCAGGTCTCAAGCAGAATGTGCACATAATCCCTCAACGAAGAGGGAATTGTGCAGAATTTGTGATCATCATACATAATTTCCAGCAAGGCCAGGAAAATGTTCATATATCGAGTGAATTTTGTATATCACTGGCAATTATACATAATCCCTAATAGGCTTTGCAGAATGTTCATATCTTCAGCTAAATTTTGAACATTATCTGGCCATTATGCATAATTCCAAACAGGCCGTTGAAAATGTATGTATCTTGACTTCATTTTGCACATTTTCTGGGCATATGTAGATTCTCTAGTCTTATATGCATAGTCTCCATGAAACATGCCTTTTTTCCTATTTCCTGTTCAGAACTGTACAACCTGCACTTCCCAGGCTGCTTCTGGGCCAGTGCCTAATCTTACATGGTTGACAGTATACCTTCCCATGGCTCAGCCAAGCAGTAGGGAAAATGGGGGGGGGGGGGGCGCCTTAGAATAAAGATCAACTTTATTCTGGAGTCCGGCACCCTTTTTCACCACTCTCAATTGTTCCCCAGTCAGCTGAGCAGCACAAGGGGGACTCTCCTCACTCCTACCCTCCCTCCCAACCCCCGCCCGCAATTCCTCTAAAGAATGATCCCATGCTTCTATTAAGCTTTTTCTTAAAGCTTAAGAAACCTTTAAAATAACTCTTCTAGCATTACTGCATTGATGGGAACAAGCAGAACATGTTCCTGAATGTTGGCAGTGCCTGTCCACCAATCCAGAAAGAAGGAAGAAGCCAGAGTTACCTTGACCATTGGGAACTGAATCAGCACATCTGGCTGTGCCATCTTGTCAATTATGAACTTCCGCCAAGAACAAAAAACAGCATAATCTTCAATGCCATTCTTGCATTCTTGCATAGGGATTTTCTAGAAGCAAAACAGATCGAAGTTTTTGGTTGAGGCCTCCCATCTGGTCCCCTAGAACAGCATGATAGGCCTGTCCTAGTTCTCCTACCAGGTGGAATGAGAACTGCCATGATCTATTACTCTAGCATAGCAATGTGTTCGTTCAGTTCTGTCACAGGTTGAGTGATTCTGCTTGACAGAATGAGGATCAATACATCAAAAGTGAAATACAAATGTTTTCTTTGGAAAACAATACCAGTGAGGGATAAGGGAGAAATTCAAACCAGCTTGCGTTTTAGCGTGAGTGTCCCTCATTTGTGTTGTCTGAAGCAGTATGTGAAATGAAACACACCTGTCCACGCAGATTTCACGATGCAGTATGCCAGCAAAATAATGCACACACAAATGTGCATGTGCTATTCTCTTTGTTTATTTTTGCATTCTTGTTTATTTTTGCATATCCTTCAATGCATGTAGCAAGGCAATTTACAAACATGTAGCTGCTTTAAAAACCCATACAAAATAAGAACAGCCTGGTGATAAATTTGAGAACAATTCAACATAAACCATCTATGGCAGAGACTATTTCATCCAGCTGGGAAAGTGTATCTAAACAAAAATGTCTTCCATTGCTTGTGGAAGGTTCAAAGAGCGGGTGTGTGCTGTATCCCAGCAGGAATTCTGTTCCACAGAGCAGGGACAGCTCACTATCTGCACTTTCTACAAACTATTGGAGACATTTTTGTTCCAACAGCTTTTCCCCGTTGGATGAATCGGTCTTTAGCTATGGGTGTCTATTTTGGACTGGTGTGTGCATATGTTTAAAATATATCCCCTGCTTATTGTGTTGTTTTTGTTTTTTACCTGGTTTATTGTAAATCGCCTAGAGGTATGTGTGTGGAAGGAAACTAATAATAAGTAAATGATGTATTAGGAAAAAATAACATCTAAAATGCGTAATATTAGGGGAAGTGCTTGCAAAAATGTGTACATTAGGGGAAATTACACACACAAAATGTGCTTATTAGGAGAAATTTTCCTAAAATAGTGATGAAACTTCACAAGCCCCTAAAAGAATTCCATAGGCGGGTGCATAATTGTGGAGAACTGAACTTTAGATTTGATTGAGTGGGTGGGTGGATGAGAAACAGAGAGAAATCAAAACTGTCAGATGTGAACATCCTTACACCCAATCAATTCATTCTGTGGACACACATAAGAGTATGAAAGAGTGTGGGAAGAGCACTTACGTCGTAGGTAATTGGCTGGTTTGGGATCTGCCTCAAAATAGCTGTGCAACTTCAGAGACAAAGCGAAGTATTAGTCATTAGTATCTGTTCTGCAATGGCTGTGAAAGTGCTTCATGCTTTTTTGAAAATAACATCAACACAAGCAAATACGCTCTATGATTGACAGGCAATGATGCCAAAGGAACCAGAGCCAACAGCTCTGGGTGGCTTTGGGGCCAGTCATAAAATTTGCTAAAATCAAGACACACTATTACAGCAGTTCAGAGAAGAGCAAACTGAAATTAATTTCCTGTTCTTTTGCTGCCATTTTCATTAACAGTAAATCATGGTCATAGTTTCTTAAATGATTTGAATGCCCTATCTGAGTATGTGTGACAAAGAGTTCAAGAAACATCTTGGTCATAATTTGTACATATGTACTGGGGAGCTGAGAGGCAGATAACCCAAGAAATAAGCATAAATAAACTTTCTTGAATACAGTGAATTGGATTAGATTACCATTAAACATCTGCTTCACAGTTCTCTATTCTAGTAGGGCTACTAATTTCTTTAACAGTGTTAATAATAATTATAATAATAATTTATTATTTATACCCTGCCCATCTGGCTGGGCCTCCCCAGTCACTCTGGGCGGCTTCCATAGAAAGCAAAAATACAATAAAATATCACACGTTAAAAACTTCCCTGAACAAAGCAGAGTTGATGTCATAATCATTTCTCAGTGATTCTTCCGGCTACTTACAACCCAGCAGATTTTGCTGTCATAATGGCTTCATCAACCCTTAAGTCCATGGGTTGAGGGACATCATCATTTCTTCCATTCCCAATCATCAGCAAACACAAGCTTGTCATTTTGGGGTTTCGGGGGACAACAATGGTCAGTTCATGCCACCAAACTGTTGCATCCACTTCAGATTCTGAATGGATACACAGAAACATAACTGGTATTTATCTAATAGTAGAGAAATCACACACACAGGGTTAGGACATATGAAGCGAAAGGAAGGTCACCAGCCCCCCCCCCCCAATTTGGGCAGGGATGTTGTTAGACTCCAAATCCCATCAACCCCATGAATCGTAGCTCAAAAAATGGAGCACGGAAGGAAGGGAAATGGAAAGGGATGTTGAGCCACTCCTGCAGATAACAGTAAGAACAATGTACTGATTCACACGGGAATCTGCACCAAAAGAACCATGCACTAAGTAAAAAAAGAGTCATCATAAAAGCAGTCAGGAAAATCCCCTGATAAAGGGTCAGTATGACTGGAGGTTGGGGCATGTATCTTGTTCATCATGCTCAAGCAAGATGCAGCAATATGTGAAAACATTTCACGTTGGATTGGGCTCTGAAGTGAACAATTCCTTGTGGGCAGATTTTGGAAGTGTCTGGGATATGGAGAAATTTGGTAGGAGAATGCTGCTGGCCCAAGAAAGTCAAATGACCCAACACAAACCTTTGCATTAATTAAAGCTTAGCTCCCAATTGCCCTGCAGTTGATCTGTAGATGGTGGATCATTTCTTCTTCATTACATTCTCAGACAGGTCAACTTCACCCTTTTATCAGACCTTGACCTTACAAAGTTTTCTAATTCCAACCTTAATAATTTGTGCGAATTAACCACTTTAAAGAGATTCTACTTCCTGCTTGGACCTATGTCTTGAGCTCTGCCTCAGAACTATGTTTTCCCCAAAGGCTGGGGAAGTGGCCATGCTCCCTTTTCTAGCCAGCCACAGGGAGACTAGGCCTGTGGCTCCTCCTCCTCACGTGTCCATACTTCCCACAGAGCAGATCACACTCATCTAGAAGCCTCCACATCACGTTAGGCTTCCTTCCCACTCTTTCTCATCCTCCTCAAATGAAAAGGGCAAGCGAAAAACTGCCATTCTCTGCTCTCACCATCCAGCCACTTCAGGGAGGTCATGTTGAGGGTATAGATGGTGACATCTGGCCTGTCCTCCTTGTTCTTGAGGGTGTAGCTGTAGTGAGGGTCCTGCTGCTTGACGTAGTCATCCAGGGCCTTCTGCTTCACCATCCATCCTGAGGGCAGGCAAGTGGTCAATAGGAGAAGGGAGACAGCAACATACATAGTCCAGTCACTTGACTGTGTCCCGCTGGCAGTTGTCCCAGTTGCTTCACATCACACTAACCAACAGGTAGGTTGGCAGCGCACACCAGAGCTTTTCTACAGAGCAGTTCCCTCTATAAATGTTACAATAGGCTTTCCCTGTAGTTATAAAGGTCACTGAGCATGGAAGGCCCCACATGGAAGGAATCACATGCTCAGGGCAGCTCTTATGCAGATGGAAATGTGCCAGTTGTTCTTCAGTGACGTCCAGTCACAAGGCTCCCTCCCAGCCACATCATCAAATTGAAGCCACTGGGTGCTCTGCTATACCTGAAGGATGGGTTCAGGCCTGGACTGGCACATGTTGACAAGCAGCACCCTGCCTCTTCCCTTTTTCATTCCTGCCATTGCCTGAAGCAATGCAGAAGCAAATGCCCTTTTGTAATGGGCTTCCTTGCAGGCTTACTCTCAGATATTTAGAGTTAGTAAGAGAGGTACATTGTTTTGCATGGGTACAGTGTGTATAATCTCAATGCAAGGCATTATGAACTATCGAAATCTGCTGTTTGTATATGTGTTTGTGTACGGGGGGCATAGGTGGTAAATTTTACTGCCTGTCCTTGAGCCCACACTATTTAGGGACAGTGAGTTGTATTCCAGTCCTGGTGTTCACTCTATCTAGAGCTCATTCAAATGTGAATTTAGAAACAAAAACCCTCAAGCAACTTGTTCACAATGATTCAAACTGTTCTCTGACTTAGAAAGTGTTTATTTTATTTTCATTATTTAAATTTTTTCTTTCGTAAGTATCCCTCAAAGTAAAATATTTCAGAAGTGATCTGGATGTTGTCCTTGACAGTACTGAAAACATGGTTCCACTGGGCTGAAGAAGAGACACGTCAGCATAAAAATACAAAACTGCATGTACCATAACGTCAGCACACCCTGTTAAATGTTGCTATAAATGAATTAAATTTCCGGTGTTTTTTGTATTTAATCTAACATGATGACTGAAACAGGGTAGGTTCATTTAGTAGCTTATTAGGCATAACATGCCTTTGTTTCTTGTTTCCTGGAACTTTTCTTAATTTTCTCTTCCTGATCAGGATTCTATTGTTCTGTTGTTTGGCAGAATATCTGTTCCTACTCTAAGCAAATAATGCTGTTGCCACCCTTTGTTTCTTGGAAGTGTGCGCTAACAAGACATTTCCTTTGAGCTATCAAAGACAAGGCTTTCGAGCAATGCCCAAAAGTGAACATGAAATGCCTTAGGTGAGACTCCCAGGTTCTTTGTGTTTTCTAATGTGAAGTCGCCACAATACTTGCTGTTTAAATTGTTTTATCATTCGAGAGGAGAAATCATTTTGGTTATCCAACAGTATAAGTAGCCATCTTTTTTTCCTTTTTCTTGAGGTGTGTGTTGGGAAAATCAGAATGATTAGTACAATGAAACTGCCTTTGCCATTCCCTGGATAGAAACTTGGGGAGGATTCCAGCAGCATGAGCTGGAGCCCCAGCACCCCTGCTGAGTGTTGCACCAGCTTTCCATAGCAGTGTACCCTTGCAGCCTGCATATGGAAATGTGGCTGGGATTGTGGGAATTTCTGAGATATATACTTATGTGTTGTTGAACCCAGGCACACCGATTTCCTTCCTTTGTGCAGCACAACCCAGGGCCCTGTATGATTCAGCAAGACTGTGCAGCAATAGGGCTGCAGAATTATTGTCTTTCAGTTCCTCCCCTGTTCTCAGCTGCTCCATGAATTCCAGCATGGAATTCACATTTTTAGTAGTGGCAGTAGCTTAGGGCCAAATTCACAAGTGCAGGGTCCTTTTCTGATAGTCGCAGCCATGCCCTCTCACAGCCACACCATCTTTTAAGAATATGCAGTAAAAATGACCTTCCAGTCTCTTTGCTTGGAATTCTGTTTAGCACAAATACACTGGGAAGCTCACCTGCATAAATGCCATTGCAATGATTAAGAGCAACAAAAGAGGGCAGTGGTGCTCCTATTTCATTTTAATAGGCTTCTGCAAGGTGATTTCTACCTTTAGTCACCACAACCGCATGTATGAAAGAAACTCCATAAATCCAATTTATTTAGCCTAAACAAAACTAATAGGTACAACTGAATGACAGCATTTACAACACAGATAGGCATTGTTCCTTTCATTGTGATAGGCTAATAGCTGAACTAACTACACACCCTAAGAATTCAATTTCTTTGCTGTACCATGCTATGAATTGCAGTGAAGGGGATGCAGTCATAAAACATATATTTGAGAGTCTCACTGAAACCTGTTACTCTATGCTTGAGACAGGAAAAGTGTTAAGAATTGCTAATGCTATGATTTAAATTTATATCTCACTATTCGCATACAAGATAGCTCATAACCTGCTCATGATTTCAAACATTATTCCAATGCAAACACCATTGAAATGAACTGGATTCAAAAACAGTGTCCAGTAGATCCTGGACACAGTAGATCATTCTCAGGAGTAGTTGTAGACATTTCTGCTATTGAAATAGCCTTGCAGTAAATGGGTCGCTACCACCACACAGATCTATCAGGTCAGTAACAGATATCCCAAACAAACGATTACTAGCTCTTTCTCTCAAGTAATATTCTAAGTTACTGTTGTGCAAGTGTTTCCTCTGCTCATGTCTGCAATGCCAACATCAACAAATGCTCTGCCTCATATCTGTGCTTCAGGATGATCTAGAAGTGCACTCACATAAAATACAAAAGTGGTTTTTGACATGTTCACAACATGTAATAAGAAAAAGACATGCCCGGGGTTTGCTATCATCACTCCATACATGCTCAGGGAGCAATGTGTCCTGGCATACTCAGAAACATCATCACCATAATCACAAATGTCATTCTTGACGGCTGAACTGAAAAGAGATTCAAAGCCTAACACTTTGCAAAGCTCCGGTCCAAATCAAACATGGACTTTGTTGTGTGTATATGTCTGGAGAGGACGCTGCCATCTTCTCTCTAAACTGCCACATTTGTGACATCACTGGGTGCCCTTCCCTCTGCCATCATTCATCTTTGCCTGCACTGGAACGCCAGGCAGTAAGCGTCACAGGCTCCTACACTTCCGCTGCCCACCATCAGGCTCAGTGCCAACTCTCTGCTTGGGCAAATAGCAACAGGCAAGTGCTGGTGCCCCTGTTTCTTGCACCATGTCACCTGGGTGGGCACGATGCATTGGCACTCCTTCCTGAGGGCACACGTGGTTTACACACAGTCCTGCCTGTGGCAGAAGCACTTGTGGCCCGTCTGCACCAACACCATGCTGTCTTTGCGGCCGCAGGTGCACTTCGACAAGCGTGGATAGCATACAATGCGCTCCAGCACTGCTGCTGCCTGAGAGTAACAGCTTATAGTAGGCGACTGCCACAACAACAGCAGAAGCCTCTGCATTGCATGCAAAAAAGCTAGTCAAGCGGTGGAAAAAGGGCAGCAGAGGGACCCACCAAGGGGACAGGCAGAGCCTGGAAAGGGGGCAGTTAGGTGAGAAAGCACCCAGTGTCAGGTTTCTAGGATGCTACAACAGAGTTCCTGAAAAAGCAAGGAGCCAGTGACCCCCATACCCCTGGACAATTCCCCCCTGCACAGCAGGTACAGTTTACTGTTTAAATTTGCACACTCATGCAGTCTCTTTAAGGCATCCCACATACTCCAGTCAGCCAGTCATTTCCCACAACCAGGGCGATCACCGCCTTCGCTCACCTGTTCCTTTTTGTCCCCATTTTCAAGGTTATCGGCAGGCCTATCTGCATTCGCCGCTTCCCACAGGTCATCCTTGAACGTGTCGCTTGAACTCCCATTGTTCGGCTTTGCCAATCCCTCGTTTAAGATCTGAGCCGCTTGCCATATTAACCTCCAGAAGCCTCCTCTGCTTTGGGCCTACTTTCTTTTCCTCTCTGAGTTTACAATAACAGTGCTTCTGGGCCCATGAGCTGTTAGCAGAGTTAACTTGAGTAACACAGGGGGAGTCTGGAGAGAAAAGAAACTAACCATGCTTTACTGGGCAAACTGAACAGGAACGGTACATAACTTGAAGAGAAACTTATTTACAGGCCTAGTTGAGAGTGTTAGGATATAGTTCTGTTCCATCAGGGCCTGCCTGATGCCCCCATCTCCCCAGCAGTATCCCAACAGAGAGAAGGGAGGCCTATTCAACCACAAGTCCTGGGATGAACCTCCTTCAGACCTAATTTTCCTTCCAACTCCTTCACCTGTGGAAAACATCAACTGGTTTCTAGGTAACCCACACCTCTTTTATAACTGCCAGCAGAAATTGCCCTTTGGCTATTGATAGATTTACCTATCTGTTGTGGTTTCAACACCTTCCTTGCCTGAAGCCTATCGTTTCGCATAATCAGAGGAGGTACCATAGAATGGTGGCGCCCTATGTGTGTTTCTTAAGAAGTCCTACTATAATCAGGAGCAGTAACTCTCCACAGGTGTGTGTATAGGATTGTAGATGGATGTTTTATTTGGGCAAAGACGGTTGCATGAGGGATGGGGAGCTCCAGCCCTTTCTATGCCTTAAGCAGGTATTCCCCCCCCCCGCCCCCCCGCAACTGAGTTGCCTCCTGGTGCTATTTCTCCCCTCTCCTTCAGCTTCTATTTAGAGCCCCAGAAAGGGATGAAGGACAATATTTTTCTCAAGTCTGCCTTGATACTGCGTTGCAAAACAATACCTGCATCCCCTCCAACATGTCGAGGCATGTGTGTCTTCCGGGGCCACTATTTGATTCTGGAGGCAGTTGACCTGGTTTACATTACTGAATAAGCCCAATGACATAGAAGGGGTTGCATTTTGTTATAACTGTGCAATTGTTGGCCTTGAACATCACTTGTTAGAAGAACAGGTCACGGGTTTAACTTAATAACTAATAAGTTTAAATATATCTCTGTTTTAAGTATTTCTATTGGATCAGGGTCATCCTGTGTGATGGATATGTATGTATATTTTAATGAGTGAAAGATTCTGAGTTCAGGGCAGGGAGGGGAGTGTGTGTGTATGAACCTAATAGTGTTTAGCTTATTTTTTAGTTGCTATTTTCTTATATGAACTATAGCTGACTCTTCCTCATCCTTTATTATTTACCAAGTGAACTGAATAGCGCTAAGAGGACTTTGAATTTAATTTAATTGGAAGTATAATTTGGCTCAGGACACGGAGCAATGGATCCAAACTACAAGAAAGAAGATTCCACCTAAACATTAGGAAGAACTTCCTGACAGTAAGAGCTGTTCGACAGTGGAATTTGCTGCCAAGGAGTGTGGTGGAGTCTCCTTCTTTGGAGGTCTTTAAGCAGAGGCTTGACAACCATATGTCAGGAGTGCTCTGATAGTGTTTCCTGCTTGGCAGGGGGTTGGACTCGATGGCCCTTGTGGTCTCTTCCAACTCTATGATTCTATGATAATTGCTCATATACCTGCCAAGGAACTGATAAGGTTCTTTATTGAGTCATCTGCAGTTCGACGGATGGTTCTTCCCAGGCTGAGAGGGGAAATGGTGACAACAGGTTATTTACTGGGACAGAGTGACTTTTGCAACCATTGTTAAAAGTTGCAAACAACAAAGCATGGGATGGAGCAATGAAGAAATTTCTGGAACAACAACGGGATATCAGCTCTGCCCAAGGCATGATGGATAACAGCAACAACCACGGGAAAGAAAGACATAACATCTTACAAGGGCAGGAAAAAACTCTATGGACAGAACAATTGCCACACACAGGAAGAACAAGAATATAGTTTGAGTTCCTCACTTGTAGTTTTATAAATAATTTAATGTGTCAACATGAATAGAAGTTATTAATACTGCAGCTGTTGTATAAGAGATTATTATTATGACTGGAATGTAATTCCTTCCAGTAGCACCTTAAAGACCAACTAAGTCAGTTCTTGGTATGAGCTTTCGTGTGCATGCATACTTCTTCAGATACACACGAAAAGCTCATACCAAGAACTGACTTAGTTGGTCTTTAAGGTGCTACTGGAAGGAATTTGTTTTGTTTTGACTATGGCAGACCAACACGGCTACCTATCTGTAACTGGAATGTAATTGAAATTAATAAGATTTTGGAATGCAGAAATAAAGAAAATAATCAAACCATAAAATCTAGCATGTGGGAGGCCACTTCATCTAAATTATCTAATTTGGTATTTGAATGATTGTTATTAATAACTGAATTATAAATTGGTATTGTTGTATTATTGGACTGTAACTGAAAACTAATTAAAAAATTCTTACAATGTCCAGGTGTTATGCTCAACTTAAATTTCCCTTAACATAAACACTGTTGGGACTGGCACTGAGTGATCAGGAAAGGGATCTTGATGTTCAGTGGGTAGAGCATGAGACTCAAGCCCCACGTTGGGTGAATGTTTCCTGCATTGCTGGGGGTGGACTAAATTATCCTCGTAGTCCCATGCAGCTCGACAAGTCTGCAGTTCTGTGGTGGACAACTCAATGAAAATGTTGAGAAAATATGCTGCAGCTGTGAAAAAAAATGATTTCCATTCTAGGAATTGTTAGGGAAGGGATCAAATCTGAAATTGATCATAATCCTGTACAAATCTAGAGGAATACTGTACCTGTTGGTCACTGGCCACACTTCAAACATGATATTTTAGAGCTGAAAAAGGTACAAAAAAGCTAGGGAACGTGAAAAGTGTATATAAATTATGGGTGGTGTGGAGCCACCCATAATTTATATACTTTAATTTGTGTATTTTTAATTTTTAATTTATATATTTCAAAGGGAATTTGTAAAGTCATGGAGGATAAGGGTGTCAATGGCTTCTAGTCACAGGGCAGGATGCTGGACTTGATAGATCTTTGGTCTCATTCAGCAGGACTCTCCTTATGTTCTTACAGCCATAGTAGTTAATGGGGATTCCCTTCCCCCCATATGATACAGGTCTTGAAGAATGCTGAACAGGCAAAGTAAAAGGAGACTGGAGTACCACAACTTCAGGGGGTGGGAAGTACTTGCTTCCAAGTAGTATTGCAAAACATTTCCCTCTCCGTCTTAAAAGCCAGGTTTGAATCATGTAATCTGGAGATAGCGTGCTACAATTTTGCAACCCACTTTCCCCAAAATTGTTTAGGTGGGGATGACCCCATGGTGCAAGTGGGACAGAGCACACACTGGCTCCAGCTTGGCTTTACCCTTGAAATGATGAGTGGGAAGGTGCGTTGTGACTGGAAACCAATGTAGAATAACTTGCACATTTCCTCCTCTGCATAAATGCCATCCTGGCCTCTCCCTGCTATGCAACTTGTGTAAGTACTGGAAAAACTCGTTGTGGCATTCATAGAGAGAACAGCTCTAGATAAAAGCTATGGTAGAGACCACTAAGCCTTGTGGAGCTTTTCTGCTGGGAGCAGCTGTGATCTAAAGCGGGACAATGGCTGCCAGCTGGACAAAAGGCAGGTACCTCTTTCAAGGCAACTATACCTGCTTGACCATGTATGCTGCGCTCTCTCTCCTCCTCCTGGCAGCCTGCCTGCCCTCTGGATGGGCACAGACGGCCCTGGATGACTACGTCAAGCAATATGACCCTCACTACAACTACACTGTCACAAAGAAGGAAGACAGGCCTGGCGTCACCCTCTACACCCTCAACATGACCTCCCTGAAGTGGCTGAATGGTGAGCGGTATTTTTGAAATATAGAGGAAGGTATTTCTTCAGTGCCCTTTTCCTTTGAGGAGAAAGAGAGTGAGAGAGCAGGGAGCCTAAACTGGAGAGTTGGCTGCTGGGTGGGTGTAAGAAAACATGAAGAGCAGCAGGTACTAGTCAGGTCTCCTGTGGCTGGCTATGAAAGGGAGAAAGGCCACTGCCACTTTCCAACCTGAATCAATCCCAAAACCGAAAGCAAGAAATGCAAAGTACCGTATTTTTCTGTGTACAAGATGATGTCCTCCTAAAATTGGGGGTTATATAGTGCTGAAAAAATTGGGGGTTGTCTTATACATGGATTTATATGGTAGGTCCCCAGATATCAATTCCACCTTTGAAATTCCAGTAATGTCTAGGAAAATCCAGACATATGGAAGCCCTACCTCAATAAATACAATTTTTTGAAAACAATGGTTGATTGGATAATTGTACTGTAACATTTGGATGTGTGCGAATTTCAAAGGATGCCTGTGTTTTGGTTCTCTTAATGTTTCAGAGGAAAAGAATTTGAAAGATTTGCCTTTAAATGGCACCAGAATTAAAATTCTCCCCCACCCCCTGGTGCTGACAGAAGTTAACAGCACCTGAAATGGGAAGATGTTGGCTTAATTCAGGGTTGGGGAACCTGTGGCCCAGCAGATGTTGCTGAATTCTCGTCAACCCTGACCACTGGCTGGTTTGGGCTTCTGGGAGCTGGAGTTCAACAGCATCTGAAGAGCTACAAGTTCTCCATCACTGCCCTAAGTGATTTGATCTGTGTCAAGGAGAGTCCAGTGCCCTTCCTTTCACTTCCTAAATGCCAACTCTTTCTTACCCTTAAGGGACGTGGGTGGTGCTGTGGGTTAAACCACAGAGCCTAGGACTTGCCGATCAGAAGGTCAGCGGTTTGAATCCCCGCGACGGGGTGAGCTCCCGTTGCCCGGTCCCAGCTCCTGCCAACCTAGCAGTTCAAAAGCACGTCAAAGTGCAAGTAGATAAATAGGCACCGCTCTGGCGGGAAGGTAAATGGTGTTTCCGTGCGCTGCTCTGGTTCGCCAGAAGTGCTTAGTCATGCTGGCCACATGACCCGGAAGCTGTACGCCGGCTCCCTCGGCCAATAAAGCGAGATGAGCGCCGCAACCCCAGAGTCGGCTACGACTGGACCTAATGGTCAGGGGTCCCTTTACCTTTATCTTTACCTTCTTACCCTCAGGTAGGTAGCTGTGTTGGTCTGACACAGAAAAAATATATATATCTATATCTATATTTCGAATGTATTTCGAAGGAAGAGTGGAAGACAAATGCCCTGATGAATAAATTCTGTGTATCTCTTTTCAGAGTCTGAAGTGGATAGGCCAATTTGGTGGCATGAGCTGTTCATTGCTATGTCAAATGAACAAAAACTGAAGGACTCGTGTTTGCTAATCATTGGGAATGGAAGAAATGATGCATCTAATACTATCATAGATTTTAGCGTTGGCGATATCATCAATCTAGCAAAATCCACTGGGTCGTAAGTAATTGGTGGGATCTCTGAGTAATGAATATGGCACCAGCTCTGCTCTGTTAAAACTGCTAAGGGGATTAGCAGCCCTGCAAAGGTAGAGAACTGTGAGGTAGTGAGGTAGACATACTTGATGGAGGGAGGCCCTGCAGAAAATACTTTTCCTGTTGGGGAATGAGGGTTGGAATTAGGGTTGCACATCATATTTGGACAATCCTCAAGCTGAAGTGGAATACCTGGAAGGATTTGGGGCTTGTTTGAAGTAAGGCAAGATTTGTATGAGGCAGCTCAAATGATTACGGGCTGCTAAGTTTTTTTTATGTAAGATTTATCACTGACTGGATATCAAAAGAGACACACAGCCAGGAAGTCTCACCTAAACAATTTCATTCTAAACCACTGCCCTGGCAATCCAGACATAAAACAACAAGCATGTAGTGAAAGGTAAATTAAATGTCTAGCTGTGTGTCCCATCCAAGAGTGGGGGAGGGGGCAGCAGGATCTGCTTTGCCAGTGTGTTCCCTGTGAAATAGCACCCAGCAGTATTGAACCTTATCCTGACCATTGGATGAGCAGTGTTGAATCCTGCTGACTTCAGGGGTCTGCTTCAGCAGTGCATTCCCCATAGGGGAAATGGCCCCACAAGCCAACTTGGACCCCCTGGCAGGCCAAGACTTGTTCCAAAATATACCATATAAGGAATAACATCAGCATGGGGATTGGGTGGAGGAGGAGTTCACGTGCTTCACAAAAGTTGCACAGGCAGTAAAACTATGCTTACTTATATAGTGGTGAAAGTTCCTAAATCATTGGTATAGGAACCCAAGAGTGGCTGCTGAGAACCATGTATTCTTAGCTGGGGCAACCAGCTCAAACCTCTTAAAACCTCACACTGAGCTCAGGAAGACTGCAGGAGAACAAAGCTTGATTTCTGGGTTCCTCCCAAGGTGAGAGGAAGTTGGCATAGCTAAGCCTGGAAGGGCAGCTTGCTCTATGGTTTTAACCCCTTCATGCATTAATTAGACTTGAGCATGTTGGTTATATGAGACTGCTTATCTCACATACACCAGTGGTGTTTTATGTTTGCAACCTGTGAGTGTTATTGTAGGAGAAAATACTGAGTTCTAACTAATAAAGCAGCCGGAAACAAAAATGGCCTAAAGGCAATCTAATGCAACTCACTGTATTCAAGACAGTTTCTCTATGCTCCAGAGTCACATCTTAGTTCATCTTCCTTCCAGCCTCCCAATAAATATATATAAAAGGTTATATTGCTTGAATTCTCTCTTTGTCTTGATTTTATGATTGATCTTATTATTGCTCCAAAGCTGCCCAGAGCTGTTGACTCTGGTCTCTTTGGCATCATTGCCTGTAGATCGCAGAGGACATTTACTGCTGATGGCTAATATTTGTTTTGTCTCTGAAGCTGTGCAGCGCTTTTGGGTCAGATTCCCAACTACCCAATCACCTACAAGGTAAGTCCTCTAGGATCTTTGCCATGATGGGAACTTCCCACACTCACTTTCACACTCATGTAGGAGTTGGGAGTCAGTTGGGTGAGTGGAACTGGGGAAACGGGGGGGGGGGGAGGGGAGTTCTTGGGTGTCATATTTTCCCACTGGAAACTTCCACTACAGATTTTCTTCCCCCAATTTCACTCTAATGAGGGAAGTGTTTACTTTCTCAGAGCAAAATCCAGCAGAAATCTTCAGTGTGTCCAATAACCTTTCTTCATAAGCAAATTACATTACATAATCTGTGAAGAATTAACCATCTCTTTCATAGAAGTGGTTCAAAATACTAGAATTAAAATGTGGGAGCCAAGTCATGTGGTGCTCACCTCCTTAGAGAAGGTGAAAGCAGCAGGAGCCTGCTCTCCAGATACTTACTGGAGCCATGGACTCCTACTGCATTCCCAGTGGGTTATACACGGGGCAACTGTTCTTATCACTCCTTATCACTAAGAACAATCCTGGCCTGTGGATGTCAGAGCCTGATTGGATGAGGAGGTGAGCTGGGAGCCTCCCCAAGAGCCTCCCAGGGAGGGCTCCGGAGATGGACTGGAAGTCAATGGAACAGAATTATCCATTGATGTAATGGATCTATTTTCCCCTTTCCTTTTTCTTATCCTTCAGTTCCGTATTTTGTAGTTTTATAAATTTATAAATTTTGTAGTTTTATAAATTCATAAATAAAAATTAAAAAACAAAACAAAACAAACCGAATCTATCTTTCATCTATTTTTCTTCTAGAAAATCCCTATAAAAAGATGTAAGAAGAGCTCTGAAAATGCTGCAGTTGTTTGTTCATGGTGGAAGTTCATGAACGACGAGAGTGAGCCGCCACACGTGCTGATTCAGTTTCCAATGGTCAAGGTAACTCTGGCTTTCTGTACTGGCTGCCATCATTCTGGGAAATATTCTTTATTGTTTCCAGAATCCCCTGAATGCTGGCAGAGCTGCTGTAACATTTGCAAAGCACATATGCCTCATTTTTTATTTTTTTTAATCTGCTTGCAAATCACAGAACCTAGAAGGAGGCAAGGTGAGGTGGCGGCCTCAGGCAACAGATCTGGATGCAAAGAGTACATGACTTGTTGCCTCCTCCTATGTGGCTGCGCCTTCTCCTCTGCAGGTGCACCCTGCCTCCTCTGCTACAGATGCACTGCTGCCACCACATTCATGCCCCATATAAACCGCCCCAGACTCTGCGTTCATCAGCTGAGGCCATTCTTTATGTGTTCCCTCCATGTGAACGAGAACGGGTCTTTATTGTAGTGGCTCCCTGTTTGTGGAATTCTCTCCTCATTTAGACTACCCTGGGGCTTTCACTACATATATTTAAGTGCCAGGCAAAAGCTTTCCTCTATAACCAGGCCTTTGACCTTTAACTATTTGGGACTTTTTAGAGGTTGGTGGGATGTTCTTAATTTATTTTTCTTTCCTCTTGCCTTTAAGGTAATTATGTGGGGTTTATTGTCTATTGGTTGGTTTGTAAGTTGATCAGGGTTGCCCTGGGCAAGATAAAGCAACTAACCAATTTAGTACATAATAATAAAAAACGTTAAAGGCATGAAGACCTGACACCTTTTGAAGGCACTTTAATTCTGTCATACTAATAGACGGATAGGGACATTGGTGGCACTGTGGGTTAAACCACAGAGCCTAGGGCTTGCCGATCAGAAGGTTGGCAGTTCAAATCCCCGCGACGGGGTGAGCTCCCGTTGCTTGGTCCCTGCTCCTGCCAACCTAGCAGTTTGAAAGCACGAAGTGCAAGTAGATAAATAGGTACCACTCCGGCGGGATGGTAAACGGCGTTTCCGTGTGCTGCTCTGGTTCTCCAGAAGCAGCTTAGTCATGCTGGCCACATGACCCAGAAGCTGTACACTGGCTCCCTCGGCCAGTAAAGCGAGATGAGCGCCACAACCCCAGAGTTGTCCGCAACTGGACCTAATGTTCAGGGGTCCCTTTACCTTTAATAGAGGGATATAGCTGAACCCAATCCAACCATCTTCTTTGAACTCCAGAGACTATAATCCTCTTCTCTTGTGTGCAGGCAGCTGTGCGTGGCATGGACACTGTAACAGATTTAATGCTGAAAGAATCCGGTGGAACGGTGAAGATCAAAAAGTTCACATTGACTGGTGTTTCCAAGGTAGGTATGAACAGCAGGTCTTTTCCTGTACCCCAATATTAACCCTATGCATTCTCACCCCCATTTCATCTGTATATGCTACGTTCAGTCTCTAAAGTAGGAACTGCATACCTCTCCATCTTTATGTTTTGTCACTTTATTGCAGCGCGGCTGGACCACCTGGGTCACAGCAGCTTTGAAGAAGAGAGTTGTGTCATTTCTTCCAATTGTCTATGATCAGTTGAATTTCATTCAGGTGAGTATCCACTTTCTTTACAGCAAATAAAGAGAAGGCTGTTCATAGGATGGTGCACTAACTGTGTGTATGGCTGTGTATGAGTCTTTTTCAGAGGTGCCAGCTTACGCCAAAGATTGAGGGACCCCAATATTTTGTGTGTGTGTGTGTGTGTGTGTGTGTGTGTGTGTGTGTGTGTATGATGTTGCACATGCAACACACACTTGTGACGTCATGTGCACAATGTAATGCAATGGCTTGGCTTCAGTGGTTGATGGATCCTCTCTTGCGCTTGGCCTCCTCCACCCCCTTAACATTGAGGAGGCCCAAAACAGCTCTGCCCCCTGAGCTGGCACTCCTGGTCTTCGTCACAGTTCATTCATAGTACAGTACTCAGGATAAATAAGAATACATTGACCACTTGCAGGAAGGCTACAAGTGTGAGAGCCAATGAAACTTCTGAGGAGGAGCACTCCACAGCCTCAGCACCACTGTCCTGTGTCCTAATCAAACATGCTTTTGAAGGCAAGGGAGAGTGAGCAAGCCATCCAATGATTGTAAGGGGGGCAGACTCATGGGGGAGTAGGTTTTCAAATAACCTGGCCCCAAATGTTGGTTTATCAACTCAGCTGTTGGGTTATGGGGCTGGGGAGGGACAAAGCTTTGCAAGCATATTTATCTTCTCCAAATCCTGGCAATTATGCAAGGTGAACTTGATGATTTCATGGAGTAATAGAAATTGTATTTAGAATGTTTCACTTATTGTTTAGAACTACTTTTGTTATATGGCTCAAAAATGGAAACAAGAAGATTTACCAACATTGGAAGAATGGAGACGGAAATTGATGGACTTTGCTGAATTAGATAAACTGACAGGAAAAATCAGATACCAAAAGGATCACAAGTTCATACAGGACTGGAGAAAGTTTACGATTTATCTGGAAAATATATGTGATGAACAGACAACGCTAGTCGGTTTTAAAGAGGCTTTGTGAGGAGAAAGGGTGTTGTAAGAGGGGAAAGAGCTGTAAAGATTCACTAACTAGCAATACAATTATAAAGAAAATGTGAATTAAATTTTAAAATCATGAGGATTGTGGAGGGAGCTGGGGGAAGTCTAAAAGAATTTATGTATTATATTGGAAAGTATGTGTTATTTAAATTTGTAAAAGAAAAACTTTTCTAAAAAATTAAAAAAAAAAAAAGAACTACTTTTGTTATACTGTAGTTATGCATAACTGTAGTTATGCATTTTTTGCATGCTGTAAGCCACCTTGAGCATGGTTTGAACTGTGGAAAAGTAGCATACAAATAAAATAATACATGTATGTATGTATGTATGTATGTATGTATGTATGTATGTAATCCAAAAATATCAAGCTTAAGCAAAAAAGTATGGCAGACACACAGTGTAGACAGAAGTGAGCAGGATGAACAATAGGTGATTAGGTACAAATTTGTACTTTAAAATAACATATGTACAGTAAAGCTACTGAATAAGACATATATTTTGGCCCACCAAGGGAATGGCAGGAAGTATTTGTCAACACAACACAAGTAAATAACTAAAAAAGCCATTATACAAAGGCACCAACTGTGGGCACTACAGTATGAAGGGGATAAATTATCCATGTTTTGTGTTTATCAGCTTAGCCAAAGGTGTACATAGGGGTCGGCGAAACTGACCCCCGCCAGGGTGCAGGCAACCTTGCCTGTTTCTCATATTTTTTTGGGGGGGGCACCAGTACAGCTCCTAGCCAAGGGTGCAAATGACCCTATATATGTCTCTGAGCTTAACCCTGCTAAAGATTTGAATTAATCTTACAGTTGTAGCATTTGACGGTCCTCCATTCTGTAGAACTTCGGGATCTTAACATATGACAGTGCCCTCCAACATTCCTCAGAAAATAGGGACAGTCTACTGATGTAGAATAGAATGTTCTTATTTGATGTGCACATAGAATTCACTTCTGTCTACTTTGGTACAGAACTGGCATCATCAATACCGAGCATACTGTGGCTGGTCATGTACACGGAATGATTACTATCACCTGAATATAACTCGGCAGTTGGACACTACACGGTTCCAGAAATTAAATTCACACATTGATCCATTTGGTGAGCAGTTCTTACCATCTCATATTTCTCTGGTGAATGAGATGGTAACAGAGGAAATGGTTGAATAAGTGGGAAAGGGCAGCCCTGGGGAATTTTGGTGGCAGTATAATGCATGTAAGAAACATTGAAGAGCATGAAGTCCATTTAATTAAAGGGCCATTTGGTGCTTCTGTGGAGTGAGGATTAGGGGGTTGTTGAATCGTGATTGCTGTTTCATGTACAAATAAGAGAAAACAATGAAATACTTGGGGAGGAAGAACACTGAAAAGTATGTTGTCATATAGAGGGATGAGGAATGAATCAATTAAACAAAGTCCTCTCCCCTTTTCTAAAACTCCCTTTTTAAAAACTCTGAAACTAGGCCCTTTTTAAAAACTCTGAAACTAGGCCCTTTTTAAAAACTCTGAAACTGAGGCCATTGCAACAAGCTGTGGAATCTTGGCTTAAGACCAGTGCTTTTGGGGTGGGACGCAGGGGTATGCATACCCCTAAACGTTTTGTGAATCTAAGTTTGGCCTCTTTGAGGGACAGTATTTCAATATGAGTAGGAAAAGGAGAGTACCTGTCCTCTGTCTTGTGCAGAAAAATGTTCCCAGCCCTAGTTATTGCAGCAGAAGCAGGGATGATAAATTATCCTAATAAATATATTTAAAGGTTCCAGTGGGAGAGGTGCAAATCAGGATTTTGCATAGACTGAATTCTTCAAGCATCCAGAGGCACCTCATATCGCTTTCTTGATGACCTGGAGAACCTACTACCAAACTTTTTTTAATGCAAAGGAATGCTCCCTTTTCCAACATTGCATCACCAACATTTGCTAACTAGGCTTTGTTTTTTGGTCTTAGTTTGCCACAATAAGGCTGTTTTACATATTTTTCAATTATATTTTCCAACCTGCTCAATGAATGTCTCTTGTTTTCCATTGCTCTTATCCAATCTTACCAGCCTTTGATGATGAAATTAAGTGGTAGCAACTTGAGAACTGCATGTGTTTCCCATTAAAATATCATTTAATTTTCCCATCCTCAGCATATAATGAGCGATACCAAAATAAGACCTGGTGCTCAATTGGTGCAACAGGAGATGAAGTCAACCTGCCTGATGACACTTACTATTTCTTTGATCAGCTAGCCGGAAAGAAATACATCCGGTGAGTTCCTGCTGCAAAAAATTACCAGACTGTCCTTTATGAGACAAGAATGGCTGCTTACCGTCTCTCCTTGGTGAGTGGTGGTTGCGGCCCAATGCGGTGCCTCCCTCAAAGACCAGACACAATGCACCATCTTGTCCCCCTTGGCCATCAGACAGACTCATGGGGTTTCTGCCAAACCCCAATTCAATTTGAGCCAATCAATGGCGGCCTGGGAGGCATGGCCTAGGCAGGCGCACTTGGATGAGGCAGGCTTCACTCAGGTGTGCCCGCCAGAAAGATAGCCTGGCTGACCCTGCACTCCTGTCACACCCACACATTCCCTCCCTTTATAGTTGCTTGCTGCATTAACCATTTCTTTTCCAGCTAGGAGGGCTTTGCTGTGGTCTGTGGACGGTCGCCATTTTTGAGTCCAGGAAGGAATTTTCCCTGCACTGCATGTTTCACCTTCCCTATAGCACTAGTCATAACTTTGATGGTTTAGGCCTTGGGCTGAATCCTATAGTCTTTCATCCAATCGGGGTGTGGTGAAGCGGTGACTCAACCACCCCCTGCTCCTGTGGTGGCGATAACAGAGTACCCTGTTAGAGGGGTCTGGAGGGAATCTCTGTCCAAAGTGCCAGTTGCATGGGACTAGTGGGCCATAGAGCTTCCCTCAGCGTTTGGAGCCATCTGTGTAAACCTGTGTTTTGTGTTGGACCCACCCCTGAATTGACCCTGTCATGCCTCAGCCCCCCTGGGGGGGGCGGTACTGAGAGGGATACATGTCCAGTGCCTATGGCAAGGCTTCCAATATCTGAAATCAATAAAGTTGTGACCATTTTCATCCCAGACGATTTTCTTGTCCATTCATTTACCCCCATTTTGCAGTCAGGTGTGTCTAGTGGGGGACTCTGGGCTGGACACACAATCATCCCTCTGGTTAAAGGCAGCAACCAGATGACTTGAGCCTCAGATGAGAGACAATACTGTAATATGAGCTGAGAACTCACAGCAGATCCTTCAGCTGTTGCGTGAGCCCACCTGTGTAATCTGAACAATACCAGTGAACAATGCTCCTGATCTTTGCTGCACAATTCACACAGGCTTTGCATGATGATACAGTGTTTTTTCCTTGTATATTTCTCTATATCTGTGCATTCTTTCGGAGGAAAAACTCTAGAAAGTAAAATTTGTGTGATTCGAAGAAACATGTCATTCCTTTATCTTAGTCTATTGCAAGGAAGGTATTTTTGCAAAAACCTCTCTGTTGCACTGCAGATTCCTCCCGAACACTAATCACGCTGCGACATTACTCCCATGGAGTAAACCATCTGTCCTAGAGACGTGCAGAGCCTTTTATCTCAGCACCATGCAGAATTTGACCATGCCTCAAATTTCTTGGAAAAGGGTGGAGGTGAGGAAAACTGATGTTGCTTTACATGCGAATGACAGAAATAATTCAGTCAATGAAGCTTGTTTTCTAATTTACCCCAAGCCATGGATGTATGTTGTCCCTAATTGATGTGGGCCTTTACTAAGCGCACTCAGTTGAACTCAAGATTCCTAAGAAATTATCAGAAATGTTGGAGGCAGGAAAGTTGTTATGATGATGTACAAACCGGCCTTGGTTAATGTTATCGTTTAGCAGTAAATGATGGAAACAAAAGCTGGGATAGCTCAGTTGGTAGAGCATGAGACTCTTAATCTCAGGGTTTTGGATTCAATCCCCACAATGGGCAAAAGATACCTGCATTGCAGTGAGTTGGACTAGATGGCCCTCAGGGTCCCTTCAAAATCTACAATTCTATGATTATAGAATTTTCTGAGGGCAAACTTGGCTAGCCTTGAGTATACTGATAAACATCAGAATATTACCGCATTTCTTCTTGGCCTCCTAAGATCTAGGGTGTTCTTTTATTTACAGAATATATGTGTCAGTTCCTCTTTCAGTCACAGAGAAAGTGTCCTGAAGTGATCCAGAACAGGCTCAGAAAGTTGGTTGTGTACTCAGATTCCCAGAGCAAATGATTGCTAGACCAGTTTACTTCAATAGTATCAATATATTATTTATTGTGGTTTTCATCTTCCTTCAGGAAGGCTGAGGGGGTGTAGATCTTTCGATATTTATCCTTACACACAGCCTGGACGATGGCCAAAGAGAGAACTGTGACGGGATCTCTCTTTGTTTTTTAATATTGGAAATGGTGTGAGGGGGAAATGTTGGTCTGACATTCATTAACACCAATGCATTTTTATAAATTGCCCCCCTTCCAGGCTACATTTATCTTAAAAAAATAATATGAGAAATCTGATCACAGATCTCCCCACAAGAAAGATGGGGAGAAAGGGGAGAGAGAGAGAATGGCTCAAGATTACTAGGGGGTCCTTGTGCTCTACTTTAGAGACGGCAGTTCTACATCCGCATGACTAGAAAATGCTGTTTGCAGGAATCCTCTATTTGAAGATCTGCCTGGTTCAAGTGCAATTTAAAGATAAAGAAGAACCCCAAGAAAAGAGAGTCGGTGGCCTTGAATCACCAGCTGATACTTAACACCTGGACAGTCGGCTGAGTAGGTCACTTAAGCACAATCTTCCCCACCACCATATTGTATTTCTATTTAAAATATAGTAATATATTTTTTAGGCCAGGTGAGAATAGTACAGATAAGCATTGGAGCTTTTATGTGATGTGTCCAATTATTTTTTTCTTAGTTTGCAAGGAGTAAACACTTCACATGTAGCTGCAGCTACTCCTGACCCTGATGAGTATACCTGCATATACACACATGTGTCTCATTCCGACATTACATTTTTAGTTGTATGCTAAAAAGAAAAATTCACCATATACCTAAAAATGTCATGTGAATATGCCATTAGCATGAAAGCACAAGCAAAAATTCAAGGTTCTCAGTTTCCTTTATGCATTTGGCAACTTATATGGGTTGACCTTACATAGGTTGTTGCATGACACAGCCAGTTAAAGCAGTGGCTGCTGGTGAGGGTAATGGGAATGGCTCATAGCTGGAGGGAGATTTGATTTTTTCTGTGCTATTCTCTCTCTTTCTAGACAAATGCCACAGGTATTATCTATCTCTACACAGACCAGGAGCCTTCAGAAACTAAATGTTTCTTTGCTTGCTCATGGCTCACCAAAAGGTAGGATTCTTTCCAAAATATTTTATATAAATGAAGTTTTTTCTTTCTTAAAGCTTACCAATTTTCTATCAGTGAGCATCTCAGCAAACTATTAGGTCCCACCTGCACTGTACATTTAAAACAGTATCAGTGAATTTAGAAATTATATACAGTGGTACCTTGGGTTACATACGCTTCAGGTTACAGACTCCGCTAACCCAGAAATAGTACCTTGGGTTAAGAACTTTGCTTCAGGATGAGAACAGAAATTGTGCTCCGGGGGTGTGGCGGCGGTGGGAGGCCCCATTAGCTAAAGTGGTGTTTCAGGTTAAGAACAGTTTCAGGTTAAGAACGGACCTCCGGAACGAATTAAAAACGTAACCAGAGGTACCACTGTATTATTGGTGGTAGTTTTCTCCACAAATCAGTTTATTCTGTGCTCATGCCAAATCTCTTCTTTCCCTTCTCATTCTCAGGCGTGACTTCAGGGTATTAAGGTGTTCCTTCCCTTTTTTGAGTCTTATGTTTTGGAAACCTTGCAAGGTTGATAAAGTGGTAAGAGGATTAGAATTTCCTTAGTTTCTTCACAAAGCTGAGGATGTCAAGCGTCCTAAAGACACAAACACAAAAGCCATTCTTGGGAAAGAAATGTCTTCCTTTAAAGCTGGACTTCTGTTGCAGATATTGAATTTGTTCAATATTTGCAGATTCATTCAATTAATGTCTCTGAGCTCCTTTAGGAGGAAGGGTAGAACATTAATTGAATGAATCTGTAAGAAATCAATCAAACAAAAAAATATAATGGGATTCCTTCACTATCTGAATTACCCAAAACATTCCCCTGCACCTAGCAGAAGAACATTGTCTTTATGTTGCAGTTGTAAAATCACCCATGCTAGGGAGTAGGGCTCCCTAATGTGGTGGGGAGTATGTCTCTACACGCATAGTAGGGGTGAGGAACCTCTTTCTGACCGAAAGCCACATTCTCTTCTGCACAACTTTGTGGAGGCCAGGGTCAGAGGCAAAAGTCAACAGAGCAATCAATGTGAATTCTACCATTGTGCAGTAGCCTAGTTTCTTCACATTCGCACATCTTTCTCTATCCTCCATCAAAGCAAGCAAGAAGCATTATCAGAATTCAAGGACACATTCCAGTCAGGGGAAAACATTCCAAGTGGGGAGGAATGCTCAGCTGGTGAGGGGTGTGGGTTTTTTTGGGGGGTGTCCTGGAGATAATCACAAGGGCTAGCTAGAAAGAGCTGATTTATCTAATGCAGGAGTGAGAACCTGTTCTATGTAACATAGCAGGTTGGGGGTAACATCCATTGGAAATACATAGAGCGGTTTAAGGTCACCTGGAAAGAAGAGCTATGTCATCTGTGGCCATCCTCCACCACTGTTCCCTCTTCCCTATCGTTGGAAGACACAAACCAGGAACCTCAGCTCACTCTCCTTCAAATTCACACTAATAATTTCTTAAGATTACATGTTCACTTCTTAGCACCTTCTTCTGTTTTATCTCTTTGCAGGGAACAGGTGTTTATAAAGCAGAATTGTCAAAGCCATTATTGGGATGGAAGGGTTTCTTTATTGAGGTAAATATAATTTCTAGTCGAGTATTTGACTCATTCTTGCACAGATTTTTCCTTAGCTTAATAGCAGTGTAGGGGGAGGCAATTTCCATTGGAATTGTGGAAGAGGGAGGGGAGGTATAAAACGTTCCTTTCCCTGCAACCTCCTGCTGCTGCTCAGCTGACTGGGGAACAAGTGTGAATGGTGAAAAGTGAAATGGCAAGCAGAAACAAATAATCTTTATCTGGACTCCCTTGCTCTCTTCCTGCTGCTCTGCTGATCAGTGGGAGGGGTTCTTGTGCGCCATATAAGATTAGACAGCCGATAGAGCAGTTGGGAATTACACACAGATTACACACTGAACAAGAGAGAGAAAACATGCATGTTTTTGGAGAGTATACATACAGATGGGAGAATATGCATATTGGCCAGAGAATGTACAACATTCAAGAATGACATGCACATTCCGCCAAAGCCTGTTGGGAAGCATAATGGCTAACAATGTACAGAATTCAGATGCTATAGGCAGGTTTCCCAAGCTTTATTAGAGAATATGCATCTTGACCGAGAAATGTGCACAATTTCTTCTTCATAGAAACATGGGCTGCACATTTTCCATGAAGGCTGCTGAATGTGCACAATGTTGGGTTTTGTGTACATTAACTGTTGAACTTAGATTCCCTTTAATATACATTTATTAACTGAAACTAAGTGCTCCAAGACTGTTGTGCAACTGTATAAATAGGCATGAAGTATTCTGCAATAAGACACTGCTCCTAAAATCTGCAGTAAAATGCATCCATCATTTCTTTGATATCTCTGTGCTACAAACTCCTAATCCTGCTCCATTCAGCTCTCTGCAAAGGAACATACTGAGCAGAATTCCAATTTCTTTTCCAGATAACTTTCAAAGGACCTGAGAACGATAAGCATGTTTTCACCTCAGAGGTTCAAATCATCCCAGACACTTTTCCATGTGCAGACTGCAGTGGAGAAGGATGCTATGGGAAGCTGGTGTGAAACCCTGCCGAGAAAATGTGGCTCCTGTTGCTGACAGCATCCATGAGGGAAGACATAAGAGGCATTGGAAAACCATGCGGAGAAGTGGGTGGACAGAGAAGGAACCTCATGCAGAGAAAGCAGACAGGTCCCGCTTAAACTAAAATACAATGGGTGCAGGAGTGTCACTCAGGATCAAGGGACCTAACCAAGGAGCAGATGCTGTGGCAATGGGGAATGGGAATGGGTAGGGTGGATGTGTGAAGAATATCAGACATGAGAGGAAGGGGCTGGTTATATAGAATGATGAACAAGTAAATATGACACAGGAAAGTGTGCCTTTTTGATTCCCAGTGCCCTGGATCATAATAAAGAATATAGCTGTGTTTTATAAGTCTTCAATGAACCGCTTTGCTAGTTTTTGATCGTTTTATGCAGACAGTACAATTCCTTATTGTAGGGATATCACCGAGTGAACAGTGGGGTCCGGAGGGAGCACACTTTGCACCAGCAGGCAGCCACAGTCTGCCTGCACGCGTGACCCTGGGGTGCAGGGAAAATCCCCTCCCTCAGACAAGTCACGGCTGTCTAGAACATTGTCCCCTGTGTCTGACCTTTTGCAGTCTCAGCAGTCAGCAGTGTCCTGTCTGTAACCTTTTGTCTCTGAGACCCTTTGTCTCCATTCGTCATACACTGTGCAAGGGGAAAATGACGCTGTGGAACAGGTGCCAAAATAGCTTTGTACCACCCCACGATTTCGGGACGGAAGATGTGTAAAGGTCACAGCCCAAAAATGTATTTGCCTGGCTTGCATATTTGTCTCAATAAAAAGAGGCTCCACAGGAATGGCAGCAGCTCGCTTCAGACCACCTGTGCGCAGCTCACATGATGATCAACACCTGTCTTGGGCCTTCACTTCACTTATCTTACTTTTAAGACAGTTTAACCTCACAATGGGATTAAATATTCTCTAATCTATGTAATTAATTACAACTGTCATGTAAAGTGATTGAGTTCAAATTCTGCACAAGGTACAGACCAACTGAGTTGCTTCTTTGCCTAGCTATTACCTGTTACCTTTAGGTTCCTCTCTGCAAAATGGGGTGTAATAATAAAACAAATATGCCATTGTACCACCTGCAGGGGTTTTCATTGCCTAATCCTGTCTTCATATTTTTCTGCATTACCAAATATACCTTGTTTCCGGCATTCATGCATTGGATGACATGTCCTTGTGTTTTGAAGGTATATGTCTATTACAAAGGAGAAATTCATGTAATTCCCCTGGTTCAATATGAGATTCCCAAATGGGTGAAAGTTACTTTGAGTCCCAGGAACCCAGGAAAACATTGGTAAAAGCAAACACTTTGCTTTTCTTGTGCATAAGTAATTGCTAGCCCAAACAATCAGGATTAAGCATACGAAATGTTTGCCATCCAGGTCACCATCCCACAACATGCACTCTCCCACTGATTGCCCAAGCAATGGGTTGGACCAGAATTAACACCCTTTCTGTCCCAGACCTCTTTTCCCTTCCTCAGCTGGTTAACTCTTCCTTCTCCTCCAATCCCAATGCTGACTGACATCTAGTTTTTTCTTAAGGTTAATTGCTGAGGGGGTGGGGGTGGGGATTTTGATCAGGATTTGGGAAGGAAATGTTTAGGTCTCCTCTCCCTACAGTCACCTCTGTGCTGCTCAGCTGACTGGCTGAGAGTTGGGGATAGGAAGACAGACTACAGAAAACAAGTTAATCTTGATCTGGAACCACATCCCTTCTTTCCACATCCATCAGGTTGTGGCCCAGGTGTTATTAAACAAGCAGACCAGGGGTGCAAATTGCACTAGACTTATGTTTTTGGAGGCTATGCATACTGACTGGAGATGTCAGTTGAGATGTACATACCCCAAAGGCCTGTTGGAGATTCCATATATTGACCAGGAATGTGCATAGTCAGTTTATGTGCACATTCTCCATGATGCCTAGTGAATGTACACAATGATTAGTTATTAAACACATTAGATGCTCACCCTCCCCCGAATATATGCACAATATAATATATAATGAATCTGTAAAAGAGTTGAATTGTGTCAGGAACTGGCTGGCTGAAGAGGAGTGCTGGGAGACTCCATCCAAGGAACCCCCAGGAAGGCAGTGGAGGAGGAAGGCTCAGAGCCAGGAGAAGAGTGGTGGGACTCGGAAAACTGGTCAGAGGAGGGGGGAGAATGGGGGGGGGGGAGCAACAATTAAGCTTGAGTGCAAGAGAAGAGCCAGAGTCAGCAAGCCCTTCAAGGGCAGGACAGGGGGCAGAGGGAAACACTTTAGGCCCCAGATCTGAAAGAGAGGAGGCGGAGGGAACAGAAGCTGAAACAGCTTCGCAGGAGCTGCCCAGTCCCACTATATTAAGCTCCCCTGCCATTTTGACCCCAAGGTCACAAAGGACTTTGCATGTAGTTGAACAAAAACCTCAGAAAACACAATGGGGGGCTCCTTCCTGCTGGAGTTTATGCCTGCTTGGGAGACATCCGCAGAGGAGGAGGGTTAGCGAAAAGCAGGAGGGGCCAAGAGCCAATCTTGGCAACCGAGCTTGCATGCTCTCTGCTTGTATGCTATTTTCTTGAATAAAAAGCTGACTTTACTTTGAATCGATGACCCAGCCCTGCCAGATTGGCCCACAAATGCTACATTACGTGTCCTTTCATATTCTTCAAAGCAGCTTTGTTGACGTTGCATTGGCTATAGCCTGATAGAACTTATACATTCATACATTCGCTGGAAGTAGAATTGCTATGGAAGTAGATCCCTGAAACTCTTTGCTGCCTCTGCTATCCTCATGTAAGGGAAGTGGTGCAGCTGGGACTGGACCTCAGGGCTCAAGTCCAGGATCCCACCACAGCCCAGCCTCCCTTCAAATGAGCACCCAGAGAGTAGCAGATGATGGGGGCAGCAGGAAATAAGGTCCAGCAAAAAAACCTAGGCCAGCATGGGCATGTTGGTTTGCACTGGGGCTGACACTGGTTGTGTTATGGTTGTCATATGGAACCATGTATTGAAACAATATATGGATAGGAAAGCACAGATCTTTCATTTAATAAGGAAGTAGGGTGGACTTTGTGTAACCATGGCCTTAGCTCCTGAAGAAATGGCAAATCCACCAGAATGAGGGACAGGAACAAGTAAGGTTGCCACCTGTCCCTTAAATGGGATTGTCTAGTTTTTTCTTTTTATATATATATTTTCTTGAGTGTTTTCAACATAAAATACAATAAAAGCCAAGCTAATCTAATAAAGTAAGAATAGGAGAGAGGGGAGGGAGGGAGGGAGGGAGGGAGGGAGAGAGAGAGAGAGAGAGAGAGAGAGAGAGAGAGAGAGATAAAGAAAAGGAAGAAGAAAAAGAAAAATAAGCACAATGTCCTCTATCATAATTATATCTTAACCTTTTCCCCACACACAGAAGAGTGAACTCTTCCCTCTCTTCCCCCAGCCTCCCACCCTGGGAGATCCTCTCTACCCTGCCTCTCGCACAGGGCCCTTCATCTTCCATCCATCACCTTCCTGCGTGAATCTTCATTAGTGAATTTGTTGCACTACTTCTATTTTGGCCTGTTCTGCTTGACATTTAGCTTCCCTGTCTGACATTTCTTTTTCCACTTGTATTTTGGCCAGCTGAATCTGTTGTGCTACTTGAAGCCTGGCTTGTTCTGCTTGAAGCCTGCTGTCACAGCCACCCAGGTGGGTCCCAGCTCACGAGAGACCTTACTCCGTTGTAGTTTACTTACAGGAAAAGTTTATTGAAGATAATTGCTTCTTTCACAGTTCAGCATTGTGGCTGTACGTCTGTCACGTTAGACCGCCGAAGTCCCCCTCTGACTCCTCCCCTCCTCCACACCAACTTAATAGCCTGGCTCTAGACCACCTCTTCCTCTCCTTTCTTTTCCGCAGGGTCTTTCTGCCCCCCTGGGTTCTCTCTTTCCGGGATTCGCCTGAGGCTGAATCCTCTGCCGCCTCCTGCCCCCTCCTTCTGGCTTTGGGGCCGGGCTCCTCCTCTGAGCTTTCCCCACTTCCGCGCGCCTCTATGTTTGAACTTGGCGCGCGTACGTTGCTTTTGACCTTTCCTTCGTCCTCTATACTGCCCCCTGTTCCACTCTCTACCCTTTCCGGCTGAACACCTTGCTCCAACCCCCTCTCTCTGTTTTCTCCTGTTCCTCCTCCCTCCGAGAGGCTGACAACTCCACCCCCTTTACTCCGTTCCGGCTGAGACCCCTCTGACAGCGTCTGTGCTTCACTGGGCTTTCTCCCCTCCTTCCCTGACTTTTCACAGCTTCTCTCTTCTCCTGCTTTTCGCCTGATCATGCTAGCTCCCTTTTGGGAATCCTCTGACTCACTGCTTAGGCTCATAGATTCCCTTCGAATTCCGTCATCTTCTTCCTCGTCTCTCTCTCCCTCCTCCCACTCGCTTTCCGTCTCCTCTGCCATCTCCTCACTTCTCCCAGAAACCCTGACATCCATCCCCCCCTCGAAGCCCCCCCTTCCCCCCTCCCGGTCGCTGGGTGCAGGTTGAGGGAAATGTGGTTCTTCCTGGGTCGGTTCAGGATACCGGGTGTCCACGTCAATCTTCTCCTCTGGCAGCTCCGTATACGTGTGTTCGAACTCGGGTTCCCCCCCTGAAGGCATCACAGTCTCTTCCTCCCTCACTGCTTCTCCTGGCGCTGCCTGCCAAGGACCTATCATCCACCTCTGACTCCATACCTCCCTTGGCTGATCCACCCACCAATAAGGGTTTGTCTCTCCCCCCCCCAGGCGGGGATCCCTGGTCGGGCTTGTTTTGGGCGTAGAGCCCTCGGGCGAGGAGAAACCCCCGAACGTGCTGCCCGACAAAGTGGGCGTGAAAAGCCAATCATCAAAATACTCCTCGGGCATGGGTTTGTGCGGAAAAATTGCATGAAACTCCTCCTTCAACAGGGGTTCGTCCAAAGCGTAACCCGGCACCCAGCTATTTGCAGAGACTGGAGTGCCTTCCCTGGCGAGAAAATATTCAACTCCCTCCTCCCCCCATCGTGAATCCAGTATCTCTGTGACCTCATTAAGAGGTTCTGGTCTTGGCGACTCCCCTCTCTCAGGCGCCCTTCTACGTGGCTCTGGAGGTGCTTCTGACTCTTGAAACCTGTGTGGGGCTTTGTAGGGAGTGAGCACCGACCTATGAAAGACCGGGTGCACCCTGGAGCCCTCCGGAAGGGCTAGGCGAAAAGCCACCGGATTGATCTTAGCCTCAACTTGATATGGTCCTAGCTGCCTGTGTTCTAACTTCTTTTTGGCCAACGACCTGGCCGGCATCGCGTGGGCTGCTAACCATACCCAGTCCCCAACCTGAATGTCTTCCCCCGCCCTTCTGTGTTTATCGGCTTGCACCTTATACGCCTGCTTTGCCAGCTCCAAATGTCTCCGCAGCTCCTCGTGCACCTCTTGCAACTCTGCTGCAAACTGGTCGGCATTTTGAGATCCCCCCCCTCCAGGTGCTGTAAAGCTCGGGAAGGTTCTGGGATGACGTCCATAGTTCGCGAAGAAAGGCGTCACCCCGGTGGATGCGTGCTTCGTGTTGTTGTAGGCGAACTCAGCCATCGGCAGGTAGTCCACCCACGCCGCGGGTCGCTGGTTGGCGTAACACCGTAGGTACTGCTGCATGATCGCGTTGACCCTCTCCGCTTGACCGTTGGTCTGTGGATGCCTCGCCGACGTCAGGTTGATCTTGACGTGCAAGATACCCAGAAGCTTCCGCCAGAAAGTGGAAACAAATTGGCGCCCCCTGTCGGACAAGACGGACTGCGGTAGTCCATGCACTCTGAAGACGTGATCGATGAAGAGCTTTGCGGTCTGTTCTGCCGTCGCCACCTTGGCACAAGGAATGAAGTGCGCCATCTTGGTGAACAAGTCCACAACCACTAACACCGCCGTCTTACCTCTGGAGCTGGGTAGGTCTGTAACAAAGTCCAACGCTACCCTCTCCCACGGTTGCTGCGGTGTCTCCAGCGGTTCTAACAATCCCGCCTGCTTCTGATGCACTGGTTTGGACCTCTGGCAGATATCGCACCTGGCTACGTAGTCCGCCACCTCTCCTCTCATCTGGGGCCACCAAAAGTCCCTTGCCACCAACTCCATCGTCTTCTCTTTGCCGAAATGGCCCGCACTCGGGGCATCGTGCAATTGTTGCAAAACCGTGGCGCGAAGCTCGTCGGTGGGCACGTAAAGGGCGCCCTTGCGAGTCAAAAGTCCATCCTGCAACTGAAACTCATTGTTGTCAGGCGACCCTCTGCGGAGCTCCTCCATCTTGGATTGTGCAAACTGATCCTCTTGCAGCGCGCGTCGCACCGCGTCCAGGTCGACTGCGATGGTAGCGCACGTCCACGCCTGCGGTGCGAAAATGTACTTCGCTGCGATTGGAGCTACTTCCTCCAGGTATTGAGGCTTTCGGGACAGCGCGTCTGCTATAACATTGGAGTCTCCAGGGATGTATTCTATTTTGAAATCGAAATCCGCAAAGAATTCCGCCCAGCGCATGTGTCGTTGGGTTTGCAATTTAGCCGTCCGCCAATACTCCAAGTTCTTGTGATCCGTGCGGACCTGCACCGTGTGCTTGGCTCCTATCAAGAAGTGTCGCCACGCTTTGAAAGCTGCATGAATGGCCAACAACTCCCTGTCCCATATGGTGTAGTTGCGTTCCGTCTTGCTGAGCTTCCGGGAGTAGAATGCACCCGGTCTCCAGTTGCCTTGCGAATCCTCTTGCAAGAGGACGGCCCCAACTGCTCTGTCTGATGCATCTGTCTCTACCCGCATGGGCCTGCCAGGATTCACGTGCAGCAGCTGCTCCTCGGAGGCGAAAAGGCTTTTAAGCTTCCGAAAGGATCGCTCTGCTTGTTCGGTCCAGACGAACTTCTTCTTCTTGGAACTGAGGGTGTCAGTGATTGCCGCCGTCGCGTTTGCAAAACCTTTAATAAACTTGCGATAAAAATTGGCAAAGCCGATGAACCTCTGGACCTCCTTCCGATTTCGAGGGCTTTTCCAGTCCAACAGCGCTTGGACTTTAGTCTTGTCCATGGCCAGTCCCTCGTCGGACAGCTTGTAGCCAAGGAAATCTACCTCTCTCACATCAAACTGGCACTTCTCCAACTTGGCGTACAGCCTGTGTTCCTTCAGCCGCTGCAGAACTTCCTTCACGTCCTTATCGTGATCCTCTGGCGATTCCGAGAAAATCAGGATATCGTCGAGAAAACAGACACACTTCTTGTAGAGGAGACCTGCCAGGACGTGATGCATGAATGCTTGGAAAACATGGCTGCCATTTTGTAGACCGAAGGGCATAACTCTGTATTCGTACGTGCCCAAAGGAGTGAACATGGCCGTCTTCCACTCGTCGCCCTTCCTGATGCGGATGAGGTTGTAAGCTCCACGTAAATCCAGCTTGGTAAAAATCTTCCCCCTCCTGACTGTAGCCAAAAGGTCGTCAATCTTGGGCATGGGGAAGGCCTTGGGCTTAGTTAGTCTGTTTATGAACCGGTAGTCCACAATGAGCCTCTTCTGGGGCGTGTCTTTCTTTTTGACAAAGAAAACAGGACTGCCTCCCGCTGCTTTAGATTCCTGGATGAATCCGCGCTTGAGGTTGTGTTCTATGAACTCCCGAAGCTCTTGCAGCTCGTCTTCCGACATGGAGTACAGCTTGGCAGTTGGCAACTGCGCGCCTGGCACTAAGTCAATCGCGCAGTCGTAAGGTCTGTGAGGCGGCAATTTGTCAGCTTCCTTTTCGCAGAAAACCTCCAAGAACTCCGCGTACTTGTGAGGAACCGCTTGCACCATACTCAGATGCAGCTGCTGTTCGGCTTCTCCTCCTTGATCGGTTTGGATGCAATTCTGGGCGCAATACGATGAACAAAAGGTGATCTGCCTCTGGTACCAAGCAACCGCGGGACTGTGCCTGTCCAGCCAACTCATGCCCAACACGATGGGCGTGTCCGATAAGTGGGTGACATTGAAACTAATAAGCTCTCGATGGTCTCCAATTTGCATCATCATGGGAGGGGTTTGCTGCACCACTTGCCCCCCCAGCAACTTCCTGCCGTCTACCGTGACCACGTTCAGAGGCGTCGTTGCAGGCAGGAGCGCTATGTTATGCTGCTTGACGAACTGTAATCCCACGAAATCGGCGTTGCTTCCCGAATCGATGGTTGTTGGAACCTCGAGAAGTCGCCCATCAGGCAGCTGGAGTGTTGCTGTGAGTAAAACTGCTGGTGTGGGAGGTAAAGGGTCCATGCGCTGCAAGGATGCTGGGGACTTCTCTACAGATCCGCCTGGCTGAGCCCCAGTAGCTCTGCTTCCAGCCAGGCACTGCAGTTTCCCTGAAGCTGCTCCTCTGATTGCACCTCTGCTGTCACAGTTGCTAGTGCTGCAGTGTGCTTCTGGAGCCTCTGGGGGCACTCTTTCGCCATATGGTGTGCACTGTCGCAGATGTAACACTTCCTGGTCCCTCTAGGAGGCTTCGCTTTGGCTGCAGCAGGGATGGGGCTCTGGGATGGCTTTTGAGCCCTAGCACCACCAATCTCCATTGGCTCTTCGCCTTCCTTCCCCATTGGTGAGGGGTGCGCACGGCTGAAATCCCTGTGCACAAAAGGGAGAGCTTTTGCTTGCGCGCGCGCTTGGGGCCCCCCCTCCTCGTGCCACGGACGTCCCTCATGTCGAATTCCTATAGCCAAAGCCCGTTGCACCACGTCTTCCAGGGTCTGGGGTCTGTCCCCCCTTGCGATCTCATCCTTGACGGAGGGGCTCAATCCCTCCCAAAAAAGATCCCTGACCGGTAGACTGTCCTTCGGCCAATCTAAGGCGGTGAGCAATGCAAAAAATTTAGAATGATATTGGCGTACAGTGGCTCTCCCCTGCCTCAGCCCGTGCATCTGCCGGCGCGCAATGTCCTTATCCACAGAGGATTGAAAACAAGCATCCATTGCCTTGATAAACGCATCTGCATTGCGACGGGCTGGTCCATCTTCGCGCCACAGATTGCGTAGCCAAGCCCTGGCCTCCCCATGCAGGTGCGAAACAATAAATCCCACTCTCTCCTCCTCATCTCTAAAATCATGACGGAGTAAATGCAGTGCATACACGACATCTGCCCTGAAGTTGGGATAGTCTTGCAAGTTGCCATTAAAATGCGAAACTAGGGCACCCCCCCTCCTTCCAAGCGCAATGCCCTCCGCTCTGGAGCCCGGGGTCCCCGCCTTGTCCGCATTTTCCCACCTTGCTTGCAAATCCTGGCACGCTTTCTCCAAGTCAGCATTCTTCTTCTGCGAAGCAATGACTGCCGTTGTGAGAGTGGTAATCTGATCCCGGAGTGCAGCCAGCTGTTCCTCAGCACTCATGGCTGCCCCGTTCGTGAGCTTCGCAAAAAAAAATTTTTGCTTTCAGAGGGAGGGGGACTTTCTGTCACAGCTACCCAGGTGGGTCCCAGCTCACGAGAGACCTTACTCCGTTGTAGTTTACTTACAGGAAAAGTTTATTGAAGATAATTGCTTCTTTCACAGTTCAGCATTGTGGCTGTACGTCTGTCACGTTAGACCGCCGAAGTCCCCCTCTGACTCCTCCCCTCCTCCACACCAACTTAATAGCCTGGCTCTAGA
This sequence comes from Podarcis erhardii, assembly GCF_964252035.2. Classification (NCBI taxonomy): domain Eukaryota; kingdom Metazoa; phylum Chordata; class Lepidosauria; order Squamata; family Lacertidae; genus Podarcis; species Podarcis erhardii. Next base: position 31,738,734 of record NC_138498.1, read on the forward strand.
CCACCTCTTCCTCTCCTTTCTTTTCCGCAGGGTCTTTCTGCCCCCCTGGGTTCTCTCTTTCCGGGATTCGCCTGAGGCTGAATCCTCTGCCGCCTCCTGCCCCCTCCTTCTGGCTTTGGGGCCGGGCTCCTCCTCTGAGCTTTCCCCACTTCCGCGCGCCTCTATGTTTGAACTTGGCGCGCGTACGTTGCTTTTGACCTTTCCTTCGTCCTCTATACTGCCCCCTGTTCCACTCTCTACCCTTTCTGGCTGAACACCTTGCTCCAACCCCCTCTCTCTGTTTTCTCCTGTTCCTCCTCCCTCCGAGAGGCTGACAACTCCACCCCCTTTACTCCGTTCCGGCTGAGACCCCTCTGACAGCGTCTGTGCTTCACTGGGCTTTCTCCCCTCCTTCCCTGACTTTTCACAGCTTCTCTCTTCTCCTGCTTTTCGCCTGATCATGCTAGCTCCCTTTTGGGAATCCTCTGACTCACTGCTTAGGCTCATAGATTCCCTTCGAATTCCGTCATCTTCTTCCTCGTCTCTCTCTCCCTCCTCCCACTCGCTTTCCGTCTCCTCTGCCATCTCCTCACTTCTCCCAGAAACCCTGACACCTGCCTTTTTCTTTCTCTGCTTCTATTTTCGCCATTTCAAGTTTTATTTTCATCTATTTCACCTCCTGACTAGAACTGCCCTCAAAAGTTGCTCCCTCAGTCTGAGCTTCTCCCTGGCTGTCTCATCTCACTTGAGGAGTTCTAGATGGGAGTGCCATTGCCTGACAGGAATCTTTCCCTCAGAATATCTAAAATTTTATTGTAGTGCTTTATTTTACTTGTGAGTTTTATTTCATATCACAGTGCTACCTCTAATTGCAGCAAACCCCTCTCTTTTAACTACCAAGTGCTTATCTTACTGTCTTTGTGTGAGAAATATCTTTGACACCTGGAGGCTCAGGGAAGTTGAACAGATAAGGATTTATTTCTCAGAACAAAGTTGTTCAAACCAAAGATGTGTCAGGAGATAAAATTCTTTAAGGAAACAGTTAACTTATTTATAATTATATTAAATCTAGTGGATGTTACAGGTTTCTAAACAAGGTAGTAAATGCACAGCTTATTTTCACTTCAGTTGCTTATTTTCAGTTATTACTCTTCAGTTAGATGTTACAGGTTTCTCAACAACATGGTAAATGCTCTGCTTATTGTGAGTTATTTCACTTCAGTCCCTTAACTTTTTATCATGGTGTTACAGTACATTGGTTCTTAAACAAGGTGGTACTTTCTGTCAGTTTCCCAGTCTTCTATAAATCACACTCCTGGGGTACTTCTAGAAGTGCAACAGATCCAGGGGATCACCACACCCTTCCTAACTGGTTTTGGATTCTTCTCTTTCAGGAAGATCTCTCCCCTCCTGACTGAAGTGTGACCCAAGTAGAGTGTTTTTCTTCACACAGCTCTTCTTCCTCAAACTCAGCCTCCCAGTTTTCTTTTGTCTGAATACTCTCACAAGACACCAAACACTGTTTTTCAGTCTAACCCTTTCTCTAGCTGTAGATATTTTCCTCAGAGTAGATTTTACACACACAGGTCAGGAGCTATACTCCTCTCCTACTTAATTTCAGAACCAACTTTCTCCTCAGCCCTCAGAACACTCCCATTCTTCGACTGCTTTTCTTTTTCCCTCCCAAAGCCTCCCAGAGTGAAGCTACCTGTTCTTCCAGTATTACCTAGACAGTGGGAAACCGCTTTAGCTTCTGTAATAATGGTGTCTGTAGATTTTAAATTACAGCTTATGCAACAGAATTATACAACGGAAAAATATTATTTAGAATTTATTGGACTCCATTAGACTTGTACAGTGGTACCTCGGGTTACATACGCTTCAGGTTACATACGCTTCAGGTTACAGGTGCTTCAGGTTACAGACTCCACTAACCCAGAAATAATACCTCGGGTTAAGAACTTTACTTCAGGATGACAACAGAAATCGTGCGGCAGCAGCGCAGCGGCAGCGGGAGGCCCCATTAGCTAAAGTGGTCTTCAGGTTAAGAACAGTTTCAGGTTAAGAACGGACCTCCGGAACGAATTAAGTACTTAACCTGAGGTACCACTGTATATAAAAAAGGACTCTCTAATGTAGCTCTATGTTGGAGATGTAATAAGGATAATGCCTCGTTGAAATGTATGTTATTGCAGTTGCCTATACTCACTAGGTTTTGGGAGAAAGTGTTAGACTGTATAAATATGACTGTGAGGAAAAAGTTAATATTCTCAAAGGAAAATTTTCTTTTTAATTATACCTATTGTATGCAAGCTGACAACTGGACAATGGATTTTATGTGCCTTAACTGTGGCCAAAAGACTGGAACTAATGAATGTAAAAAAGAAAGCTATGGTCCCCTCTAATCAATGGATTGATGACATGACAACACTTGTGATGGCTTATAGATGCAGACTTCGTTTGCATAAATATATTGACTTTTGCAATGAGTATACAGAATAAAGTAGGTTATTAATATATGTATTAGGACAATAATAATACTCATATAGCTGTATGATAATGTATGGTACTGTAACTGCTTATATTTAGTGTATTATATTATATATTTTGCCTTTTTTCACTGCCAATACTATATAGATACACGAGCTAGGTTCATCTTGCCTATACTACATTAATTTCCAGGTCGTACAGAACAACTTTATACCTCCCTGCTACTTCAAGATGAAAACCCAGATGTGACATACTAAGTTGCTAGATTTTGCGCTGCCTGATGGATATTCGTCGAAGGATGGTTTGCACCACAAACTGGGTCCAAAATGCAAGACCTGTGTTCTTTCACTCTTCCTCCCTTATAGTTGCTTTTAACTGTTGGCCTTGTTTTTATCTTTTATGTGTGATATAATCACCTTTTAACTACTAGTTTTTATCCCTTACCTGTTTTAAGTCTTCTTATGTGTTCAGTTTATCCATATATGTTATCTTATGCTGGTCTGTGACTGAAATAAATTTTGATACTGATATTATATCTTTTTTCTTATAATATTTTTATATTTTATATTTTTAGTTGTACTTTTCCCTCTTTCCTCTTTTCACTTTATTTTCTATAACTGAAATTTTATTATTAAAATATTAATAACAGAAAAAGAATGTTTTGGTTTGCATATTGTTTTAGAAAGTGCAAATTAGGTAGATTTGCCCATAAATGTGTACTGAACCAAATTTCTCCCATCCCTAATAAAAACAGAACTGATTGGACAGGATGAATCCTGCAGTTCAACAACAGCCTAAGTTTCTGACTGTGCAATATTGAGGAAGGTGGGGATGTTTTGCCTCATCTAATATATGGATATGTAAAGCACAAACAACCTCAGGGGTATTTCACTGTACAGTAGTTTCCTCCTCTTCCACTGTTACATTATAATCTGAGGAATATCATGCAACACAGAAACTTCTACACTAATCTGAACCTTGGCATACTTCCCAACTCCATTATGCAAGAGGAACCTACTCCTGAAAGGAAACTTTTTAGCTGCAAGACAGGGAAGAATATCTGCCCTAAATATTCCTGTGCAGAGTCACACTGAGTTTGACTACATGATTCAGAGCCCTGTTTGTCAAATGATCCTTTCAAAATTCTGGGAAAGCTTAGTGTGACATTCATGGAGGGAACTATACTAAAGCAAAGTTTTGCGTGCACTGCCAAGGCTTTTTCCTATGCACAATTCATTGCTGTTGTTTTTCAGAATTTCTGTAACAACACAAGTAACAAACATAAACAGCAAAAGTTAAAAAAGAAAAAAACATCACATCATTTCATAATACCATTAAGAAGATTATACACAAGCAATCAAAGTGAAGTGGAATAAAAAACAAGTGAAGAAAGGAGAAAAGGGTCTTTTTCCAGGACAAATCCTCATTTTCATTATAAGAGTTGCCATAGCGATCCATAGTTAAATGTGTCCTCTTTATTTGCTCTTCAGAATATGGCAACCCTAGAGAGGGGATAGACTCTGGCAGAGGCCACATAGTGAAGAGATCACACAATGGTCCTGGATGTAAGTTTCAGACCTCACAGCATATTTGTGTGTGCGCATGCATGCACTCCTGAAGAAAGCAAATATTTCATATGAAGCAAGGGAAGAGAGATACTCTGTTCAATTAGGCAATTCAATCTGTACATTCAATGTTACCCCACAGAAGTGGCTGGATGCAGTGGCGTAGCGTGGGTTGTCAGCACCCGGGGCAAGGCAAGTAATTTGCGCCCCCTAACCCGTGGATTTGCGCCCCCTAACCCTAAGCCCCAGATGTTGCGCCCAGTGCGGCCGCCCCCCCCTGCACCCCCCACGCTACGCCACTGGCTGGATGGTGAGAGCAGCAGTTTGAATACGGAGATGGAGGGAACCCCAATGCCATATGCAAACAACAGCAATGAGTGAGGAGGCTGTTGAAGGGGGTGACTCACTCTGTGGAAATATAGGGAGCATTATGTATATGCTTCTCTGTGTGGTTGGCTGTGACATGCATAAAAGGCCACTGCTGTTTCCTAGTCTCTGGAACCCAGAAACTATGGCTTACACTTACTCCGCATTCACTTTTCCAGTTTTCCATGTGCTTTTAAGCACATAATTTTATCCACAATGCATATCCACTTTTATCAAATACTACTGTTCAATGCATTGTCTTTCAAACCAGCTTCACATCGAATGGAGTCTTTAAGCCACTCCTACTTCATCTCTCACCAAGGTGTGAACACCTTTGCATAGGATAAAAGTATCTCCACCCTGTGAACGCCCCCCCTCCCCGGTGCCAACAAAAACAGAAACCAATCTGACCCTAATGTACCTGTTCTGATGTAAACTGCTAGGGTGGGAAAGAGCTGTGAAACAAACAAAAAACAAAAAAACCTCATTGTGCTCTAAGGCGGTAATGGGAGCACACCCTACATTAGAGACAGTCAATTACTAGATCCTTATCAATGACAATAAGTTACAGCCATCCTCTGCTCTTAAAAATATATGCAGTGTTGAAACCAAGAGCCAGAACGTCTTGTCTTTTCTCAGCTATATATGGAAAGTGGACAAAGTTAACACAACAGCTGAGAAAAGCTGACCTCTTGAAATGTCATCTCAGATTATGCATATCCTGATTTTGCTGAGGGACAACACTCTTTCTTGCTATTCTAAAAACCACAGTACTTCCAGTTCTGATAATCTAAAATAGTTACCCAATATTCTAACAAAAGCTGCAAATTATATCATTTTAACATAGTTCATGTTCCATGTCTAGGTATACCTTGGGCATAAGCAAATTTGTTCCTTGTTCTTATATATATATATCTCAAGATGCTGTTTCCTTCTCTGAAGCTGTCACTTCTTTGTACTGATCTTACACTTCTTTTAAGTATGAGATGTCAGCTCCTAATGTCAGCTCAGTACTTTTCCACAGGCAAGACAAGTACCCTTTAGCCCATATGCTTGGCTATGCAGCTTTGGAGATCTTCCTAGGCAGCATTTTGGCCCTTCTCAGCAAACTTCGGGATGTACCGGTACTTCTTTTTCTCCAGCAACCCTAAATATGTTGTTTGGCTAAGCTAATTTGGAATACATACTTTTACAAGCAATTTAAAGCAGCTAATCAATCAATTCACTACTGAAAAGTTTAAAATAAATGAATCCTCCTGAACAATCCAATCAGAATAATTTCATAGGTGCATTAACTTTATCTGAGATTCTGACCCCTACATTAAATTTTGTGAGCTGCAGCTGCCAAGTAAATCCTCGCACAATTCAATGCAGAAGGAAGAAAGGATGTTTAGTGTAGGTCGTGTGTATACAATTTCAGGGTCACAAACAAGTTATCTATGTCCATTCTATGCTACAGTAAGGAATTTCAGACAACCCTTTCCCATATAACTTGTGTAAATGATGTCTCAGGGGGCCTGCTCCATTCATGCATTCAGATCCCATCAGAAGTATTGGACTATATAAACATTTCTGTGCCTTTAGCTGTAGCTCAGCATTTCACAAACAACAGCTACAGGAGGATAATGGAGCAAGTGGTGGTTGCATCAGGGGATGGCAAACTTTTGGTATGCTTGATCCTGTTCTGGTTAGCAAATGGCCATGCATAAGAAATTCAAAGTGTTCTGTTTTTGACCGCATCCTTAAAGCACATTGAGAGTCAACATGCTTTTCACCATCTTGGGAAATTTTGGCTTTCCTAGGCTCAACCATATCATATTGAAGGAAGGACATGTTAAAACTTTTGGAACCGTCTGAACCTTCGAAGTGCTTTTGCCTGTTGCACAGCTTAGCAGAGTATCATAGGGATTGTTGAGCAACTCTTGAGATTGCCCAGCTGGACGACGAGCAGGAACAAAAACTAGTAACTTGATAAAGGTAAAGGGACCCCTGACCATTAGGTCCAGGCGTGGCCGACTCTGGGGTTGCGGCGCTCATCTCACTTTATTGGCCAAGGGAGACTGTTGCTGGGTCTCCTTATCTCTAGGCAGATTCCTTTCATGTTCTGTATTCCCACGCTGTGGAGATTCTAATGCAAACTTGCTAAGCTGTCTGGCAAATTATGTATTCCAACAGGACATTGCTTGTAATAGGCATGCAACTTCAGAACACAAGATATTGTCACCCAGTGCAATGGTAGGAATGCCAGAAACAACCTTTATTTGTTAACAAACAGAAAACAAACAGAAAACAGCAAGAAATGATCAGGCAATGAAATCCCCAGCAGGTGGCTTCACTTCTGCCACAAAAATATAGTCAACTTTATTATCATCTCCATTCATCAGAAGGGAATCTAAAATGAAGAGATAACAGCCAGCCAAAGAAGCCACTCATTTGTTCTCTGACTCACATGGAATTTAAATTCAGTCACTTTACATGATGATTTACAATCCAGTTACAGTATAATCAATTACTTAGATTAGAGGCTACTTGTTCCCATTGAAGTCTATGAAGTTAAACTATCTTAAATCCATGCTAAGGAGTTGTGTATTAAATCTGCACTAAATGCTCCAATACTTGTACAGAATTTCAGTGAAGATTAACAGAAGATAGTGCTTTTCTTTCTTGTGATCCAGAGATCTGGGGATTACAAAGGCACACTTTCCTTTACTGCGTTACTTGTTCTGAATTCTGCAGAGCCAAGCCCTTTCTCCCATGCCCAGTAATTCTCATTCATTCACCCTCCTACCCATTTCCCATTGCCACCATAGCTAGTCCTTTAGGTCTCCTGATTGTGACCGACTTTCTCACCTGCCCCATGATATTACATTCCCCATCCCACACCTATTTCAGTTTAGCTGAGGTTGAACCTATGCATTCTCTGTGCAAGGTTTTTTCTCTGCCCACTTGCTCCTCCACACGTTTTTCTAGGTGCATCTCATGTCTTCCCCAGCAGGAGCCACAGCATCGCTGGTGGATGTCACACCAGCGTTCCATAGCACTCCTCTCCCTGGCAGTCTTCACATGGATAAGTATCTGGGATAATGTGAACCTCCGAAGTGAAAACATGTGGTTTGTTCTCAGGTCCTGGGAAAGTTACCTGGAAAAGAAATGGCAGTTCTTCTCAGTATGTTCCATTGCAAAAAATGGCATGGAGGCTGCATTGAAAGTTTACAGCACAGGCATATTTAAGAAATAATTATTATGCCTTACATTTACATCAGTGCCTTATGGCAGAGTACTTCATGCTTTCTCAAGTAGCTGGTTGCACACCAGTTTTCTGTCTCTTGGTTTCAAGTAATATATGAATACCCAGCTTTCAGGCATGGTAGTCAGAATGGATCATTCTTAGAAGGGTAAAATGAGTGAACTAGACTGAATGACAAGCTAAGCATTTGGTACTTCCAGTTTTTGCCTTAAGTCTTCTAGATAGTATAACAGCTTCATCTGAATCCTGAGGTGAACATTCAAACTGTGAGAAACAAAATGAGAAAGCTCTCCAAAAAAATACAAAGATGATTTTTATCTTTTACATGCAAACAGGTAAAAGAAACATCCATTATTCTTGATTTTGAAAGGGATGGAACCAATAGCTGCGGTCACTGTTTTCTCCATGCTACAAGAAATGTAGGAATGAAACAGGAGAAACCATGGCTTGATTACACCATCCAGTGAGTTTAATGCCTGGACAGGGATTTGGAAAACTATTTCCCGCTCATAGCCCCTGTAGACAATCACTCTGCTTTAGCTGAAAAAGCTGCAAATGAAAAAGCTGCAAATGCCAACCTTTTTTGGGGTTGGTGATGAAGATTTGGTACTGGAATGGGGTGGACATTGTGTGATCTGACAATCATAGACCAATGATGTCTATCCTGATTCCTTCTTTAACAGTCTAGTACTAATGTCCGTACATGACATTCCATCAGTTCTGGTGCTCAGTACAACCAGACTCTGTGTGTGTGTGTGTGTGTGTGTGTGAGAGAGAGAGAGAGAGAGAGAGAGAGAGAGAGAGAATCAAATACTAGACTCCATGGAGCTGATATTTACCTCAATAAAAAAGCCTCTCCATCCCAATAGTGGCTTGCTCATTTCTGCCATATAAACACCATTTTCCTGCAAAGAGATGAGACAGAAGAAGGCACTGAGAAGTGAACAGGAATTCTTGCATCACATTGCACTTAAGAAATTCTAGAACATTCATTAGTATGAATCTGGAGAAGAGTGAGGTGAGGTGAGGTTCCTGGTTCCACTGTTCCAAGGAAAGAGAACAGAGGAACAGCTATGGAGCCTGTGCTCAGTGGGGCAGGGTGGGGCGGAGGGTGATCCCACTTTTCTTCCAGGTGAACCTCAATCACTTCAAGTTTCCAATAGACAGAAACTTGTCCCATTTTGTTACACAGAGCAGGCTCTCACACCAGCATTACAAACATGTCACATCAGGAAAGAGGAGCCTCAGGCCCAGGGACTAAATGTGACCCTTGAAGACTTTCTATATGGCCCTTGGGATGTATATGGGTGTTTTTAGGAGTGCAGTATAAAGAAAATGTTATTTTCCTCACATCTTTCTGGGCAATTCTAGATGGAAATTGGCTCTGCTGGGCTTTGAAATGAAACCATCCCATGGACTCCCCCATGGGAAAGACCATGTTCCAGCTAACTAGAACATAATGAAGGAATCCTGTTTGTGTTACAGCAGGGTCTCTCCAGACTGCAAAACATGAACCTCTGCTCATCCAAGGGGAAAGCAAGAGCAATGACATTTTTGGGCAGCCAATCACTAATAGTAACCAGCAGGATCCTGTGCAACACACCTCACAATTATCTGAAATGAATGCACTATCCTGGGGGGGGGGGGGAACGGGACCCCAGCATTTAGCAAATTTGCAGATATAAGGAAATTTAATATCTCTACAACAGAAGCCCAGTTTTGTGCGTGCGTGTTTGGAGTGGGGAGACTTGGCCTCTTCAGCTGTGTGAAGAAATTGAGAAATCCTAAATCACAAACCCTCTTACCACTTTCTCAGCCGCACAGGGAAACCAAGGTATGATTCGTAAGCCAGCACTTGTGGACCACCTGAAGTCTCGCCTGAGAATTATATAGGAAAGAGGAGGAATGGTGAGCACTGAAGAAGCGACTTTTTTGAGTTAAGTACCACCAAGAATGCAACCTTTCACATATTGCAGCACAAGGGATATATCTGATGATAGAAAATAAAAATTCTGTTTATTTACTATGCAAGACAACTCACCATTATGATGGTCCTTTAACATTGTCAACCTGATCCCAAAGGTTCCAGAGCATACTCAGTAACCCACCCAGAGAATTCCCTCCTGAACCTTGTTTAGCAGGTTTGAAAACATACAAAAGGATTTCTGGCAAAGAATAAAAACTATATTTTTTGTGGCGCTGTTCACTGACACAAAGAGCACTCAGATTGCTTTCTTTTTTTTCTTTTTTTTTGCCAGAGAGAAAATATTGCAAGGCAGAGAACACCCCCAATCCACACTTTGAAAAATAATGTGGCAACCAAAACATAGACATCCTTCAAGAGGCACAGGTCCATGAAGTTTGCAATGCAGTTCTCAAGCAAAGTAATGTGCACAGAAAGGCATGTATTAGGGTGAAGTGTGCATATAAATTCACAGGTTAGTGAAGATGACATAAAATAACCTTACATTAAGGGGAATCGGTTGCAAAAATGTGTATTTTTGTCAAAATTGCATGTTAAGAATGTATGTTTTTAAGAAGAAATATGCATTAAAATGCTGGCAAAAAATTAATTGTAAATTGCAGTAGAAGTAGGGTCAACTGAATATAAGATTTGTAGAAAACAGAAACTAAGCGACCCCAAATTTGTCCATCCTTACTTATTTGTATGTTTATATCGACATTGTATGTTTTTATATCATTTTATGCATCAATACATTATATACACTATTTCTTAAATAATCCTACCTTTGAGAGTTCCCAGTGTCAGCAAAGAAACATTTAATTGCTGAAGGCACTTGATCTGTATATAGATAGACAACACCTTTGGTATCTGTCTAGAAAAAGAGAGAATGGGACAGAAAAATCAAGTGCTCCTCAAGCTATTATCCATTGCTATTACTGTCTGCAGGAGACAATTTCCTATATGAGTATAAGAAGCTGACTTATTCCTTGAGCAGGCACTTCTCTACATGGCAACAAAAATTTCAGTTCTAATCCCCAAAGCAGGGTGCCAGGAGTCAAAATATGAGTTTCTTGCTTTCTCCTGATGGCTACTGATGTCCCTTTGCCTTTATCAGTCTGGAAAATGAGTTTTAGAGGGGGGGGGTTGGGGGGATCCCATACCCTCCAACATTTCTCCAGTGAAAATAAGGATGGCCTATTCTATTTTATTATTAATTATTATATTTATACCCCACCCATCTGACTGGGTTGCCCCAGCCACTCGGGGCGGCTTCCAACATATATAAAAACATAATTAAACATTCAAAAACTTCCCTATACAGGGCTGCCTTCAGATGTCTTCTAAAGGTTGTATAGTTACTTAGCTCTTTGGCTTAGGGGTCATGCAACTCCATACCCTCCAACATTTTTCTGAAGAAAATAGGGAATTCCTAAGGAAAAGCAGGACAGTCCAGGATCAAATCAGAAACTGGGATGGCTTCTGTAAATCCTGGACTGTCCCTGCAAAATAGGGGTCCTGGCCAGGAGCCGGCAGTCAGAATGGGTTTCAGGGGAGACTCCTTATATCTTTGCTTGCCTTGGAGTCATGGGACTATGTATTTGTGCTCACTTTGTACCTGGCAATAAAGTTTGAGTGAAATCTATTGCTTTAATTTGAAGCAAATAGTTAAAATGCAATAAAAAGAAGTGTGTGTGTGTGTGTGTGTGTGTGTGTGTGTGTGTGTGTGTGTGTGTTTCACTGTCCAATGTGTTGCTAATGGGAATCCATCAATCACAGCAGGAAATGTGTGGCTGCCACCCCCAAGAGCCCCTCCTTGCCGGGGATTGGACAAGATGGCCCTTAGGGTCCCTTCCAACTCTACAGTTCTGTGATTCTGAGAGTCAGACCATTGGTCCATCTAGCTGAGTACTGTCTACACTGATTGGCAGCAGCTCTCGGGTGATTTCAGGTGGGATTCTCTCCCAGCCATATGTGGGGATGCCAGAGATTGAACCAAATACCTTTTGCCTGCAGAGCAAATGCGCTACCACAGAGCTATGGCCCTTCCTAGGCAGCTTCCAAAGATTTCAAAGGATATTCAATTTGACAGCAGCTATTGATTCAGTTGGCTTGTGTGAAAGACTGTCTCAGGCCACAGCCTGCATAAAGTCAACCCACACCTTTAAAATAAATTAAGACCCTGGAATTTTTCTTTGTGCTTTGCTTCCAAGGGCATATTCATGTTACATTTACTGAACCACATATTCTGATACAGTAATTAAAAAATAAAATGATAGGAGGCCAGAAAGAAATGTCACAACTTTCTGATATTCACTAGCAAAGCTCAGTCAACCAACCACACTTTGAAAACAGACAAATGTCATAATTATTTAAATCAGTTCCAATCAGTTGTTGAAGGACAACATTAATCAAGACTGATTCTCCTATAATCATAACAGCCTGTTTAAAATACTGATAACTTCCTAGGAAACAAGCTCAACTGAGTGTCCTTAGTAAAGGATCACATTTCATTATAAGGATTCCTTAATTGGTCCTGGCTTGATGTAAGTGATAAGACAAGCGTTATGCCTAAATTATTTCTGTCATTCAGTAACACAGTATCATTTTTTTCTTACCTCAGTCAGGTTCCAAGAAACTTGGGGCATGCTTAGATTCTGTATGGTGGCGAGATAAAAGGCTATACTTGTGTCCAAGATAGATAATCTAATCAGTGGGCGTAATGAAATCGCATGGAAAGTGTTTGGGATGGCCCTGCAGAGTAAAAGAGAGGTTTTTGAAAAAGAAATATCTTCATTGCAATAGACAAAGATGACATGTTCAATCTAATCACAGCTTCCTGAGTTTTCCCTCATTGAAAAGAAAACACACATAGAGAGAAACCCTACTGAAGACAAAATTACCCAGCATACAGAAAAAGAAGGCTTGATGAAGGAAGACTAGCATGACTTCTACAAACTGCAGCACGATGACAATTTTACAATTTTATTATATACGGTACTAAGAAAAGTTCGTACACAATACATTGTCTTGTAAAATGTGATTTTTAAAAAAGGGGGAAGCAGAGGGAAGAAGGCAAAATAGATCTCCTACTCACAAATAAAACTATGAGGGGCTAGGTATTACTGAGGGTAAAAACAAATGAAATGTTTTAGAGCAGCAGAGATTATTTTTAAACACTCCCATTGTATTTGTTTCAAAATTGCCTTTCATCTTCTCTTAATGGTTCTAAAATATTATAGCAGAAACTGGCTTTTCACAGCATGGATTGCTTGGTGTCCATTTGATCAGGTTCTCACTCCACAGAGGGCAGAATCAGCTATAAATCTGCAGTTCAGATTATCTCTCTTCACCCAAAACTACCAATCTGGAGTTCAAACTATCTGTTGCCTAACTAACAACCGCGATGGTTTCTGCCCTTCATCTAAAAAAGAGAATTTGGTATTTTTTCCAGTATGAACTTACCGGAAATATTTTTTAGCTGCTAGCTGAGGAAAGAAATTTCGGCTATAATCAGGTAAGAAAATTTCATCTCCTGTTGCAATGATTATGTACACAAACTTGTTTAAGTATCGCTCATTATATGCTGGGGATGGAAAAATAAATGTTATAGTAATGGGCAAAACATGCAATTCTCAAGTAATTACTACTTGTTTTATCATAAATCATCATAAAAAGATAACAAGATTGCACAGGAGTAATGGGAAAGAATAGGAACAGAGTAAGGACCACAAAGCCCTAAACAGGTGTATATGTTCAGGGGACAGGATACAGAGATGTGGAAGGTGTGGAAATTGCTGCAGTTCGTATGTCTGTTTGGCTTCTTTATTACTTATTGAATTTATATACCGCCCTATACCCTGAGGTCTGAAGCCTAAATCAGTCAACTGAATGCAATTGGTATATTGTTTGTTTCCCAATTAAAATTAATAAGTTTGATACTTCCTTTGCACACTTTGATTCTTTCTTTATGTATTTAACTGTTTAACTAAATTTGTATACCTCTTAACTGCCCCCCCAAAATGAACAAAAAACCCCTCCGTGATTGTTGTAGTTTAATGATGCTAGTAGCTGAATGATGCAGGAAGAAGGATAGAGAGGGAAGGGGACAAAGGGGGGGATGCTGAAAGCTTGGGGGCATGTATTTAAAGGAGGTTGCTGAAGGAAAGCATACAAAAGGCTCTAATCAGTGAACAGTTTGATTGTATAGTTGAATGACAAAATAATGGATCTAGCCCTAGAGAAGCCCACCTCCTTCCAAAGAATGTGTCCCATCCCTCCACTGTTCCCATCTCCCCAAAAGGTAGGGTGGGTGTCACCAGCATTTGTCCATCACATTCAGTGCTTTCCCCCCTAGAAAAATAGATGCCGGTACTCACCATGAAGTTGTTACAGTACATATCACACTTTTTAACAAAGAGGGGGGTGCTGGTACTGTGTACCCTTGAGTACCTCCTGAAAAATAGCACTGATCATGTCTGATTTCCGCTTGGTGGGGCTGGTGGCAACCTTCAGAAGTCAGCAGAAGAATGGACTCTTCCCTTTCCCCTGCACTTGATACTGTATTTGGCATGTTGGTGGTTTCTGCCTAGAATACTGTCAGTGAATACGGGTGTGTGGGAGATGTGGGGGTTTCATCTGAGTGGGCTGTAGGAAGTGTGTGGGTCACATCTGAATGCAGATCTGGACCATCTTGTAGGCAGCCATTTCCATGTTTGCCTGCATGGAAAGTAAGATGGGTCCAAGGGTGGGAAGAAGAGGTTGGCAGAGGTTTGTGGCTGAGGGGTAGGGAGTGTTGAATGTGAGTAAGGGAGAAGAATCTGCACAATGTCTTCAGCTTCATGATTTATCTTGCTCATTTAATTTTAACACTTCTCTTCCCATCCCCTCTGAAAGCTGGATGGCTAATATTGGGACCCTGCAGGGGGACCACTAATTGATAGGCCATTAGCTGCTTCATTTACTCTGAAGGAAGGAAGAATGGCGACCCACTAAGAACATTTAGATACTTTAAAAGTGTGAAAGACTGTGGTTTTAATTGACCATAACAGGCACTCTATCAGGAAAAGCATAGAATACACTGAAATAAATGGTGTGAAATCATGTAGCAATACTGACAATAATTACAACAAAAATATGAAACAAATTCACCATAGTAGACAACAAAAGAAATAATTATGTATTTGGTGGAATCTGACTTGCAGAAGAATAGAATTGGCTCTGGTTTTATAGATACAGATCAGATGGGCCCTTGCTAACTTCATTCTTCCCTAGCAGAATGGAACAAAAATATGACTGAGACCATAGAGCAAAGCAATGTTGAAAAGGAAGCCATTCTGTAGCATATATGCTGTTTGCCCATTTGCATCTTTGGTATTATGTTCTCCAGGTCATCAAGGAAGCAATAGGAGGGTTCCCCAGATCTGCACAGACTGAATACCTCAAGCAATCATCAGTTTGGCTTTCCAGTCCTACTAGCAGACAGCAGAGCAAATCCGCTAGAAGAATGTGACTTCTCCCCTTCTCCTTCTCTCATTTGCCCCAAATTGGTTAATGGGGGTTGGGATAACCCCTGGAATAGCACACAAGGGGAGGACAAGGCAGCTCATTCCATTAGACAAGCAGCAATGGATCAATCAGTACCCTTTTCTACTTCCCTCTATGAAACCATCCATTGGCCCCCATTAATCTGGTCCTTTCTCATCTATGGCCATGTCAGCAATCCATGGGAGCCTGGCCTATGACTATTCCTTTAAGATGCATACAGGCATTTTTAGGAATGGGGAAAATCTGCTCCTTAACTCCCTGCATGATGACCTCCTTTTCCCTGAGGATGTTTTCTTCACCAATGAATAGTGATTCTTCTCCTAGCGCTTCATTTATCAGAAAAGTCTGAGAAGGTAAGAACTGCTCACCATATGGATCAACATATGAATTTAGATTCTCGAACCGTGTAGTGTCTATCTGCCGAGTTAAATTCAGCTCATATTCAGGCTTCATGGTATATGACCAGCCACAGTATGCTCGGTATTGATGGTGCAAGTTCTACAGCAAAACAGACAGAAGTGAGTTCGGTGTACACCTATGACTTCACACATAGCACATGTCATATCTTAAGAACTTGAAGTCCTATCAAATGGAGGACAGTCACGAGATCTAGCAGGGCCAAGCTGATAAAATTCCAAACAAGACATGCAGTTATGGGTACATCATAGCAGCAACATTCATTATGAGGTCTACCTGATACTTTTACTGACATCTTTGAGGTGCTACCAAGCTGATAAAATTCCAAACAAGACATGCAGTTACATCATAGCAGCAACATTCATTATGAGGTCTACCTGTTTATATTTTAATGTATTTTACGTATGCTTTTAAATATGCTACAAATGGCTCGGAGACTTTTTATGTATCTAGTGACCAAGAGCTCATCCACACTTACCTTTTGCCTTGTGCTTTCTAGTCATAGGTCCATGCTATAAAGCGCAGTGCCTGAGCACTTCCCGCCCCCCCCCAACCTACTCTTTAATGCTGAATCAGGACAAACAGCAATTTGGGTTTTCTGTGGATTGGCGTTTGCTCCAATTCAGTAGTAAAAAAGGGGTTTTCCCAGGGAAGTTTGGGGCAAAAAAAGAAGGAAGAAAAGTGCTTGGACATGGTGCTTTAAAGACTGCACCTGTACCTAGAAAAATGGCACAAAAGGAAGTCTGGATGAGCCCCAACAGATCTCTATATTATTTTATCTCATGGCTTTCTTGTTATTTACTTGGGTTAAGTTGACAACTACCTCTTTCCATCCCACTGATAGGCCAGAATATTCAGAAAATTTCAGTATGACATCTTAATATGGATATTTGTACCCAGGGCTCTCAAGTGGATGCCACTGCCATTTTAAGGGATCAAAGGAGGCATTCATGGTGAATTTCAGCATATTTTTTTCTAGAAAACTAGCACTGTTTGTACCTAACCTGCTGGTCATGATACTCAGCTTTGTCTACATGGCATCTCCCTTACATTTATTGTGTAGCCATTCTTACTATTGTTGGATTGTACACAATCCCTGTTACTCTAGTTCTTGAAACCACCCAGGTCACCCTGCATAATAGCCAGGATTGTGGAATTTAATTTTCTAATTCCACAATCGTGGCTATTGTGGAAAGTTTTCTTCCTCCCCTCGCTCAATAACCTGATGTCTGAGTTCATGAGGCAATGTTTGGGGTCAGATGATTTGAGGGACAGTCTTCACTCATGAGTCTGCCCATCCCCTAAAATTATTGAAGACCTTACTTGCTCTCCCTTTGTCTTCAGCAGTGTGGTTGATGAGGACACAGGACAGGGCCTTTTCAATAGTGATGCACCGTGCTGAGAATGTGAAGTACCATTCCTCAGGTGTATGGTTCTCTCTCTGTCTCTTAGCCTTCTTGTAAATATATTTTAATTTTTCCAGGTTTGGGAGAAAGCTGCATTTTGCTGTTTTTTAACCCCCAGTTCTTTGGGAAAATATTCTGATTGTCTTGTATTTATCTATATTTATACCTATCTATAAATCTAGTTCAGGGCCACATTAGGGGCTTTTTATTAGACAGGTAGGGTACATTCCTTATAAATAGTTTGTGTGTGTGTGTGTGTGTGTGTGTGTGTGTGTGTGTGTGTGTAGTCTTCAAGATCTCTGTAAGCTTCAGCCTGCAGCTGAGTTAGAGGTTGTGAAGTATATCCTGCACAGCCTATCAAATGTAAGGGACTGCATTGATTTTTCTTGTGTTTTAATGCTGCTTTGTGAGCATCCTTGGACATTTTATTTTTATTTTATTTATTTTTCTTTTCAGGAGACCCCCATTCCCCCCACAGAACATTTTATTGAAAAGGTGGTATATACATGAACGAACAGTGAAGTTGCCCAGGGTAGCATAATCTCTGCATCTGAAGTCAATACTATTGGCATGTTATTGGGAAGAACTATGCTGTTCCCTACTGTGAAGAAACTGGATTCTCACCTTAATGATATTCAAAAGATCAAATACAAGTGGAGTAAAGGACACAACTCTTTCATCCACAGCTGCCGCAAGCCAGGCAGTCCAGCCACGCTGCCATAAGGAGAGAAAAGAATGAGGTTGCAAAGGTGCACTGGGAGCCGGATGGCAAGTGCAGAAGAAGCAAAAAGAAAACAATGTGCAGGAAATGTCAAAGGAGTACAGACCTGCACTTCATACATACCTTAGAAGCACCCATCAAAGAGAACTTTGTGATGTTCATCATCCCACCAGATTCTTTCAGTAGTAAATCTGTTACAGTGTCCATGGCCCGTACAGCAGCCTGTACACAAGAGAAAAGGATTACATCCTCTGGAATTCAAAGGAGATACTTGTTGGCATGGCATAATGACAATGCCATCACCAGAAGGTTTGTCTTCAGAGCGTTAATGGAGCCCCATGCTAATCTGCAAAAGTAATACTGAGGGTGCACACAGTGTATTAATGTGAGGAACAGTACTCATCACCAACTGATGAGTAATTCTAAAAACAGAATGAATAAATCTCACTGATTGGTAACTTGGAAACTACAACTAACCCAGAATGTGGCTTCCAGACTGGTGAGTGAGAGTGGCCACCGGGACCATATAACGCCCGTCATAAAAGATCTGTGTTGACTTCCAGTACATTTCAAAGCACAATTCAAAGTGTTCACGCTGGCCTTTAAACAGCTTCGGCCCTGTATACCCCCATCATTCAGCCCAGACACTAAGATCCAGCTTCTGGTGGTTCCCTCATTGCAAGAAGTGACGTTACAAGGAACCAGACAGAGGGACTTCTTGGTAGCCGGACCCATCCTATGGAATGTCCTCCCATCAGATGTCAAGAAAATAAACATCTATCTGACTTTTAGAAGATATCTGAAAGCTGTACAGGGGAGTTTTTAGTGTTTGATATTTTACTGTGGTTTTATAACTTGTTGGAAGCCAACCATAGTGGCTGGAGCAACCCAGTTAGATGGACCGTAATAATAATAATAATAATAATAATAATAATAATAATAACAACAACAACAACAACAACAACTGTTTAGTTTTAGTTTTCTTCTGTTCTGTTTCTGGGGTTTTTTATAGTTAGGAATGGACAGGTTTTAATAGCCACATCCTTTAACGCACACAACAAAGATTTTTTGGAGAAAGTTTCTTCCTTTGTTTGAACTCCGTGGATCTTACCTCTGACTAGACAGGTATTGAAATCAACTGCAATTCATGCCATTGTATACAGTGCTCATGTTCCATAATACTGTATGTCAATAGCTCAGGATTCTTGTCCACAAACAGTCTACTCATGTTATAGAAAATAATTTAATTTACATGTTCTGAAAAGAAATCTAGACTTTCTTCAGCCATTCTAAAATATTATCATGCAATGAAACTGAAAGAAATCGTAAGGGGGGGCTTTTTATACTAACAGGAAAAGCTCACTTTAAAATACAGTGGTACCTTGGTTTACGAACTTATTCTCTTCCAGAAGTTCATTCTTAAACCAAGGTGTGCTTTCCCATAGCAGTGGAGGACTCAATTTACAAATGGAACACACTCAACAGGAAGCAGAACATATTCTGCTTCCAAGGCAAAGTTCACAAACCAAAACACCTACTTCTGTGTTTGCAGCATTCTTAATCCAAGTTGTTCATAAACTAAGCTGTTCTTAAACCAAGGTACCACTGTATTGGTATAAGCCCTGGCAGTCAAGCTGGTAGAATTGCTGTGAAAACCATGAAGTAGAAATTTCGTGCTACCACCCCATCCAGATGATAGCACTCATGGCCGGAAACAACAAAGAACATGCTCCATAACAATGAAAGTGTCTGTTTGCTAGCCAATCCAGGAAGAACAAAGAAGCCAGAGTTACCTTGACCATTGGGAACAAAATCAGCACATCTGGCCCTGCAGTCTCATCGTTCATGAACTTCCACCATGAGCAAAATAGTTCATCATTTTCCAAGCTGTTCTTGCATATTTCAATGGGGTATTTCTAGAGGCAACGTGGATGAAACATTAATGGGTTTTTGATTGAGCCCAGAGTTCCCAAACTTGTTACCCCCCCTTTAAATGATCTGTATTTCTTTGATTTACACACATCTTTGAGATACAGTGCTAGGGATAATTTATTTTAATTCTAGTATTTTGAACACTTTTGCAAATGGAATGGCAATTTCTTCTCATAAATTTACACTTTGTTTTAAAGAATAGTTCTTTAACAAACTGTAGACTTCTATTGGATTTTGCTCTGTGAAAGTAAATGCTCTCCTCAATAGAGTGTATTAGGAGAAAAAAAATCTGTCACGGAAGCCTCTGGTAAAACAGTGTGCCAGCCAAGTCTTGCCCCAGCTAGACAAAAACCAAAACACTGCTATCCATCAAAATTCACACTTTTCTGAATTGTGTGCACGATGACAGACACTCACTGTCTGTACTTTTTGGAAACAAAGACATTATTTTGGATTGGGGTGTGTGTTTAAATGTGTCTGCTGTTCTCTGTATTGTTTTAAACTGTTTTTAGTGTATTTTTTATAGACTGTGTTGAGATCATGCATGAAAGCAATTAATACTAAATACTTTATTAGTGGAAATAGCATACAAAATGCATAACACTGGGGATTGAGGGCTTTCAAAAATGTGTGCATTACATGAAATTTCATACAAGAATGTGTACATCAGGATAAATTTGCAATAAAATGCTGATGAATTTTCATGAGACTTGAAAAAAAACCCCCAGCAACAACTAAACCACAAAATGATGTGGAAAAATGAATTTAATAAAAAAATGAAAAATGGAGAGAAACCACAATTCAAAGATTTGTGTCCCCCCCCTTTCACCCAACAAATTCATTCTGTGAAACTCTTAGATGAGAATTTTGAAAAGGGTGTGTGGAGTTCCCAGTATGGGGGGCGGGGAATCAAACAGGACTTACAAGATAGGTGATTGGCTGGTTTGGGATCTGCTGCACGAGAGCTGCACAACTTCAGAGAGAAAGCAAAGTATTAGTCAACAGTTTCAGTTCTACAAAGGCAGTGAAAGTGATTCATGCTTCTTGAAAAAGAACATCAACCCAAGCAAATGCCCTCTAGTCTACAGACGTGATGTCAAAGATACCAGAGTCCGCAGTTCCAGGCAGCTTATGGCCTAGTCATGAAATCAAGGCACACTATATTACACTCTGCACAGAGGACGCAGAGATTTTATGAATATGCTGTTACGTTAACAGTAAATCATGGTCATCATAGTTTCTTAAAGGATTTTAATGTGATAGAATGAGCATAGAGAAACTTTCTTGAATACAGTGAATTGGGTTAGATCACCTTTAGACTGTTAACTTTATTTTTAATTGCTTTTTTATCTAGCCATTTAGCACTGAATATTTTTTCCTCCAATTGCACTCACAGGTTGCAAACATATCATACCTCAAGCTTATTTGTCTTTAATGGTAGGGATATTTAAAATATATCTTGTTACGACATTGACTTACAAATGTGGTCGCGCACAGCCCCCCGGATCCCATTGCGGCTCCCAGTAGTTCGGGCTGGCTTCACCCTCCCCAGGCTGGATACCTGGAGGTCTCCGCCTACCTCAGCCAATTGCCCAATCCTGCTTGGGGAGGCATTGCCAGGGGATCGTCTAGGTAAGGGGAGGGACTGCCCTGCCCAGACAGCAGAAGGTGAATCTTTCTTGTGAAGCGTCAGTTGGCTCCAGAGTTGTCTCCCTACATCTGAAACTTAATAAAGTTGTGGACAATTTTAATCCCACAGCACGTTGTCTTGAGTCATTATTCCACTAGGGGGTCGCCTAGAATTAGACGAAATTTGCTGTCAAGGTCACCACTTCTGAGGGCACCAACACTACCACATTTGAGGAAAATAGGTGCATTGGTAGTTATTGTTGTTTTGGGGTGGGTGAAAAAAGGAATCACTTCATCCAACCTAGTGTTTTGTGGACAGTTAGTCTTCAAATTGCAATGGAAGAGGTGTCTCTGGGTAAGATACCAGCCAAATATCTGAGAAATAGATTATTAAATAGAAATAGATCCAGGGATGTTTATATGCTAGGCATCTTTAAACATTGATCTTTTCATTACAACAGAGCTCTGCCTTTGCTTTCAACTCACACTGATGTTATTATTTATATGATAAGCTCAGAGACATTTAGTTTAGCCTTTAGTAGACACTTTCCTGCAGTGTTCTGTCTTTGTATGTCTGAATTGCCAAGACACTATGAGGCAATTCAGGGATCCTACTGTTGACATTTGCACCTCACATATGTCCAGTTTCACTTCAGACAAACCCAGTATCTTCCTGAGACATCCTTCCTGGAATCAGGATTTCTCTGAATCTGATGCATGCCTCTAACTCCCTTCATCACTCCACACCCCAGAAAAGTTTGTTCTAAGGTGCAGTCCTCCAGCACGTACATCTGGCTCAGTTCTCTATTCTAGTAGGGCTACTAATTCCCTTAATAGTCTGAACTGAACACAGTAGAACTAATGACATGCGCAGTAACCCTTCACTTTACTTACGACCCAGTAGATGTTGCCGCATTAATGGCATCATCAGGAGTTAAGTCCGGGATATCAAGAGCAATATCATTTCTTCCATTCCCAATCATCAGCAAACATGAGTCCTTTATCCTTTGGTTCTTTGACACAGCAATGGTCATCGTATGCCACCAGATTGATCGGTCCACTTCAGAATCTGAAAACAGATACACAGAACTGATATTTAGTTAATACAAAGGAAAGAGAGAGTTAGCCAAGAAGAAACTAAAGCAAGGGCACTAGACTCCCCCTGACAATGATAAAGTTCATTAGGGCATGGATGTTGTTGGACTCCAACTTCTATGAGTCCCAGCAGTTGTAGCCAATGGTCAGGAATGACAGGAGTTGTTATTCAGCAACATCTGGATGGTCACAGGTTTTCCACCCTTAAATTAGGGTCACCATCTTCCCATTCAAGACGCAGTTACTTCTGCCATCGTCCCTCACTCCCAGGTTGGAATTCACACTGGAACTCCTTTCATTTGTGAGACAACTACTGAATTTCCCCCCCAGTTTGTAATTGCCACTCTTGCTGCGCCCTGCTGAGGGCTGTATTCACACCATACATTTAAAGCACAATGAAATCTTAATTTTTCTCCTTCAAAGAGTCCTGGGAACTATAGTTTACCCCTTAAAGAATTACAATTCCCAGCACCCTTAATAAACTACACTTCCTAGGATTCAATGGGGTGGTTTGTATTGGTTGTTATTTGTTTTTGTTTTGTAAAGTTCTTGAAGGGTGTGTTTTTGTTTTTGTTTTCAATTAGCAGTATATTATTTTTGCTCCCGTTTTGCCTAATTTATTACAGATGCATGTGTTCTTTGACAGAGAATTCACTGAATGTTAAGGATGCTTTCACGTGCCCTTTTTGGAAATGAATGAGTTGAAGGATCTCGCAGAGGAGTTGGGCCATTTAGCAAAGAAGACTGAAGAGAGGGCAGCTTTGAGAAAAGACTGTACACAATCTAGGATGACCATCAGGAGAACAACTTCCATCTACTCTAAGCTGTTTTACCTCTGGCCACCTCCCCTAAGCAAGTTGACAGCAGACTGGAAAGACGAGACTTTCTCCTTACTTTGCAAGAACCCTCCAATATTTATGGCTGTTTAAAACTCATATATTGGATTCCTGTTAGGGTCTCAAAAATGATTCAGTTTCCCCTTCCATAGCCAGCCACAGGGAGACCCAACGATTATCTACTGCTGCTCATAGAATCATAGAATTGCAGAGATGGAAGGGGCCCTGAGGATAATCTAGACCAACTCCCTGCAATGTTGGAATATGCAGCTGTCCTGTATGGGGATCAAACCTGCAACCTTGGCGTTATCTGCAACACACTCTAACCGACTGAGTTATCCTGGTTCATGTTTCCTTACCACCCACAGAGCGGATCACACCCACCCAGCAGCCACCTCCCTGGATTAGGTTCCCTCTCATCCTCCACAAAGAAAAAGGGCACAGCGGAAATGCCTTCCTCCATATTTCAAAACTGCTGCTCTCACCATTCTGCCACTTCAGGGAGGTCATGTTGACGGTATAGACGGTCACGCCAAGCCTGTCTTCCTTCTTTGTGACAGTGTAGTTGTAGTGAGGGTCATATTGCTTGACGTAGTCATCCAGGGCTGTCTGCATCCATCCAGAGGGCAGGCAGGCTGCCAGGAGGAGGAGAGAGAAAGCAGCATACATGGTCAAGCAGGTATAGTTGCCTTGAAAGAGGTACCTGCCTTTGTTCAGCAGCAGTTCTCCCACTTCAGATCACAGTTGCTCCCAGCAGGAAAGCTCCACAAGGCTTGGTGGTGTGTGCCAAAGCTTTCATCTAGAGCTGTTCTTTCCATGAATGTCACAACAACTTTCTCCAGTATTTATATAAGTCTTGTAGCAGGGAGGGCCCTGAATCACATGGCCAAGACAGCATTTATGCAGATTTATCTAATGAGCGCAGGAAATAATTCTGCCAGTTATTCTTTATTGACTTCCAGTCACAAAGCACCCTCCCACTTATCACTTCAGGCCTGTAGCCAAACTGAGGCCTGTATCTGCTCTGTGTCACTTGCAACATTGGTTCACCTCCCCTATGCACTTTTTGAAAAAGAGCATTTCAAAATGGCAGAATGACATCTCCCAGTTAACAACTCACAGGTTCCTTCTAGAATGGAGGGGGACTTCCTGGTAGGAAGTCTAAAGGAAGAAGACAAGACATTATATTTATACGCAACAGTAGCCGCAAGGTTATTGATTGTGAAAAATTGGAAAAGTGGTATTATACTGACAAAAACAGAGTGGCTTGCCAAATTATTGGAGTATTACAATATATCCAAAACAATGGGAGAAATTGGAAGGATCTCAAAAGAGAAGATAGACAGGGACTGGAAGGTGTTTAAAGGATACTTGCAAAACCATATTGAAAAATCAGAACTCTGATTAGAATAAACAAGTTCCGTTTTAAATACTGAAATACTAAATAAGATGGATAACAATGTGTAATAGAAAAAGAAGCAGAAAATTGGGTTAAAGGTGTGTGAAAGAAAGTAATAGAAGTGGAAAGAAATTGCAATTGAGTAGATTGGAAGTCTAACACAAAGGTGGGATGAGGGGTGAGGGATGGTGATGGGAAAAGGAAGTATCCGTGGGATTGAGTGTGGGTATGTTTGAACATTTTTAAGGATGTATGAAATGTATGTTTGTATATTCGTAATATGTGTGTATTAATGCTGAATTATTTTAATAATAAAAACTCCCCCCCCCCAAAAAAATAGAATGGAAGGGGAAATGTTTTGAGGAACTAATTAGTAGCAAATGCTCAACTTCATCTGAAGTGGTGGTAGTCCCGTCTCCCTTTAATTACTTGTTTTCTCAGCATGTTTTAAGACCCTTACCATAATTTTTTAAAATATCCATGAATTATTATGACCATGAGAAGAGTCCTGGTGGATCAGACCAAAGATCTATCAAGTGCAGTGGCCTATTTTTCACAGTAGCCAACCAGAGGGGAAGCCCACACAAGCAGGACGTGAACTGGGGTTCGCCTGCATCATGACTAGCAGCCATTGATAGCCATTGTCTAATCACCTTTTAAAGCCATCACCACACCTGTCATAATGTATACATGCCTCTCATGCCCCCTTTATTCTACTATAAACTAAGAAGCCCCAAATGTCAGAAGGGCTCCAGTGCCCTGATCATTTTGTTTGCTCTTTTCTGTATTCACAAATGCCCTTTCAATGATATATTTAAGGCAATTCCCATATGCACACGTCTAATTTTTGGGCTTCTCTCCTCCCACTTCTTCGTGAGGAGGAATAACTGTACAAAATAGGATGTCCCTAGTTTCTGATGAAAATAGGGGCATCCTATTCCATGGCAGCAGCAGCAGCAACAACAGTTGTTGTTATACCCTGCCCATTTGGCTGGGTTGCCCCAGCCACTCTAGGATAGTCCCTGCGCCATTGGTTGGTCCTCTGCCACGTCATCCCAAGGCTATCCAATCCGGACAGTCCAGGGGCATGACGCAGGCTATTTAAACTTCCCACGGCCGAGGACATGTTCCTTTTCTCCCTGCTCGGTCAGTTCCAATGCCTAAGCCAATACCACTCACATTCTGTAACCAATAAAGTTGCGGCCTTTTTCGCCCATTAACCTAAAATACTGTTTCGTGTGTCTTTATTCCACTTCCTGGAGGGTTTGGAACCTTGCCACGCAACTTACCGTATTTCCTTGGCTCAAGGGTTGCATAACTCCATACCCTCCATATATTGCGTTTATCTTCCTGATTCTCTTTCTAGTTGCATATTTATTAGTCCCAACAGGAAGAGATCTGGTTTCAGTTGAACATTAACCTTCAAAATCTTCTGTATCAATGTATGTATTTTTATCCTTTTTTAAAAGCTTTTTCTACAGATCCACCTTCATGTTCTTGACATTTCCAACATACTGTACACTTGGAACATTTTTATACATTCTAAATAACTTCTCAGGAGTTAGATACCAACAGTATGTCATTTTGTAAAAAAATCTCTTTTAAATCATAACACAATGTGTATTTTAACCCTTTAGTCCATATATGCTCCCACTGTTCGATCTGTATATTATAACCCATTTTTTGTCAATTTAATAATGCATTCTTATCTCGTTCCTCTTCCATTTCAAATTTCTGATTTGTTTGCAGGGAGATTAAATGACATTGCATAAATCAAATGATATCCTACAATTCCCCATGCAATCCCAATCACTTACCTTATCACAAAGGGTGGAATTTTAATAAAAAACTCTAAGCGGTCGCACAGCACCACCAAATCAGCTGTAATTGTACAACCTGAATTTGCTGGTATGTGATTGAATCTCAAGCCAAAAGCATCAACAGTCTGGAAGCACTCTTAAGTGCACAAAAGCTAGAACAGGGTCTCATGTGTACACCCAATTTAAGACTGAGGTCACTACCTGCGTATTTAAGTCCAGGTAGGTATAGTCATGTAACAGGATTACTTGCACCTTGGTGTATCCATCCTTAACTGAACACAATGGATTCCCAAATTCTTCATCTACTCATGATAAAGATTAGAATATAGGTATGGTACTATACCTTTAAACATTTGCAGTTCATATGAGTTTAGGAAACAGTACGAAATAAATTTGTACTTTGCCTCTGAAAAGAATCATGAGATTGTTAAAGAGGTTGGTTGATTGATTTGGAGCCTTTGTATCCTGCTGTTCAGCCAAAAAAGACTCCTAGAGCACATTACATGCACTCAACTAAAACATGACAGTCCTTTGCCCAAGGCTAGCAGTCTAAAAACTTAACACAGAAGTGAAAAGGGTCAAGGGAGAAAACAAACTCAGGTGCCAATTCTTATATAAAGTATAATACTTCTGATGACTAGAAAGCACAGAAACAGCTCAGGGGCAAACAGGAGGTGTCTGATGGAGCTGTGCTTTCTGCAAAGCTGGTAGAATGAACCCTGCTTCCCATCAGTCCCACATGCAATGACAGGAACACTCATTTATCAGGCATCTCTTAATATAATGAGCACACATGTCACACTAATTTTTGCAATTGTAATTGGAATTAGATTGGTTGCATTGCATTCCTAATTAAATAATTTGAGTATGGTCTGCATCAAGTGAGAAACAGGAATGAGATGATCTGATTAGCATTGCATAATGAACCGTGGTTGGAGTTTGTGTTTGGACGTGATGTGGGTCAAGCCCTTTTGGAGTATGGCACTCAAAGACCAGTGAGAACGGAATGTGAAGGCAGCATGGAACGACAGTTTAGGGGTGGGGATATTGTAAGTGGACAATCAAATTGTGTGAAGGAGCACTTCCTTTTTATCTATCCCAAATATCCCAACATTCAGCTGCCTTGGATCTCCACGAGTTCTAGTGTTATGAGGGAGAAAATGTTTTCTCTGTGTGAATGCAGCCTCCAGCAGGGGCTGTTGTTGTTGTTGTTATGGATTAGGATGTCCCTATTTTCATCAGAGAACTGTTGGAGGGTATGCAGTTGGTCCCCTGCAAGATAAGGGAGTCAAATGTGTACTAAAGGAAGATAAGGAGACAGCAGAGGTGAATGGTTGTTGGTTTTTGTTGGTTTTTTGTATCTGTCTTTCCAAAGGAAGCTATAAGGCACATCCCTATGCCTGAACTAACATTTTCAGGAGGAGAGTCTGAGGAACTGAGGCAGATAATGGTAACAAGCAGTGGTGTAACATGGGTGGCCAGCACCCGGGACAAAGCAAGTATTGCGCCCCATAAACTATTAAGTGATTACAGTATTGCATGGGTGTGTGTGAGAGAGAGAAGTGGGGAGAGTGTAATAGAGTCTCAGTCTGGCAGAGAGGGAAGGCCAAGGCAGCGGGAGTATGCCATGCCAAAGGGCTGCTTGCTGTTGAGGGACATCATCGTGGCCAGCAGGATGGGGGGGGGGGAGTCAGGCATCCGTGGGAACACACAACACAAAGAGGCAGGAAAAGGCACACAGAGAAACTGCAGCCTCAGCTGCTGCCACCAGCCTTTCAGATTGTTATATGCACCAAGATGGAAGGACTTATTATTGCCTACAATTGAAGGATGATTATTGAAATTAATGAATTTTGCTAAGATGGCAAAGCTGACATGCTTAATCAGAGAAAAATCACTAACGACATTTATTGATTAGAAACCCCTTATTGGACTTTCTGCACAAAAAGGAAAATGAGCTTTTAAGATCTGGGTTTGAAGACTGAAAAAAGGTTCGTTTATAGAAAGTAGAGGAGTTGCATGTTATTATGGAGTAAGAGTTTTGCATAAGTTTTTTAAGCTGATAGACGGAGATTTGAAGTCTTTTCTTTCTTTCTCTTTCTTTCTTTTAGATTTTATATTAAAAATGCTTGATATCTGATGTTGACATGCATATTTTTTCTTTGTTTTTTTAAAGCTATTTTTATTAAAGCTTGTAAAACAAACAAATCAGAGATAATGCTCAAAATATAGCTGACATCATCTAACCACCTTGCAGGATTAATCAGGATGAATGCTCAACAAACTGGTCATTTGCAAGTAGTGATGGATGACTATGCCACATCCAGTTTTCCCAGTTTCTCGTTTTCCTGTTTTAAGTTCAGCTTTTTACATTTCCATAATTCTATAAACTTTATAATGTCACCTCTTCCTCTGTCCCTTTTGAACAGACCCTGAATGTCTTGTATGCCCCAGAATGTTTCCCAGTGCATAACAAATGCAAACGCTTCCTACTGACATCACTGTCTCATCAATTAAATATTATCTTAAATGAATTAAATGCATGTAAACTTTGTGAAGTGTTTCCTGTAAAGGGATTAGTTGTTCTTGTAAATGAATTGAAACCCCACTTTTTTTTTTTTTTTTGCATTACAGTAGCACTAATTTGATATGATGACTGAAAAGATGCCGGTTTTATTAGGCAGAATATGACTTCATTAAACCATTTCTTGTCTCCTGAAACTTTTCCTAATTTCCTCTTCTTGAACAGGATTGTTCTGTTTGGTAGCAAATCATACCATTTCCACACTCTGTTTCTTCAAAGTGTGTTGCACTACCACCAAAGACAAGAGTTCAGTACAGGACAAACTGTCACAATGCCAATGAATAAACATGAAATGGTTTAGACGAGACTCCTTTGCTCTGCATCTCTTTTGATATGCAGCCAGCGATAGATCTTTCATAAAACGAGGCACCTATGTCCAATATATTGGTTCTGTACTCAACTTGTCCCTGTTTAAGTGAATGCTATGCTGTCCAAAAATGACAAAGAAGAATTTAGAAATGTTACACCCACCACACAATGGGCACATTGAAGTCTCCATTTTCTTTTAGGAGAGGATAAATGATTTTGATGGGCAGAGACTTCAACAGTATATGTGTCTGGGTTTTTGTTTTTGAGATACATTCTGGGGCAATCAAAATAGCTGCCACAATGAAAAATGCCTTTGCCATTCTCCAACTATCAGCAGTTACTAGAGCAGAGCTTTCCAAACTTTTCATGTTGGTGACACACGTTTTAGATATGCATCATTTCATGACACAGTAATTCAGTTTTACTAGCAAACCAAAGGTTAAACCAGGGGTCAGCAAACTTTTACAGCAGGAGGCCAGTCCACTGTCCCTCAGACCTTGTGGGGGGCCGGACTATATTTTGAAAATAAAAATAAAAATGAACAAATTCCTATGTTCCTATGTAACCCAGAGATGCATTTTAAATAAAAGGACACATTCTACTCATGTAAAAACACGCTGATTCCCAGACTGTCCATGGACCAGATTTAGAAGGCGATTGGGCCAGATCCAGCCCCCGGGCCTTAGTTTGCCTACCCATGGGTTAAACAAACCCCTTTCCAGCCCCGGGAGGAGAGTGGGGAGCATTCATGTGACTCACCTACACACTGCAGCCGACACACTAATGTGGTGACACACAGTTTGTAAAGCCCTGGAGGACTAAATGTTAACTACTGTTTTGGCCAATGGCATTTACCTTGCTGGGGGCTATTCTGTCCCCCATGCTAACTTATATCTGTATGAAGGCATTGGGAGCTGTCGTCGGGAGATTTGAAGCACAATGTCATATGTATACTGATGACACTCTCTGCATTTCATTTGAACCGGTCTCTGAAGGCAGTATTGAGATGGATGGGGGCCTTGGCATAACCAAGGGGTGCATAATCAAGTAAATAAATAAAATTTATTAACTAATGGACCAATTGCATCACAGATAACTCAGTTCTCCCTCTCCCTGCCCAACATAAATCCTGGTATGCCCATGGATGGAGGCCAGGTCCAGGCTGGGACGTTTTGTCACCTGCGGCAGAACTGAAAGTGCCGTCTTCCGGCACCATGGCCTTCCCCTCTGCAGCCACAACAGGCAGCCATTGCAGTCACCTGTCACCACCGCCTCCTTGTGCACAGTGCACAGGCACACCAGCACACCATCCCATCCCCTCTCCCCATAACTCTCCTCTTCACAGCACAAGTGTCCTGCCATTGGTGATGCTCTGGGCTGGTCAACATACTGCTGTTGCACCTACACACTGCAGACAAGGAGGAGGTGGCAGCAGATCTGGTCTCCAAGGAGTATGCCATGGCAGCCACCTACCACTGCCACCTCTCCCACAGCTGTTGCCACCCTGGTGGGCTCCATGGAGGCTAGATCTGCCACCTCTGTCTGGATCCTGGCCCTTGAGGCAGCTGACTCACCTTGCCTCATGGACAGGCTGGCACTGACCTTTATACAGTGGTGCCTCGCAAGCCGAAATTAATTCGTTCCGCGAGTTTTTTCGTCTTGTGATTTTTTCGTCTTGTGAAGCACGGACTTTGGAAAAGCTTCAGAAAGCAACAAAGTCTTCAAAAACCTCAAAAAAGGCTACCACACCGTGTGCTATGAGTTGCTCCTCGAAGTGAATGGACAGTTTTAAGAAAAAGGAAACAAACTCGCAAGACAAAGGAAACAAACTTGCAAGATGTTTTCGTCTTGCAAAGCAAGCCCATAGCGAAATCCGTCTTGCGAAGCAACTCAAAAAACGAAAAACCCTTTCATTTTGCGAGTTTTCCGTCTTCCGAGGCATTTGTCTTGCGAGGTACCACTGTATAGGGCAGCCTCTCTGACTAACTCAGCCACTGGCTCCCTTCTCCTGAGCCTCGCAAGGCAACTACTAATAACACACTGGGAATTTATATTCAGGCCTCAGTTTTTCTCTAGTCTATTCCTCACACCTTTCCTTGGCAACTAATTTCCCCTTCATCTCCTCAGCTGTCTCTCTCTGACAGGTAACTCCCAACTGCCGAGAATCTCTGGCAGACTGCTGTCACCCAGACCTATCAAAATTAATTTACCTGAGCCAAGCCCAGCTAATACATTTTCAAAGCAAAAGTCTCTCTTTCTCTTTCTCTCTCACACACAAACAGCTACAGCTAAAGAGGCTTGCAACGTGGTAACAGTATAAGGCCTTGAACTTTGAGAACACATATTTTTTCCATCAAAACACAAACAGACACACATATAACATTTCTCCACACCAGTGTAATACTCAAAGCTGAACCATTGAAATTAATGGACATGGTTAACTTAGGCCCACTGTATTTGCTATGCCTACCTTGAGGAGCGCTTAGTTGGAGACAACCCTATATTTCTGCAGAGTGCTCTAAAACAAGAATCTACTGAACAGAGGAATGATAAGCCCCTGATGTGAAATAAGGAGACTGAGGTGGACTTCAGCACCATGCAAAGGTAATCGTCCCATCAGTGCAAGGATTGCTGCTTGCCTGAGGGAACCATCTTCCCTCCCCCACAATGCACTGTTCTGCTGCAATAGATGTATGTAGGTATGGTCATGAACTGGCACAGAATTTCAGTGAAGATAACACTTTTATTTCTTATTATGCAGAGATCCAGGAATTACAAAGGCGCACTTTCTTTTGTTGTGTTACTTGTTCATAATTCTATATAGCCGGGCCCTCCCAGCCATGCCCAATAATTTTCATGCTACCCGTTTCCCACCTTTCTGTCACCGACCCATGACACCAAATTCCCCACATTTTAGTGATAGTGAGAGCTGTACATTCTCTAGGCTTGGTTATTTCTCTGCCTATCTGTTCCTCTGCATGGTTTCCTCAGTGCCACGTGTCTTCCCTCATGGATTATTTCAGCAGCAGGAACCAGAACGTCTGTGATGGATGTCACACCAGCTCCCCATAGCATTCCTCATCCTTGCAGTCTGCACATGGAAAAGTGTCTGGGATGATGTGAACCTCTGAGGTGAAAACGTACTTCTTTTTCTCAGATTCCAGGAAAGTTACCTACAAACAACATTGCAGTTCTGCTCAGTACAAAGAGTGGAAAACAGGCTGCATTGGGAGCATATAGCACAGAAATTTCTAAAATATAATTGTTACGTCTTTCTGCATATTTTAAGAGTAGTGCCCTATGGCAAAATACTTAATGACTGTGCAAAAGCAGCTTTGGATCACTTGGTTTCAGTTAATATACTAGGTTGGCAGGGGCTGGGACAGAGCAATGGGAACTCACTCCATTGTGGGGATTCAAACTGCTGACCTTCTGATCGGCATGCTCAAGAGGCTCAGTGGTTTAGACCACAACACCGCAGCTTTCATGTACAGCAGTTAGAAGTTGCTTCATCATTCCTGGAAGGCATAGGGCCCCTCCAAGATGGATATTTATATTATTTATGGTAGTCATTATTATTAAATTTAAGATCAAAAGTAGAAACAAACAAAAAAGACTGGTTTTTTTGGTGAGTGTATTTTACAACATGTCATGAATGCAACAGAAGTGTGTTATTGATGGTTTTACACCAGACTGGCCACACATTAGTTGTTCTGCAATGTTTCCCCAGTGGCATTATTGCCATCTGGAGGAGCACTCATGTACTATGTGCAACAA
Organism: Podarcis erhardii; assembly: GCF_964252035.2. NCBI lineage: Eukaryota > Metazoa > Chordata > Lepidosauria > Squamata > Lacertidae > Podarcis > Podarcis erhardii. The sequence continues at coordinate 31,771,816 of NC_138498.1, forward strand.
AAACAGGGCAAAACCTAAACCGGGACATTTGTGACATAAAACTTTAGAGGTTTCAGTAGGATGTTACAGGACATGAACCAACTGGAAACGAAGCCATATGTTCCACCTCAAAACTTTCCTAGGTGCAAACAGTATTGAACGTGAGATTGCCTATAACTGACCCAATACCATTGCGAGTACATCTCATGAATGCTCAATAACAAGCACATCTGGAGAGGCACACAAGAAGTGAAGTAATATAAGTGGTTACTAATATTTGCCCAACCATGTCAGTATCATTTTCGCCATCTTATAAGAAATGTGTGCAGAGGGGCAGTGAAGGAAGAAGCACCATTCCATAATTACACCATCCTGAGTTAATACCAGGGCTGGGATTTGGAATGGCAATACAGTGGTACCTCGGGTAAGTACTTAATTCGCTCCGGAGGTCCGTTCTTAACCTGAAACTGCTCTTAACCTGAAGCACCACTTTAGCTCATGGGGCCTCCTGCTGCCACCGCGCTGCTGGATCACGATTTCTGTTCTCATCCTGAAGGTACTATTTCTGGGTTAGCAGAGTCTGCAGCCTGAAGCGTATGTAACCTGAAGTGTATGTAACCCGAGGTACCACTGTACCCAGCTCATAGCTCTTCCTGTTAATCACTCCACTTTAGGAGCACTTCATCTAAGCCAGGGGTCGGCAAACTAAGGTCCGCGGGCCGGATCTGGCCCAATTGCCTTCAGGATCCGGCCTGCGGATTGTCTGTGGATTGGCATGGGGATTCTGTTCGTTTGGGCTGCGCCATTTCCCCCCTGCACCATTCCATTCCCCTGCCCTCTCCCTCACACACACCACGGTGGTGCCTCCTCCCTCCCTCCTCCTGGCTTCTCCCCACCCTGCCTAGAGGAGGAAGGGGGCGGGGCTGGGCTGAGCTGGCTGAGCGCCATTTTAAGCAGCCCCTCTCCAGAGCCAGCCCTTTCCTGCCACTCATCTTCCCTCCGCTGCCGCCGCCACTGCCACCCTGGTGCTCCTGTGAGCCAGAGAATGGAGCAGACAAGCTCCCTCTGCCTACCCATGAGAAGCAGCAACAGTGGCAGCGGCAGTGGCAGCCCCTGGGAAGGTAAGCGCAGTGGCTGGGGCTGGGGGCTGGGGAGGAGGACTACTTGCCCCCTCGCCTCTTTTTCCAGCCCCCCCCCCCCGGTGCTGCTTCTCCAGCCCGCCACAAGGTCTGAGGGACAGTGGACCGGCCCGCAGCTAAAAAAAATTTGCCAACCCCTGATCTAAGCCATAACCTGTCCCAAGCACACTTCATGAAAATCCCACAAACACTGGTTTTTATTTCTGGGTGGCAATGAGGACATAGTACTGGAATGGGGTGGATGCTTATGAGCCATTTTGTGACCTGAGAAAGGTAGACCAACAATGTCTGGCCTGCTTTACTGTTTAATGTCCCAATACTCATATCATTATATGACACTCCTGAAAGAACATGCTGTTTCCAGGAAGACTGATCAGGGTGAATCCCCATCAGTCCTGATGCTCGGTGAATCCTTATCCATGTGTATAGGGATGTGTGTGTTACCTCAATAAAGAAGGCTCTCCATCCTATATCTGGCTTTGTCATTTCTGCCTTATAGACACCCGTTTTCTGCAAAGAGATAAAACAGAAGAAGGCACTGAGACCTATCATGGTGTCTTGTATAATATTGAGCTTCACAAAGTCTCAAATGTTCATTAGCATGAATGTGGGGAAGAGTGAGGTGAGGTTTAATAGGGAAGAGGGGAACAACCAGTGCTTTTTTCTTAAAAAATGTTTAGGGGTACTCTCATTTTTCTACTCATATTGAAATACTGCCCCTCAATGAGGCCAAACTTAGATTCACAAAATGTTTGGGGGTATGCATCCCCCCAGAAAAAATGCACTAGGAACAACTATGGCTCAAAGTGGGGCAGGATGGGAGAGGATGACATCCCACTTCTTTCCAGGTGACCCTAAACCACACCACTTATTTCCAATGGATGTAAACCTATCCCATTTTGTTACACAGATCAGGTTCTCACACCAGCATTATAGAAAGTCACTATCTGCACAATCCTGTGCCCGAGGGGGTACCTTGGGCCCAGGGGGAAATGTGGCCATCCAGTCTGTCTACCCTGCCTTTGGGATTCTCAACAAGCCCCACACTCTCCCAACCACATCCCTCACCAGCTGTGCTTTCCTCCCTCCTGGAATGTTTTGGTCTGGCTGGAACGTGTCTTTGAACTCTGATGCTGTTTGCTTGCTTGCTTGGATGGATGGAGGATAGAGAAGGATGTGTGAGTGTGAAGAAACTAGGCTACTGCACAATGGTAGAATTCACCTTGATTGTGCAGAAGGGAATGTGGTCCTCTGTCTGAAAGAGATTCCCCATCCCTATTATACTTGTATACTCATCAGCCCCACTTTGTTAGCAGGCCTTTTTCTCTCGCATAGATGTTTTTATGACTGCAGCATAAATACAACATTCTTCTGCTCACACATGCCTGGGCAATGCTAGATGGAAATAGGATCTGCTGGGCTTTGAAATAAAACCATCCTATGGACTCCCCCACGGGAAAGACAATATTCCAGGCAACTCAGACAGTGAAGGAATCCCATTCCATTTATTGGTTTGATGGCTTCCTTCTTCAATTTATGTTCCACCCTTCCTCCTGAAGTAGCTCAGGGACTTTACAGGATGGGCCTTCTGTCCACATGCTTGCTGTGGCACATTAGGGTTCTGGTCATCCAAAGTAGACATGCCATCAGTGGGCTTTCCTTGTTTGTTCTTATCACTCTTCACATCACAAATGGAAACCAACAGGTGTCTGTGACACACACCACACAGAAATCCTAAATGAATGTGCTGTGCAAAGTATCACATTGTGGAAATCTGCAAACATCGAGCAAATTCAATGTCTCTTCCCAACTTTACGGGGAGGCATCTGTTTCCCAAGAACTGCTTTTGTGTCTGTCTGTGTCTTTGGAACCCCTTGACATCCTCAGCTTTGTGAAGAAACTCTAAAGAAATTCTAAATCTAAAATCCTCTTACCACTTTCTCAACCTTGCATGGAAACCAAGATACACGATGACCCCGAAATCGCCTGAAGTCTCGCCTAAGAATGAGAAGGGAAAGAGGAGGTACAGGATGAGCTGCTTTTTGAAGAAAAGTACCATCAACAATACAATATGTCTTAATTCACATCGCAACACAAGTACTCATATTTATGGAAATTTAAGATAATGTTTACAAGATTACCCACCCATTATGATGGATCTCTAATGCTGTCAACCTGATCCAAAATGTTCAAGAGCATCCTTAATAACCTACTCAGTGGTCCCTTTTGAATCTTTGATAGTAGGTTTTAACACATACAAAAGACATTGGCGGACTTTGAACTTTCAGATTTCAGTAGCATCCTGTGCAATGCCAAAACTTGGGTTCCCCTTGCCTTACAGCTTCTGTTCTATGTGATTGTTGCAGATTGTTGCAGTGTGGGTGAACCGCTTGTGCTCCCTTAAATAAGACTCTGCCAAGGATTTCTGGGGGGTAAATGAAGAGTACAGGGATCTATCTGCACTGTACATTTAAAGCAGTATCATGCCGCTTTATACACTAATGCCTGCAAGAAACCTGGGAAGCACTGTTTGTTAAGAGACCCCCATTGCCCTCCCAGAGCTAGAATTTTCAAAGTGGTTTAACAATTGATCTCTTTTCCAAGGAACTCTGGGAATTGTGACTCCCAGAACCCTTAGCAAACTACAATCCCCATGATTGTGTGGCTGTGCTGTGTGTGGAGCCATTACTGTACTGTTTAAATTGGTATGATACTGTTTTAAATGTACAGTGCAGAAGAGACCTAAAAGTTTGCAGAGCTGCTCACTGCTGACTGAGAGAAGGCCAGTGGCTTTCTTGCTTCCTCTGAGGAAAATTTAGTAAGCTTTAAGAAAGAGAAGACCTCAGGGGCTTTTTTCTATGTTGACTTTGTATGTTATTCTATATACTAATGAATTATATAAAATTTTGCTGAAAGAATCCTACCTTCTAGAGTTCAGAGTGTTAGCAAAGAAACATTTAGTTGCTGAAGGTTCCTGATCTGTACAGAGATGGATAATGCCTTTGGAATTTGTCTAGAAAGAGAGAGAATATCACAGAAAAATTGTCTCCCTTCAGCATACAACCAAAAATGCAACGTCAGTGTCAGGAGTAGCTGCAGCTGCACATGAAGCGCTTGCAAATTGAGAAAAAAATTACTCAAAAACATCACATGAAAGCACCAATACATATCAGTACAATTCGCAACTGACAAAAAAAGGCTGCATTCAACCACTATGTCTGTGCTGAATCACTATAGCTAAATTTAATATTTTAAGGAGTTGATACACTTTTAAAAACTAGAATGATTAACATCTTTCTTTTTATCTGTATGACGGTTCAGTATTTGGAGAAAGTTTGGTATGGGGGATAATGATTAATGCATCACTTACTACAATTGAGAGCCAGTATCACATAGTGGCCAGGTTGCTGGACTTAAATCAGGGAGACACACGTCCAAACCCCTGCCCTGCTTAAGGAGTGAGATTTAGGCTGGCCACTTATACTGTATATCATCACTGCCTCCCAAAAGGAGCACACAGATCTCCATCACATTTACACACATTAATCTATACATATAGGGTGACAATTAGAAATATTACTACATTTTAAATAGAAATACAATACGGTGGTGGGGAAGATTGTGATTAAGTGACCTGCTCAGCCTGCTGTCCAGGTGCTAAGTGTCAGCTGGTGATTCAAGGCCCCCAACTCTCTTTTCTTGGGGTTCTTCTTTATCTTTAAACTGCACTTGAACCAGACAGCTCTTCAAATAGAGGACTCCAGCAAACAGCATTTTCTAGTCATGCAGATGTAGGACTGCCTTCTCTAAAGTAGGGCACAGGGACCCCCTAGTGATCTTGAGCCATTCTCTCTCTCTCCACTTCCTCCCCCCTTTTTCTTGTGGGGAGATCTGTGCTCAGATTTCTCATACTATATTTTTAAGATAAATGCAGCAATTTAGAAGAATGTATTTGTGTTAATAGGGACGCGGGTGGCGCTGTGGGTAAAACCTCAGTGCCTAGGAGTTGCTGATTGTAAGGTTGGTGGTTCGAATCCCCGCGGCGGGGTGAGCTCCCGTCGTTCGGTCCCAGCTCCTGCCCACCTAGCAGTTTGAAAGCACCCCTAAGTGCAAGTAGATAAATAGGTGCCGCTTTATAGCGGGAAGGTAAAGGGCGTTTCCGTGTGCAGCGCTGGTGCTGGCTCACCAGCTGCAGCTTCGTCACGCTGGCCACGTGACCCGGAAGTGTCTTCAGATGGCGCCAGCTCACGGCCTCTTGAGCGAGATGAGCGCGCAACCCTAGAGTCGGTCAAGACTGGCCCGTATGGGCAGGGGTACCTTTACCTTTTTACCTATTTGTGTTAATGGCTGTAGGGCCAGCACTTTCCCTTAACACCATTTCCACAATGAAAATCTCCTCCTCCAAAACTGATTCTTCAAGAGGAAACAGTCAGATGTGGGTCACAGAAGCTAATGTGATTTTCACTCATGAAAACAGCCTGGTGAGAAATGATTTAGCAGCTGCCTCCCCAGATCATCACATCACCTATCCAAATCTATCCATAGTTGCATTTACGTACCTTTTCTCAGCAGCAACAGTGACAACAAACAAAAGAAGAAGAAGAAAAGGCGATCCTATCACAGTTCTCACTTTGGCCACCCCAACGTATCCCACAAGGCTGTTGTAAAGATAAATACTAGAAGATCTACACACCTCTCAGTCTTTCAGAAGGAAGATGAAAGCCACAACCAATAGTATATTTATACTACTGAAGTAAACTGGTCTAGCAGTCTTTTGCTCTTCTATAGGACTTGAATACACAACCAACTTTCTGAGCCTGTTCTGGATCACTTCAGGACACTTTCTCTGTGATTGAAAAAGAAACTGAATCCTATATTCTGATACAGTAAATACAGAGAACACCCAAGATCTTAGGAGGCCAATGAGAAATGTGGCAATATTTTGATGTTTACTAGAACACTCAAGGCTAACCAAGGGTGCCCTCAGAGAAGGACCAAATGCTATAATCAAATAATTGTAGAATTAGGTCATAAGGGTAATGTAGTCCAACCCTCTGCAATGCAGGACTCTTTTGCCCAATGAGAGGCTTGAACCCACAACCTATCAACTGAGTTATGCAAGCTATTGTTGCCATCATTTACTGGTAGGGTGCCATCTGTCCTGTATAATACAGGATTGTCCCATATTTCAATGTAAAATGTTACTTCATGTATTTGTCCTGTATTTCAGGTCTTCTCTCTCTCTCCCTCTCTCTCCCTCTCTCCCTCTCCCTCTCCCCCAAATTAGGGATCCTCTCCAAATGTATGTGTTTGAAAGTGTGTGTGAAATGTCATTTAAGCTCTGAGTAGCCAAGCACAGACAAATTTACAAATTCATGTTTATGTGTGTGCGCACATGCATTTGACAAATTCCAGAGGGGCCATCCTGTTAGGCTGCAGCAGATTGTAATGGATTGCTTTGAAGTCAATTCAGCTCCAGTTTTTTTTAAAAAAAACCACCCCACAACTGCCCTGTCCTGCATTTTGCCCAAACAAATTGGCAACCCTATTTACTGGTAAAAGACAACATTAACCAAGGCCGGTTTGCATATCATCATAACAACCTTCCTGTTTATCAATATTTGTGATAACTTTTTAGGAATCTTGAGTTTGACTCCATCTCCTTAGTACTGTAAAGGAGACTCGATCTGTTAGAGACAACATGCACCCATTACTTGGGGTGAATTAGAAAACATGCTTCTTGACATCATCGGCAACATCAGTTTTCCTCACCTCCACCCTTTCCCAAGAAATTTGAGGCATGTTCAAATTCTGCATGGTGCTGAGATAAATGGCTCTACACGTCTCCAAGATAGATGCTTTATCCCCAGGGCGCGATGCCACAAAGTGTGTGGTGTTTGGGAGGAACCTGCAGGCAACAAGAGAGTTTTTTTGCAAAAATAGCTTCCTTGTAATAGAGAAAGATATAGCAACGACATGTTTCTTCTAACAACAGAATTTTGACTTTCCGCAGTTTTTCCTCCTTAGAAAGAATGCACACACACATAGAAATATACAAGGAAAAAACATTGCATCATCATTCAAAGCCTATGTGAATTGTGCAGCAAAGATCAGCAGTCTTGTTCATTGGTACTATCATTCAGACTACACAGGGGGTTCGCTCAGCACTAAGGGACCTGTGCATTCTCAGTTCAAATTACAGTATTGTCTCTCATTTGGGTCTCAAGCCATCCAGTCACTGTCTTTAACCAGAGGGATGATTTCATTGCCTCGAAAAGGATAATTTTTTGCAGCATGAACTCACCGGATATATTTCTCTCCTGCTAGTTGATCAAAGAAATAGTGAGAGTCATCAGGCGGGTTTATTCCATCTCCTGTTCCACAGATTAGGCACTTGGGCTTATTTTGATATCGCTCATTATATTCTGAGGATTGAAAAATAAAATGTTACTGTATTGGTCAACACATGCAGTTCTCAAGTTGCTACTACTTATTTCCATCATCAAAGGCTAATAAGATTGGACAGGAGCAATGGAAAACAAGAGACATTCATTGGGCAGGTGGGAACAAAAATATAATTGAAAAATATGTAAATCAGCCTTATTGTGGCAAACTAGCACCATGGATCAAAGTCTAGATAGCAAATGTTGGTGATGCAGTGTTGAAAAGGGAGTCTTTCTATAGCATATATGCTGTTTGGGTCTTTGAAAAAAGTTTGATAGTAGGTTCTCTAGGTCATCAAGAAACCAATATGAGATGCCTCAGGATGCATTATTTATTTATTAGGATAATTTATATCCCACCTTCATCTTCAACAGGTAGGCCTGGCCCAAAATAATTTTTGCACAAGACGGAGGACAGGATGGCACACCCTTATTGTTCCTGGTGAAGAAGCTAATTGGATTGGTAGAACTGGCCATGCGGCATCACAGATACACAAGGAGATCCTCTTAGAGCAAACCAGTGGTCCACCTAGACCTGCACTCTGTTCTCAAAGTGGCCAGCCACATATCTGTGGGAAACTTGCAAGCAGGACCTGAGCATACCAGCACTCTCCCTTCCTTCAGCTTCCAGTAAGTCACTTTGTCTTCAGTTACTTGCCTTTTCTCTAAACTAAGAAGGCCCAAATGCTGCAATCTGTCCTCAAAGGGGAATCACTCCACCTCCTTGATAATTTTGGCTGTTCTTTTCTGAACCTTTTCCTGCTCTACGATAACCTTTCGGAGGTGTGACGGACCAAACTCTACACAGTATTCCAAATGCAGTCACAGCTTAGGTTAATATACAGTGGTACCTCGGGTTAAGAACTTAATTTGTTCTGGAGGTCCGTTCTTAACCTGAAACTGTTCTTAACCTGAAGCACCACTTTAGCTAATGAGACCTCCTGCTGCCGCCACACTGCTGCTGCACGATTTCTGTTCTCATCCTGAAGCAAAGTTCTTAACCTGAGGTACTATTTCTGGGTTAGCGGAGTCTGTAACCTGAAGCGTCTGTAACCCGAGGTACCACTGTAATGGCATTAGAATACTGGCAGACTCCAAAGAAACAGCTGTGAGGGGGCTGCTGTTGCTGTCTTCTGGCATCTTGGCCTAAGGCTGGGCTAGTTTTGAGAACCTAGACTATAACGACATGTTTATTATCAATTCGGCTTGCTTAGAAACCAGATCATACCCTCCAACATTTCTCCTTTGAAAATAGGGACGTTCCATTCCATAATGATAATTTTACTATTTATACCCCACACATCTTACTGGGTTGCCTCAGCCACTCTGGGCAGCTTCCAACAAATATAAAAACATACTAAAACATTAAATATTTTAAAAACTTCCCTATGCAGGCTCAGGGGTTGGATAACTCCATACCCTCCAACATTTCTCCAATGAAAACAGGTACATCCTAAGGAAAAGTGGGACATTCTGGGATCAAATCAGAAACCCTGACGGCTTCTCTAAATCAGGGACATCCCTGGAAAATAGAGGGTCTGCTTTGTTACTTTTAAAAAGGACTCCTTGGGTACTTTCATACATTTCTGACAGAAATCGAGACATGGAATTGGAACAAGCATCATGGATAAAAGCATCCAACACAACATGGAACAAAAGCCAGCCAACTAACAGCCAGAACAGAGGGGACCCAGTTAATGTCTTGTGGCAGGAGGTTCCACAGTCCCCATTCCCAACAAACAGTACCTCTCTCCATGGTGGGATGCTTATAAAAGCTACCCCTGTGGATCATAAGAAATGAGCTTACTCATATGGGAGGAGATGGCCCTTTTTGATAATCTTGGCCCAAACCAGCCAGGGTTTTAAAGGTGATGCTACTGCACTGAATTATTCCTGGAAAGATATTGGAAGCCAGTGTGGTCTAATGAAAAAATAGATGACCCGAGATCCCACGGGTGAGTTCCTATCAAGACCCCCTAGTGCTGCATTCGGAGCCAGCTGAAGATTCTGAAGGTTCTTTTGAGCTTTCTTCATCTCAGCAGCCTGATTTTTAGAAGGAAAACCCTCATATGTTTGCTGTTGCTATTGTTAAAACAAATCGTAATTTAAACAACTTACTTCCCGTAACCCAAATATCTAGTACTAGATCCCAATATAACTTCTCTGCCCTTTTGATTTGAAGGATCATGGCCTTGGGGGATTCTCTTAAAGCTTTCCACAAAGTAGCCACATGCCATATTTTATCTTAGGTTTAATTTAGGGTTGCCATATTTTAAAAAGTGAAAATCCGGCACAAAAGTCGTTGAGCTTTTTTGGCAAAATCACACAAAAAATGTTTTTGAGCAATTTTTAAGTGCCACCACAATTCCCCAGGGCTGCCCTTTCCCACCAATTCAACCCTTTGTTCTGCTATTCTGCTACCATTTCATTTGTCAGAGAAATCTGAGGTGGTAAGAATTACTCACGAAATGGATCAACATATGAAGTTAATTCCTTAAACCGTGGAGAGTCCAGCTGCCGAGTTAGGTTCAGCTGATAGAAGACTTTCAATGACCTTCCCCAGCCACAGTATGCTCGGTATTGATGATGCCTGTTCTGTGGCAGAGTAGAAGAAAAGAATTCTAAAGTGCACATCAAATAAGAACATTCCATTCTACATTAGTAGAATGTCCCTATTTTCTGAGATGTAGGGATGATCGCGGGGTCCAGAGGGAGAACACTCCCCACCCGCAGCATCCTCAGTCTGCCTGCACGCGTGACCTTGGGGTGTGGGGCACAGATCCCCCCTCACAGATAAAGCCACAGCTGTCTGAACATCGCACCCACTGTCTAACCCTTTGCGGTCTCAGTAGTCTGCGGTGCCCTGTCTGTAACCTTTGTCTTTGAGACCTTTTGTCTCCTTCGTCATACACTGTGCAAGGGGAAAATGAAGCGGTGGAAACAGGTGCCAAAATAGCTTTGTACCACCCCACGATCTCAGGACTGGAAGATGTGTAAAGCCCAAAATGTATCTGCCTGGGTTTGCATATTCGTGTCAATAAAAGGAGGCTCCACAGGGCTGGCCAGCAGCTTGCATGGAGCTCACCTGTGCACAGCTCACCTGCATTATCAACTGCTGCCTCATGTCCATCACTTCACTGAGAAATGATGGGGGGTAATATATGACACTGTCATATATTAAGAACCTGAAGTCCTACAGTATGGAGGAGAGTCAAATGCTAAAAGCATAATATTTATTCAGCTCTTTAGCAGGGCTAAGCTCAGAGGCATACCTAGGGTCCCTTGGAACTGTATTGGTGCCCCCAATTTTTTAGAAGCAGGTGAGCTTGCCTGGACAGGAGGAATTTGCATCTTCAGGGCTGACAGGGCAGCTGCACTGCTCTGTGCCTGGAAGCCACTCCAAGGAACCCTTCCTGCTCTCTCCTATAGCAATAGCAGCAGCAGCCTTTTTCTCCTGGAGATCCTGGTGGATTCCTTCTGCGGGCATAGAAGGTGTTGGAGTGCTGAGTGGTAGGAAGTACTCCAAGAGTCATGGGAGGACTCCAGCATCCAACAGGTGATTTTAGCGCCCCACCCCTTGGGCAGTAGTCAGTTTCGCCAACCCCTAGGTACACTTCTGGCTAAGCTGCTGGACACAAAACAGGACATGCCAATAAGTTAGGGTCAACAGTCAGTGCCTATGGCTCTCATGGGTTGTTGTTGTTTTTTTGTTTGTTTGTTGCTGTTGCTATTTACTTGTATTGTGTTTGTAAGAAAAACACTGGGGCCTAATTTGAATAGTAGAGTGCTTGGTATCTGGTGGGCGGGGCTTGTGTGTTTTGCTCCAGAATCAGTCCCTCCCTTCGGTGTGTGTGTTCCATTATGTTCTGTTAAGAATGCCAGTTAAGAGGAACCAAATGTTACATGTAATGTCTATGGCACTACTTCATGAAACCATCCAGTTCACCCTCCATAATTGCCAGGATTGTGGGAAAAGAAATATGCTTGCAAAGCTTTGTTCCTCCTCAAACCTAGAAGCCAACAGTTAATGAACCAATATTTGGGGCCAGGATATTTGAAGGACCATTTTCCCTCCACAAATTTGCCTCTCCTCCCTTACAATCACTGGAGGGATTCCTCACTGTCCCTTGCCTTCAAAAGCATGGCTGATTAGGACACAGGACAGGGTCTTTGCAGCAGTGGTGCTGAGGCTGTGGAGTGCCCTTCCTCAGAAGTTTCACTGGCTCTCACATTTGTGGCCTGCCTGCAAATGGCCAACATATTCTTATTTGTCCAGAGTACTATGAAGGAACTATGAAGAAGACTCAAGACTAAGTACACACAGCTTGTGCACCATCCTTTGAACATCTACTCACCTTAACGAAATTCAAAAGATCATAAACAATTGGAATAAATGACACAACTCTCTTGTCCACAGCTGCTGTCAGCCAGGTGGCCCAGCCACGCTAAAACAAAGAGATAAAGCATAAAGATGCAGAGGTATTCAGTTCCCACTGGAGACCCCAAACATGGCATATACAGGTGAAATGGGGATGAGCATGCATAGGGTTAATTCTGGTGTATCGAAAATCCAATACAGCACAGACCTGCAGTTCATATCTACCTTGGAAATACCAGTCAATGTGAACTTTGTGATCTTCACTGTTCCACCAGATTCTTTCAGCAGGAAATCTATTATTGTGTCCATGCCTCGCACAGCTGCCTGCACATAACAGAAGAGGATTGTAGTCTCTGGAGTTGATCCCTGAATACCCTTATCTCAAACAGGAGATTTGGCAACCAAGATTTGTACCTTGGTTGCTTTTCATCACCGCATATTTATCTTTGCTGACAGGCATGTCAGCAACTGATTACTATTTTGCCATCTTCTTCCCCTGAAGTCCGGAATGAGAAAATATATTGGCTTCTGGTTCCTCTCTGCCTTAATGGAGGCAGCTCCCACGACAGCAGGAGATCATTGGCAAAGGAAAAACCAGGATGACTGAGGGTAATTATCCTTGCAAAATCCCCCCAGGGACAGGGGGAAATGGGCTTCACTCGCAGTTTGTCTCAGTACCTTGCTCTCGCTCTGTCATGGATTGCGGGAGGCAGGGAGGCACTGAGTGCAAAAGCACTTCACCTGCCGAAAATCCTCCAATGCCATCATTAAGGAGCAGAGGTTCTCCCGTTAATTTGAGTTTAATTGGACTAAAGTACAGGAGCATACTAGAAAAGATGATATCACAAATTGCAAAACATAAACAACTGCAAGGACTTTAAGGTTTGAATTTGAGATAAAACTTCATTTGGTGCAAAAGACAGTGGGGCGAACCTATGGTTTATTTATGTAAAGTTTTCTTCTCTACATATATAATTTGGCAACCCTCCTCTGAATGTTTAGTCCAAATTATATTTGTACAAGCAAGGATGGAATAAATTGGATTATAGAGATGGAATATAACATTAAACAGAACTGTGTGTGTAAAAAAAAAGGAAAAAGGAAGGGAAGCTCTATTTTGCAAAAGGTTTAGAATGGAAACTTAGAGCTGACTCTTCCCCATCCTTTATTATTTATGGAGTGAACTGAATAACGCTAAGAGGACTCAGAATTTGATTTAAGTGGAAGTATAATTGCTCATTTATCTTCAGTTGGACAGAAAGATGAAAGGCATCTGTGAACTTGCCAAGGAACTGATAAGGTTTGTTATTGAGTCATCTGCAGTTCGACAGACCACTCTTCTTCCCAGGCTGAGAGGGAAAATTGTGAAAACAGGTTTTTTATTGGGACAGAGTGATTTTTTCAGCTCTTGTCAAGGTCGCAAAACAACAACGCACGGGACAGAGCAATGGGGAAATTTCTGAAACAACAATGGAATATGACATGATGGAAAACAGCAACAACCGGGGGGGGGGGGGGAAGAGACAAGGACGGGAAGAAACACCATGGGCAGAATAATTGCCACACACAGTATTGTAGTTGTTGTATAAGGGATTATTATTATGAACGGAATGTACTTGAAATTAATAAGATTTTGGAACACAAAAATAAAGCAAATAACTCAGTTCTAGCACGTGGGGAGCCACCTTATCTAAATTACAGTGGTACCTTGGTTGTCAAACTTAATCCGTTCTGGGAGTCTGTTCGACTCCTGGAACTGTTTGAAAACCAAGGCATAGCTTCCGATTGGCTGCAAGAGCTTCCTGCACTCAATTGGAAGCTGCGAAAGCTGCGTCGGACATTTGGCTTCCGAAAAATGTTTGCAAATTGGAACACTCACTTCCGGGTTTGTGGTGTTCAGGAGCCGATTTGTTCGGGAGTCAAGCCGTTTGACAACCAAGGTAGCACTGTATATAATTTGGTATTTGAACAATTGGTATTAATAATTGTATTATAAATTGGTATCCTTATAATGAAGCTATTATTGGATTGTAATTGAAAACTAATAAAAATTATTATCAAAAAAGAATGAGAAAATATATTAGTGGGCTAGTGTTGTCACCTAGGCATAGTAATTATCATCATCATTATTTCCAGCATTAATATGTATTATATATTTCATTCATTTTCTTAAGTGTCAGATGCCAACAATATAACACCTTTTAATAATTCTCTGCCAAATTAATACAAAAAGAGAAAGATTTCCCTTCTGCTTAACTAATAGTTGCCAGGAAGTCTTAAAATGTTATGCTTTCCATGTTCTTTTTTATTTTATTAATATATGGTACATTCTTGAACAGCTTTTGAACCATATCTTTGTCATCCCTGTTTCCAAATTGCAAATAACCTTCCTAATTAGTAATAATTCATCATCCTAATATCTTTAATAACATAATCTATCTTCATAAATTGAAACCATTGTGATAGTTTCAAATTTCCTTTCTAAGGCTGCAATCCTAGATATGCTTACCTGGGAGTAAGTCCATTGAACTCAATGTATCTTACTTCTGTGCAAACATATATAGGAATGTGTTAAAATTCATCTCATCTTATACAGTATTTTGTTCTTGTTCCAGAATATCTTAATGGGAAACAATATTTGTCCATACAGACCGTGTACCAGGAACAGAAAACAACTAATTTACCTGCTCCAAAAAGTAGGTGAAAACCTCAAAGAGATATCCTTAATCCAAATACATTCAAATGCCACCAGGCCCCTGCCCCAGCCTCCTCTTCCATGGACCCATTCCTCTGCTGCCATGCCCCTGCCTACATGCCATGTCCCCTATATGCAACTTCCACCTTTGCCACAGGCGTACCTCTCCACAGGCATGGGCACACACACACATACTACTACTACTGCAGGGGGCATCCACGTTGGAGGTGGCAGCAAGTGTTATACTCTTTGCACCCAGATCTATCGCCTGAGGCCACCACCTCACCTGCTTCTAGGTTCTGTGATTTGCAAGCTTATAGATGTGTGTGTGTTTGTATGTATATATGTATACGTATATAAGGGGTATGTGGTTTGTAAAAATTACAGTAGTTCTGCCAGCTTTAAGGGGTTTCTGGAAACAACAAAGAACATTTTTCCAGAATGATAGCAGCATGTGCAGAAAGCCAGAGTTACCTTGACCATTGGAAACTGAATTAGCCCGTGAGGTTGCTCACTCTTGTCATTCATGAATTTCCACCACGTACAATAAACCGCAGCATTTTCAAAGCTGTTCTTGCACATTTGCAAAGGGATTGTCTGGAAGCAAAATAAAAGAAAGATGAATGTGTTTTTGGTTGGAGCATCCCATCTGGACCCCTAGAACAGCCTGACAGGTCAGCTTTCACCAGGTGAATAGGAAGGGAATTAGCTATCACTCCAGCAAGGCAAGGCATCTGTTTAGGTTAGTTGATGGATGGGTTGTTCTGCTTAACGGAGCAGGGATCAGCATGCCAAATATATTGCCAAACCTATCCAACAGAAATCCTCTCCCCTCTCACCGCTGCAAATACCAACAAAATCCTGCATGTCTTTCATTTACACACACATTTGGGCTAAACTGCCCATAGTAACCATGATTGCAAATTGTTGAGCCACTAAAAACAGCATTTAAGAAAAGGTATGCAGTGCTCATCTCGCTTTCAGGCTGAGGGAGCAGGCGTTTATCCACAGACAGTTTTCCAGGTCATGTGGCCAGCATGACTAAACTGTTTCTGGTGCAACTGAACACTGTGATGGAAACCAGAGCACATGGAAACACTGTTTACCTTCCAGCCACAGCGGTCCCTATTTATCTACTTGCATTGGCGTGCTTTCGAACTGCTAGGTTGGCAGAAGCTGGGACAGAGCAATAGGAGCTCTCCCCACCACGCAGATTTGAACCGCTGACCTTCTGATAAGCAAGTCCAAGAGGCTCAGTGGTTTAGACCACAGCGCCGCCTGCGTCCCTACAACATTTAAGAATAGAGGTCCTGGTAAGGCAGGCCAGGATTTTTCAACTCCTAGTGATGAAGCGGCACAGTTGCCCCATGTACAACCCACTGGGAATGCAGTAGGAGTCCATGGCTCCAGTAAGGGAACAGGCTCCTGCTGCTCTCACCTTCACCTTCTCTAAGGAGATGCACACCACATGACTTGGCTCCCACATTTTAATTCTAGTATTTTGAACCACTTCTATGAAAGAGATGGTTAATTCTTCACAATTATGAAATGCAATTTGCTTATGAAGAAAGGTTATCAGACAATCTGCAGATTTCTGCTAGATTTTGCTCTGAGAAAGTAAACACTTCCCTCATTAGAGTGAAATTGGGGGAAGAGAATCTGTAATGGAAGTTTCCAGTGAGAAAATGTGATGGCCACACCTGTTTCCCCAGTTCCACCCACCCAACCGACTCCTGACTCCTACACGAGTTTGAAAATGATTGTGGGAAGTTCCCAGCATGGCTAAGATCCTAGAGCACTTACCTTGTAGGTGATTGGCTGGTTTGGAATCTGCCCCAAAAGAGCTGCACAGCTTCAGAGACAAAACAAAATATTAGTCAACAGGAGTAAACGTCATTTGTGATCAACAGGCAATGAGGCCAAAGAGACCAGAGTCAATAGCTCTGGGCAGCTTTGGAACAATCATAAGATTTACTAAAATCAAGGAAGAGACAGAGAATTCAAGCAATATTACCTTTCTTGTTACTTATTTGGGGGGGGGCTGAGAGGAAGATGAACTAATATGTCACTCTGGTGCATAGAGAACCTGGCTTTCAGACCATTTTTGTTTCTGACTGCTTTATTAGTGAGAACTCAGTATGGTATTTCCTCCTCCAATAACACTCACAGGTTGCGAATATACAACACCTCTAATACATGTGGGATAACGAACATATTTAAGTCTAATTAATGCATGAAGGGTTTAATACCATAGAGCAATCGACCTGCCAGGCTTAGCTATGCTCACTTCACCTTGGGAGGAACTAGGTATTCAAGGCTACCTCAGAAACTCAGCATGTGAAGAGGTTTGAGCTGGTTGCTCCAGCTCAGACAACACAGCTCTCATCAGCCACTCTTGAATTCCTATACCCAGTACTTTTTTTGTGGGGGAACGCAGGGGGATTCATACCCCTAAACATTTTGGCCTCATTGAGGGGCAGTATTTCAATATGAGCAGGAAAATGAGAGCACCCCCAAACTTTTTTTTTTTAAAAAAGCACTGGCCTATACCAATAATTTAGGAACTTTCACCACTGTATAAGTAAGCAAAGTTTTACCGCATGTGCAACTTTTCTGAAGCACGTGAACTTCCCCTCCACCCACTCCCCATGCTGATGTTATTCCTTATATGGTAAGCTTGGACGATGGCTTGGGGAGAATATCTGGCTCTTGGATAAGTCTTCGCCTGCCAGGGGGTGACATCAGCTGGTGGGCAGGGCAAGGTGAATTCCTGATGGGTACTGCTTTGCCTGTTTATGGGGAAAGCGCTGCTGAAGCAGACCCCTACAGTCAGCAGGACTGAACACTCTGAGCATCAAATGGTCAGGATAGGATTCAGTACTGCTGGGTGCTACTTTTCCAGGGAACACTCTGGCAAAGCAGATCCTCCCGCCCCCGCCCCCACTCATGGGTGACACCACACAGCTATCAGCCACCTGATGTCACTATGATCTCGGGATGATTGACTCTGCCCATCTGTCCAAGTTGGCCACAGAGTAGGGGGAAATAAAGATGTGGCCCACCAAGCCAAAATAGATTCCTCATTCTTGACTTAGACATTTCGTTTGCCTTTTACTAGACACTTGTTGTTTTACATCTGGATTCGCAGGACACTGCAAAGCACCTCACGAGGTGCCCATGCCCATACAAATCCTGCTTTGCTTCAGATAAGCCCCAAATCATTCTGAGGCATTTCACCTCAGCTCAAGCGTTGTCCAAAAATGATGTGCAGCCCTAATTCTGACCCTCATTCCCCACCAGGAAAAGTATTTTCTACACGACCTCCCTCCATCAAGTATGTCTACCTCACTGTTCTCCATTCTTGCAGGGCTGCTAATTCCCTTAACAGTCTTAACAGAGCAGAGCTGGTGCCATATTCATTGCTCAGAGATCCAGCCAATTACTTACGACCCAGTGGATTTTGCTAGATTGATGAGCTCATCAACACTCAAATCTGTGGAAGTATTAGATGCATCATTTCTGCCTTTCCCAATCATCAGCAAACATGAATCCTTCAGTTTTTGTTCCTTTGACACAGCAATGATCAGCTCATGCCACCAAATTGGGTTAGTCAATTCAGACTCTGAAAAGAGATACACAGAATCTATTCATCTGGGAATGAGGCCTCCACTTTCCCTTTGAAATGCATTTTCCACTCAGGAGGCATAATGAATATTTATCTAGTAGTAGAAAATTAACAAAGTAGAAAGAGAGTGTAAGAAAGAGTTGGCATTTAGGAAGTGAAAGGAAGGGCACTGGACTCTCCTTGACACAGATCAAATCACTTAGGGCGGTGATGGAGAACTTGTAGCTCTTCAGATGCTGTTGAACTCCAGCTCCCAGAAGCCCAAACCAGCCAGCGGTCAGGGTTGACAAGAATTCAGCAACATCTGCTGGGCCACAGGTTCCCCAACCCTGAATTAAGCCAACATCTTCCCATTCCAGGTGCTGTTAACTTCTGTCAGCACCAGGGGGTGGGGGCAGAAATTCAATTCTGGTGCCATTTAAAGGCAAAACTTTGAAATTCATTCTTTCTGAAACATTATGAGAACCAAAACACAGCCATCCTTTGAAATTTGCACGCATCCGAATCTTGCAGTACAATTATCCAATCAACCCATGCTTGCAGAAAATGCATTTATTTGGGGAATGAGTGCATAGCAATTATTGCATCAATGAAAATAACATACAAAAATGTATTATATTGAGTGAAATTGCTTGGGAGAAATTGGCACTACAATACAGTACTGAACAATTTTCATGAGGAATTTCTTTTTAAAAATATAACAGATAGCTGCAGAAATGTGGAAAACTTAATTTAAGATTGGAGAAAAGAGAAGCTGAAAGAAGTGAAATGGACATATCCATTCCTAATCACCACCTCTCACCCTCCAAGCTGAAAGCCACACATGCACAAAAACCATTTTCTTTGTGAAGAATTGTAGTACGGGTATTTTTTTTACAAATTCATTCACCACTCACAGGGCACCCTGTCTGCATTAAAAATTGGCATTTCTCTTGGTTATAGCATCATTCCATCCTACTTGCCACTATGATGAGCAAAAAAGGTGGGAGAGTCTTTTAAGCAGGGATGGGGGAATCTGACAGCTTTGGTATCCCTGTGTGATGGCCTGGGATTCCGATTCAGAGGCTGAACCAGAGGAATCCCGGCCTGCACAGGAGTCCCCGCCTCCAGGGCCGGCTGAACTGGGGCAAGGCCTAGATTCTGAGGAGCCTGCACCTGTGTCAGATCCTCAGGAGCAGGCACCAGGTGAAACCCTTCTGGCCCCAGAGGTGCTTGAGGACTCAGTGGCTACAGGTGAGCCTCCTCCGGGGCCCAGTAACCCTTCGGCCTCTCCTGAACTACAGAGGCTTAGGGCAGAGAGGCGAAGGGAACTGGTTGCTCCCAGGAGGAGTGCTCGCCTTAAGGCCAGAGGAGGCAGGGCTCCTGGGGACCGGGACCGCCCCTGGCCTTAGAAGAAGATAAAGGTCAGTCAGCCCGGTCCCAGGTTGCGGGAGCAACGTCGTTGTTGGCTTCAGATCTTCCAGTGTTCCTGTTCCCTGCCCGGCCTCCTGCTCCTGACCTTCCAGCGTTCCTGTTCCCTGCCCGGCCTCCTGCTTCTGACCTTCCAGCATTCCTGTTCCCGCCCGGCTCCCAGTTTCGGACCTCGCCTCTCATCTTGTGAACTCTGACTACGATCACGGTACCTTCCCCCCGGGGCCAGCACACCCTGGCTCTCATTTTTTAAAATGTCCAGTTCAGCTGTTCACATTTCCACAGCAGTTGTGTGTGTGTGTGTGTGTGTGTGTGTGTGTGTGTGTGTTTTGTTGGGATACTGCTGGTGAGACGGGGGCATCAAGCAGGCCCCCAGCTGGCTCCAGCCACCGGCCGGCAGCCAAACGATCACCGGTCTCCCTTGGAACAGCATCAAACAGTGACACGAGCCTCAGATACCTTTAGAGACTTGGCACACTCTATCAACAGACTGAATAAATCTTCTCAAAATGGAAGTGGCGGACAGAGATATGTGTAAGCATTATTTACAGGCGTTTATTCAGCATAGTTCAGGAACAAAGGAAAAACATGTCTGCTTCCCTTCGTGTCCAGCAAACAGCCTTATAGCAAAAACAATATACAAACAGAAGTTCCCAGCAAGCCTGTGCTGGAAGTAAACAGGCATGTGACACACAACAGTCATGCCTGTTCTTTTTAAGGTGGAACAGAACTATATCCTAACATATATATCCCCATGCATTTTAATGTACATTTGACCTAACATGGAAATTTTTGTATGCAATTCTGCCTAATCTACACATTTTTGCAAAACAATGTCTCCTAATGAAATGCATTCTTGTGTGTGATCTTGACTACAATATGTTCATTTTTGTTCATATTACTTGGCTGTATAATAACACTGCAAACTCTGGAGAAATGTGAATTTCAAAGGATGGCTACGATTCAGTTTTCATATGGCTTTGGAGTTGCAAATTAGGTAGGTTGATCTCCAAGTGCAAACGGAATCTAATTTCCCACCCATCCATGGTTTTAAGTCATCTGGGAAGTGAGTTGTCCCTGCAGGGTCACTTTAAAAGGGGGGGTGCACCCCTCCACACCTGTCCTGAGCAGAAGGTTAATGCAAACAAATGGTAGTCCCACTGGCTGAGTTAGGTTCAAAGAAGAACCTATATCTGCATTAGGCCTGGGAAGTATTTCAATATATCGTTCCAAACTGGTTTTGAAGTCCACACCATGTTAATGTTTTCATAATATGTTACCTGGCAACATATCATGAATCATGATATGTGTTGTGTGTGCATGCTATGCAAACTTCATAATTTTGGGGAAACCATGTAGCCAGCCTTCTTAGTGACAGATCCTGAAGCTGAGGCTCCAATACTTTGCCACCTCATGAGAAGAGGAGACTCCCTGGAAAAGGCCCTGATGTTGGGAAAGATGGAGGGCACAAGAGAAGGGGACGACAGAGGATGAGATGGTTGGACAGTGTTCTCGAAGCTACAAACATGAGTCTGACCAAACTGCAGGAGGCAGTGGAAGACAGGAGTGCCTGGCGTGCTCTGGTCCGTGGGGTCACGAAGAGTCGGACACGACTAAATGACTAAACAACAACAGCCTTCTTAGTGCTTCTGCTGCCTTCTTCAGCGGCAGCAAGCGACTCACAAGAGCAGGTGGAGCAGCTAACAAAAATCACGTCACCATATGCTTCTTTTGATTCTGCAGCGAGCCCGGGCTGAGCTCTGTTGCTTCCTGCCAGTGC
Source organism: Podarcis erhardii (assembly GCF_964252035.2). Lineage (NCBI taxonomy): Eukaryota > Metazoa > Chordata > Lepidosauria > Squamata > Lacertidae > Podarcis > Podarcis erhardii. The sequence continues at coordinate 31,793,265 of NC_138498.1, forward strand.
GGTGAATCGCAAGTGCAGGTGACGAAAACAGCAAGCCAGCAGAAACTTATCAGATGCCACAAGGTGCTTCTTGCTTAAGTAGGTTAGTAGCCATCCTGCCAGGCTGGTAGGTGTGGTGTACGGAAATGCTGGTCTGAGCTGACTCCAGGCTTCTTGTTGGGAACCCCTTTCCCCACTCCTTGCTCCCATGAAAAAAACCTGGGGTTGTTTTCTTCAAAGAACCACAAACAAAAAAACCTTTCCCTGTTTTTTGTTTTGTTTTGTTTTTAATATATTTTTATTAAAGATTTCTTGTTTAAGCCTCTTTACTCTCTTTCCCCTTCGGCATGTATGTGACACACTTATCTTCCCTTCCCGGTGTCCCTTTACTGCCCATCTGAGGCTGGCTCTGGGCTTCTTGTTGAGAAAGAGCTCTTTCCCCCGTGTAAAGTAAGGCGTTGTTGGTTCACCTTAAATAGCTTCTCTCATATAAAAAAGGGGTTTTTTTTGGTTTAATTTAAAGGATGCTATCTTTGCACTTCCTTGCCTTCCCTTCCTCCCTTTGATAAAAAGGGAGAGATTGGTGGGATGGGGGCTTTTGAGAGAGAGCTGTCTGTGTTGCAATAGAGGGAAATGGAGGAGGGAGATTTAACAGTGGCTGCCTTATATACTGAAATGGGAGACTGGGTAGTTGTTGTGAGGTGAGAATGATGGGGAAGGTTTTCTTGGTAACTGAATTCAATGGGGCTTACTCCCAGGAAAGTAGAAGTGTAGTTGAACTGAGTGCATAGAATTGCAGTATTGCACTTGGCCCTCTGAGAGGGGAAGCAGATGTGACTTGACACTAGGAAATTGCTTAAACTCCTCTTTAATTAGTTGAAAATAGATTAAATTGTTAACCACATTCAAGTTTAATTAAAATTTTTACTAAATCATCTATTTTCTTAAATTTTAAATTTGCCCCTAAAACTGCATAAGAACATTGATATATTATCCAGAAATCTTTAATGGTTTAGTTGAAGCATGCTATCATTGAGTTAATTTTCATACACATCACATTTAGAAAAATATTTTTTGTTCAATATTTTCCCAGTTTATTTGTATTCACTATGAATCATCACTGTACTTTGGATTGTCCTGAACACCACCATTTAGTAGCCATGCCCCAAACCAAAACTTCTCTTTGGGTGCATTTTGGCTTCCCTGCTGATGAAAATGACTGTGTGGTGATTGATAATATCATCATTTATCAGTTTTGGACCCCTAGTAGCAGTTGCCAGGACATTACCCTGTTTGCCTCCACATTGTTCCAGCCTTATTTCAGACATTGTGATATATTGGTGATATATTGTGTTGTTGAAACCCTGATATCGCCCAGCCCTGTTGATGGGGGAACAGTTGGGGTGGGGTGTCACCTTCACAGCAAGGACCTTGATACCCCCTAGATTCCTTGGTGGGTAAATGGCATTCCACCCCATCACCACCTCTGCTAGTTGTTCTGGGTATTCAGGCTCTCCTTCACACCCATTCAAGTTTTCCATCGACTTACATTGGGAGAAAGATAAGGCTGCGTCCACCATGTTGTTGAGTGGAGGAAGAATCCTCCCATAAATGCCCCCCTGGGGTAACACTGAGTGTGTTACTTCCCCTGCTGTTTCTAGGGATCCAGCCTTTTTCATCTATGCAAACTAATGTAAGGATCACTCTGTATATAGAGACAGCTGCAAAGAGGCATGTTCACGTAGCCATCACAAAAATTACATCCCTCCCCGTCATAAACATTCCTCACCTTTGTCTCAAGTGCACATGAAGAAACAGCATCTCCCCCAACTATTTATGGTAACTTTTCAGTTCTTGAGAGTAAAAAGGAGAATGAAACATACAATACTGTTTATGCATTTTCTGTTTGGACCCATGGCCTTGCTTTTTTTGCTCCATAACTGATTCAGTTTCCCCCAGAAGGTAGGAAGAAGCAGTGGTTTGGATCCCTTTCATAACTAGCCACGGCAGACCACAGGACTAGTACTTACTGCCCCTCATGTTTCTTCGCTTCCCACAGAGGGAATCACACCCACCCAGCAGCCTCCTCAATGGCCTAGCCTTCCTCCCTACCACCCCTGCACCCCCTTCAAAGAAAAGAGCAGTGAGGAGATTGATTCTACTCTCACCATTCAGCCACTTCAGGGAGGTCATGTTGAGCGTATAGACAGTGGCACCCCACTTATCCTCCTTCTTCATCAGGGTGTATCTATAGTGAGGGTCATACTGCTTCACGTAGACATCCAGGGCCTTCTGCTCCACCATCCGTCCAGAGGGCAGGCAGGCTGCCAAGAGAAGGAGAGCAGCATACATAGTCAAGCAGGTACCTTGGCCTTGAAAGAGGTGTGTGACTGTGTCCAAGTGGCAGGAGTTGTCCTGCTTCAGATCACAGTTGCTACCAGCGGGTGGAAAAACCCTGTTACAGATAGGTAGCCGTGTTGGTCTGCCATGGTCAAAACAAAATAAAAAAATTCCTTCCAGTAGCACCTTAAAGACCAACTGAGTTAGTTCTAGGTATGAGCTTTCGTGTGCATGCACACTTCTTCAGATACCCTGTTTTCCTCTAGAGCAGTTCACTCCATAAACATCGTCAGATGTTTCCTCCTTATTTATAATGATCCCTTATCAGGGAGGGTCCTGGTTAAGATGGGTGAGGTAGCATTTAAGCAGACTGATTCAAATCATGCAAAGGAGGAAGTGTGCTAGTTACTGTACTCTTCACTGGTCTCTTGCCGCAAAGCACCCTCCAACTCATCAATTCAGGTTGGAGCCAGTGGGTGCTCTGTTCCACTTGCACCATGTGTTTGCCCCCCACCTAAGCACATTTTTTGGGGGGGGGAAGCATTTCGGCATTGTAGCATGGCAGCTCCCATTTCACGATTCAAAGCTGGCTTTTTGGATGGAACAGGAAATGTTTTCAAATTTTATTTGGCAGCAAGTGCTTCCTGCCCTCTGCAGTTGCATTACAGAACAAGAGTGCAATCTCCCTCTCCCATGGTTTTCCAGTAGACCAGACACATGTTGCCTCATACCCTGTACACAGCCAGCATGACTAGGAGCCCTGGACAGTCAAGGATTACTCAGGGATTTGACTAATTCCTTTGCAAAGCCATCTTCACACCATCCACAATCTATATATGTCTTTTTGAGGTGTGGTGAGGGACCAAAACTAGATTTGTACGGGACTATGATCAATTTCAGTTTTGATCCCTTTCATAACAATCCTTGCCATAGAATTCACTTCTTTAACAGCTACAATAGATCTAGTCAATATTTTAACTGAGGGTTCCCCCCCCCATTAAGATTTTTATTAATTTTTTCACGATTTTCTACAGTAAGATATAGAAAACAAATGTAAATAAAATATAAAAATGAAAATAAAATATAAAAACACCTACAAAAAGTTTTTAAAAATGAGTATGGAGTGCTATCTTAAGGGTAGTTCTTAACAGTTGTTTACCGCAGCTTTAAGACCTCTTTCTTTTTGATTCTGCCATTTCAAACATATATGTTAAGGGGAATGTAAATTGAGTATAAAAAGCCTTGTGGAGAATGCAAAAGTGAGTGATCCATGAAGAAAGGATTGTGCACATCTACAAAAGCAGCTACAAAAAGTAAAAATGGAGTAGAGTCCTCTCTTGAGGCTGGTTCTTAACTGAGAACTAGTTTATATGATATAGAAAACTGTGTGTGGAATATCTATCTCTTGTTCAGGAGTGCGCAATTTGCAACCATCTCTTTCTACTCTACAACATACTTTCCTACAGAGCCCACTGCCTCTTTTGCCCCAGCTGACACAAAATATTCTCAGTTCCACTAACATCTTTTTTAGGAGCCGGGGACCCTGATATTACAATATCATGTTAGGATTTTTCATAATTGGATGTACTCAACTCAAACTTCTACAAGCATTTCCAATCCAATCTCCAACTGCCCTGCAGTTCCCCAGAAGACAAGGAGCTTCAGGTTCTTCCCCAGTGTGAGCTTTCTGTCCTCATTCTGGTTCCGAAAAAAAGATTGCACCAATTAAGATGTTTCATATGAAGTGTTTGCCTTGCCAGATTCTTTCTATACCTAGGCGTTGCCTCAAGCTGACAGAGATGCCAGTGAATGTTGCTATTGCTGTTATTTGGAAATGGATATGTAATTACTCGAAGAGATTTGCAGCGATGCCGGGAAGAGCTTCTACCTTTGCCAGGAAGGGGTGAAGAACTAGAATGTAAACATGGGCAAAATCTGGTAGTTCAAAGTGGCTGCCAAGCTGTAGGTGTAAGTTCATGTAAAAAAAAAAAGGAAGGCATTCCTGGCTGAGGCAGAAAGAGCTCCAGGATGAAGGCCCAGGATACTGGCCTGCCATAATTCCCTGACTGCAAACCAACAGATGCAGCTGGCTTATTCTGAGTTGTGGCACTGGTCTATCTCAGCTCATTGTCTCCATTTTGACTAGCAGCAGCTTTCCAAATTGTTGGGTCAAGAGTGACTCCTCCCAGTTCAGCCCTGTCCTACAGGAAGTCTTTCAGACTGGAGGTCCCAAGTGGCAGACCTGGGAGCTCCTGCGTTAAAATATGCCCAGTTCCCAACTGTCCATTATTACTTTAAGAACTAGTATCTGAGCTTGTTCATTTCCTCCTTCCTTCCTTTTCCCTTTTCCTTTTACAGTAGTACCTCGGGTTACATACGCTTCAGGTTACATATGCTTCAGGTTACAGACTCCGCTAACCCAGAAATAGTGCTTCAGGTTAAGAACTTTGCTTCAGGATGAGAACAGAAATCCTGCTCCGGCGGCGTGGCGGCAGCAGGAGGCCCCATTAGGTAAAGTTGGTGCTTCAGGTTAAGAAGAGTTATAGGTTAAGTATAGACCTCCGGAACAAATTAAGTACTTAACCCAAAGTACCACTGTATGTCATCTACTTTTGGTTGTTTTTCATTGATCTATGAAACTGCTCTGGACCCTCAAGCCTAGGGCTCAAATGTGGACAAACCCCTCAGGATTCTTTGTAACCTCTGCATCTTCTCCAGGCCTCACCTCACAAAGGCCCTGCTGTGCACCCTCCGTGAGTCATTTTGCCTGTCCAGAATGTGTCCTTGCACTGTGATAACTTCTTGCTTGCCTGAAGGAAGTGTGCAATGAGCACACATCCATGCAATGCGTTGGTGGGGAAACTGTGGGCCTCTAGATGTCACTGGACTACATCTCGCATCATCCTTCACTCTTGGCCCTGCTGGAACTGACGGGAGCTGAAGCTGCAACCTAGCTCAGTTGGCAGAGCAGAAGACTCTTAATCTCTGGGTCAAGGGTTTGAGCCCCACGTTGGGCGAAAGATTCCTGTATTGTAGAGGATTGAAGACCCTCGGGATCCCTTCCAACTCTCCAACTCCTCCAACATTATTAAAAACTAGTTTTAATAATTAACCTTATTAAGAGCATCATTAAAAATCTTAAAGCAATTCAAAAGCGCAGTAGAAAAGGAAGTACCCTCAGAAACCCTGCCAAAGGTCTGTTGGCCCAAAGGCCTGTTGGAACAAAAAACAAGTATTGAAATGTTTTTGAGACACAGGCTGCATTTGAAGTACTTGTGTGAGTGTTAACACTTCCCAACAAACTTGTAACAATTACCTCAATTGCTTTTGTTGTGCTGCATTGCTAATGTGTAACAGAGACTTGGTTGGACATGGCAGATCAGCATGTTCTTGCCATAGCTTGTCTGCCAGGTTTCTCTTACACACAGCAACCCAGGTCATGTGGGCGGGGAGGCTGTTGCAGTGATATTTAGGAGGTCATTAGCTTGCACCAGGCATCCTATTGGGGAGAAGCAGTTTTCTGAGTGCACTTTGTGTGGCTATTCCCTCCCCCCCACAGGTGGAATAAATGAAGACAACGGACACAGAGTTTTAGGTTAATGGGCGAAAATGGCCACAACTTTATTGATTACAGGAAAGAAGGGTATTGGCTTTAGGCATTGGCCCTAACCGACTATCCGGTCTGACCGGGAAGGGTTAAACACCAACAGGGGGAGCCACCCGAGATGCATATCCCTAGGCGCTCCCCGAGGGGTTACCGCTCAGGGGCGTGCTTTAGGCCCTAGCCTCCGTAGGTTTCGGACGAGGCGTCGCCCCTCGGAGTCCTTTAACGAACTACCCTTCAAGCATTGGGGGAGGTGATGGCGTTCCTCCCCCCCAACCTCATCTGCATGATAATACCCCGGCCAATGCCTACCGCCAAAACCGAGGGAGTTGTGACGATTTGCTACGAGGTAGGCGAAAAAACCAAGTGGCTCACAAAACCAGCCAATTAGCCAAATGGAAAAACTCCTACCAGGCCCCTTGCGGCGACCAGCCGAAGCCCATAGCAAGGTCTGTGGCAAAACCTAAAGGGCGGGTGGGTGGGAAACCGCGTCGTCTCTAGGGAAGAAAGGGGGCGAGCCAGGGGCTGCCCTGAGCTTAAGTGGCCCTACGAAGGCCCGCCCCTGCTGCCAGCCGATTGGCTGGCGCCACAGGGTATGCTAATTGGGGGAATCCCTGTCTCCCGCGAGGCTGACGCCAGCCTCGCGAGAGCGAGTGTGGGCGGGGTCGTGATCCCACAACCCCCCCTCCTCCTGAAGATCGGAAGGGGCATTCTGGAAGTTGGGCAATAGGGGCAGTACCGGATTCCTGCATCCTTGGTGCAGCAGCAGTACCAACCTTCCCCCTGCACCAAGGATTCCCTGCCTGAGCTGCTTCAGGTCATGGTGGATGTTCTCCTGGAGACACCTAGCTTGGTTGTCCTAGGGGATTTTAACATCCATGCTGATACAACCTTACAAGGGGCCACTCTGGACTTCCTGGAAAGCATGGCCTCCATGGGGCTGTCCCTGAATAAATTTGGCCCAACTCATAGTGGTGGACATACCTTAGACCTGGTGTTCACCTCTATGGATGTGGGTGATTTGACACTAAGTAAAAGCGAAACAAAAGAAGTGCCATGGTCGAATCACTTTCTGGTGCAACTGGACTTCTCCACGATCCTTCCTCACTGCAGGGAGGTGGGACCGATTCAGATGATCCACCCCTGCCACGTAATGGATCCAAATGGTTTCCAGAGGGTGGTAGGGGCTGTCTTATCCCATGTCGATGGCTCTCAGCTGATTCCCTGGTGGCCTGCTAGAATGCAGGTTAACCAGGGCTATCAACTGTCTGTCTCCGAAGCGCCCTCTCCAATTACATAGAGCCTGGATGCCCCATGGTTTACCCCAGAGCTGAGGGCAATGAAACAATCACTGAGACAGCTAGAGCGCCAGTGGAGGATAACTCATTCTGAATCAGACCAAAAACGGGTTAGAGCTCAGTGTCAAGCCTACCAAGTGGTGATAGTGGCAGCAAAGAGGACCTTCTTCACTGCCTCTATTGCATCTGCAAAAAACAGCACCAGGAGACTCTTTCAGGTGGTTCGTAATCCTAACCAAACCACTGTCACCATTGGGGCCTGGTGAGGACCGCAAGATCTCCTGCAATAATTTTGTTTTTTGCACTCAGATATGGAAAGAGGTAGACTCTACCATGGGAGCAGGGCCAGGGCAAGAGAGGGCTAGAGCCCTGTCTAGTCAAGTTGCATGGGATCAATTCCAGTCTGTTACCTCTGAGGATATGGACAGGCTGCTTGGACGAGTGAAACCGGCCACCTGTCTACTTGAGCCTTGCCTATCCTTGCTCACAAAAGCGAGCTGGGAAGGGCTGGGTGATGGGCTCCACAGTGTAGTGAATGCTTCCATCTGTGAGGGAGTCTTCTCAGACCTGCTTAAAGAAGCAGTCATCAAACTGTTTCTTTGAAAAAAACATATTTGGACCTGGCCACTATGGCCAACTATTGCCCAGTCTCAAATCTTCCATTCTTGGGGAAGCTGGTTGAGCAGGTGGTCGCTGAAGAACTCCAGGCACACCTGGAAAATGCGGATCATTTGGATCCCTTCCAATCGAGATTCAGGCTCCATCATGGGATTGAAACTGCCTTGGTCGTACTGGTCAATGATCTCTGGCAGGCTAGGGACAAAGGTGAATGCTGTTTCCTGGTTCTGCTGGATATCTCAGCGGCTTTTGATTCCATTGACCATCCTTCTGGACCATCTAGAGGAGTTGGGAGCTGGGGCCACTTTTATGCAGTGGTTCTGCTCCTTCCTCCTGGGCCATGTCCAAAGAGTGGTGTTTGGTGATGAGTGTTCAGACCTCTGGGCTCTCACTTGTGGGGTGTCTCAGAGCTCCACCTTTCCCTCATGCTTTCCAGCTTCTATATTGGAAGCAGCTGGGAGAGATCATCCCAGTGAAAGCCGCTAAGAAATATCATTAGGGGGGTTAAGGCTGGGTGTTCACCAGCATGCGGATGATACTCAGCTCTACCTCTCTTTTAAATCAGAACCAGTGAAGGCGGTGAAGGTCCTAGGCGAGTGTCTGGAGGTGGCTGAGGGATGGATGGCGGCTAACAGATTGAGGTTGAATCCCGACAAGACATAAGTACTGTTTTGGGGGAGGGCAGGGGGTGGGTAGGTGTGGGGGACTCCCTGGTCCTGAATGGGGTAACTGTGACCCTGAAGGACCAGGTGTGCAACCTAGGAGTCATTTTGCACTCACAGCTGTCCATGGAGGCACAGGTCAATTCTGTGTCCAAGGCAGCTGTCTACCACCTCTACCTGGTACACTGGCTGAGACCCTACTTGCCCCCAGACTGCCTTGCCAGAGTGTTGCATGCTCTGGTTATCTCCCACTTGGACTACAGCAATGCACTCTACGTGTGGCTACCTTTGAAGGTGACTTGGAAACTACAACTAATCCAGAAGGTGGCAGCTAGACTGGTGACTAGGAGTGGCTGCTGGGACCATATAACACTGGTCCTCAAAGATCTTCACTAGCTCTCAGTACGTTTCTGAGCACAATTCAAAGTATTGGTGCTGACCTTCAAAGCCCTAAACAGCCTCATCCCCGTATACCTGAAGGAGCATCTCCACCCCCATCATTCAGCCAGGATACTAAGGTCTTCCTCCAAGGGTCTTCTGACAGTTCTCTTACTGTGAGAAGTGAAGTTATAGGGAACCAAGCAGAGGGCCTTCTTGGCAGTGGTGCCCTCCCTGTGGAATGCCCTCCCAAAAGATGACAAGGAGATAAAGAACTGCACAACTTTTAGAAGATGTCTGAAGGCAGCCCTGTATCGGGAGGTTTTTTTAATGTTTGACATTTTATTATGTTTTTATCTGTGCTGGAAGCCGCCCAGAGTGGCTGAGGGAACCCAGTCAGATAGGCAGGGGATGATGATGATGATGATGATGATGATGATGATGATTGCTCTGAGCTATTTAGATTGTTCTTAGTGGAGAAACTTCTGTATGCTTTACGTATTTGTGAGAAGTGTTCCCCATTATACATGCTTTTTTAAACCATTCCAATGGAGAAAAAACCTTTTGTGGTGGGAGATATCACAGTGACAGAGTCCTGAGTCATATCTCCTTGTTTAGGAGTGCACAACTAGACATGGTGGGGACAAACCAATTTCTTTTCATATGTCTTCCCTGTCTGCATATAAAGAAGGGAGCAGCGTTAAAGAAGGGATATGCATAAACTTTGGGGGAACTCAGCTCCTCAAATATTTTATTGGGGAGCCAAAAGGAGCTCAGCTTCTAGGAGATGGCGCCTATGTCTTTTGGCATGTACAGCTCAACTGCATATAGTAAACTCTCAAGCTAATATGCTGTGATGGCCTGGGAATCTGATTCAGAGGCTGATTGTTTGGCCTAGCAATTAGTCATGCACAAAAAATCTGAAGTGTTCTGCTTTTGCCAGAGTTTTACTGTTTTCCTGAGACTCAGTGTGATTTTCACCCATTTGGGAATCTCATATCATATTGAATTTCCTCCTTGCAATACACATATGCCTTCAAAACACAAGAAAATCTCACCAAATGCACAAATGCCAGAAACAACCTATATTTGATAATGGAGGGAAAACAGCAAGATGGGAATAGTACAATGGAAACCCCTGCAGGTGATATTAAAGCATATTCATGTTTTTAGTACTGTATCCCAGAATGGATTCTAAAGGCAGGTGATAATAGCTAGCCAAAGAAGTTAAGCTGTTGGCCTGTGCCTTGTGCAGAATTTGAACTCAAATACTTTACATGACAGTGGTAATTAATTACTTAGATTAGAGAATATTTAATCCGATTATGAGGTTAAACTGTCTTAAAAGTAAGATAAGGAATTGTACTGTCTGCATAAAATGATCAAAAACTAGTACAGAGTTTCAATGAAGACTTGTAAAGCATAATATTCTTTATTATGATCCAGGGCATTGGGAATCAAAAAGGCACACTTTCCTGTGTCATATTTACTTGTTCATCATTCTATAGAACGAGCCCCTTCCTCTCATGTCTGGTATTCTTCACACATCCACCCTACCCATTCCCCACTGCCACAGCATCTGCTCCTTGGTTAGGTCCCCTGATCCTGAGTGACACCCCTGCACCTATTTCTTTTTAGTTTAAGCGGGACCTGTCTGCTTTCTCTGCATGAGGTTCCTTCTCTGTCCACCCACTTCTCTGCATGGTTTTCCAAATGCCTCTTATTTCTTCCCTCATGGATGCTGTCAGCAACAGGAGCCACATTTTCTCTGCAGGGTTTCACACCAGCTTCCCACAGCATCCTTCTCCACTGCAGTCTGCACATGGAAAGGTGTCTGGGATGATTTGAACCTCTGAGGTGAAAACATGCTTATCGTTCTCAGGTCCTTTGAAAGTTACCTGGAAAAGAAATGGCAGTTCTGCTCAATACAGTGGTACCTTGGGTTACATACGCTTCAGGTTACAGACTCCGCTAACCCAGAAATAGTACTTCAGGTTAAGAACTTTGCTTCAGGATGAGAACAGAAATCGTGCTCTGGCGGCGCAGCAGCAGCAGGAGGCCACATTAGCTAAAGTAGTACTTCAGGTTAAGAACAGTTTCAGGTCAAGAACGGACCGCCAGAATGAATTAAGTACTTAACCCGAGGTACCACTGTATGTTCCTTTGCAGAGAGCTGAATGGAGCAGGATTAGGAGTTTGTAGCACAGAGATATCAAAGAAATGATGGATGCATCTTACTGCAGATTTTAGGAGCAGTGCCTAATCGCAGAATACGTTGTGCCTATTTATACAGTTGCACAGCAGTCTTGGAGCACTTAGTTTCAGTTAATAAATGTATATTAAAGGGAATGTAAGTTCAACAGTGAATGTACACGAAACCCAACATTGTGCACATTCAGCCGCCTTCATGGAAAATGTGCAGCCCATGTTTCTATGAAGAAGAAATTCTGAACATTTCTTGGTCAAGATGCATATTCTCTAATAAAGCTTGGGAAACCTGCCTATAGCGTCTGAATTCTGTACATTGTTAGCCATTATGATTCCCAACAAGCTTTGGGGAATGTGCATGTCATACTTTAATGTTGTACATTCTCTGGCCGATATGCATATTCTCCCATCTGTATGTATACTCTCCAAAAACATGCATGTTTTCTCTCTCTTGTTCAGTGTGTAATCTGTGTGTAATTCCCAACTGCTCTCTCGGCTATCTAATCTTATATGGCGCACAAAACCCCCTCCACCTGATCAGCAGAGAAGCAGGAAGAGAGCAAGGGAGTCCAGATAAAGATTATTTGTTTCTGCTTGCCATTTCACTTTTCACCATTCACACTTGTTCCCCAGTCAGCTGAGCAGCAGCAGCAGGAGGGTGCAGGGAAAGGAACGTTTTATACCTCCCTTCCCTCTTCCACAATTCCAATGGAAATTGCCTCCCCCTACACTGCTATTAAGCTAAGGAAAAAGCTGTGCAAGAATGAGTCAAATACTCGACTAGAGATTATATTTACCTCAATAAAGAAACCCTTCCATCCAAGTAATGGCTTTGACAATTCTGCTTTATAAACACCTGTTCCCTGCAAAGAGATAAGACAGAAGAAGGTGCTGAGAAGTGAACGTGTCATATTAAGAAATTATAGAATGTTCATTAGTGTGAATTTGAAGAAGAGTGAGCTGAGGTTCCTGGTTTGTGTCTTCCAAGGATAGGGAAGAGGGAGCAGTGGTGGAGGATGGCCACAGATGACATAGCCCTTCTTTCCAGGTGACCTTAAACCACTCTACATATTTCCAATGGCTCTGACATCCAACCTGCTTTGTTACATAGAGTAGAATAGGTTCTCACTCCTGCCTTAGATAAGTCAGCTCTCTCTAGCTGGCCCTTGGGATTATCTCCAGGACACCCCCCAAAAAACCACATCCCTCACCAGCTGTGCTTTTCTCCCCACTTGGAATGTTTTCCCCTGACTGGAATGTGTCCTTGAATTCTGATAATGCTTCTTGCTTGCTTCAATGGAGGATAGAGAAAGATGTGTGAGTGTGAAGAAACTAGGCTACTGCACAATGGTAGAATTCACATTGATTGCTCTGTTGACTTTTGCCTCTGACCCTGGCCTCCACAAAGTTGTGCAGAAGAGAACGTGGCTTTCGGTCAGAAAGAGGTTCCTCACCCCTACTACGCGTGTAGAGACATACTCCCCACCACATTAGGGAGCCCTACTCCCTAGCATGGGTGATTTTACAACTGCAACATAAAGACAATGTTCTTCTGCTAGGTGCAGAGGAATGGTTTGGGTAACTCAGACATTGAAGGAATCCCATTTTATTTATTGGTTTCCTTGATTTCTTACCGATTCATTCAATTAATGGTCCCACCCTTCCTCCTAAAGGAGCTCAGGCACTCTCCAGAATGGCCCTTCTGTCCACATGCTTACTGGTGAACATTAGGTTCTGCTCATCCAAAATGAAGTACCAGCTGTGGCCTTTCTGGTGCCTGTTGTCATCACCCTTCGCAGCCAACAGGTTTCTGTGACACACACCACACAAAAAGCCTAAATGAATGTGCTGATTTGCAAATCTGCAAATATTCAATATCTGCAACAGAAGTCCAACTTTATAGGAAGACATTTATTTCCCATGAACGGCTTTCGTGTTTGTCTGTGTCTTTAGGACCCTTGACATCCTCAGCTTTGTGAAGAAACTAAGGAAATTCTAAGCCTCTTACCACTTTAACAACATTGCAATCAATCCAAAGTGCAGGATTCACAATAATCAAGGAAAGCCTAAGTTGCCTGAAGTCTCGCCTGAGAATGAGAAGGGAAAGAAGAGATGTGGCATGAGCACAGAATAAATTGTTTTGTGGAGAAAAGTACTATCAACAATATATTATTTTTTTTTAGTTTACTGTTTGCGGCACAAGTGATCATGTTATTTATGGAAATTAAAGATACTGTTTATCATACAAGGTTACCCACCCATCAGGATGGTTCTCTAATACAGTCAACCTGATCCAAAAGGTTCCAGAGTATCCATAATAACCGACTCAGTGATTCCTTTTGAATCTTTGTTAGTAGGATTTCTGGGGGGAAAGTACAGGGCTCCGCCTGCACTTTAAATATAAAGCAGTACCATACCACTTTAAACACCAATGCTCTCTCCTGCAATAACCCTGGGGGCCATAATTTGTCAAGAGATCCCCACTGCCCTCACAGAGCTAGACTTTTCAAAGTGCTTTAACCATCAGTCTCTTTTCCGGGAAATTCTGGGAATTGTAACTCTGTGAAGGGAATATAGATCTCCTAACAACTCCTAGGACATTAAACAAACTACAATCCCCAGGATTCCTTGCCTGGGCTGTGTGTGGAGCCATTACAGTGGTAACTTGGGTTACAAACACTTCGGGTTACAAACTCCGCTAACCCGGAAGTAGTACTTCGGGTTAAGAACTTTGCCTCAGGATGAGAACAGAAATCATGTGGCGATGGCGCGACGGCATCCGGAGGCCCCATTAGCTAAAGTGGTACCTCAGGTTAAGAACAGTTTCAGGTTAAGAACGGACCTCTGGAACGAATTAAGTTCGTAACCCAAGGTACCGCTATACTGTTTAAATTGGTGTGATGCTGTTTTTAATGTGCAGCACAGATGAGACCTAGAAGTTTGTGGAGCAGCTCTCTGCTGACTCATAGAAGCCAGTGGTTGGCTGGCTTGCTTGCTTGCTTTTAGGAAAATTTGGTAAGCTTTAAGAAAGACACCACCTCAGGAACTTTTTTTGTATGCAACGTTGACTTTGTATATAATTCCATATATTAATGAATTATATAAGATATTTCTGAAAGAAGCCTACTTGTTGGTGAGCCATGTGTCAGCAAAGAAACATCTAGTTTTTAAAGGCTCCTGATCTGTGGAGAGAGAGATGATGCCTTTGCCATTTGCCTAGAAAAAGAGAGAATAGCACAGAATTATCAAGTCTTCCTCCAGTTATCACCCATTCCTATTATCCTCCCAAACAGGAGGTGCAGAAAACAAATTTGTTTCCACAGCATATTTAATTCAACAGCAATCATTGCTTTAACTGGCTGTGTCATGCAATACCATATGTGAGGTCAACCCAAATAGTTGCCATATACATAAAGGAAATGGAAAGCCTTGAAGTTTTGCTTGTATTTTCAGGCTACGGGCATATTCACCCTACATTTTTAGGTGTACGTTGAATATTTCTTCAAGCATAAGACTAAAAATGCAATGTTGGAATGAGACAAATGTGTGTATTATGCATGTATACTCATCAGGGCCAGGAGTAACTGCAGCTGCATGTGAAGTGATTATTCCTTGCAAACTGAGAAAAAATTAATCACAAACATCACACAAATGCACAAATACTTATCAGTACCATTCTCACCTGGCCTCTCACCTGGCACTGAACCACTATGTCTGTGTTAAATCACTATGACTAAATTTAATATTTTAAAGAATGGATACACTTTTAAAAACTAGAGTGATCAGCATCTCCTTCTTTTTGTCTGTATCTGGATAATGTTTGGAATGTAGCACTTATTACAAATTGAGAGCCAGTATCACATCGTGGCCAGATTGCTAGATTTAAATCAGGAAGATACACTTCCAAATTCCTGCCCTGTTTAAGGAATGAGATTTAGGTTGGCCCCTTAATTACACACCATCTCTGCCTCTCAAAAGGAGCAAACAGATCTCAATCACATTTATGCACACTAATCTATACATATAGGGGGAACCTGTGTGCCTGCTCAGCCTGTTATTTGAGTTTTAAATGTAAGTGGGTGATTCAAGGCCCCCAACCCTTTCTTCTTGGGTTTCTTCTTTATCTTAAAATGGCACTTGACCCAAGCTCTTCAGATAGAGGACACCAGCAAACCAAAAGTAGGACTGCTTCTCTAAAATTGGGCACAGGGACCCCTTAGTGATCTCGAACCATTCTGTCTCTCCCTCCTCGCTTCCTCTCCCTCTTTCTTGTGGGGAGATCTGTGCTCAGATTTCTCATTAAAAAAAAAAAAAAAAAAAGACAAATGCAGCCTGGAGGGGGAGGCAATTTTTAAAAAATTGTGTTAATGAATGTTAGGCCAACATGTTCCCGTCATACAATTTCCACAATGAAAATCTATTTCGAAACTGCATATTGAAAAGTAAACATTCAGATGTCCTGCACCTGTGGGGCTTAAAAGCAGATGGGCTAGTGTGATTTCCATTCATGAGAACAGCCTGGTGAGAAATGATTTAGCTGCCCGTGCAGAGCATCACAACACGCATTGAAATCCATCCCACTGCACAGTTGTGTTTACCTCTTCTCAATGGCAACAATGCCCACATACAGGAAATACACAAAGCGAGATCCTCCCACAGTTTTCTCTTTGCCCATCATCCAAATGTATCTCACCAAGCTGTTGTAAGGATAAATGCTGGAAGATCTACACTCCCCTCAGTCTTCTTGAAAGAGGATGCTCTACCAGCTGAGCTATCCCAGTTATTGTTCCCATCGCACGATTTCCACAATGAAAATCTCTTTCAAAACTGCTTATTGAAAAGCATAGTTATTATCCCACATACAGTTATTGTTGCCTGATGATCATCTTCCAAAGCAACTACTCTATTCTGAACATAAAAATGGAAAGTGTAATGCTGGTGGTCAACAAAACAGGTTTAAAGACTGTCTCGAGGCAAATCTTTAAAAAAATGTAGTATAAACACTGACAACTGGGGAACACTGGCCTGCAAGCACTCCCGTTGGAGAACAGACTTTACCAAAAGTGCCATGGGCTTTGAAGACACTTGAACTCAGGACACAAGGGAGAAACGTGCTAAGAGGAAAGCACGCTTGGCACATCCACACCGTGATCAACTCCCACCCGAAAACCAATGTCCCCACTGTGGAATGACATGTGGATCCAGAATTGGCCTCCACAGTCACTTACGGACTCATTGTTAAAACCGTGTTTATGGAAGACAATCTTACTCAGCTACGAGTGATCGCCAAAGAAGACTGTTCTCATCATTTACTGGTAAAAGACAATATTAAGCAAGGCCTGTTTACATATAATCATAACAACTTTCCTGCTTTCAGTATTTCTTTATCGTTAGTGTTTTATTTTATTTCAAAATTCAAAGTTACATTTTGTCACCCAAAACTTGTAATCCTATTCTACAATATTAAGGACTTCCTGTTCACCCATCCTTGATGTTTATAACCAAGATTGCAGCCAAATGAACTTTAAAATTCTGATAGCTTCTTAGGAATCTTGAGCTCGACCGAGTATCCTTAGTAAGGACCACACTTAATTTCCATCTCTTAGGGACAACATGCATTCATGGCTTGGTCTAAATTACAGAACAAACTTCACGACTGAATTATTCTTGTCAATTGGTATGTAAAAGAAGACATGTATTCCTCACCTCAGACCTGTTCCAAGAAATTTGAGGCATGGTCAAATTCTGCATGGTGCTGAGATAAAAGGCTCTACACGATTCAAGGATAGATGCTCTATTCCATGGTAATAATGTTATAGCGTGATTAGTGTTCGGGATGAATCTGCAGTGCAACAGAGAGGTTTTTACAAAAATACCTTCCTTGCAATAGTCTAAGGTAAAGCAATGACATGTTTCTTCTAATCACAGAAATTTGACTTTTCAGAGTTTTTCCTCCTTGGAAAGAATGCACACATATAAATATACAAAGAAAAAATCATTGCATCATCATTCAAAGCCTATGTGAATTGTGCAGCAAAGATCTGCAGCTTTCTTCACTGGTACTATTGTTCATATTACACAAGTGGGTTCACACAACAGCTGAGGATCTGCTCTGCTTTCTCAGTATTGTCTCTCATCTGGGGCTCAAGCCATCTGGTCATTGCCTGTAACCAGAGGAATGATCTCATTGCCTCAAAAAGGACAGTCTGGTAAGCTTTTCAGCATGAAACTCACCGGATATATTTCTTTCCTGGTAGCTCATCAAAGAAATAGTACGAGTCATCAGGCAGGAAGAAGTCATCTCCTGTTGATAAGATCGTGAGCAGGGTCCTATTTTGGTATCGTTCTTTATATTCTGAGGATGGAAAATTTAACGTTATTTTAATGGGCAACAGATGCAGTTCTCAAGTTGCTGCTGCTTATTTACATCATCAAAGGCTGGTAAGATTGGACAACAAGAGAAATGGAGTAAAGATCACAAATCCCTAAAGAGCTGTAAACATTCACTGGACAGGTGGGAACAAAAATAGAACTGGAAAACATGTTTAAAAGCCTTATTGTGGCAAACTAAGCCCATATTATTTTATTGTGGGGGCCCATGGCCCCTAGGAGTTGGCTCCTATGTCACAAACTCATAGTCTTCAGCCAGGATTTCACAGTTTGCTGCTATGCCTCAGATGAGGAAGGTCCTAGTTTACAGGATTGAGGGAAGGTTTCCAAAAGGAAAGCGGAAAAGGGGAGAGGACTTGATCTGGTTGACCCATTTCTTATCCCACTGCACGCCGGCATATTTTCAGTGTTTTCCCTCTGCAAATATTTCAACGTTTTCACATATTTTTACAAGAAACAACAATCACTAATCAACAACCCCCTAATCCTCACTCCACAGGAGCACCAAATGGCCCTTTAATTACCGTAAATGGATGCCATGCTCTTCAACGTATCTTACATGCATTATAAGGTAAAGGTAAAGGGACCCCTGACCATTAGGTCCATTCGTGACTGATTCTGGGGTTGCGGCGCTCATCTCGCTTTATTGGTCGAGGGAGCCGGCGTACAGCTTCCGGGTCATGTGGCCAGCATCACTAAGCCACTTCTGGCGAACCAGAGCAGCACACGGAAACACTGTTTACCTTCCCGCCGGAGTGGTACCTATTTATCTACTTGCACTTTGACGTGCTTTCGAACTGCTAGGTTGGCAGGAGCAGGAGCAGGGACCGAGGAACGGGAGCTCACCCCATCGCGGGGATTCGAACCGCCGACCTTCTGATCGGCAAGCCCTAGGCTCTGTGGTTTAACCCACAGCGCCACCCGCGTCCCACATGCATTATAGTGCCACCAAAATTCCCTGGGGCTGCCCTTTCCCACTTATCCAATCCTTTCTTCTGCAACCATCTGATTCACCAGAGAAATCTGAGATGGTAGGAATTGCTCACCAAACGGATCAACATGTGAAGTTAATTCCTGGAACCGTGGGGTGTCCAACTGCCGAGTTAGATTCATGACATAGAAATGATACAATGCAAAGCCCCAGCCACAGTATGATCGGTATTCATGATGCCAGTTCTGTAGCAAAGAAGTCACAAATGAATTCTATGTGCACATAGCAAGTGTCATATATTAAGAACCTGAAGTTCTATAGTATGGAGGACAAGATTTATTCAACTCTTTATAGCAGGGCTAGGCTCAGAGGCATACATAGAGTCCCTTGTGCCCTTGTCAAGGAGCTATATTGGTGCCTCCCCCCAAAAAAATCTCAGAAGCAGGCAAGGTTGCCTGGATAAGAGGAAGGTGTCTTCTTAGGACTAGACAGGGCACCTGCACTGCTCTCTGCCTGGAAGCCGCTCCAGGTGTGGGGCGTTCCAGGTGTTGTGGGAGGACTCCAACACCTGATAGGTTATTTGGTTTGGTTTCACCTACCCCTAGGTACACTTCTGACTAAGATGATAAACACAAAACAAAACATGCCAATAAGTTATCCCTATCATACTGCCAACAGTCAGTACCTATGGCTTTTTGGGTTATTTACTTGGGTTTCAACATCACATTTGTGAGTTCAGCTTTGCAGCTTGAGGGGAAGCTTAGATAGGCTAGTTTTAGCCTTTTAGTTTAAGTAATCCAGAATGTTTTAAGGGAGACTAGATGCTCCTGCTATTTCCCCCTTTTATCTCCCTTAAGACAACAATCACATAAACAGTATTGTAAAATGTAAAAATAACATTCACTCAGAATACTTGTTGAAGGGTATCAGATACAGCAGCTTTGTTCAGGTAGGCTTAAAATGGTAATTCAGTTACTATGTCTAGCTTAAATTTAGTCTGATCTTGGAGCTCAGACTAAACAGATGTTTTCACATTGCTGGCAGAATAGAAAGAAATGGAAAGGAGGGTGTGCCCAGGCAGGTCAGAGAAAATATAACTATGCCCTCCCCATGTCAGGGCACAGTGGGGGTATCTCTCACAGACTTCTCTCTGGTAAGTTTACAGGAAAATTCTGTGAGTTTCAGCTGCTATCATCAGCCTGCCTAGCAAAACATTAATTATTGATTTGACTGCATTTTAAATATTCTACACTTTGTCCCTCCCCAGCCTCATAACTAAACAGCTGTTAACCAACCAATATTTGGGGCCAGGATGTTTGAAAGACCATTTTCCCTCCACAAATTTGCCTCTCCTCCCTTACAATCACTGGAGGGATTCCTCACTGTCCCTTGCCTTCAAAAGCATGGCTGATTAGGACACAGGACAGGGTCTTTGCAGCAGTGGTGCTGAGGCTGTGGAGTGCCCTTCCTCAGAAGTTTCACTGGCTCTCACACTTGTGGCCTGCCTGCAAATGGCCAACATATTCTTATTTGTCCAGAGTACTATGAAGAAACTATGAAGAAGACTCAAGACTAAGTACACACAGCTAGTACACCATCCTTTGAACAGATACTCACCTTAACAATATTCAAAAGATCATAGATAATTGGAATAAATGACTCAACTCTCTTGTCCACAGCTGCTACCAGCCAGGTGGCCCAGCCACGCTGCAATAAAGACATAAAGCATAAAGATGCAGAGGTATTCAGTTCCCACTGGAGAGCCCAAACATAGCATATACAGGTGAAATGGGGATGAGCATGCATAGGGTTAATTCTGGTGTGCCGGAAATCCAGTACAGCACAGACTTGCAGTTCATACCTACCTTGGAAAGACCAGACACTGTGAACTTTGTGATTTCCACCTTTCCACCTGATTCTTTCAGCAGGAAATCTGCTACAGTGTCCATGCCACGCACAGCTGCCTGCACACAAGAGAAGTGGATTGTAGTCTCTAGAATTTGAAGGAGATGCCTTTTGAGGCTTTTTTCTTTGTCTTTTTCTACTTTTTTGTTGTTGGTATGCTTTTTCTTTCCCTCTTTTTTTCCTTTCTCTAATTTTCCTTTCTCTAAGTTTTTGTAGATTTGATGTATATGTATGTATGTATGTATGTATGTATGTATGTATGTATGTATGTATATTTTATATATATATATGAATTTGAAGGAGATGCTTGCATTGGGTTTGACTATATCATTCTATCAGCATGGCATAATTTAAGTGCCCTCAAACGGTGTTTCATCTTCATGACTTTAATATTCATTATGATTATTTATTAAATTTGTTCGCTGCTTTATCTTGCCCAGAGCAACGCAAAACGACTTAAAAGCAAACAGACAATAAACCCCACATAGATACAAGAGGAAAAAGAAATACATTAAAAACATCCCACCCACTTCTCAAAGGTTTAAGACCAAAGGCCTGGTTATAGAGGAAAGCTTTTGCCTGGCACCTGTAGTGAAGGCGCCAGGCAAGCCTCCCTGGGGAGAGAATTCTGCAGACGAGGAGCCACTGCAAAAAAGGCTCATTCTTGTGTTGCCAGCCTGCAGACCTCTTGTTCCAAAATCTCAATGGGAGATTGTAGCAGCAGAAAACAACTAATTTACCTGCTCCCAAAAGATAACTGAGGGACGCGGGTGGCGCTGTGGGTCACGACTGGACCTAATGGTCAGGGGTCCCTTTACCTTAAAAGATAACTAGAATTTACTTAGTCATTCTGTAAAGGTGAAAACCTCAAGGAGGTATCCTTAATCCAAATACATTCAAATGCCACCATGCCTCTGCTCTAACATTCTCCTCCATGGGCCCATACATCCTCTGCCATGCCTCCTCTAGGCAACCACCACAAGTGCACCCCTGCATGGGCAAGTGGACACACACACACAACCACCACCACTGCAGAGGGCATGGGCATGTGGGAGCAGTGCACCTGGAGCACAGGAGGTGAGGTACACCTGCAGAGAAGAAGGCACGGCCACGCCAGAGACACCAGTGGCGTAGTCTTTGCGTCCAGATCTGTGGCCTGTGGCCTGAGGCCGCCATCTCACCTCGCCTCATGGGCGGACCAGCTCTGCTGGATTCTGCGATGCGCAAGCTGGTTTTAAAAAGTGAAAGATATGTGCTCTGCAAATGTTATAGCAACTCTGCCAGCATTCAGGGGTTTCTGGAAACAATAAAGAATATTTCCCAGAATGATGGCAGCATGTGCTTGCCAGCCAATACAGAAAGCCAGAGTTACCTTCACCATTGGAAACTGAATCAGCACGTGTGGCGGCTCACTCTCGTCGTTCATGAACTTCCACCACGAACAAACAAGTGCAGCATTTTCAATGCTGTTCTTGCACATTTGCAAAGGGATTGTCTAGAAGCAAAATAAGAGAAAGATGAGTATGTTTTTGGTTGAGGCATCCCATCTGGACCCCTAGAACAGCCTGAGAGGTCTGACTTAGTTCACAGAGAGGGGCACCAGGAAGGGAATTAGCTATCACTTGGACAACGTAAGTTCAGTTCTGTTGATGGATGGGTTGTTCTGTTTAATGTTGCCAAACCTGTCCAACAGATGATACCTCCCCTACCCCCACAAAAAATCCTGCATTTCTTTAATTTACACATATATTTGGGCTAAACAGTCCTCAGTAACCATGACTGCAAATTGAAGAGGCACCAAACACAACCTTTAGGAACAGAGGTCCTGGTAAGGCACTGTCAAGTGGCTAGCAACAAGCCAGGTCATTCACAGGGCAGACACAGACATGGAAGGCAATTAGCTTTTTATTAGCAGAAAATGACAACACGGCAATGTTCCTGGTTCATCTTAGCTCAGTGGAGGTGATGAAACAAAGCTCTAGGCATGCCCTCCCCCCTCTGGCTTTTAATCTAGATCACACCCAAGCAGATAAAGGTGGTGTTGAAGGGATAAGCTCCTCCTCTGGGCCTGTCTGGCCCATTGCTCAGCAATGTGTATGACACTCCTCCTGCAGGCGGGGGAGAAGAATCAACAGGACTGGGACTGTGCATGCACACTGTGACTCTCAGCCTCTAATCCTGTCCTGGAATGGCCTCCTTCTCCTGACCCCTCCCCCTTGATTGCTCAAGTCTCCTGCTTCTTTCAGCTCCCAGCTCATCCCTTCTGCTGACTGCTTCTCGGTGTCCCACCACCAGTCTCTGCCCCCTAAGGCATAATCTGCAGAGCCCTCCCTGGAGGGCTCTTGGGCGGGTGGCTACCAACTCTCCTCCTCGTCCAACCAAGCTCTGCCATCCACAGGCCAGGATTGTTAAACTCCTAGTGAAAAGGAGGCACAGTTGCCCCATGTACAACCCACTGGGAATTCAGTGGGAATCTATGGCTCCAGTATGTATCTGGGGAACAGGCTCCTGCTGCTCTCACCTTCACCTTCTCTAAGGAGGTGAGCCCCACATGACTAAGGAGGTGAGTCCCACATTTTAATTCTAGTATTTTGAACGACATCTATGAAAGAGATGGTTAATTCTTCACATATTATGAAATATAATTAGCTTATAAAGAAAGGTTATTGGACACACTGCATATTTCTGCTCGATTTTGCTCTGAGACTTCCCTCAGAGTGAAATTGGGGAAAGAAAATCTGTAGTAGAAGTTTCCAATGGGAAAATGTGACAGCCACACCTGTTTCCCCATTTCTACCCAACCAACCGACTCCTGACTCCTACATGGGTTTGAAAGTCAGTGTGGGAAGTTCCCAGCATGGCTAAGATCCTAGAGCACTTACCTTGTAGGTGATTGGCTGGTTTCCAATCTGCCCCAAAAGTGCTGCACAGCTTCAGAGACAAAACAAAATATTAGTCAACAGGAGTAAACGTCATTTGTGATCAACAGGCAATGAGGCCAAAGAGACCAGAGTCAATAGCTCTGGGTAGCTTTGGAACAATCACAACTATGATTTTAACACTAAAATCAAGGCAAAGACAGAATTCAGGCAATATATCCGGTCTTGTTTTAATTTATACATATTTATTAGGGGGCTGGGGAAAAGATGAACTAGGATATGTCTCTGGAACATAGAGAAACTGTCTTGAATACAGTGAGCTGGATTAGTTATCTTCAGTCCATTTTTGTTTCTGGCTGTTTCATTAGCTAGAACTTATTTTTCTCCTGCAAAAACACTCACAGGTTACAAAATACAGAATTTATTAATGTATGTGGGATAACCAACATATTTAAGTCTGATTAATGCATCAAGGGGTAAATACCACAGAGCAAATTGTTCTGCCACTTCCACTCACCATGGGAGGAACTAAGTATTCAAGGCTTTGTTCTCCCCCAGTCTACCTGAGAACCTCAATGTGTGAAGAGGTGTAAGCTGGTTGCTCCAGCTCGGACTACATCACTCTCGTCAGCCACTCCTGAGTTCCTATACCAATAACTTAGGAACCACTATATAGCTGCCTCATACAAATTCTGCTTTGCTTACCAAAATTCCACCTTGCCCAAATCTTGCAGGATAAGGATACTCATACGACCCTGAATGTGGCAAGGTTCCTGGTCGCTGTCCTTACCCAAAAGCGACGCCAAGGAGCACTACAAGCTAACTAAGGCGTAGTATGCCATTCTATTTTATAGTATTTTATTGTTATTGTGGTGTTTTAGCGGCTGTTTTTTTTTTTTTTTTCCCCACGTGCACAAGCTGTTATTTATGTGTTGTTTTTACCTGTATGGGCCTATGGCCGTAATAAATATTGTTTGTTTTTGTTTTTCTGCTTTGCTTCAGAGAAGCCCCAAATCATTCTAAGGTATTCCTCCTCAGCTGGAAGGTTGTCCAAGTTTGATGTGCAAACCTCATTCCCCACCAGGAAAAGTAGCTTCTCCAAGTATGTCTGCCTTGCAGTTCTCTATTCTTGAAGGGTTGCTAATTCCCTTAACAGTCTTAACAGAGCACAGCAGAGATGGTCCCATATTCATTGCTCAGAGGTCCCTCCAATTACTTACGACCCAGATGATTTTGCTATATTGACAAGGTCCTCAACACTCAAATCTCGTTTACTAGACAGGTCATCATTTCTTCCTATCCCAAGCATCAGGAAACACGAGTTATTCATTTTTCGTTCCTTTGACACAACGATGATCAGCTCATGCCACCAAATTGGGTTAGACAATTCAGACTCTGAAAAGAGATACACAGAATCTATTCATTGGGGGATTTGGCCTCCATTTCCCCTTTGAAATACATTTTCTACCCAGGAGGCGTATTTATTTATTTATATTTATTTATCTACGTAGTAGTAGAAAAGTAACAAAATGGAAACAGTGTAAGATAGTGTTTGGTATCTCCCTTGTTAATATCATCATTCCATCTTACATGTGTGAGTGAGTTCCACTGTGATGACATGGCTCAGGAAGCGGGCTATGTTAGTAAGCTGTGAGGAGGACAGTATTAATGGTTTTTTTCTCTCTGAATGAAGAAGACATAGAAGTCTCGAGGGAAAGCAGTGCAGCAGTAAATGGGCTCTCTGAATGGAAGAACAGATTGCAAGACTGAATGAGAAACAGGCATGGCCCAGTATTTCATAGTACAGGCTGATTACAAAACTGGAAGTGCGAAAGATACACGATTTGATTTAAAGCAAGAAGCTGCATTTTTCTAAGTGAAGCTGAGACTATGCTTGGATTAGCATATGTTTTGTGACTGTGTGTGTGTGTGGACACATTCTTTTATCCTCTGTTATTCAGGTAAAAGCTTTTGAATATTTAAGGAATGTATTGACCATACTTTACAGTAGAACCCTGTGTTACGGATCTGTTCTGGAGACCCGTCGGTAACACAGAACTGACGCAAGCCAAAGCGCCATGTCTGCGCACACGTGTGCCGCAATTTAGTGCTTCTGGTTGTGCGCAAAGCACAATTTAGCAGTTCTGCACATGCGCGAGCGGTGAAACCCGGAGTAACCCATTCCAGTACTTCCGGGTTGCCGCGGGACGCAACATGAAAACACGTAACCTGAAGCAGACGCAACATGAGATATGACTATATGGGAGTCAGTCTTACATATGTTTTAGCTTCCTAGCTGCTAAATATTGCTACTCTGCAACATCCTTACAACCCACAGTGCAGATCACACCCACCCAGCAGCCACCTTCCCGGATGGAAATGTCTTCCTCTGTATTTCAAAACTGCTGCTCTCACCATTCAGCCACTTCAAGGAGGTCATGTTGAGGGTATAGACGGTCACGTCAGGCCTGTCTTCCTTCTTTGTGACAGTGTAGTTGTAGTGAGGGTCATATTGCTTGACGTAGTCATCCAGGGCTGTCTGCGCCCATCCAGAGGGCAGGCAGGCTGCCAGGAGGAGGAGAGAGAAAGCAGCATACATGGTCAAGCAGGTATAGTTGCCTTGAAAGAGGTACCTGCCTTTGTTCAGCAGCAGTTCTCCCACTTCAGATCACAGTTGCTCCCAGCAGGAAAGTTCCACAAGGCTTGGTGGTGTGTGCCAAAGCTTTCATCTAGAGCTGTTCTTTCCATGAATGTCACAACAACTTTCTCCAGTATTTATACAAGTCTCGTAGCAGGGAGGGCCCTGAATCACATGGCCAAGACAGTATTTATGCAGATTGATCTAATGAGCGCAGGAAGTAATTCTGCCAGTTATTCTTCATTGACTTCCAATCACAAAGCACCCTCCCACTTATCAATTCAGGCCTGTAGCCAAACTTCTACAGTTTCATATGGGACATTGGTTCACCTTCCCTTTGCACTTTTTGAAAAAGAGCTTTCGAAATGGTAAAATGACATCTTCCAGTGAACAACTCACAGCTTGCTTTTTAGAACCGAGTGGGAGATGTTTTGAGAAACTAATTAGCAGCAAATGCTCCTCCTTGCCTGAAGTGGTGGTAGTCTAGTCTCCCTTTACTTACTTGATCTGCTCAGCAGATCTCAGTGGAGAAGCTGGTATAATGTGGGCTGGTTTACTGACTGAACCCAAAGAGTGCTCACTAATTTTTCCTCGTCATTGTGGAAAAGGGTGACAAGTGGAGGGCCATAAGGTTCTGTCCTAGGCTCGTTGTTGTTCAAATTTGCAGATGGCACCTACTGGGAGGGTTGTTAATGCTGCAGAAGACAGAATCGGGATTCAAGATGACAGATTGGAGAACTGGGCCGAAACTAATAAAATGAATTTAAATGGGGCAAATCTAAGGTTCTGCATTTATATAGAAAGCACCAGTTGTACCGGTCTTGCCAATAGTACGTGTGAAAAGAATCTAGAAGTCTTAGTAGACTACAAGCTTAACATGAGTCAATAGCGTGATGCAGCTGCAGAAAAAGCTAGTGTTACTCGACAGAAGTACGGGATCCTGATCAAAAGTAGTAATAGTACCACTCTATTCTGCCTTGGTCAGACCATGCCAGACTGTGTCCATTTCTGGGTGCCACAATTTAAGAAGGATACAGTGGTACCTCAGGTTACATACGCTTCAGGTTACAGACTCCGCTAACCCAGAAATAGTGAAGAAGAGGAAGAAGAGTTTGGATTTGATATCCCGCCTTTCACTCCCTTTAAGGAGTCTCAAAGCGGCTAACATTCTCCTTTTTCTTCCTCCCCCACAACAAACACTCTGTGAGGTGAGTGGGGCTGAGAGACTTCAAAGAAGTGTGACTGGCCCAAGGTCACCCAGCAGCTGCATGCGGAGGAGTGAAGACTCGAACCCGGTTCCCCAGATTACGAGACCACCGCTCTTAACCACTACACCACACTGGCTCTCAGGTTAAGAACTTTGCTTCAGGATGAAAACAGAAATTGTGCTCTTTTGGATCTTAGGTCCAATTACAGTGATTTGGTTGCCCTGCTGAGAAAGAACAAAATCAACTTTAGGTGGGAATTTCCCCAAGGCCTATCCTTCAGTTTCAAAGGAAGGAAAATAAAAATAAAATCAGTAGAAGATAAAGTTAAATTTTTGAATAACTACGAAGAAGATTTGCAGAAGGAGCTTGGAAAAGAGTCAAGTGCATCGGACAGAAGATCACCAGACAGAGGACCAGAACAAAAAGCATTGGACAGAAGATCACCCCCCCCCCCCAAAAAAAAGGAATACTGGACATAACAAAATTTCGCTTTGGACTGGATAATTCAGCGAATGTGACACCAACACCACCAACAGAAGAAGAGCAAGCATTGGGGGCAGTTGGAGGAAAATCAGAGTAATCACACCATGGCAGATTGGAAGAAATTTAAAGTTTATCTACAGAAATATTGTAAAATTAAGGAATGTTAGAAGGAGGCTGGAATGAAGTTATGTGGCTTTAGCAGAAATATTATAAAGGATTAAGTAAAAATAGATTGTTAATGGATGAAAGGAGGAAAGGTAAAGTTACATTATATTAAGATAAATTATAGGATAAAAATTGGGAAAGATGGAAAGGATTTGCTGAAATAGCCAGCCGAACTAGAATACAAAAAAGGGAGGTGCGAGGTGGTCAAGGAAACAAGCAAATGAAAGATAAGTCATGAGAAGGTTCGTTGTGTTTTTTTCCAATTGTTTCTATTTTTCTGTTTTTTATAATTATTTTTTTCTTTTTTCTATTCTTTTTTTTCTTATTGTGATGTGATGTTAAGTGTTTGTTTAACTTGGTGTTTTTTCTTTTTCTTTTTGTAACCTTTGAAACTTTAATAAATATTATTTTTAAAAAAATTAAAGAAAAAAAAGAAAACAGAAATCGTGCTCTGGTGGTGCAGCGGCAGCAGGAGGCCCCATTAGCTAAAGTGGTCTTCAGGTTAAGAACAGTTTCAGGTTAAGAACAGACCTCCAGAACAAATTAAGTTCTTAACCCAAGGTACCACTGTATTGACAAGCTGAAGCGTGTGCAGAGGAAAGCGACCAAGATTATCATGGTCTAGAAACCAAGCCATGTGAGGAATAGTTGATGAAGTTGGGTATGTTTAGCCTGGAAAAGAAGAGACTGAGAGGACATATCAGGACTCCTCCTGCAGCTGCTGACACCGTGGGAGGGCCAAAGGGACCTCAGCCTCTAGGAGTTGGCTCCTATGTGTGGAAGAGTTGCTTTGAACATTGTAAAATCTGAACATTTTTAATAAGATAAAAGGAGATACAAGAAATATAGGTATCTTGACACTGCTTCTTCCCATTCATCTTCTGGTAAATTTCCCCTTCCATTTCCTTTTTTTGGGGGGGAGGGGGAAGTGGTGACAATTTCCTTCTCCATAACCGACCTCTCCAGCATTTGAGACGGGGAGACTTTATGTGTCCCCTCTTCTTAACGAAGGAGGCAGTTTCAGTGCCGCTCTATCCCTTGAACCACTGTCTCATCTCTGTGGTTCCTCCCCCTCCTGTTCCAGGTCCTCCAGCTTGTGCCTTACCCAGCATGCACCGCAGCAGAAGAGAGTGTTGACAATAACAAACAGCAGTAGCAAGGGGGGGCAGGAATCCTTAGCTGTGTTGCTTCTCTCCCCCCCCCCCAAGACCACGGGCGCCAAATATGGGGGGCCGTGGGTGTGGATATTTTCACCCCCTCCCATTGCAAGAATCTCCTGACAATGTTTTCAGAAAGGAGAGGGCGGAAACTGCTTTTCGCTTCTTCTGCTCCTGCCTGACTCTGTTGGAATCTGAGTGTTATCTCTGTAAGTGATTAGATGGCTGAGTGAGAACTGTAACTGTTATGTACTGAAGTTTTCACCCTGGGCCAGCAGGGGGATACTGTAGATAGTTTTCACTCAGGTCTACATATGCAAATAAGGAATTGAAAGTGATGTTCAGTGATTGGATAGTTACAGAAAGTTGTTACTGTTGCTTTGTAGTTGAGCTCTATATAAGCAGGTTGGCTGAACCCTTCAATTCAGTTCTGTTCTGGCCTGTGCATAAACAAGAGCTGTCTGAAGAATCACTGGGTCGTCTGATATGTTCACCCACAACTTAACAGTAACACTCATGCAGTCCAGTAGCCTCTTTTAGGTTTTAGTTTGCAGTAGCTGTTAGACAACAAAGGAGTTATGCTTCAGAGCTTTCTCCCGTGTTATTCATACTCTGCTGAGTTTGGTGCTCACAATAGGTCCAGTGCACTTAGACCTGCTTTCCAGAAGTGGAAGGTCTCTGGAAGTGCTCTCTAGTTCGCTAGCCCAGTCGGGGCAGAAGAAGTTGATCCCAGTCATTGGCATCGGCTCAAAGGCGTACTGACCCCCAAAAAATCCAAATCAGAGTGCCGGCCCCCCAACTTCTGTGACAGCTGTATGCACATACTGCGGGGCATGCGTGCATGGTACATTGACGTCACGTGGCCCCTGTACCTCTTCAGTAACGGGGGGGGGGAGGCAAGGTGGCAGATGTGTCCCTATCTGGGAGTCGTACCGCTGCTGACATCCTTCCCACTCCATCCTCCAGGTGGCAATGCCTGAGGCTGCCCTGTGGAGCCACAGCGAAGGGGTGGAGCAAAAGGAGCTGGTCACTGAAGCTGCTCCACACTCAGCTCCATGCTTGGCTTCCTCCCCCCCCCCTTAATTTTTTGGAACACTGGAGGGTGGCCTCCCCCCCAACAAAAATATTGAGGAAGGGGAGGCAAAAGAGCTTGGCCCGTAGGAGTTGGCAGCCCTGATCAGAGGTAGCCCTGAGACAGGCTGGTTAGCCCAGTCTTGCATCTACTAGAATAAACAAATATTCAATTATGAAGTGTGAGATGTTCTTGACAGAACCAAACAACTCCACTTGGCTGATGAGGTGCCATGACAAATTTAAAATACAGAATTGCATTTACACCCTGTGAGATGTTACGATAAATGGATTGGTTGTTACTGTAAATAAACCACGACTCCTGTGGTTTGGTTTGGTTTGGTTTGGTTTGGTTTGGTTTGGTTTGGTTTGGTTTGGTTTGGTTTAATTAGCTGTAATCTGACATGATGACTGAAATAGGATAGGTGCTGGGCATAAAATAACTTCATTAAATGTTGTTTTCTGAAACTTTCCCTAATTTCCTCTTCTTGAACAGCATTCTTGTTCAGTTGTTAGTTAGGCAATTTGGCCTTACTGTAAGGTGATTATACCATTGGCAGCCCTATGTTTCTCAGAAGTGCTTCCTAGCAAACCTTCCCCCCCCACACACACAAAATCTTTATTGGTGCCACCCAAGACAAGACCACAGAACAAACTGTCACAATCCCGAAGATTCTGGGATTTCAGGTTCCTGATTTTCCCAAATTCTTCCCAGCTTTATTCACTATATATTCACTATATATAAGAAAATGGCAAAGTGCCTTGGTGTTGAAATTGTATATATGATCTAGGAGCTGTCACCCCTGCTCACATTACTCACCCTCCCACCACATATACCCACCCCTGGAAACCCTTCACCCACGATTTACCCCTCACCAACCTCCCTGCCACTTTCCCATGGCAACCCCCTGGAAAATGCACTTCCCACTCCCACACATTATTCCACATTTTTGGAAGCCTTGCCCTTCCCGGTCCCAACCTTATAACTGCATAACTGAGATTTTTCTCCTTTGATTGACATACAACTTCAAAACACAATGAAATGGCACCAAGTTTTTTTTAAAAAAAAAAAACCCTGTAAGACTACCTGCCTGGCAAGAATCATGTTATTTTTATCAAATGTGGAGATTTGAATGGTGACCTGGATGAACAAAAGGGTTGTATGGAGGGGGCCTCATTCAGGATTCACATTTAAACAGTGCAGCATTTCAGGCAAAGCAGATAGATAGATGATAGATAGATAGATAGATAGATAGATAGATAGATAGATAGATAGATAGATTATAGATAGATAAATAGATAGATAGATAGATAGATAGATAGATAGATAGATAGATAGATAGAAAGAATTTTTGTTGATCCTAAAATCTGGGGATTATATTTTCTCCAGCAATACAGATAACTTTGCTTCCCTTGCTTTGTTGCTTTTTAATATTTTATATTACCATGCCATTCTTTCTTCTGTCCTATCAACATCCTCTCTACAAACACTTTGCCTCACTGTGACTTCCTTTGCATCCTCACCAATCCCACACACCCACATTTGCTCAACCCATCACCTAGCTTGTTTTAAGCATTTTTATGTCCACTCCTTCTACTGCCTGCTTTTCTGAGTGCCTCTCATGCCTCCTCTGGCTCAGGAGTGATTACAACAGCAAGAGCTGGAGGGTGCACAGCATTGCTCCTCTCCCTTGCAATCTGCGCATGGATAAGGATCTGGGATGATGTGAACCTCTGAGGTGAAAACATAGTTGTTCCATCTGGCAAGCTGTGGTGCTTCTGCAGATAGAACAAGTAGAAGAGTGTGACGTTAAATCCCCTCTCCGGCTATAATTTTTAATATTATTAAGATGACTACACGCCTCTTCTCAGGAAAATTAGTAACCATGGGCCATTTAAATACAGTGGTACCTCGGGTTACATTCGCTTCAGGTAACAGACTCCACTAACCCAGAAATAATACCTCAGGTTAAGAACTTTGCTTCAGGATGAGAACAGAAATCGTGCAATGACGGCGCAGCAGCAGCAGGAGGCCCCATTAGCTAAAGTGGTGCTTCAGGTTAAGAACAGTTTCAGGTTAAGAACGGACCTCCGGAACAAATTAAGTACTTAACCTGAGGTACCACTGTAAACTGATCTCAGCTGGAGCTGTATGAGCTGTTCACAGGTATGCATGTTTTAGCAGGACGAAATCCTATTATGTCACAGTTTTTTAGGCTTTACAGTGGTACCTCGGTTTACAAACTTTATCCATTCCGGAAGTCTGTTCTTAAACCAAAACCGTTCTTAAACCGAGGTGTGCTTTCCCTAATGAGGCCTCTCACTGCCGGTGCCCTTCCACTGTTTGGATTCCGTTCTTAGACTGAAGTAAAGTTCTCAAACCAAGACACTATTTCCAGTTTTGCGGAGTTTGTAAACCAAATCGTTCTTAAACTGGACTGTTCTTAAACCAAGGTACCACTGTATCACATATTGGAGGAAATGTATCTATTTACAAAATGTATACACTGCTTTATACTTCTGTGATGAACTATCATATCTGTAATAATAATAATAATAATAATAATAATAATAATAATAATACCCCACCTATCTGATTGGGTTTCCCCAGCTACTCTGGGTGGCTTCCAAAAGAAAATTAAAAACACGATAAAACATCAAACATTAAAAACTTCCCTAAACAGGGCTGCCTTCAGATGTCTTCTAAAAGTCAGGTAGTTGTTTATTTCCTTGACAAGTGGTGCTTCAGGTTAAGAACAGTTTCAGGTTAAGAACAGACATCCAGAATGAATTAAGTTCTTAACCTGAGGTACCACTGTAATATCAGCACATAGTAGAACTTTTTCTGAGAGGGAGAATAGTGTGTGAGTTTGGCTGGCTTGCTCATTGTGGCTTCGTACACACCATTCATTCACCTGAAGGGCTGAAGATTTGCACCAGTGTGGGATGAGCAGGGCCAGCCCTAATATTAGCTAAACTGAGGTACCTGTAGATACGGAAAGGCAGGAAGTGAGCAGCGCTGTATCTGCTATGCATACTCGTACGCAGGTCTTCATAGCCTGATGCTGACACTTATTTTATTAAAAATGCATCAAAACATTTCAATCCAAGCTAAGCAACACTTTATTTCTTTATCCAACCTAAGTAGCACTTTATTTGTGAATTATGTTATACCAGTTTGTGGGCGAATTACTTTTAACAAATGCGAGGGATAAGGTGGCATAGCATCCTAAGACAGTGTTTTGAAACTAACACGAGCAAGAGAAGGACAGTTGGAGATTCACTTCTGCTTTGCAGCAACATTAATGTGAGGATCAGAGGGTTTGTATCCATCTCATGACTAAAACCTGATGTGCCTTGGTGAGTACAAAACGCAACACAATGAGGTAGTCATACAAGCACCATAACTTTCTATTTTGACACCTTAATGGAAGCAGGTTCTTCCAGTGTGTGGCAGTTGAGGGCTGATGTCACAAGAATGTTGTGGGAGCCATTGTTCCTCGACAGTTGAGTGACTTTCAGTTGGATGCCACCAAACCTGTTTGGTCAAAGCATACACTTTGGTCAGAGAAAAGGTTGTAGTATCTTTTATTTTTTACAATAATTTTTTTATTTGTTTTCCATTACAGTTCAATAATAGCCTCCTTATAACAATACAAATTTATAATGCAATTATTAATATCAATAGTTCAAATACCGAACTATATGATTTAGATAAAATGGCTCCCCACCGTATGCTAGATTTGATAGTTTGATGGTTTTCCTTTTTTCTGTGTTCCAGAATCTTATTAATTTCAGTTATAGTCCAGTCATAATAATAATCCCTTATACAACAACTGCAATATTAATAAATTCTGTTTGTGTTGACACATTAAGTGATTTATAAAGCTACAAGGGAGGAACTTAAAACTATGGCCTCAAACAAACAGGAGCATAACCCTTTCCCTGCAGGCCATTTTCCCACTAAAAACTCCCCTCCTGCAGCTGCCTTGCCACCTGCAAGGGAAATATATTGTGTGTACATATCTTAAAGTGTAAAGTAGTTTTTAAATCAGGTTGTGATACAGTGGGGAAGAGCGGGTCTAAGGTTCAAAGGGGAGGGTTAAAAATGCCCAAGCCCTTGGCTGTGCCTAACTAGCTACAGTGGTACCTCGGGTTACCACTACACGCCTCTTCTCAGGAAAATTAGTAACCATGGGCCATTTAAATACAGTGGTACCTCGGGGTACATACGCTTCAGGTAACAGACTCCACTAATCCAGAAATATTACCTTGGGTTAAGAACTTTGCTTCAGGATGAGAACAGAAATCGTGTGGCGGCAGCGGGAGGCCCCATTAGCTAAAGTGGTGCTTCAGGTTAAGAACAGTTTCAGGTTAAGTACGGACCTCCGGAACAAATTAAGTACTTAACCCGAGGTACCACTGTACTTCTTTGCTGGACCAGGAAATGAGCCTTTTCTTTTTCTTTGTACCTTTCCTAGTAAAAACCCACTCCTTAAAACTCAATTGGAGCAAATGGCAACCCACAGAAAAGCTCAGTTGACATTTACTCTGATTGAGCGATAAAGAGAGGACTTTCCTGAGGGAAGCTCCAGAGCAAAAAGAAAGAAAAAAGAGGGGGTACTTGGGCACAGAGCTTTTAACTGCGAACTTGTGATTGGAAACAGTGGGGCAAAAAAGTTAAGCTCTCACTCTACATTTTCGTCTGACGTGGACTTTTTAGAAAGAATCTTCAACACTATCCTGTCTACTATCTCTGCCTGTCAGCATATTGTCTTCCTTTCTAGGTGCTCCAAAATATGATCTACATCACTAACAAACTGGCAAGTGCACAGACTCTGCACCTGCCGAAAGCTAAACAATATATGACATTTACGTAGTATGTGATTTAATATTGTGTGTATGTGTGAGGATTTTAATGACAAACAGTATTTGCAAAGGGATGGGTGATCAGGGTCAGGACTGCAGTGTTCAAAGAAAGGGAAATGTAACCCTTTCCCTCTGCACAGTGGTCTCAGTGAGCCCTCCCTCGCCCCCAAAAAGCTACTGTTTGGCACAGAAGGGAAGTTCCACTGGCACCAATGGAACCTTCTCTCCCAACCGAATATCAGCTTTAGGGGCAGGGTTTAATTGGGGCAACAGCACAGGAGAAAAGTAGTCCCCTCTTCCATATATGGTTCTTATTGGGATTTGGGGGGGATCACCTCTGGCTGCTATTTGCAATTTTAAGAACCCCAAGAACATAAGCAATGTTAAAATCATGTTTCCCATCACATGCATGGCACTGCTATGGTCATATAGGATGAAGACTTTAGCCCTGTACATGCAAAATATTTCCGTATAATCAACACATGGACAGACAGTGGGTGGGACCATGCCTACTGGCTCCCCATATTCAAATATATGGAGGTTTGGATCACAAGGTGAGGGGCGTTAGATGATGAGGGCTGTGGATGTGATCCAGCTCCTGCCTGACCTTTGTTGATTATACACAGATGCATCAGATGCAAAGAGCTTTTACATGCCCTATAATTAAGCTGTCATCTGCAATTAAACCCAAATAATCCTTCCCTGCCCCCATTCAGTTGTAATGAATTCCATAGTGCAGATATTTATGGGGAAGCTAGAAAGCTTAGCATGGTTCCCAACAGGTTGGATAGGTATTCTGAAACGTGTTGACAAGGATGTTTTCTTCTCAAGACAGGAAAGAAAGACTTTCCAGTTGGTTACCTGGTCAGTTTTTTTCCTTTCAAGTGGTTTGCAACTGAGGAATCAAGATGGCGACTGACAAACGACTGGACTTCATAGAGAATTACTGCACCCTCTTTCTCCATGTTAAGCCTGACAAATGGACCAAGTTTGCAACCAGTGAGGAAGTCCACTCCATGCTCAATGAGTTCTATGAGAAGCATGATGTGACAGCACTGGTGATCACCCTCAATCCCACTGGACAACTAGTTCCTTGTCTTGGCTTCCCAGCAACACTGAAGAATAAAGGAATTTATTTTGTGAAAAAAAGGCGTGAAAATGTTAACAAAGAGAACTTTCTGGATTTACTCCTTGTTGGAGATCTCAGCCCCTCTCCTGTAGAGCAGATGATGGCTGTCGTGGAAGAGGTGGGCATCCAGTTTCTCTTAGCGGTTCACTGAATGATATCTCTTTTTAAACAAGCATATGAGGGCGTAGTCATAAGAGAACCACACAATGACATGAGGCAGAGAATGGGATACATAGTTAATACAGCTCCTTATTTGGGTTCCAACAGGATTCTCAATCTTTCATGAAGTTGCAATGAAACTGCTGTGATGTGATGGATCTATCCTTTTCCAATGTTGGACAGAGCCAGTCAGGCTTTGGGTCTGGAAGTGAGAGATCCCTCTCCTTAAGCCTATCATATTACCTACAACTCCAATAATGTAAATTTTAAACATTTACCTCACACAGTTGTTGTGAGGGTAGAATTCCTCCTCTGATGTTTCTTTGAGGAACAGCAGGCTTGAAGTGTAATAAATAAATAAAGCCTACCAGCTCCTGATCATCAGGGAATGCCCCGAGTGTAAAAATTGCATTGCCACATTGCCCTGGCTATACTGGGTTGATGATTAAATTCACCATATTCAAATTGTGCATTAAAAAACAATTAGGGTATGTCTGTGCCAGAGCCTTTCCTGGACTTGTATGAACAACTGGTTCAGTCTGCACTAAATCCCTAATGTTCTCTCTAATTATGGTTCTGCTTCTTGTTGGTGTGGCAGAGTGTTACTCAGGATCCAGAGGCACTAATATTTTCCAGCGCTTTGGGACAGATGACATGATTAACATAGTCACTGGCAAGTTTATTATCCTCTTTGTAAATGCTCAAACCCAACCCCTTGCTTTTCTTTGCACATGTTAAGCTATATAGGAAGCTGTGTTACACCAGCTAAGAACTGTTTCCCACCTAGCCACAGCAATGCCTGTTCTGACTGGCAGCAGCTGTCCAGGCAGACATCACATCACCTGCTGCCTGGGATTGCTTTTACTGGAGATGCAGGGAACTGAATGTGAGTAACCCAAAGAGCAGCACAGGAACATATGATGACACAAGACAAAGACACAAACACAGAAGAATTGCAGCAAACAGCACTAATGTGGTCACTACCTCCAGGTTTGCCCTGCCACCAGCTTCTCATGGTCCCAGACTTGCCACAACCTACTATCAAAGAGTGATTCCTGAGCATGTTTGAGCACTGCAATGTTTTGGGACTGTGGCGGTGAGGGTTTGCCCATCTTTGTAAAACTTGATATTTACAAAGCAGCCAACTCAACAAAAACTTTAAAAGGGAGGGTACACAGGTATGGAGTTTGTTGCCCTTTTCAGCACTTTCTTTAGCTCAACAATATCGGCATTGGGATGTGGCAAACATAACTTCACCCAGTATTCCGAATGTGGTCACACATTTGTAGAAAGGCATTGCAATATTGGCAGTTTTGCTTTGGATCCCTTTCCTAAATATCCCTAGTGTACGATTTGCCCTTTTCACAGCTTCTGTATGCTGGGCTGCCTGACAAAGCCTAACAATGCAATTCTGTCCTCAAGTTATTCCAGCTGGGCAGGGTTAGGCTCACTGCCATGTTCCTGCACTGGTGAAAGGCAATACATTGAAGTGGTGCATTGCCATCGCACCAGTGTAATGCAATACTGATGTTACGATGGCATTGCGGTGGTGTGGTGGCTATCAGAATCATAGGACCATGACTTCCAGCTACTGGGATGTTTAAAAAAAGAGGCTGGACTTTTCCAGAAAAGTTTTAGATTTTATTAAAACTAATTTGATATAGTTCTGTGATCAGTAATGTTTGAGCAATTATTTCCCTCTAGGTGGTCTATTCCTTATTTATGAAGCACGAAAACCTTGCTGGATGGCCTCAAGTGGTGGCTGATGATGTTATACGGGCAGCCCACAGACTGAAGAATGAGATGTTTGTGATGGGAGGAAAGATCAAAGGGAAAACACTGCTTCCTTTGCCAGATCACATAGATACCTTGGAGAGTTCAGTGGATATGTTTGACACGTGGGTGCCCTAAAATAATGTCTGCCAATGTCTATACTTCTTGTTGTCTTGTACATTGTGTATGTGCATCATATGAAGAACCCATTATTTTCATTTTTTTTTTTAAAGGCTACTCTCATCCCTAAGGGGCAATTACTTGCATGTATGTATTTGGCATGCCTCCATGCTGTGATCCTCAGAGATGCCCACCATCAAGGAAGAGTGATGGCCCAAACAAAGGGAAATACAAATGTTCCTGGTTGTAAAGGCACAGGCACCTAGGAGGGAATCCAAGGACCATTAGGCAGTGCTCCTGCAGCTAAAGAGATCCTGGAACAATTTATTGAGTTTTATATTATAGCCGGGCTGGCTAGTAACTGAATGGAGCTCCCTTTATTAACTTTTAGTTCAGAGGTTCTTAACTTGTGGCCCATGGCACCTAGCAGGTCCACTTTTAAGGGGTCTGTGAACCAAGTGCAAAAAACCCCCAAACAATAAAATAAATAGTATGCAAAATTGTGTATGTGTTTATGTGCATTGGAAGGGATTCCATAGGTTTCCTCAGATTTTCAAAGGGGCCTGTGACCCCAAAGAGGTTAATAAGCGCTATGCAAGTTGTTTCTGGATGAGAAGTTAAAACTGTTTTCACCATACTGTCCTTTGTGGGTTCTTTCAGGCTTCCCAGAGCTGTGGACAGTACATTGTTACACTCCATTGAAACCATCATCATTGACTGGTCTCATCAGATACGAGATATCCTGAGCAAAGACTCAGCACAGCCTCTTCTGGATGGCTTGAACCCATTACCCAGAGTGGAATTTGATTTCTGGTACAGCCGGCAGGTTAACCTGCAGTGCATAAATGAACAGGTAGGTGGGAGTTTATGGGCACTTCATGAGACCTGGCTGCAAACCACCATATGGTCATGAAAGCAAGTTGCTAAAGTTGGGGGTTTTGTGTTTTTGTTTCTCCCAGCTGTATGCCCCTCAGGTGAAAAAGATTGCTGATATTTTGGAGAGGGCAAAGAGCTGTTACTGGCCAGCACTCAGGAATGTTTTCAAGGACGTCTCTGCAGGTACTACCTCCTTTCTTAAAATAAATGACCGCCAGCAAGTTGTTTTGGGTCATATGTAACAAATGGCTTTCAAGCCCCTCCTTAATTTACCTACTCTGTCATTTTTGTTTTATACAGGACTGAAGGAGGCTGATGATATTAACTTGTACTTGCAGCCACTGAAAGTTGTATTGGAAGAAGTGGAACAAGCTGAATATCATCAGGTATATATATTAAAGGGGGGAAATAACATTTGAGAATTAAAATAGGCCACCTTGCTTATGCATCACTGCTAAGACCCTCTTAAAAAATGAATTGCTAGCCATTTTTACTGCTACAATGGTGTATAAAAATATCTGGAAGGCAACAGTTTGGGCAGGCTTGGTGTATACATTTTGTGTGTCTTCCACGATACTTTACTGAGGGTTATATTCTATGTAGCACTATGGTGAATGTTCACCAAGAAGTCCATCGTTATCCAAAAAGTTCAAAAAAAAGGCTGTTTTCAATGGCCTACAAACACCTCTGTGAAGAGGAGCTTATGTCTGGCTTCCACCCAACCAATCAGAGCTGTACTTACCTGCAAGTAAAGAAGTTCATTTCTTAACATTTAATAATGCAATCTAAGGGTAGCCTAAGCAGTCCTTAGTAGCTAGAAAAGTGCAGAATCGAGTCCAAGTGCTCTGACAAGAAGTAGCAACAATAAGTTTGGTCCAGGAACAAGAGCCAACG
Source organism: Podarcis erhardii (assembly GCF_964252035.2). NCBI lineage: Eukaryota > Metazoa > Chordata > Lepidosauria > Squamata > Lacertidae > Podarcis > Podarcis erhardii. The sequence continues at coordinate 31,832,999 of NC_138498.1, forward strand.
TTCAGAAGTCTGAGATTGGTAACTAGAGTTCTGTGGATGTCGTGATGTTCCTACAAGCAGTGGTGGAGGAAGAGGAGTGGGAGGGGAGTGCACCGCCCCCGTCAGTGCGATCCTGGTGGGGTGCCATTGCGGTTGCCCCCCTGCCCACGCTGGACGCCACACCCCCACAGGCGGCATGCCACGCCCCCCGGGACGCGCGCCATCCCTGTCCTCGCCTGCTCTCCGCACCCTGGTGCCGGAGCATGAAGCTCCACCACTGCCTACAAGTTTCCCACCTACCCACCAATATTTTAAACAGAGATGAAGAATGCCCAGCTACTCACAGGAATCCGTATCCCTGCAGGAATTCCTGGGTTTTAGGCATGCACTCTGCCTCATGCCTTTCCTTGGGGTAAATAAGTGATGCAAGTGCGGTGTCACTTATTGCTGAAGAATTTATCCTCCCTTTGGAGAAATTCAGTAAATTTGTCCGTCCAAAAATAGGGTGGAGAATTTTTAGAGGCCATTTGCATACAGCTCAAGTTAAAAATAAACCACCTTACCTTAAACATGTGAAATTTAGTTGTTTGAAACCTTTACTTTCTCTTTTTTTAATATGTCCACACAGCTTCCTCCATTCATCAGCAATGTCATGTACACCGTATGCTTGATCTGGGCCAATTCTGAATACTACAACATTCCATCCCGGATCATTGTCGTATTGCAGGAGATCTGTAACCTCTTCATTGAATTGGTACTGTTCTGTGAAAATAAAGTTCTAGATTGGGGGGATTCCCACCCCCCTTCCCCATATTCTTTTCTTTGTTTCTTCTAATTTCCATTTGGTTTTGGTTTTGGTGACTGCAGCCATTAAATATAGTTTCAGCCACATTTATTTTGCAGATGCTGAAACTGGTTAACTGGAAGGTGGGGTGGGGAATAGAAAATGAAACAGGGCCTGGGCAGGTTTGGTTAAGAGCCTAAAGCGAGTGCAAAATTTCAGCAGAAATTGTTCCACTGGGAGGACTTGCCCTTCTTGCTTCTATCTTGTGGTGCATACCTGATCCACTGAAACAAGTAAGAAGTTGGTCAATTCCAGTTGTGAGCTCAGGATTGCCCACATTTGTGTTTCAACAGTCAAAGGAAAAATGAATGGTACACATGCTTAGGTGTGCTGCGGAAAGTCAGGAGTATAGGTGGTCAGTGGTATTGTTGTCACAGAGTCCCAACCATTGATTGTCCTCCCATTTGGATGAGATTTGCAGACAGTTTGACCAATCACTTTGCATGTGCATAAGGAGGCAGTGGAGGAGCCTAAATCACAGCATCAATGAAAGCCATTATTTCCTGCTGTAACAAGCACACTTTGTGTTGATAAATTATGAGCAATATAACAACTACCTGAAGGGGCTGATTCATCAACGTACTGCCTTGCACTGCCAAACTGTTGCAGGGTTCTACTTCCAGTTTGCTTTAATGTGCCCTGTTCACCTAAGCGTCATCTTTGACTACATTGCTTTCTATTTAGACACGTAATTTTCTGAGTCCCGAGGAAGTGCTCAAGGGCTTACAAGGTGAAATTGAAGAGGTGCTAGGAGGGATCAAGCTGGGTATTTCTGTGATAGAGAAACTCTACAAGACTTACGACGTTTGCTGCACAGATATGATGCCCAAGTTTTTTAAGGTGGGTTACTGATACCAGTGGACTTTGGTTCTCAGAGAAAGCATTACTCAGAACTTCACAGTGCAGCACATTCTGTATAAGTTATTCCATTTAATAATGTGGGAAACTATTTTATTTATTTTTAAAAAATGTTTTTATTTGATTTTACAGATATAAATTTATAACAAACTACATACATATCCATATTGTTAAGTTGTGGGTAGACATAGCAGACGACGCAGCGATTTCTCCAAAGCAGCTCTTTATTTGTAAGCTGGAACAGAACTGAACTGAAGGGTTCAGCCAGCCTGCTTATATAGAGCTCCACCAGAACGCAACAGTAACCATTTTCTTTAACTATCCAATCACTGAATGTCACTTTCAATCCCTTATTTGCATATGTGGACCTGAACTATCTACAGTATCCCCCTGCTGGCCCAGGGTGAGAACTTCAGTACATAACAGCTGCAATGACAGCATGCTCACCAGCATCAGAGAAGTCGTTCACACTTTAATGCCTTGATGGTAGGCTGGACCTAATGGTCAGGGGTCCCTTTACCTTTAACAGCTCTCAGCATCCTTAATAAACTACAGTTCCCAGGATCCTGTGGGAGAAAGCATGGCAGTTTCAAGTGGTACTTGAATATACCTTTAAGGGCAACTCCCATATCTTGTTTAGGAGGCTAGGCCTAAGCAGGAAGCAGGGCTGAAAGCAGAGTGAGAAAGTAGCTTAAGGGGGGAAGATGTGTGGTTCATTGTCCTTTAACAAAACTATTTCTTATTCAGCTTCTCTGACCTACACATCCTTAGACAGATAATACTACTGTAGGATACCAATTTAAATATATATAGTGCAAATGGGGCCTTAGAGTTGCAGCTAAAGGCAGCTACTGTATAGAGTTGGTCACACTCTCTTATTTCTGTTTGCAGGACAAAGAACCCCAGTACTGGGAGTTCCCTTCTACTCTAGTTTTCACTAGAATGAATTCATTTTTTCACAGACTGAAGACAATAGAGGTGAGAATTAAACTATCTAAAATAAGAAACAACCATAGCTAAAAGTTGCCCAGACCCCAAAAATGTGTGTGCATGTGTGTAATCATATTTAAAATCACAGACCATATTTTTGTTTTCAGAAAGCTGTATATTTAAAAGTGATAACATTGGACAAAGTAAATTTTAGTCACCCTTGTTATTTTTTAAAATAATCAGTGTTGAAGCCACTTGTAAAAAAGCGTTTCCTGTTTAAGGAATGTAAAGAGAGCAAAACCAAGTCATTTAAAGTTTATTCAAAAGAAGGAGGCAGTAGATAACTGTTGTTCGTTTGTGTGTTTTTTTTAGGAACTATACATGACGTCAATTGAATTTCTCAAACTGGAGAAAATTGAATTGGGAGGTGTGAGAGGCAATATCTTAGGGAGGCTGGTGGTTCAAATTTATGAGGAGGTTCTCGAATATGTTAAGGTCTTTGTTGAGTGCAAATATGATCCTTTAGATCCGGCAGATGAGGTTAGTAATTTCAATATGGGAAATTTATTCATATGTAGATGGCTTAAATTATTTGCTTACTGTAAGGGACAAAATCCCAATGTGCTCTAATTACTATAGCAACAAATGTATTCTCTTCAAGGTAGTTGGCCTAGCTTATTTTCTACTTTGGTTTAATTAACTTTTAAAAGTCAGCAGATATGGTACATGATTGTTCTAACTCATTTTTTGTTGTTGTTGATTGTTAATATTATAATTGAAAGCAATTTGATGAAGACTTTGCAGACTTCCAGATCAAAATTCAGGATTTGGATCGACGGCTGTCCACCATTTTCTATCAAGGATTTGTTGACTGCTCCAGTTTTGAATCTGCTGTCAAGGTACATACATTCCTGTGTTTAACCTAAACCCAGATAGCTTTATCTGCAGTGGAGCAAGCAGTAATTTTACCTGCATGTAAAGAAGCCAGTTTTGTCCCTTGCTGCCATGGAAGGTCCATCCCATGCAAGGAAGAAAATACTTTGCTTTTTCAGATCTGAGCCCACTGAAGATTAGCATTAAATTTTCAAGCAAACATCTCCTAGTGTAGTAAACAGCAGGATTGTGTGGGGTCTCTCTCAGTGTCAACCCACCTCCTTTCTACTTCTTTGAGTGCCATTTATAATCGCCAAATGAGAGGGGGAAAAGAGAATACAGCTTTGTACCAAGTTTGCACACATTCATGTGTATGTATAGATTCAGATTTAGAAATGATGACAATGATTTAAGTAGGAACAGACTACATCTCACCATAGCAAGGAAGATGATAAGCCGGTGACCATTTTTGCCTGTTCAGTCTTCTGTACCACGGCTAACTGTTAATGGGATCTGCTTGATCTCAAAAGGCAGGGAGTTCCAAAGGGCAGGTACTGCCTGTCACACTAAACAACTGAGTTCTTACAAATGATCCAAAACACCCACCCACCTCACTCACACACGAAAACAAAGATCACCACAGCCAATCACAAACAAACAATCACATCCTAGGCCAACCCCAACCTCTCTCACCACCAAAGGAACACAAGTGAACAACACAAGCATGCTGACACCAAACTACATACATTAAGCATAATAGAAACACCGCTACCCCACCCCACCCCCATCCATCTCCCCTCCTTCCACCCTCCTTTCTTCTTTTTTTTTTCTTTTCTTTTTTCTTCTCCCCCTAATGCCTCAACAAATGAAATGGATTTGTAAAAATGTTACACGGGGAAAAAAAATACACGAGGCATTACACTTACACTGTAAAACAAGAAAACCCTTAATAAAATATATTTAAAAAAACAAAAACAAAAAACAAAAAACAAATGCAGAACAGGTATTATATGGCACCTCTAGTAGTGCCAATTCTGCTAATCAAAGTGGTCAAGCAGGCACATGTGAGGCAAGGCAATCTTGTAGGTAAGCTGGTCCCGATTTGCCAATAGTGACATCTTGAAACTGTCCCAGTAGCAAGCTTTGAGCGTAGGTGAACTAACATGAACGCATTTAAACAACACCGAAAGCTTTCACTGCCGCTTTCTGAGTACTCTCCTCATTTTCTACTCTTTTTAATAATTGTGTTTAATGAGTTGTGTATAATGTCTGCTTTCATTATGATTTATTGATTTTGTTTAGACGCCAGTAGATGGCCTGTTAAATTGATAGATGGACGCTAGGAATCATGTAATCATATGACTATAAAAATGGTAATAATGGTTTACCAATGGTTTACCATTATCCCAATTAACAAGTACAGTCATACCTCGGGTTACAGACGCTTCAGGTTGTGTTTTTTTGGGTTACAGAGCGCCGAAACCTGGAAGTACTGGAATGGGTTTTGGCGGTCGCACATGCGCAGAAGTGCTAAATCGCACTTTGTGCATGTGCTGAAGTGCCGAATCGCAACCCGCGCACGTGCAGACGCGCCGCTGCGGGTTGCGAACGTGCATCCCGCATGGATCACGTTCGCAACCCGAGCATCCACTGTATATCAAGTTTAGTCTCCAGTCCGGACAGCAGTGCATACAAAGATAGTCAGTCACCAATGCAACAGAGTGATTGTGGCCATTTGCCAATATTAAATTAATTGATATAACACGTAAAGGTTGTGGTAGAGCTGACCAGGGAGAACGGAAGCTGATGTCATCTATTTGATTTGGTTTAAAGTTGCTTTTACTAGAACTGGGGTGTGAGTCAATGTGGATCACTCCTTCTAATAGCAAACCTGGGTGATGGGTATCCACAGGATAGAACAACTTGGAAAGCTCTTAGCATGTCTTGGGGGGAACCCCAAGGTTTACAGAATTAAACACCTGCCCCCCCCCCCAAAAAAAAGGCACAAGGCAGATTGAGTATACTCAGTGGCCCATGGCATGTTGAGTGTCAGATGGAAAAGAAAATCAGAAAACCTAGGGAGGGAAATGGAATAAAACAGTTTGGAGGAGAATATGGTTGTCTAGCTAGAACCCTAAACAGGAACAAGCCTCTTAGGAAGAAGGTTCTTACTGCAAAATGTTATTGCAGGTCCACTTGCTTAGCATAATTCAGAATGGATTTACAAATGAAAGCTCAGAGAACATATCATTTTTAAAAACTGGGACCTTCTTTGTTATTTTTGTTCTCTAGCAAATCCATATGTTTGCATCCCTTTTGGATCGACCATTAATAAAGGCAGACGTAGCACCGCACTATGCTACCCTTCTGGAGATGTTCAATGTTGAGCTGGACAATGCAAAGATTTTATATGATGCCCAAATAGCTGCCACTGCAGCAGGTGATGGTGTGCCTCCCCTTAGCAAAAACATGCCCCCTGTTGCTGGGCAACTGAAGTGGGCTTTGGAACTCCAGGAAAGATTGCAGCTCCCAAGGAAAGACTTGCGAGCCATCGATCATCCGTGAGTAGCAAATTGTTTATAACTCGCATTACCCACATGCTATTTACTGAAGTACTATTAAGAGCTATAAGGCAGTTTCGTTTGCAGTGTCAATTAAATTCCACTGCCCATATGAAACTGAGCTTTCTCCTTTCTGCAGGGTTATGTTCAGTTCTGAGGCCAAGCTGATATATGCAAAGTATGATGAAATGATACGTTTGCTGCAAGGTTACCGTGAGAAAATTTATGCAGATTGGATCGGCCGGGTTGACAGAGACTGCCAGTTCAACCTAGAGCAGCCACTGATCCATAGAGATCCAGAGACTAATCTTATTAGTGTGAATTTCAGCAAAGAGGTGTGTGAATAGGAAGAGAGCATGCTAGCATGTGATTTCTGGCTGCTTTGTGTTAGAAAATTTATTGTGGTTCAAGGACCCAACCCCCGCAAAGTGAAATGAAGACACTGGGACACGTGATATAAGGTTAATGGGCTAGAAAAGGCCACAACTTTATTGATTACAGCAATGAAAAGGTATTGGCTTAGGCATTGGATCGTGAAACAAGTGGGTTTATTCACCAGGGGTTCATCACCTGTTGATGCTAATCCAACTATAGGCTCACCCCTGATGTCACCGAGGGTCGTGCCATGGCCTCCTGCCAAGCAGGCTTCGGACGGAATACACGACCGCCAGATTCCTTTAACGGAATACCCCTAGAAATTGAAGGCATAGGCGATGGCCACACCTAGCACTTCGACACACCACAACACATTATTCCAATGCCTAACCTACCCACCAATACCACAAAAAGTTGTGACGATTGCTACGAGGTAGGCGAAAAAACCAAAAAGCCTAATGCCAAATGGAAAAACTCCTACCAGGCCCCCCGGGCAACCGGGGCGACCAACCTAAGGTCCATAGCAAGGCCAATGATCTAAGCCCTAACTCAAAGGGAGTGGAGGGTGGGTGACTCGCACAGGACGACGAAGAGAAATGAGGCCGGGAAGAGGCTGGCGCTGCAGCATAGAGGCTGCTGGACACGCCCCCCCATGGCACCTGGTTGGACGGACACTGGGGGGGGGGGCGTGAGCGCCAGCCAGGTGAGCTGGAGGCAGGGAGTGGTGTTCGGGCTCCCGTCCACAACTACTCCCCTCTCTTTCAGGGAGGAGAGTCTTTCTTGCACTATAGTGATATAGTGCTATAGTGGTATAATGCTACATTACTACAGTGATGCTATATGCTGTTACATTCCTGTACTTCCAAAACAACAACAACAAGGTCATAAAATAGTGCCCACCCCAAATGTTATAATGGAGGTGCACTGAACTGTGAATACTTTCCACTTTCCCAGTAAGTCTACTTTCCTTGAATGGTGCTAGTCAAAATCCCACCCTTTTAAAAAGGCATGAAGAGGAGCACTAAAGGCATATCCACTTGTGAAGATTGCACCACTCTTCCGTTCCTTCTGTATTCTGAGAAAAGACAGGAGAACCCCAGGTTTGGTTTTGTTTTTTGAAAAAGAATGGTAGTGATTGAGTGGTGGCGTCATGTGGATGTTCTGTAAAAAGCAAGTGAGCATAGAAGTTCCACAGTAAATGCCTGGTGTGGAACCACACTCAATTCCCTTTCTCTTCCAAGTGCCTGGTCTTCATTCAGAGAGTGGAAGACCATGCCATTAGATCGGTGTGTGTGTGCTTCCATTTATAGAAGGGCATTCATTTCTCACTGCTATATTATCGTGTAGCTCGTAGCTGTTCTTCGTGAAGTCAAGTACCTGAACTTTCAGCAGCAGAAGGAAATTCCGGACAGTGCTGGAAGCCTCTTTTCTCAGAATGAAACATTTCGGAAGTTTGTGGACAACTTAGATCTCATAGTTGGCTGGTATAACAAGGTATATCTATCTATCTATCTATCTATCTATCTATCTATCTATCTATCTATGGAATAAAGAAGTAGCTGTGTATTTTTTCATTTGGCTTGTAGTCTGCATTTTTCTGCAAGGAGCTCATGGTAGAATACATTATTCTCCCTAACCCCTATTTAATCCTCGTGTCAACCTTGTGAAGTTGATTAGGCCGAGAGGTAGTAACTGGACCAAGATGACCCAGTGATCTTCATGGTCCCTGTTCTAATCCATCACTCTTAACCGCTGTGCCCAGTAATAGTGTCTGAGCACAATGGGAAACCACTGTACATTCTACAAAACTTAAAGGAATAAGGCAGAACAAGACAGTACAGACAAGTCACTTTCTCTCTTTTGCTATGCTAGTTTATTGCTTTGCCCTAATCACCCACTAGTGTCCTTTTAGGCTCAGCAATTCAGCCCCGCAGCTACAAAATCTCCTGCTCAGTCTAATCCTAATGTCCCGCCATTGATCCCAGCAGAAACTCCTTGTCAGGGGTCCAGACCTCTCTAAGTGTCTAGGATGGAGTCAGTGCCAATTCCAGGTTTTGGAGGGCCTGTGCTTAGATACCCTGCTTGGGTTCTACTCCCTCAGTGAGTCCACTTCCTCGCCTTCCTTATCACTGACAGCTGCTGCTGCTCTTCCTCATCATTGGTACCACCTGCTTACTGCCTTTCCCTCTCATCACCACAGTCTGGGCCAGAGGGAGAAGCTGGTGAACAAGCAAGTTGCAATGGTGAAGAGGAGATCAAGGGGTCTGTTATCAGTGGGCCCTCTGCTGAGGTGCAGGCTCTTGGCAGATGCCTGACCATGCTTGTTGCTGGCCCTGGAAGGGGTTGAGATGAGAAGTGTGTTACCTAAGACAGCACTATGCATCTCGAGCTTCAGCAAGATGAGCTCTGCACATTACAATAAGCTGCTTGCTTTTAGATCAAGAAGACAATTTTGACAGTAGAACTTCCACTGGTCAAGGGGGAGCTACAAGAAATTGACATTGGCCTGAGAAAAGCTGAGACCAACTTGTACTGGAGCAATGAAGGTACAAAACTCTTGTCATTGATTTGTTACAAACTGTAGCCCACCGCCCTTCCTTTTTGAGTGCATTGATCAAACGATTGAAGTGCTCAGCACCAGAGTTTGCAAGTTGAAGCCCATCTGCCTTCACACAAAATGGGCACCAACTAGTACCTCTTAAAGGAGGACTGGAGAACCGCTGAGCCTCCAGATATTGTTGGAGGACAACACCTGCATCTGGGAATTGGATGTAGGTTTGTTCTAACTACCCGCCTTGAAGGAAGTGGTTTATAGCCTGGGGGCACTGCTGGATCTAGCACTGTGTCACATCAGGTACAAGTTGCCTCAGGGGGGAGGAATGCCTGCCTGTTAACAGCTCTTGACTAGCGTGCCATTCCTGGATTAGGGCAGCCTTGACATTCTTATAGTCTCTCAGCTAGACTACTGTAATGTGCTCTATACTGGGCTGTCCTCAAAGATGGTCCAGAGGTTGCAGCTAGTGCAGAATGCTTTCAGGATTTGCACTGACTGCCTCTAAGCTACAGGGCCCAATTTAAGGTTTTGGTATTAGTATTTAAAGTCTTTCCTGGCCTGTCAACACAGCTGTTAGTTGAAGCAGCTTTTCCCATACCATCCATCCTTGGCCTTGTGATTTGAGGCGGCAGGAAGCTCTCCTGACTTGCTGCATAGTAATGTGAGAGAAGAACAACACCCCCTCCCCAAATACAGTGGAATGCCCTTTTTCTTGGAAGTACAGAAGGCAGAGACTTTTGTTGGAATTCTGCCAACAATTAAAAAAAAATCTTATTAACCACAGACATTTGGTGCACATTAGTAAGATCTCCCATTGCTTCTAGTGTTCTCATGCTGTTGTTAATAATTAGTTTAATTAATTTATCATTGTAATTGCTGATGTGCTTTTGATGTATTTGTTGTCTTTTATATAAGGTTGAAAACCACCCTGGGATTGCTCTGATGGGATGAAGGGCAGCCTACAAATTTTAGAAGTGAATAAATAAATGCTTCCCCGGCAATGTGCAGTTCAAGAAAAAGATGTGCCATTGGGTTTACTTATCGCCACCTCCTGCTCCGTTTCTTCAATAGCTGCTACTTGCAGGGGGCAGACACACATTTCCACTTCAGCTATATATTACTGAGGAGAAACAGTGCAGAGATGTGGTCAGACAACATCCCACTTCTCCCCATACTGTGTACTTTGAACCAGTAATCCAGAGAGGTCCCATTCGGAATTTTACTGTCTTCATCAGTGGAATGGGAGGATGTTGGTGTCAACCAAGATTTTTGGAGATGGTAAAGATGTGTCCAGGGCAGCTGTCTACCAACTCCATCTGGTATGCTAGCTGAGACCCTACCTGCCTGCGCACTGTCTCGCCAGAGTAGTACATGCTTTGTTGTTGCCCACCTAGACTACTGCAATCTGCTCTACGCAGGGCTACCTTTGGAGGTGACTCAGAAACTACAACTAATCTAGAATGCAGCAGCAAGACTAGTGACTGAGAGTGGCCGCTGGGACTATATAACACTAGTCCTAAAGGATCTTCACAGGCTCCCAGTACGTTTCTGAGCACAATTCAAAGTGTTGGTGCTGACCTTTGAAGCCCTAAAAGACCTCAGCTCAGTATACGCAAAGGAGCATCTCCAGCTCCATCGTTCAGCTCAGACACTGAGGTTCTCCTCTGAGGGGCTTCCGCTGGTTCCCTCACCGCGAGAAGCGAAGTTACAGGGAATCGGGCAGAGGGCCTTCACAGCAGTGGCACCCTCCCTGTGGAACGCCCTCCCTTCAGATGTCAAGGAGATAAAGAATTAGAAAACTTTTAGAAGACATCTGAAGGCAGCCCTGTAACAGGAAGTTTTCAATGTTTGATGTTTTTCTATGTTTTATATATGCTGTAAGCCAGCCAGATGGGTGGTGTATAAATAATAAAATTATTATTATTATTAAGGAGGTTAGATACAAAAGGCAAAGGGAAGCCTTGGGAGTCGGCTGCTAATTACTATGTCTTTTTCCCCACCATAATAACCTGACCAGATGTTATGGACTATATTCAGGAGATGCGAAATGTCTTATATGATTTAGAGACAAGAATTCAGAAAACGAAATTAAACGTGGAGAACATTGGGCAGCTTATGCAGGTGTGTAGCATGTGACAACTACTGAATTCTACTAGGCACTTAAAAAAGAGAAAAAGATTCTGCTTTATAAATTTTTAGTTTTGCCCTTCGCCGGGTGACTTATTTTTTCAAGCTGCAGTCAAAAGTGTTCCATATATCTGGTTCTTCTTACAGGAATGGTCAGCTAGTCCTTTGTTTGAAAGGAAAGACAATAAGGAGACAGCACTTCTGGATCTGGATGGGAAACAAACAAACATCCACAAACGCTATGGTGCAATCAAAGATGCCGGGCAGAAGATCCAGGCTATGGTTGAGGTGAGAAAGAGTGAGTTTTCATAGGAGTTAGAACAGCAGACAGTTCTATGTAGGGCTTATATCTGGTAATTATTTTTTTTACAGAGATTGTTCCCAGATGTGGGCGTTATATCACAAATGGTCATTCAAATTCCGTGTGTGTGTTTGTGTGTGATTGCCATGTTAATTTTCACATATTTTCACTTTTTAAGCAATGGGCATTTGGTGCTATTCTGCCATTTGCTGTCCACACTGGTGAACTGATATTGGTGGAATAACGCATTGGGGGTGGGTTTTGTTATTGTTTCTGGTCCCTCCAACACTCAGTCGCTCCTCCCTCACCCTCTGCTGCCAGAAACAAAATGGTCAGGTGAAGCTCAGGTGAGAAGAAAACGTGTAGGGGTAAAGTAATAAGAGACCGCCCACCCACCAAAACAGCAGCACGCCCGCAAAGCAAACCACTCGGGCAAAGAAATGTGCTAACACTGGTGACACTGGACGTATAGCAGGTTGTTTTTACTTATCAGATGTCCTGTGATAAGCGACAATCCAGATTAAATTGGAAAATAATAATAATACAATATTAATTTATTACTTGTACCCCGTTCATCTGACTGGGTTGACCCAGCCACTCTGGGCGGTTTCCAACAGGAAGACTGGCATTTTCATAAAGACAATTTAATTTAAATGCTGCAAAAAATGTGCATGCACAAACAGCCCCAATTCAAGGACAGACTTGCATCCGGGTGCACCCAAAACTTCTTTCAGTATACTATTCTGTATAAGCAAGTCCATACTTATGACAGGAAACAGTGAATATTATTATCTGATCATGTATTTGACATCTTGACTACCCTAAGGATAGTTTCTCTCAAGCGAATTCCGGATCAACATTCCATCTGGTGGTAGTTCTGACATTATTGGTGTAATTCTGGGAGTTACCCAAATGTTTTATGAGACAACATTAGGCTTTTATCACCATTAAAGCATACATCATCAGGAGAAGGAATCTCACCTGTCTATTACAATGCGTATCCCAAGTAATGATTTTTCTGTTTGCAGGAAAATGCAGAATTGTTCAAGGCAGACAAGACAACAAGAATGTGGTCTAATTATGTGGAATTCATAGATGACATGATTTTAGATGGCTACTTTAAGTTTATCCGCAAATCGCTGCAATTTCTGCTCAGCAACATGTCTGCTGATGTACGTTGGTGAGCTTTCTGCAGGGTGGGAGGGTATTTCCTGAAGCACCAATTTATCAGTGGATATCAGTACCACATGCCAGAGCTTTGTCACCACCTTCTGGTTGCTTAATTTCAGAACTAAGTAAATTCAAGCTTTGTGAGCAAAAGAACTAAGGTTTTGCAATAGGAATCAATTAAGCAGGGTGTGTGCATGCAAGCATTTTTTCTTACTAAGACCCGCTTATTCTGGTATATGTATATTTCTAATTTCTAACTGAGGATTTGGTGGTGGAAGGTAGGAAATTCGCAAAAGGTATTGGAAGGGAAGTTTGTATAAATTTTAGACAAACTCCACTCCTATCCAGAGACATTATGGTTTCTGAGCATGCCTGTATATTACTTGCTAGTAGTGAATGCTGGTGTCAAATAAGTCCACAACTTTTACTGATTACAGATGTAAGCAAGCATTGGGTGTATATTCTGAAATCAACCAGCCTGCCTGCTTGTTGATGGATATTAGGGGTTGACCACTGTCAACCCCTAGGGTTGAGCACCCTGGGGCCCCATCTGATCACCTGCAGTAAAGCCCTTCAGCCCCCAAGTTGGGCATCTAGACTAAGGTTACCAGATTTCTTTTCAATGAATCCGGGGACACTTATTGTTTGCTATGTGCATGTGAATGCTGAGAAAGCTGTTAATCTGGGGACTGTCCCCGGGAAAACGGGGACATCTGGTAACTTTAATCTAGACAGGAAACACCCCTTCCAGACTCAAGGGGATATCCATTGCCACGGGATGGAGGGGCCCCCCACACCCTTCTCTCCTTGACTTAAGTATCCAACCCAATGCCTTATCTACCCAAAAGTTGTGGTGATTTCTATGAGGTGGGCAGAAACTGCAGACAAGCCCACTTAGTCTGCAAGGCAAATTCCTCCCTGGTCCTGAATGCAACCACTGGGTAAATCCATAGCAAGGTCCTGCATGGCTAGGCCTGTTTATCACCAACCAGGTGGCTTATTTAACTGTTAGAACAAAAGGACGGGGAGGGGGAATCCAAAGAAGGCTGCAGTGCCCTCTGCACCACATGGCGAGCTTACGTAGCCCTGAAGGAACTGAGTCTACTCCAAAGCCATGCCCCTTGGGTTGCTTGTGATTGGCTTCTGAAGTCTTGGAAGGCCCCCGGCTCAGTGCAAGAGATGGGAAACAACAACACTGAAGCCAGGAAAGTAACTGCAACTGGGGAGCATTGCCAGGAATTTTACCTCATAAATCCTGGCTTTCCCTTGCCTGAACCTCGGAGGGCAGTAGAGAGCTAGCGCCATAAATTGTGACGTCAGCCGGAAATCTCGTCAGCCGGAAACCCATGGGGAATGGTAATTGTATACAAAAAGGCCTAGTGGTTGTGGTCATAAAGGCAGGGAACTGACAGAGCAGTAGTAAACAGTACTTTGAATGCAAAAGTGAAGACTGACTAATAAAGAACACACCGGTTCATTTCAGGCTGCTGTAGCCCCTTTGTTTGAAGTGCGCATGGAGCTGTATAAAGATGAATTGAGGTATCGTCCATCGCTGGAAGTGGGAGCAGAGGAAGGTTTTTTCGAACTGGTGGAAAACCTGATGAACGATATCTATGATACAGCTAAGCTGATACCGCGACTGGCAAAAGGAAAGTCCAGCTATAAGGTTGGTCTGGGGCCTCCGCACAGGGAGGCTAGTGAAGACTTCTGTGGGTGCTAGGTTAACAACACCCAGTTTAAAGAGACATTCAAACCAGGCCAAGGTTTGTAATGGTATGTAGGATGAGTGGCTAGCATATACTTCATAAGGAACTCGTAAGCATTGCTTTCGGGTCCCATGTAATGCTCAGTTTTATCATTTTTGTTCACAAGAGAATTCCTGCGAATCTGTCTTGTAATGAAAATAAAACACAGGAACATATGTTTCTGTCTACACACCCAGAATTCTTAGCTGCCCCCAAACTCTTGCCATGCTTGCATCTGACTTCCAGGCAGCTATTTTTCAATGTTCTTTCCGTTCTGTAGAAGCCATTTTGGCAAATAAGAGATATATAAATAAAAGAACAAATAAATAAATGCATTTTGTTCCAGAAGAGACACATAATTACTGTGAAATAATTACCAATTCTCAGTGGACAGAAAGCAAGCAACGGCCATATTGGTAGGCATGCTTTGGTCCCTCTCTGTTTCCACATTTGACTATAGTTAAATATTTTCTCCATATGCTCGCTAAGGAAAACAATAAAGCAATCTGATTGCATACTCTTAGGACAGGAGGGTTGCTGTTGTCACCCATGTATTTCCATTTAGGTTGTAGGCACAATAACTTAAAAAGAAAATTAAAAGGAAACTTCAGAATCCGAGGATTCTAGGCAAGCCACCAAATTTAGTCCTAGAAAGTACAGCTGGGTTGCAGAGTGTGATTTTGACTATTCAGAGTTCCAGGTCACCTGTAAATGCTACAGGGAACACTGGTCAGTCAATGTTTGTGTGAATATGTGAATGTTGTTAAGTTGTCTCTTGGCATGGATACTTTGTTCATTTGGAATCTGGTGAACGTAAGATCTAAAGATCTACCTAGTCCAGCATCCTATGTTCCAGCCAAGATGCCAGTGGGAAGCCCATATACTCGGCTTGTTCTTTTGTTTTCGTGACTCCATTAATGACTCCCTGATGCTTTCAGGTTGACCTAGAAGACATGGGAGAGTTGATGGAGATACGAGAGGAGATTGGGAACATTGTGGTCAATGCCATGAAACAAGGTGAAGAATACGAAGATTCATTTGAGAAATATTCGTACCTTTGGATGGATGATCCCCATGAGTTCATGCAGCGCTTCCTCACTTTTGGCCACGCTCTCACCACTGAAGAGCTGGAGTCTCACGCAGAGGAGTACTTGCCTCATGTCGCGCCCACCTTAGACCAGTTTCAGCTACAGGTGAGGGTTGGAGTATGTCTATATGTTTCATCCAAATTGATGTGTGTGTTGTGTTGTGTTGTGTTGTGTTGTGTTGTGTTGTGTTGTGTTGTGTTGTGTTGTGTTGTGTTGTGTTGTGTTGTGTTGTGTTGTGTTGTGTTCTCAATGGCACCAACTCCATCTTTATAACCCTACATCATCCCTCATGCAAGTGAGTAACATTGGAACATCCCCATTGCTTTCCTGTCTCCTCTTTTCTCCTCCCAGTTCCCATCTTTCCTCAGCAATGCACAATTCTTTGGGCATTTTCACACTAAAGACGAGTAAAATCGCTGTTTCTTACATCACCAGTTGGCAAAACTGGCATTGTCAGGAATGCACATAAAATTTCTCTTCTATGTTCTTATTGCACTTTTTAACAACTGACCCACACCCAGCACAAATACCTACCTTAAAGGAGTTCTTATGTGCCCTGTGTATAAGTGGTTTTATCCCCTTCATAGCCCTGTACGCCCCGTTTCCTTCAAGTATGCGTATCTTCACTAGGGGATTGTAAGTCCCCACCCACAGAGCAAAGCAGATTAGAATCCACCTGTCAGGGAGAGACACAAACTCTGAACTCAATAATTCGAATAAAGTAGGTTTTCCTCTTAGGGCACTCTAGCTCACAACCAGATGGCTACAGAGGGAACCCACACACTCAAATGCCATAGCCCATAGTGGTCTCATCATGATTTCCCTCTGTTCCTGTTACTGATGTGCGTTTAGAAATTCTGCATCACAAGCTATCGCATCTCAGTGCCCCCTGGTGTTTCTAGATTGACACTTATGAGAAGCTCTATGAAGAAGTGTCCAAGTTTGAGAATACCAGAGTGTTCAACGGTTGGCTGCAAAGTGACTGCCGTCCCTTCAAGCAAGCGCTCCTGAATACCATCAAACGCTGGAGCCTGATGTTCAAACAGCACCTCATCAACCACGTGACCACCAGGTAGGGAGGGGAATAATTTTGTCAGTTTCCAAGCTTTCCATTCCTACAGCCCCTCTCCCTGCACGTATGGTAATTGGCCACCATCAGCCAGTGCTTGGTATACAAACCTACGAATGCATTCTTTGAATCAGCACCTGTTATACGCAGCCTAACTATATTTTGTGTGAAGAAGCACTTCCTTTTGTCTGTCTTGTATCACCCACCTTTACATCCAGTTTTAGTGGATATGTCATGAGAGAGGGAGAAAAGTGACTTGAGACCTACTTTTATAAACCTCTTATCAGGTCCCCCAATTACAAAAGCTCTGCTTTGCAACATGAAAGAAAAGGTCAGATCCCAGAGCTGAAGAATCTGGTGTCAGAGGAATTCCAGCTTGGGCAATTATCATATTGGAATTAGCTTTCTAGACATGGGTAAAATTTCAGCTGCTGTTGCTGTTGCTTCCATACTGCCCTTCATCCAAGGATCACAGAGCGGTTTACAACATAAAACACTGCATTTGGCTGACAGTTGTGGGATCAATAATATCTTTCTCTCCATACTCATAGGATCTCAGGATAAACCCTAGAGGTCCAGAAAAATGGCAAGAGGGCAAGATGGAAATGGTTAGAAAGTGTTGCTTAAAACTAGGGCTGCCATATTTTGAAGAGGACACATTTGCAGTTTATTATTATTATTTTAAATTGTTATTATAAAGCCACACATATACTCCAAAAAAACAACAATGAGGATCAGAACAGGAAAATATTTTATTTTTAAAAATTCAGCCAACTCAGTGTTTGTTTGTTTTTAATTTGTACCAGATACTGAAACCAGCTCCACACTTGTAACAGTGATTGCATTCACTAAGAGTGCATTGGTGTTACACGCATGTATGGAGACCTGAACATATAATGGTGCATGTTTTACATTCTTGCTTCGTGTATTTGCTACTGTTACAAAAGCCACATAAAGTGCAGAGTGAGCCACTCTGATTGGGCTGGCATAGCCAAAAGTAACTACCCACCAGCTAGTGAATGAGCAGGACAGCTCCCCCACTCGCCACGGCCACTCTTGAACCCGAAAAAAGCGGGCTTGGATCAACCTCGCTTCCCTCCACCCACTGAGCCTCTGCTCCGAGTTATCAGGGCTCCCGGGCATTTCCCTCCATGGTTTCCAGCCTCAAGCTCTGTGGATCACGCAACAGGGGAGAACAGCACGGGGACCGAATCATGTGACAACCAGCTATTGGTCAACTCTAGTCATGTGAAAGGGGCTAGGCAGCCGTTTCCTCTTCAACTCTAGTGACAGTAAAGGTGTATATGTGTACAGTGGTACCTTGGGTTACAAACACTTTGGGTTACAAACTCCGCTAACCTGAAAGTAGTACCTCGGGTTGAGAACTTTGCTCCAGGAGGAGAACAGAAATCATGCGCTGGTGGCGCGGTGGCAGCGGGAGGCTCCATTAGCGAAAGGGTGCCTCAGGTTAAGAATGGTTTCGGGTTAAGAACAGACCTCCAGAACAAATTAAGTTCGTAACCTGAGGTACCACTGTATATGCATAAACCCAGACATTTTGCTATATTTTAAAAATCCACCCAGAAAGAAATTTTAAGGCTGAAAAAGGGTGTGTGTCCGGGAAAAAGAGGGCATATGGAAGCCCTAAGTTTATTTATGGTAATTTGGTGCCTTCTCAAAGTAGTTAGAGGTTGTTATCCCTCTCCTCCCCCCAAGGATGCCATCCTCTTTCCATAATGAGAAAGAACTATCAGAAATAAATCCAATGTTTTGTTCCTTGTATTGTTAAAGTTAACCCCAACTGGAACCTTTTCCATTGCAGCCTTCAGGATCTTTCCACTTTCATGAAAGAAGTCAATGCAGGCTTAACTAAACCTGTGAAGGAAGGTGACTACGATGGGCTTGTGGAAGTGATGGGACACTTGATGAGGGTCAAAGAAAGGCAGGTAGCTACTGACAATATGTTTGAGCCTCTAAAGCAAACCATTGAATTGCTCAAACTATATGGAGAAGAAATGCCTGAAGAAATCCATATGCAGTTGCACGTGAGTTATTACAAATGGTTTTCACTCAATACATATTTGTTCATCTTTCATGTTGCCATTTTTTAGTGTGATCCAATGACCTCAATGCTTTGTAGAAGACTAAATAAATATAGTGGGAAACCAGGCCAGAAATAACACATCAGGAAAGTTCATGGGAATGTATCTGATAAACACAATCTGAAAGTGATCACAATGTTGCCCACGATTGAAGCCATTGTGCATTACAATCTGTTTAATATGATTGATTTCACTTTGGACGTGTGGCATCATAGCATTTATCCATTATTATTAACAGAGTAAGGGACGCGGGTGGCACTGTGGGTTAAACCACAGAGCCTAGGACTTGCCGATCAGAAGGTCGGCGGTTCGAATCCCCGCGACGGGGTGAGCTCCCGTTGCTTGGTCCCTGCTCCTGCCAACCTAGCAGCTCAAAAGCACGTCAAAGTGCAAGTAGATAAATAGGTACCGCTCCGGTGGGAAGGTAAACGGCGTTTCCATGCGCTTCTCTGGTTCGCCAGAAGCGGCTTAGTCATGCTGGCCACATGACCCGGAAGCTGTTCGCAGACAAACGCTGGCTCCCTTGGCCTATAGAGCAAGATGAGCACCGCAACCCCAGAGTCGGTCACGACTGGACCTTATGGTCAGGGGTCCCTTTACCTTTACCTTTATTAGCAGAGTTGGGGCAGATTAAGTTCAGAAACCTACACATTTCCACAGACCCTTACCAAACCAAAGTGTGTTTCCTCCTTATATTCAGATTTCCCCCCTTCTTACCCTTCCTGCATTTGTTTTACCAAACAAGCCCCACCCCCCCGCCCGCAGTGCTTTGAGAGCTTTGAGGGTTCTTCTTTGTTTGCTTTTAGGAATTGCCAGAACAATGGAATAACACCAAAAAGCTATCATTCCAAGTCAAGCAGAATGTGGCTCCTCTGCAGGCAAATGAAGTTACCATTCTCCGAAGGAAATGCCAACAGTTTGAGGTACCTTTCTCTTGCAGTGCAAGGTATTCTCTGCTCAACTGGCATGCTGAGCTCCCCACAGACCAAACATTCAGGGGGACCTGTAGGCCGAAGGCACTGACAGATGGGCTGCCTACCAACTGTAGTCTCAATTCCATTCTCTCAGCTTTCCAATGTTCAGTTTCCCACGTTTTTGCGACATTCCATGATAGTTCATCAGTGTTTCTGTGCACATTTCTCCTGAAAGGCAAAACTGCATATGAAAATGTGTCTAGTATACACATTTTTGCTAGCAGTTTCCCTTAACATAATGCCTCTTTTTTCTGTTTTCTTAATTACATGCATTTTTATCCCTGTTGTACACATTTTGTACACATTCTTTGGTTGAATTTTGAGAAGTGTGAATTTTGAATGGTAGCTGTGTTCTAGTGTGTGTATTGTTTTGGGAAGTGTGAGTTAATGTGCAGCTTAACAGACTTTCCATTTAACAGACCTTCCTCTTCCAGAATCTATTAACCGTTCAATAAAGTGACAATACTTCATTTTTCATAATTTCTTCTGCCATCGATCACTGTAATAATAATATCTATGAAGGAGGGATGGAAGGAATGTCCTCAGAATATTGCATTTTCCAGAAAATTTAAGAAACAGTCCCATAGAAATGTTTAATATTAAATATTCATAGTGTTCCAATTCATTAAAGACTCTCCTCCCTGAAAGAGAGGGGAGTGGTTGTGGGCGGGAGCCCGAGCACTGCCCAGCAGGGGGCATTTGCCCCCTGCCGCCAGCTCACCTGGTTGGCGCTCACGCCCCCCCCGTGGCCATCCAAACAGGTGCCACGGAGGGGGCGTGTTCAGCAGCCTTTTGCTGCAGGGCCAGCCTTTCCCTGGCCTCATTCCTCGTTGTCCTGTTGCGAGTCAATTAAATATTCATAGCGTTCCAATTCATTAAGTGTTCCTTCCCATTGATATGGAGGAATGTAACACATGAAAATGCAAACCAGGCTGAATATCTTCCCCTTCCCTAGCAGCAGCAGTAGCTGCTGCCTCCATTTCTAATTCTCTCCAGGGCAGAAGCTTAGGTAGTATGTATGGAGGTCCTGGGCTGCCCAGACAACAAGATCCCCCTCTTGGCCTCAGTGATGTGGTCCAAAGGAAAATAAAGCCATATGTTTGGCACCAGCTTGGCTCCAGGAGTTGCTGGAAGGAGGCGTACAAGATGCCATCCAATTCTGAATCTACTTTGTTGTAAGATGCTGTTGATGTCACAGCATGTGTAGTGGGCAGTGAGAACTTTTAAAAAAGAGATGAGGTTGTAGCTCATGATTTGCTAGTGTCTTGTCTTGCCCCACAGCCTGTGTCCTATTGTGAATGTTTTGGGCAGAACCCTCTGCTGCTGTTTCTGTAGATGGTGTCATCCAGATTGATCATAATTCTAATCTTGAGCTGCAGCCAACAAACTCCTGCCTTCCAGATGTGATGCTACACGATCCTGCTTTAACTAGGATATTCTGCTCTCTCTTCTCCTCCAAACCCCCATCCCCTCCAGATTAAGCAGCATGAGTTCAGGGAGAAATTCCGAGAAGAGGCACCGTTCACTCATGTTGATCCAGATCCATATAAATCCCTCAATAAGGTAATTTACTCCAAGTCAGGAAAGTCAATATGGGCAATATCTATGCCTTCCTCAAATGCCACCTATTATAGTGTGCTTTTTAGTGGCATAGTAAAGTAGCGTTTTCAAAAACTGGCTGAGAAATTTGGACTCAGTGGTTTCTCTTCCTTGGAGGCTGCATATGCATGCGGTTGCCAATGACGAGTAGGGCATATGCCACCAACCATGCGTGAAGGAGACTTCAGTGGAGCAAAAGGTTAATCTAACTTTGCAGGCATGTTAGAGGGCATATCCCAGAAGCACATTGCAACATTACGCTTTCCAGTGCTGTACCCTACTTGTTTGCTCTTTGTGTTCATCTGCCTGCAACTTTGACTAACCCCCTTTCCATTTAATGCTTCCAGCAACAAAGAATGATCACCAATATGGAGAAAGATATGGAAGCCCTATCCAAATCTGCAGGCTTGTTTGAGGTATCTGTCCCAGATTACAAACAGCTGAAGGCCTGCCATAAGGAAGTGCGCTTGCTCAAGGAGCTCTGGGATATGATTGTCTTGGTAAGACTTTGACCTTGTAATCTTAGGAAATGTCAGGTAGGGCAAGTGAAAGAACTCTGCATCCACAGGTTGAATTCTACCACGAGGAAATGAGAATAATGAGGTCAATACCCCAATCGCTCTCTCTTTTTTTACGGCTGAATTGAATCTTTTGCATCCCTTTTCCTGCACTGTGGTTCCGATCTAGATCAGTGCCACCATGACTGCAAATTACTTTGTGGAGGGGGGGATTCCCATTGAGCGAATGCAAGTTTTTCCCCCCAATGCTGATGGGGGGGGGGACTCACACCAGGGATCCAATTTGGATTGAGCCCTCTGCACTGACAATTGACAAAAGAAAAAGCTTGCACTCAATGGCAAGCTATATAATAAATGTCACCTGTAGTTTGGCCCAAAGTCTTCATTCTTCCTCATCCAGGGCAGCTCATGTTTAGCTTCCTTTGGTTTTTGTGGGTTTTTTTGGCAGGCTTCCCTGCTCTTTCTAAATATATATTTTATTAAGGTTTTTAAACATAGATTCAAAGATAAAGAACAATGTAACATCTATCATAACATACTTTCTTAACTTCATAGGACTCCCTCACATCTCCCGCTCCCATTTGCATCATTGTCAATTCTTGCCCACAATTTATCATCTTGTTTACAATCTTGTATCACACTCCTTTAACTATAATCTATTAATTCTCCAATAGGTTTATAATTTATCCTCAGCTTACTTATCATCTTAGTTCCATCTAACTTAGTGGTGCACAATTATTTATGATCTAGCATCCTTTCTTAACATTCAACCAAATTACAATGTTTATTTAAATTTAAATTTTTTCCAGTCTTCTTCAACCCTCTCCTCTCCCAGGTCTCGGATTCTGCCAGTCATCTCGGCCAGTTCCATATAGTCCATCAGTTGCATCTGCCACTCTTCCAGGGTGGGTAGATCTTGAGTTTTCCAGTTCTTGGCGATGAGTATCCTTGCTGCCGTTGTTGCATACAAAAAAAATGTTCTGTCCTTCTTTAACACCTTCTGGCCGACAATACCCAGAAGGAAGGCCTCTGGTTTCTTAGTAAAGGTATACTTAAATACCTTTTTCAGTTCATTATATATCATTTCCCAGAAGGCCTTCACCTTAGGGCAGGTCCACCAGAGGTGAAAGAATGTTCCTTCATTTTCTTTACATTTCCAACATTTATTATCAGACAAATGGTATATCTTGGCAAGTTTAACTGGGGTCATGTACCATCTATATATCATTTTCATAACATTTTCCTTCAAAGCATTACATGCAGTGAAGTTCAACCCAGTGGTCCACAACCTTTCCCAGTCCTCAAACATAATGTTATGCCCAATGTCCTGTGCCCACTTTATCATAGCCGATTTAACCATTTCATCTTGTGTGTTCCATTTTAACAGCAAGTTATACATTCTTGAAAGTACCTTAGTTTTAGGTTCTAACAGTTCTGTTTCCAACTTCGATTTCTCCACCTGGAATCCTAACTTTTTATCATTTTTGAAAACTTCTTTAATCTGAGCATAGTGTAACTAGTCTCGCACTTTATCCTTCATTTTCTCCAAACTCTGCAATTTCCAATTGTTTCCATCTTTTTCTAATATTTCCCAATATTTTGGCCATTTGGCCTCCATATTGGGTCTTTTTCGGGCCTTAGCTTCCAGAGGTGAAAGCCACCTTGGAGTTTTGTTTTCCAATAAGTCTTTCATGTTTAGCTTCCTTTGGAACTGCTTGCCAATTGAGGAGATTGGGAGCATGTAATGAATGCTATGATAGCATTGTGATAGTGGAAGAAATGGAGTTGCGGACCAAGGGATGTTGTTGGCAGAAAGGGCAGGAAGTGATTTCCAAGTAGGTTCTGCTCCCAATCCCACATTGATAATTTCCCCAAGAACAAATGTAGTAATTCAGTGACTGCTGGGTGTTTTCTGTATTTACTTCTATAGAGCTTGCATGCTGTTGCATTCAAATGCAAGCTTGTTCATGTAGCCCTTAAATAGCATATGATGAACATGGCAAAGGTACTCCCTTCCTCACAACATATGATCTGACATTTTATGGAGCTTCGGCTTTTTAATTTATTAAAGTTTACTTCTCCATCTCCAGCACAGAAACACCCACTGCCTTTTGTAGAAAGGAGATGGGATATACTCGCAGTGGATAGAAGTGAGTGGTAGTAAAGGATTTAAAAATAAAATCCATTTTCCCCAACAAAAAAATAAAAATAAGAAATAAATGAAATCCATTTCCCCCAACATCTAGAAAGGTCCTACTATAACATTTCTGTTCCGCTTTGAGATGCAAGATCTGTTAATGTTTCCAAATAGTTGTATTGTAAATATTTTATTCAGTTAGCGAAAACAGGAAAAACTATGATTCCCCACCCCTCCACCCACTCAGGTCAATGAAAGTATCAATGACTGGAAGACAACCAAGTGGAAGGAGATTAATGTCGAGCAAATGGATCTTGATTGCAAGAAATTTGCTAAGGATGTGAGAGCCTTAGACAAGGAAATGAGAGCATGGGATGCTTTTGTGGGACTGGATAACACAGTTAAAAATATGATGACCTCTCTCCGAGCTGTGACTGAGCTCCAGAATCCAGCTATTCGAGACAGACATTGGAAAGAACTGATGGAGGCCACACAGGTAACTGATACAGGCTACATTGAGTGTCTACAATTTTCCATTCATCCGTCTGTCGCCAGCTGATCCGGCTCCGTTTCCAACTTTTACTTCTGTAACAGGTGAAGTTCACCATGTCTGAGGAGACGACGCTTGCAGATCTACTTCAGCTGAATCTTCACAAATTTGAGGATGAAGTTCGCAGTATTGTGGACAAGGCTGTGAAAGAGTCGGGGATGGAAAAGGTACTGCTCTTGCCCTAGCCATTCCATGCCCATCAATCAAATGCAGCTTTCAGATACTTCCTGCTTCTCACTCCTATAAAAATGCTAAAAGATAACACTTCATTTCCTACATTTGGAAGTAGATCTGAGATAGGCTTCTCTGACTTGAACATTACAGTGGTACCTCGGGTTACATAAGCTTCAGGTTACATACGCTTCAGGTTATAGACTCTGCTAACCCAGAAGTAGTGCTTCAGGTTAAGAACTTTGCTTCAGGATAAGAACAGAAATCGTGCTTCGGTGACATGGCGGCAGCAGGAGGCCCCATTAGCTAAAGTGGTGCTTCAAGTTAAGAACAGTTTCGGGTTAAGAACAGACCTCCGGAACGAATTAAGTACTTAACCCAAGGTACCACTGTATTATTCCTGATAATATTGTGCACAGGTGAAACACATGGAAATTTTAAGTTTCTTACTTCCTCCTTTTATATACTGCATTTCCTCTTCGAAATAGACGTGCATAAAATTTGATAAGGCCGCACATGCCTTATCATCAGTTTGTTCATCCATGTCTTGGGTGGTGAACCATTTTCAGCCAAAAAGCCACATCTCTTTGTGAGCACCATTTCAGTGTTGACATGGCAGTGGTAACTGAAGCCAGAGGCAAAAGCAGGGAGAGCAATGGATGTGACTGTTACACTCCAGCCACATGAGTCTACTGACTGGGATCAGAGAGTGGAACCACCATATTCCAATGCTTAAAGAACCACACTGTCTTCTGGTTCTTTTAGTGCTCACCTCTAAAGCCCTATGCAGCTCAAGGCCTGGGTATCTGAAGGAGCAACACCTGCCCAGGTCATTCATGGAGGTTTTCCTTCCTTTGCCATCTGAGGAGAGGCAGATGGTGACCAGAGAGAGAGATTTCTCAGTGGTGGGCCCCCGCTTAAGGAATTCCCTCTCTAGAAAGGCTCACTTGGTGCTTACTCTGTTATCTTTTGGCATAGGGCAAATCCTTTTTCTTTTTTCTTATTTTTTTGTTCTACGTCTTAACTGGTTGCAACGGCTGCTCTGTTGCTATTTTTACTATGATATTATTATGACTGATTTTTGCTTTGCTGTATTTTGTGTATTTTATTGTTTAAGTCTTTTGTGAGTTCCCCCCTCCCTCAGAGCCGTTTGACTGACAGATGTTATAGTATAGTTTGACAAAGCCCATAATGTGCTGAATTTTGGAGTATGTGGCAGGATTATAGACCATTGGGGTTTTTTTAATAACAAAATTATGTGTTCTGCCTCCACGGTCGGAAGCAGTACCATTAATTGGCAGTGGAACATGCTCCTTCAGAGCATATTAACCCTTAAGAAGTGCTAAAGTAGTTTCAGAAAGGGAGAGTGAACAATACCGTCATAGTGCCTCTTCACTAATTCTTGGAATTTCATGGACATTTTGCAAGTTTTTAGTTTGAAATCTTATCAGGTTAAAAATCTTTCCTGGCTGCTTTTGTTTGAAGGTATTGAAGGCTCTTGATAGTACCTGGTCAACTATGCAATTTGAACACGAGCCCCATCATAGAACTGGGACCATGATGCTCAAGTCTGATGAGGCACTGGTAGAGACCCTTGAAGAAAATCAAGTGCAACTCCAGACCCTGATGACTTCAAAGTATTTAGCACATTTCCTTCAGGAGGTCTCCAGCTGGCAGCAGAAATTATCTACAGCTGACTCTGTGATAAGCATCTGGTTTGAAGTCCAGAGAACCTGGAGCCACCTAGAAAGCATTTTCATTGGCTCAGAGGACATTCGCAATCAGCTCCCAGAGGACTCCAGGCGCTTTGATAACATTGACAAGGATTTTAAGGTGGGCATGGCCCTTTACCTGCCCTAATTTTCACATGCAAAAACAACAAAAACTGGAGCAGCTGACAAGTCCATCCTCTTTTCTTGCAGGAATTAATGGCTGATGCAGTAAAAACCCCGAATGTGGTTGAAGCAACAAATAAACCAGGTCTCTATGACAAACTAGAGTCCTTGCAAAAAAGGTAAGGAAGGCGTTATTTTCCTGCTTGATTTTGTCAAGTGTAAGCAGCTGGCTGGATTTACTTACTGAGAGAAGAAGCAAATCACAGGCTGCATAAGTTCAGTTATTTAGGACAGGGTTCTGGTTGCAGTTTCTTGAATTAAGAGGTCATTTAATTTTAGGCCCAGAAAGACAGTTGCAGATGCCTGTTTATCAGTGGTTTGTTTTAAATAGCAGCAGGACTGGCCCTAACATTGGACAGAGTGCGGCAGTTGCCTCAGGCAGCCAAGTAATGTGTTACTTAATTTGCATTTTGATTTTTACTTCCAGAGATGAAACTTGTGTGCTATGCACCATGAAGTGCTGGGGAATAGCATTTGTTGCTGTGCTTTAGACAGTATCTCTCAGGCTTGCACTGAATGGCAGCCCTGTCATGGTGCAACCATTATTCGGAACTGAAGAGAAACAGAACAGGCACCATGACTACCATTTTCAAAGGAGGTGAAATCTGCATGTAGCAAACACCTAAGCTGGGATCTGGAATCCAATAGCAGCTCACCCTTCATACCCTGACACCTTTTCTGCCTGGGTCTCGACTGCTTTCCATGGTATCTCCTGGCATCTATAATGACCCAGGTGTAATTAATGTAAACATCCATGTGAATAAGCTGCTTTAACACTTGGGCTGAGCATGTATTCCTTTCAATTAGAAGTGTTCAGGTGTCAGTCAAATGATGAGGATTAAAGAGGCTTTGAAAATGGCCTGTGGTAGCGAACATAGAAAGCATAATGTGAATGCCAGGTTTTATAACTTCCCTTGATATGACATCTGAAGCATCTCAGTGGAGCAGTGCAAAGCACCATTTCTCCCAGCTTAGAGTGCTTTCGTTGTTCGTTTGTATAGACACAGAACTGTCTAGTTAGTTAGTTACATTACTGAGCATCATGTACAGCAATCGCACTGTGCAGCTAATGATGATAAACACAACGCTTCTCCCACACTCTCTTGTCCACCTTGCCTTTTATTAGCTTGGCACTCTGTGAAAAGGCTTTGGCTGAATACCTGGAAACAAAGAGACTGGCTTTCCCCAGATTTTACTTTGTATCCTCTGCCGACCTGCTGGATATTTTGTCCAATGGCAACGACCCCGTTGAGGTAAGATATACATTCATGGAATGCTTGGACTTTCTTAAGAATTGTTATATTTTAAAAAAATGGGGCCTTGAATCCCAGAGCTTTTACTAAAAATCCGACTTCATCCAAGGCTAAATCACAGATAACTTGGACCTGTACTCAGTGGGACCTGATCGGCAACTGGGGAGAGGGGCTGCAAACCCAGTGAGATTTGCACATCTTTGGCATGCAGCAGATCCCAGGTTCAGCCACAATGTCTCCAGTTTAAAAAGGTTTTTGGGTAGTGGGCTGGGAAAGACCTTGGGGAGCTATTGGCAGTCACAATAGTGGCCTGGTTGGAGTATAGGAGATCCTATGTAGCACAGATATTTTAGATTGTTCAGTGCCCATTTCCTTTAGGCTTTCTAAAACGGCTTTCTTTTTAGAAACATTGCTCATATATCTTCATTAGTCCTCTTCTTCCACCGCTTCTATTTCTATATTTCTAAACTTTGTATCCTAACAATACCGCAATCATCTTCTTGAAGGTATCCCGTCACTTGTCCAAGCTATTTGATAGTATGGCCAAGCTGAAATTCAAATTGGATGCAAAAGAGCAACCTCTGAAGGTTGGCTTGGGAATGTACAGCAAAGAAGACGAGTATGTTGATTTTGACAAGGAGTGTGACTGTTCTGGACAGGTTGGTGGATATTATTTTAAATTCACTATTGGTCATGTAAACAGAGAGCCAGTGTGGTCTGGTGGTTAGAGTTTTTTACTGGGACCTGGGAGACATGGGTTCAAATCCCAACTCAGCCGTGAAGCTCTCTGGGTGATTTTGGGCTAGTCACTGCCTCTCAGCCTAAACCTAACCTCACAAGGTTGTTGTGAGGGGGAGAACCATGTTCATCACCTTGAACTCCTTGGAGAGGAAAAAAGGTGGGATATAAATGAAATAAGTAAAGGAAAATAAATAACCATGAGAGTTTTGCTCCCTAGGTGGAGGTTTGGCTAAACCGAGTGCTGGAGAGAATGCAGAGCACGTTGCGCAAAGAGATTTCTGAAGCTGTGGTGACTTATGAGGAAAAGCCAAGAGAGCAATGGCTATTTGATTACCCAGCACAGGTAAGCAAAAAGGCTAGAGTCAAAATGCAATGTTTTATATGTTTAACCTGTGAAGTGCAAAGAAAAGAGGAACAGAAACAGATGTTCATTCTAATAAGGAGTAAATATAACCAGAGGAACAAAGTGGAGCCATTCAGCATGCTTGTAGGATTAGGCCTTTATAAAGTCTAGTAGGCAGTGTAGTACCCCCCAGATGCTGTGGACTACAATTCCTATCAGGCTTCTGCCAGCATGACCAGTGGTCAAGGATGCTCAGGGGTCAGCTGGAAGGCACCGTATGACCGGTTCTTTTCTAGTCACTCATCCCATCAGAACTGCACATTTGGGGGTCAAGGGGCAGAGCCTGAATTAAGGACAGTTCTGGCATTTCACCTGGCTTCACCATCTCATAGGACTCTTTGGCTGTTGTTGCAGATTGCTTTAACATGT
Source organism: Podarcis erhardii (assembly GCF_964252035.2). NCBI lineage: Eukaryota > Metazoa > Chordata > Lepidosauria > Squamata > Lacertidae > Podarcis > Podarcis erhardii. The sequence goes on from NC_138498.1 coordinate 31,862,185, forward strand.
ACCCAGATCTGGTGGACAACGGAGGTTGGCATTGCCTTTTCACGACTGGAGGAAGGCTATGAAAACGCTATTAAAGATTACAATAAGAAGCAGGTACATAGCAGCAGCCCCCTCTCATTTTGTCAGAGTGTGTTCAAATTTGCAGTGGCAAATTCTTCAGCGGAATAGTAGGCAGTTTTTTGTGTCTACAGCATATCACACAGATGTCATCTCAAGCTCTGTCACTGAATGCAACCACTGGAGGAGGAAGGGGGTGCGGTGGGTGTGGCCTGCCTTGCCCCAAGTGTCATCCCTGAGGGGGGATGACATCACCGCACCACCCCCCTGGGACGCTCGACCCGCCCCCAGGTGCCAGAGCAGCTAGCTCCGCCTCTGAATGCAACTTCCAGTTTTGTGCGGGGTTTTTTTTAGACGAGTAGGTGCAGCAAGCCTCTAGGTCTCATGGTTGTTAAAGATTGGAAACCGCTTAAATATGTTTATTTTTCTTTCACCAGATTAACCAGCTAAACACATTAATTACACTACTCATTGGGAACTTAACCCCAGGAGACCGAATGAAGATTATGACAATCTGTACCATTGATGTCCATGCCAGAGATGTCATTGCCAAAATGATTTTAGCAAAGGTATATACAGTAAAGACTGTGAAATAGTACTTTGCTTTTTGGAAGCGCACATTTTCTTAGATTCTTCTCAAGCCAATTTCACATAGCAACGTGGTTCTCTTCACTCATTCTTCAACCATCCTTTACTTAGTGAAAGCTAAGGACTAGCCCTGTATCACTTTCAATGAATAAGATTTTCAAAAATGCAAACTTAAGTCCTATCAAGACTTCCCCCAAAAGTATTAAATAGTCAATCCACTATGTCCACTTTGAGGGAGTTACTACAGTTATTAAAGAATATATTATTCATATATCGAAGACCCTGAAGAAGTCCTTTTTGGCTGAAATGCATTGGGCTTCTGATAAATATTTATCAGCATGCAGAGGTGTGGTCTCTCTTTCGGATGGTTTGTTGGGGGGTAAATAATCTCTATAGGCTCTGAAGTAGAAGGCCACTTAATCTGCGCTTATGTCTAGAAAGTTGCCAAAGGAACTAAGTACGAGGTCTCTGTGGCGCAACGGGTCAGTGCGTCTGGCTGTTCAGCAGAAGGTTGGTGGTTCAAGCCCACCCAGGGACGGCTGTGGGCAGGATTCCTACACTGCAGGGGGTTGGAGCTGATGATCTTTGGGGTCCCTTCCAACTCTACAGTTCTGTGGTTCTATAAAACTTTAAGTCATTACGAGCCTCCTACACATAAAAGCTTATGTGGATAGAAAAGGAGATAAGCAGGAACCACTGGAAATTTACTTATTATGGTTTCGCATTTGGGTTGCAGGTGGAAAGCTCCCAGGCCTTTACCTGGCAGTCTCAACTTAGGCATCGTTGGGATGATGAAAAGGGACACTGCTATGCCAATATATGTGACGCTCAGCTCCAATATTCCTATGAGTACCTTGGCAACACTCCACGGCTGGTGATCACGCCACTCACTGACCGGTATGAGCTGCTAGCCTTCAGCCTGGCCCAACGTATGCTCTTAGGGCATGCGCTGACTAGGATGATGCCAAATGTCTATCTTTTTGCAGGTGTTACATCACCCTGACACAGTCCCTCCACTTGATCATGGGAGGAGCTCCTGCAGGCCCTGCTGGCACAGGGAAGACAGAGACCACCAAAGACTTGGGAAGGGCAGTGGGGATCATGGTGTACGTCTTCAACTGCTCTGAGCAAATGGACTATAAGGTAAAGATCTAGCCAGTAAAAGTAACAGTGGGTCATATCTGAGTCCCTAATTCAGCCAAAAAGCACCCAAAGTCATCCCCAAAGTCAGGAGTGTGAGGTAAACAGCAATCCATTCAGATGTATAATTACAGAACGCTCTACTTTCCTAGTATTTTGTGTACCTGCAGGGACATCTGTTATTTTTAAAAAACATTGTACCTTTTTCTAACACATTACAGCTCCGTAGAATAAAATGGGCACTGTAAAACACTGAGGTGCTCTTCTGCTGGTTCCCTCACTGTGAGAGGTGAAGTTACAGGAAACCAAGCAGAGGGCCTTCTCGGTAGTGGCACCCTCCCTGTGGAACGCCCTCCTATCAGGTGTCAAGGAGATAAAGAACTACACAACTTTAAAGACATCTGAAGGCAGGCCTGTTTTGGGAGGTTTTTAATGTGTGATGTTTTTATTATGTTTTAGATATGCTGTAAGCCTCCCAGAGTGGCTGGAGAAATTTATACCCAGTAGGGCAGGGTATAAATAATAACAAATTCATCATCATCATCATCATCATCATTATTATTATTATTATTATTATTTATTACAGACACAGATCTACATTTTGTTTCAAGTACAATCATACATTGGAAGTCAAACAGAATCTGTTCTGGAAGTCCATTTGACTTCTAAAGCATTCAAAAACCAAAGCTCCTGCAGCCAATTGGAAGCCACAGAAGCCCTGTCAGACGTTCGGCTTCCAAAAGAACGTTCAAAAACCGGAACAGTTGCCTCCAGGCTTGGATTGTTTGGGAGCCAAAGCTTTCAAGAACTAAGCTGTTCGAAAACTAAGATACAACTGTATACCTTATTATATCGCTAAAAGCTTCCTAGAAAACAACAGGCTGCTTGTTCCTTCCAGCACTTCCTCTCTTCCCACCCATCTGTTCTATGTGCTACAATGTGTTTTCCTGTGTTTTAAAATATAGCAAAACAATACAGGATATATTAACTAGTTAATTGATTGAATGTGATGGTCCACAAACAAATGCCTGTGCCTTTCCTTTCTAGTCCTGCGGAAATATTTACAAAGGATTGTCCCAGACAGGTGCATGGGGATGTTTTGATGAATTCAATCGGATTTCGGTGGAAGTCTTGTCTGTAATTGCTGTACAGGTAAAGATTCTCCTTCGGTTTCCTTTCATTGTGTGCAAATAGCCTGGATTTCATAGTCCTTCCAGCTTTATCACTGCAGTCAAATGCTGGCCATTCATCTCTAGGATCAATAGAAGTCCCTTGGGAATGATAGGCTGTAAGGAGGAGGTAGCTATTTCTATTCTGTCTTTGGTTTGCCACAATCAGCACTTTTCCATTCCTCTGCAGTTCAGTGTCCACTAAAACCTACGCCATTTGTCTCACTATCTGCTATGACTGAAACTTACATAATGCAATGTAATGGGATGTAATGAAATGTAATTAATTTAACTTATTAAACTCTGCTGCGGCCCAATGGATTGGCTGTTGTAGGTGACAGTTTTGGGAGAACCCTGATGCCATCAGTGTCACATCTGCAACCAGCCAGATTTAGCATTCTGGTAACATTATGAGGTCGGGACACAGGTGGCGCTGTGGTCTAAACCACAGAGCCTAGGGCTTGCCGATCAGAAGGTCGGCGGTTCGAATCCCCGCGACGGGATGAGCTCCCATTGCTTGGTCCCTGCTCCTGCCCACCTAGCAGTTCAAAAGCACATCAAAGTGCAAGTAGATAAATAGGTACCGCTCTGGCGGGAAGGTAAACACTGTTTCCGTGCGCTGCTATGGTTGGCCAGAAGTGGTTTAGTCATGCTGGCCACATGACCCGGAAGCTGTATGCCGGCTCCCTCAGCCTATAGAGCGAGATGAGGATGCAACTCCAGAGTCATCTGCGACTGGACCTAATGGTCGGGGGTATCTTTACCTTTACCTTTAACATTATGAGGTCAGTTCAGAGTGAGGAAGTACTCTCCTCATTCCATATGAGTAAATTTGCCAGTCAGTGAAGCTGGGCCCCACAAAATTGCTTCAAGGAGGAGAGGAATCTGCAGCTTGCAAATGCTTGTGCAGAAGGCCTCCCACTCCTCGCATGTCATTTTAAGTCAAGCTTAGTTTGTTGAGTATCCTGGAACTTGGTTAGCTCAAGTGTGCAATTATTTCCTAGTTCTTGATGCATCCTACATGTCTTTAGGTTTTATTGACTGCAGTTGGTTATGGAAAAACTTGTTAATATGTCTGCATTTATCTTCAGCACCATATTTCCTTACCTTACTGAAGACCTCATAGGAACAACTCTTAAGACTTTGTTTTACTTGAAAGGTTAAATGTGTTCAAGATGCCATAAGAGCCAAAAAGAAGGTTTTCAACTTCCTTGGAGAGACCATTTCTCTTATTCCAACCGTTGGAATGTTTATTACTATGAATCCTGGATATGCCGGCCGTACTGAGCTGCCTGAAAATTTGAAAGCTTTGTTCAGGTACTAACATGCAGCCACTATTCTGGGGAAAATGAACTGGTAAGGGATTATCACAATAATGTATGAGCTGGCCAGATTTCTTGGGCAGCGGAGTTGGGATGCCTCTAGCCAGACAGCCTCCCCTCCTTCCCTCCCTGGGCTCCTAATACCTTTGCTCTCTCCATTCTGAGGAAGGGACAGGCACTTGCTTCATTCTTCCCACACCCATCACTTCTGGCCAAGTTCTTGCATGCCTCACTTCCCCCACCTCCGTTGCCATTTTGCCACAGTCATGTAATGTGTCACTCTGCCCAGAGAAGTAATGTGGGAGTAGTAGTGCCAATGAGATTTATTGAGCTGTTGAGGATAGGGCCACGTGAAGGATACCATGAATTGACTTGGAAAGCGTGTTGAGGGAAGAGAGAGTTACTCTTCTGCACAGGCCTAGATCGCCAACATGGAAGCTCTCGGGAGTCAGGGCAGATTATACAGTGTGTAAAACAGTGGAAACAAAACGAGACCGAGTGTAAGTGGGAAATGAATGTTGGGCGTTTGAAATTAATCATGTCTGACATTTGCACTGAATATTCACTGCGGCCTAAAGGAAAGATTGACTGTTGTCTCTGCAGCGTAATCGCACCAGATGTTAATTGTCTCATTTCTCTCTTTTCAGGCCCTGTGCGATGGTTGTTCCTGATTTCGAGCTTATCTGTGAAATCATGCTTGTTGCTGAAGGTTTCATTGAAGCCAGGCTTCTAGCTAGGAAGTTTATTACTCTCTACACACTGTGTAAGGAGCTGCTTTCAAAGCAGGTAATTAAACATTGTTCACCAAGCCTGTTTGACACTAGTTTTTTTAGTGCAGTGAAGAGTTTGCAAGAGTATGCTGACAGGGCTTTTTAAAAAAAATTACTTCAAAGTGGTTGTATTCCACCCCAAACTTCATTCTGTCATAGAAAATCAGCAGGGATATACAGAGGTAGAATACAGTCATACCTCAGATTGAATATGCTTCATGTTGAGCGTGTTCCAGTTGCGCTTCACAGCAACCTGGAAGTAACGGAGTGCGTTACTTCCGGGTTTTGCCGCTTGCGCATGCGCAGATGCTCAAAATGACATCATGCACAGAAGCAGCGAAAAGCGACCCACCCACGGGCAGATGTGCCATTGCTAGTTACGTTTGCTTCTGGATACGAATGGGGCTCCGGAATGGATCCTGTTTGCATCCCGAGGTACCACTGTATTGGAATGTTAAAAAATGGCTGCCTCTCACCACTCACCTCCAGAAGTGAGCCCAAAACCTTATGGCTATGGTAACAAAGGGTGCCCATGCTACTGTACCCACCTCAGAGGAACATAAACAACTTTCCTTGCCTTCTTTGAAAGTGGAGGGATGCCTTTCCTGACTTGTTTTAAGCGATGTCCTTCTGTTTACGTGCAATGCGAAGTTGTTGCCATATGTCTGACAGGATCACTATGACTGGGGTTTGAGAGCTATCAAGTCTGTGCTAGTGGTGGCTGGTTCACTCAAGAGAGGAGACCCAGGACGGGCAGAAGACCAGGTTCTCATGAGAGCTTTACGAGACTTTAACATCCCCAAGATTGTGACGGATGACTTGCCTGTCTTCATGGGACTCATCGGAGACCTTTTCCCAGCGCTGGATGTGCCTAGGAAGCGTGATCTAAACTTTGAAAAGGTGAATCTGCTTTAGTTGGCTGTGAAGCAGTATAATTAAGAGATTTGAATGTCTGGCCTCTTTTTTATGTGTGACTTCACTGGGGAAAACCCTGTTGCCATGGAGACCTCTGGAAAAGAGCCCTGCTCAGAAAGCTTTTGGTGATTTGTTCATTTTCTTGTTTGGACACCTGGGATTGTATCTGCGCAATAATCCCATCTTGACTGAGGAATGAGCCCCCAAACAAGAATTACACCCCTTTAGTACACTGGGGCTTGGACTTATAAACACATTTCTTGTCTTCTCAGATAATCAAACAGTCCGTTCTGGAGCTCAAGCTACAACCTGAGGAGAGTTTTGTGCTGAAGGTGGTACAGCTGGAAGAGTTACTCCAAGTTCGGCATTCTGTGTTTGTGATTGGAAATGCAGGCTGTGGCAAATCTCAGGTAGGAGCTATGAGCCTACAGCTAGGGCTCCATCACTAGGGAATCCATTCCAAAACATCATGATAATTAGCAAGGAGTCGTTGTTCAAGTGATCCACAGTCCCGAAGAGTAGAAAAATAGCTTTGTGAGATACCTTATACTGGAACAAAAGGTACAGTTTGGGGGTGGTTGTGTTTTGATATTCTCTGATGTTACAGAAGCATTCGGAAGCTCCATCCCAGTCTTTGCCTTTCTCCTGACAGGTTCTGAAATCTCTGAATAAAACTTACCAACTGATGAAAAGAAAACCTGTAGCTATTGACCTTGACCCTAAAGCTGTAACCTGTGATGAACTATTTGGAATCATTAATCCTGCTACCAGAGAATGGAAAGATGGTAGGAAATAATCCCAGAAATAACGGGTAGTGTAAATCTCCAGATACACAAAAAGGAGAAACATTATACCTTAGGGCTGTATCCTAGAAGCGTGAAGTTTAAATTCCAAGATTTTCTTCTCAGAAGAGAAAACCCAAACCCTACCCTGACACCATTTTGCTTCCACGTGAGATTTCTGCTGAAACTAATCAGATTTTTTACATTTTCTTTCCAGCATTGATCCTTTTCCAGACCCAATAGGTTCTTTTTCAGCATGGGGAAATGGCTGGGCACCAGGACTGACCTGATGCATTTTTAATTAGTGATGTTGTTCAAATTTTTGACATTTAAAAGTGCTTCCGTATGAATGTATGAGTTGTAAATTGCTTTTGATCTCCCACCCCTAGCCCCATGGTTGTTTGTGCCAGTTTCAGCAGAGCAAATCCCAAGAAATAAAATTTTTCAAAATGTACTTATTCTGAAATCCCCTTAAATTGGTTTGACATACAATTACCCAAAACAAGGAAGTTGCCAGTGATTCTACACAAGAATTTCTGGCTCAAATTAGGCTCCCAGGTTTCCTCTAGTTATTCAGAGTCATGAGATTTGATCTTCTCTAAGGTGAACTCCATATAAATTGGGTCCCTCTAGACCAGGGATGGGGAGCCTGTGTCTCTTCCAGATGTTGCAGAACAACCCCTGTTTGCCCCTGCCACCTTTTAGGAGTGACATGGAAGAGTCACAGGCTTCTGTGATGAACTATCATATCTGTAATAATAATAATAATAATAATAATAATAATAATAATAATAATAAAAAATATGTATACCCCACCTATCTGACTGGGTTTCCCCAGCCACTCTGGGTGGCTTCCAACAGAAAATTAAAAACACAATAAAACATCAAACATTAAAAACTTCCCTAAACAAGGCTGCCTTCAGATGTCTCCTAAAAGTCAGGTAGTTGTTTATTTCCTTGACATCTGCTGGGAGAGCATTCCACAGGGCAGGCGCCACTACTGAGAAGGCCCTCTGCTTGGTTCCCTGTAACCTCACAGTGAGGGAACCACCAGAAGGCCCTCGGAGCTGGACCTCAGTGTCCAGGCTGAACGATGGGAGTGGAGACACTCCTTCAGGTATACTGGACCGGTGTTATATACAAACAACATTTAGAAGCTGTACTTCTCAAATGATTTCTCTACGTCAAAAGTTCAGTGTGAATTTCTCTGTGTTCCTCGTAGGCTTGTTTTCAACAATCATGCGTGATCTCGCTAATATAACTCATCGTGGACCAAAATGGATCGTTCTGGATGGAGATATCGATCCGATGTGGATTGAGTCTTTGAATACGGTTATGGATGACAACAAGGTCAGTACAGGAAGTCAGAGATAAAATTGTTGGTTTCCGCATCAGCAAGATGAAGAAGAAGTCACACCATCCTTGTTTCTCTCCCTCCTAGGTGCTCACCCTAGCAAGCAATGAGCGAATCCCACTAAATCCCACCATGAGGCTTGTGTTTGAGATCAGCCACCTAAGAACAGCAACACCCGCCACAGTGTCCAGAGCAGGAATCTTGTACATTAACCCTGCTGACCTTGGCTGGAATCCGTGAGTTTGAGTTCCCTTTTGAGTATATGAGTATCTTCCCTTGCCAGCAAAAGCAAGTTTCTTCATGGCATACAGAGGAAAAACTTTCATCCCTTGATGCATTCATTTATTTACTTTGAAATATTTCTAAGGCACTTCATATATTATTTTTAAAAATATAAGGTGCATAAAACGGTGCATATCAACATAAAAGCACCCTAAAACAATATTATGACCATACATAAATCCAGTGGTGCGGGGTCTAGATCTCATGGATCAGGGGCAGCCTGCACAAAGAGATGCATCTTTACAAGACTTCTGTAGTAAATAATTGATGGTGCATATCTATGTTTTGACATAGATGTGACTGTGTTTAATGAAGGTGAATGAGAGAAATCAAGTTCCAGTGGTAGCTTTTTGTTAAACGTCTTCTTCTTCTTCTTTGGCGATCACTCATAGCCGAGTGATCTTCCAGTAAACACGGTTTTAACAATGAGTCCGTATGTGACTGTGGAGGCCAATTCTGGATCCACACGTCCTTCCACAGTGGGGACATAGGTTCCCGGGTGGGAGTTGATCACGGTGTAGATTTGCCAAGCATGCCTTCCTCTTAGCACGTTTCTCCCTTGCGTTCTGAGTTCGAGTGTCTTCAAAGTCCATGACACCTTTGGTAAAGGCTGTTCTCCAACTGGAGCGCTCACAGGCCAGTGATTCCCAGTTGTCAGTGTTTATGCTACATTTTTTAAGATTTGCCTTGAGACAGTCTTTAAACCTCTTGGGAATCTTTCTTCCCTTAGCTGACCCAACCTCCCTGCAGGGCTGATTGGTTAACTGAGGTTTGGCAGGAACCTCCAATGACTAGTGCAGGGAGGCAGGCCAGCCCAACCAGCTGGTGGTCCCAGTGGGTCACGGTGCTGTGCGCGGTTCTGCAAAGGGCGTCCACAAAGGAAGGTGTGAGCGCTCATTATTAACCAGACTCATCCCCCCTCCGCTAGGTTCCCCGATAAATTGAAGAGTGTAATTGGTCTGATTTTGCTGTTGAATTTCACTGTATTTTAGTAATTTTTGGGTGCACTGCCTGTGTTGTCTGTTGCTGGTCTCCCAATATCTTACTTTTTTGTTATATTCTTTTGGGTGCCTAGAGACCATTGGTATTTGCCATTGAGATTCAAGCCCCATGCCAGAATTTTGGTTTGTGCTTTTAAAGTGGAGTAAAAGGTTCTGTTGATCTAGCACAGCAGATCCACTTCTTTTTAAAGCAAACTTCTTGTGCTTTTGGAAGTGTATTGAAAAGTGTGACATGACTGAATCAATAAACACCTCACAAGCAAGTTTTGCGCAAGCAGATCAGGAAGAATGCTGAAAAAAGGGCATCTGGAGGAGCTTTGGAGTTTGTTTGTTTTTACTTGTAAACCATCATGAAAGGGATGAAATGAATAAATAACACGTTTCCCATTATAAAGAAATTTGCAGTCCTTCTTACTACAAACCATTTTATAAGTAGGAAAATTATTGTGATGATTAAAGATTATGACTTACCTATGAGCACTGGGTTCAGTCATGAAAATTATTTGAAAGTAGCACTAAACACCCTCTCCTAGCCATTGGGCTCTTGTTATGTCACAGGTTCATGTTTTCTTGTTCTGCAAAATAAAGATCTACTGAGGCCTTAATTTCATCATCAATGGGATATCAGCAAGGTGAATTAAACAATGGAGGTTAGGATCTGAAATTGTAGGGAGACAAATGCAGTGCTTCGCTTCCTAGAACACATGTGGCTCATGTCTATAATAGGGAAGCATGTTTCATGTTGCCCTGCAGCCGAATAAGAAAATGGTTCCTCTGCACTCTGAAAACGATGCAGTTTAAGTAAGAGAAAGGAGGTATAATTGAAGCCTGAAGTAGAATGTGCATGTTCCATGCATGAGAGAATGCATCACATTGAATAAGTAATTTTATATCACCGTACAGAGTGGTGAGCAGCTGGATTGAGCGTCGGGAAGTACAGTCTGAAAAAGCCAATTTGATGATCCTGTTTGACAAATACTTGCCCACGTGTTTGGATAAGCTGAAGTTTGGGTTCAAGAAGATAACGCCTGTACCTGAAGTGACGGTGATACAAACGATCCTGTACCTTCTAGAATGCCTCTTAACCCCAGTCAACACGCCTCCGGATTCTTCCAAAGAGCTGTACGAGCTCTATTTTGTCTTTGCTTGTTTCTGGGCCTTTGGAGGAGCGATGTTCCAAGATCAGGTACCTTTAGAAATTTAAATTACTGTGTTCTGCTTCCATACCTTCAGGGTATTATTGCCCAGTGGTGCATTAAGCAGCATTTTATGTACACAGGGGCCATTTTTCTAGGTGCCTCTTCAAACGCTACCCAAATGACAAGGCTGGCACCAAAAATCGCTTCCTTGTGGCTGTGGTAACCTTTTAAATCTGCTTTCTGTGCATCCTGCCTAGATTGCTTGGTGCTCTGTCAGTAGTGCCACATTTCCCATGAGGGCACAGCTGTGTGGAACCCCAGCCACATCACTCTCTCTTAGGGAAGCAGCATGTCTGTATTCACATTTTTTTAATTGTTTGGTTTTGATAGGATTCGTTTTTTATGTTTCTGACATTCTCTGTGGCCACTTAATATATCTATGATCAAATAAACATAAAAAGCATGTTAAATGTCCCTCTTTTCCTCACCAGCTTGTAGACTATCGTGTGGAGTTCAGCAAATGGTGGGTAAATGAGTTTAAAACCATCAAGTTTCCTTCTCAGGGGACTATTTTTGACTATTACATTGACTCCGATACGAAAAAGTTCATGCCTTGGACTGATAAAGTGCCTGTATTTGAGTTGGATCCAGACGTCCCATTGCAGGTAATGGCTAAAACCCATTTTTCTTCTCGTTCATATTTCATTTTAATTGCCTTTCCCCTATGGTGCTACAAAATAGAAACCAGTGCTGAGGAAAATTCCTGCATCAGCTCAATATCCCAGTAAAGAGTGGGAAGAGTATGCTAAGAGTGTTCTTGGTTTATATACGTAGCAATATGTCTGCCTCAAGTCACAGGGTTCCTGCTCCATCCCACAGAGTCAGGTATTCAGTCTTGTTTACATGCTTATTTAGGCACGGGGCAACAACAAAAAGAGCCTTGCATGTTGTAACTCCCTTCCTCACCAGTGGCTACTAGTTATGGCATATGCAGGAATTTGCTTCTGGCATGCCATCAGTGCAGAAGCATTGCAGTTCATCAGTTGGGAGGCAAATGCTCATTCATGCAAGGATAAGAAGACATAGAAAATTACATCTGGAGAAGGACAAAACTGCATCACGTATGGTTTTTCAGAGCTCTATTATTATTACATTTATATTTTAGCTTCCCTTAAAGGAGCTGACAACGGAAGTGGTGTATACGGTCCTCTCTCTCCCAGTTTATCCTCACAACAACCCTGTGAGGTGGGTTAGACTGAGAGGAAAGTATTCCTTGTGGCAGGTAGACACACATGAGTAATTTAGATATTTGAGCCTTGCAGCTCGGTTATTAAAACCACTGCTACTAATCTGGTCATTCCTCAGACAAATAAGTGAATTCCTACAGCGCTAGAGGAAATCCTATGAATTTCCATTGAGCCCAAATAGCAGCCCTAGACAACTCTCAGTGATGAATCAACCTCACTTGTTAAAATCACATTTATTAGGTCTGATAGGAATTTACTGATGTAGCTTCTTGTGAGGTCTTCACAAGAGTCCTGTTGCAAAGCCATGGGGGGGAATGATTTTCCTATTATTATTATTAAAAATTATTTATACTTTTCAGGTTTATACATTTCACTAATTTTACAATCATTTTGACATTACAAAACTTGATTTCCTTCCCCCTCTTTTCTGCGGTACCTTAAATTTATTTTCAATATATTCATCATATCCAAATTAACTTAATTTGCTTATTTATTCGTCTTCTTTAAATATATACTCTTATGAAACTGCAGGAAAACGATTTTTCCTTTCACTTCTGCTTTACTGTGTCTTTCAAGGAATACTGTGCCAGAAAGTGCCTTCAGCCATTTGGTTTATGTTGTTCAGACTTTGTAAGTAGTTTCTTTTCATTCTGCTTTTGTAGGCCTCAATGGTCCACACAACAGAAACCATCCGGATTCGCTATTTCATGGATCTCTTAATGGCAAAGAAATGGCCTGTGATGCTAGTTGGGAATGCAGGCACTGGGAAGTCAGTGCTGATGGTAGATAAGCTGGACACCCTGAACACAGATGATTACTTAGTGCAATCTGTCCCCTTTAATTTCTACACAACTTCAGCAATGCTGCAATGTAAGGAGGCCGTGTGTGTGTGTGTGTGTGTGTGTGTGTGTGTTTTATTGCATTTATATCCCACCTTTTTCCTGAAAGGAGCAGAAGGTGGCAGCAGCAGTTCTTTCTCTCCCCATTTTATCCTCACAACAATCTTGTGTTGTAGGTTAGGATGAGAGAAACAAGATCACACCCAGTGAGCTTCATGGCCAAGTGGGGATTTGAACCCTTGTATCTCCCAGCAGGTGGCGCTGTGGGTTAAACCACAGAGCCTAGGGATGCAGGTGGCGCTGTGGGTTAAACCACAGAGCTTAGGGATGCGGGTGGCACTGTGGGTTAAACCACAGAGCCTAGGACTTGCCGATCAGAAGGTCGGCGGTTCGAATCCGTGCGACGGGGTGAGCTCCCGTTGTCTGGTCCCTGCTCCTGCCAACCTAGCAGTTCGAAAGCATGAAGTGCAAGTAGATAAATAGGTACCGCTCCGGCGGAAGGTAAATGGCGTTTCCGTATGCTGCTCTGGTTCGCCAGAAGCGGCTTACTCATGCTGGCCACATGACCCGGAAGCTGTACGCCGGCTCCCTCAGCCAATAAAGCGAGATGAGCGCCACAACCCCAGAGTCGTCCACAACTGGACCTAATGGTCAGGGGTCCCTTTACCCTTTACCTTTACCTATCTCCCGGCTATGGTTTCCCCAGTAGTGATGTATGGAAGTGAGAGCTGGACCATAAAGAAGGCTGATCGCCAAAGAATTGGTGCTTTTGAATTATGGTTCTGGAGGAGACTCTTGAGAGTCCCATGGACTGCAAGAAGATCAAACCTATCCATTCTTAAGGAAATCAGCCCTGAGTGCTCACTGGAAGGACAGATCGTGAAGCTGAGGCTCCAATACTTCGGCCACCTCATGAGAAGAGAAGACTCCCTGGAAAAGACCCTGATGTTGGGAAAGATGGAGGGCACAAGGAGAAGGGGACGACAGAGGAACAGATGGTTGGCCAGTGTTCTCGAAGCTATCAGCATGAGTTTGACCAAACTGCGGGAGGCAGTGGAAGATAGGAGTGCCTGGCGTGCTCTGGACTCATGCTGGTAGCTTTGAGAACACTGTCCAACCATCTCGTCCTCTGTCGTCCCCTTCTCCTTGTGCCCTCAAGCTTTCCCAACATCAGGGTCTTTTCCAGGGAGTCTTCTCTGTAGGGATTCCCAGTAGTGATGTATGGAAATGAGAGCTGGACCATAAAGAAGGCTGATCGCTGAAGAATCAATGCTTTTGAATTATGGTGCTGGAGGGGACTCTTGAGAGTCCCATGGACTGCAAGAAGATCAAACCTCTCCATTCTATGCAAAGAAGACGAAGCCTGCCAACATTTGCAGTCGTGCTGCCATCCTCCACCATCATCTGTTGCACCGTGCGCCATGCGCATTCCCTCACCCTGGATGTGTTAACGTGAAAAGCTCTTCAAATGGGTCTGCCTGCCCATGAGCTACTCCACTCTCCCTTCAAACTAGTCAGCTTCTGTTCTCATGGGGGTCTTGTGTGGCTAAGCTTCCTGCCCCCTCAGTAAGATCATCTCTCCTTCCCCACTGATACAAGATTGCCTTTCCCACATAAATCCAATTATAATGTTTGATGCATTATTATGTTTTATATATTCTGCAAGCCAGCTAGTTGGGCAGCATATAAATAGCAAATATTATTATTATTATTATTATTATTATCATTATCATTATCATTATCATTATCATTATCATTATCATTATCATTATCATTATCATTATCATCATCATCATCATTATTATCATCATCATCATCATCATGCTATTCACTTTTGAACAGGCATGCTTAGAGCTGCCCTTACAACAGGATGGAGCTGAGGAAAGCTTTACCTGATTGCCAGAATAAGACCCTGTGACATTTGTTTCTGCATGGTCTTCTTTTTTTAATGCAGCTATTCTTGAGAAGCCCCTGGAGAAGAAATCCGGCAGGAACTTTGGTCCCCCTGGTACCAAGAAACTCATCTACTTCATAGATGATATGAACATGCCAGAAGTTGACAAATATGGCACTGTGGCTCCTCATACCTTAATCAGGCAACACATGGACCATGGACACTGGTAGGAATGCACTTTGTCACGTGACTCCTGGTCAACGCGCATATTTGAATGGCACAGTTGAATGTTGTGGAACTTCATGCGCTACATATATACACCCAAAAGACATTCTCATTTTCTACTAGTAATCTCGGTTGCGACAGGGATTCTGGAATCACGACGATCCAAAAGGCAATGAAATATATGCAATAGAAATCGGTACATGCAAGCGTGACACCACCCTCTTACTGTAAAGTTTTGAAGTCTTGCTCTCACACTTTCTCTGTTTTGAACTGACTCCACACCTTCAACTCCAATCTATATAGTATATTCCAAAAAAATAAAATAAAAGTAGCTCCCTTGTATACCATGTCCAACACAAGGCTAGATTTCTGTGATGGACGCCTGGCTTTTGTGTGGGAGTTACAGCACACTATTATTAGATGCGCAGAATGTAAAATTTCCGCTTCTGTAGACCTCTGAACAAATCCAGAGGAGTCGGACCGAGATCTGTTTTTGTAACATTGTATCAAATTCTACCGCCTACCCCTTTGGTGTTCCCACAACAGACTCCCAAAAAGAAAATAAGTTAGGCATTCTGTGTCCAAGCAGGAATATCATCAGCCCCGCAAAATCTTCATTTGGCTTAAGTAAGGAATCGGAACTCAGAAAGTATTGTGCTTAACCCAATAATGTGCAACATATTTATACATTTGTGTGTACACACACACACACACAACATGTACATGCACATTTCTAATTATGAGGGAGTCATGTGTTCTCCGGAAGTGGATGAACATACGCCATGGTAATGTTGCCATCTTGCAGCCAAAGACAGGAAATGCAGGCTGGTCTTGGACACACACCCTTCGGTCTATTTCCTTTATTCGTCTGGGGTAGATGTTTTAATACATAAGAATCCAGTGTAATCTAGAGAAAACAGAGTGTTTGAATGTTCGCTTCCTGCAAAATGTGTGCAAATGACCACTGTGGAGATTCCACTGGATTAGCTAAATTAGATTAGCTAAGTAGATCTTCAAATCCTATCATGCTTCCCTTGGGAACAATCTCCAGCTTGTGCTTCCACAGAGCTGATGTATCTCTCAAAATCTCATTCGTGTTCTCTTAATGAGAGGAGGTCATGAAAAGAAGTCTTCATTTTGCCCTTTGTCCTCATTTTCCATAAATGTACGTGCAAGATAGATGAGACTTCATAAATATAAGTGGATACGGAGCTTTGTGCAAGAGTTGGGTCTCAGAATCATGTCTCTTTCTTGCTTATTTCTGTTAGGTATGACAGAACCAAGCTGACACTGAAGGATATTCACAACTGCCAGTATGTTGCATGTATGAATCCAACTTCTGGATCCTTCACCATTGACTCGAGACTCCAGGTACCTGTCAAAGACCCCTGTTGTAGGGGTTTCAGTCAAAGGCATCTGCTACACCCCTGCAACATTTGCTTCTTTGGATTTGGTCTCCTCTTCCCAAGTGGAAGCAGAAAAGCAGATCGTGTCTGGGTTTTTTGGCTTTCTTTTAGAGAATTAAAATGTGCCCTTTCGTTTAAGAGAGTGCTGCCCAGCCTGATCTTTATGAATGCCTTTTGTTGCAGCGACATTTCTGTGTGTTTGCGGTGAGTTTCCCAGGACAAGATGCTCTTATGGCTATCTACAGCACCATCCTGGGTCAGCACTTGGCCCTCCGAACTGTCCCTATGGTGGTTCAAAAGATTCATTCACAGCTTGTTTCTGCAGCTCTGGGTAAGCACTTGCAAAAGTAGAAAACCATGCCATGGCTCATGCTTTTCATGATTACCGTCCTCTCTTTGCTCTGTTTTCTAGTTCAGGTTCAAGTCACACAAACAGCCCCTCATTTTCATGTACATCTGCTGTATTTCTCCACAACAGCCTTGCATCAGAAAATCACATCAACCTTTCTTCCTACGGCCATCAAATTCCACTACGTTTTCAATCTCCGGGATCTTTCTAACATCTTCCAGGTACAATGTCACTTCTGTATAGCTGTTTGCACTTTGCTGTGAGTGTGGATTTCTCTTTCCCTATTCCCTAGGAAGAGCATGGGCGAAACATAGTTCCACTGGCTGGGGATGGGGGGGGGTCTAGTCTGTTGAGGCTATTATAGAGTATACCTGTGTCCTCAGAGGACACCCAGCTTAGGAAACGGAAGGCAAGCAAAATTGGTCTTTCCAACCAAAATCATGCTGGCTTCCTTCCTTTCTGAAGGGGAAAGGAATGGATTTTGACTCGAGGACTGACCGCCCGTATTAGCGATGCTGATTTCAAGCTGAAGGTGATTGAGACCGATGTGCTGCTTCACCAGCATCCTAGGGGAGGCCCATCTTAGCCTTGCCAACTTGCTCAGAGAAGTGTGAAGAGCCCCATGGATGGTAGGATGCAGAGCGTAACTGCCTCCTAACCCTTTTGCTCTCTTTCTGAATCCTTGAGTCAATTACCTTCTGCCCCTGCATCCTATTCCCCTACCTATGCTGATTTCAAAGGGATAGGGAAAGAGAGATCCACCGGCAAGTCATGTTTATATAGAGGTGTCCCTGCCTTGCCTCTGTTTTCTCCCCGTATCATCTCCCCTTTCAGAAGCAGTTCATGCCTTTTACAGCTTGCAGTCCTCCTCCCGTGATTCAGCATGACTGTTCTTCTTACAGCCATTGTGAATTTATACAGTATGACATTTCCCGAGGCGTTCTGTTCTGGCATAAGGAAATGCAATCTGTTAACACCCATGTAACTGCCGTAAACACAAGGGCCCTGGGGAGCAACAAGCTTTCTTGGAAACGCAAAGCTTGCCACCATGTTGTTGTCCCTCCTTTGTCAGTTTTTCGGCGTTCCCTTTGTTTTGTTACAGGCGAGCGAAGTGCTTCTTTTGCCATGGCACTTGTCAGATTTAGAGCAGTGGGCCGGGTACTCCGTTATGCGACTGGAGCACTGCAAAGAGTGCCCAAGATGCCAGCCAATCAGTCTTGGGAATAACGACCCACAAATTATAGAATCATAGAATGGCAGAGTTGGAAGGGCCCTGAGTATCATCTGAGTATCATCATCCTGTGATGCAGGAATATGCAGCTATCCCATACGGGAATCGAACCTGCAACCTTGGCAATATCAGCACCATGCTCTAACCAACTGAGCTATCCAAGAGTTATGTCCCATGTACTATTCCTTTAAATCATGAATAGCCAATCTGGTGCCCTCCAGTTATTGTCGGATTGTATACTCACCTAGACACTTGCATGGTCAAGCACACAGAGACTATTCTTCCCTCTCTAGCCCCATCAACCTCAGTGTGGCCATGCTAGCAGGTTCGGAAACTGGAGAGTGTTATAACTGTCATTGCTAAGCAACCACAATTCCCAATACTTCATCCCCAAGGCCTGGCAATTTTTTTCCTAGAGAGGTAGCAGCAGCGGTGGTGGTGGATTCCCTCCCATAGTAAACTTTTATATGCTGACATTTTAAGTAATGAAGGCAGAACCCACACTCAATACCTCTCATAGCGTTCCTCTGGGTTTGTGGGATCTGCATCTGTAAGCATACTTGGTCTAGGACCCATGTCAGCCTAGGACCCACGTACCTATGGGACCGCCTCTCCTGGTATGCCCCGTGGAGGACCTTAAGGTCCACAAATGACAACATTTTGGAGGTCCCAGGTCGCAAGGTGGTTAGATTGGTCGCAACTAGGGCCAGGGCCTTTTCAGTACTGGCCCCGACTTGGTGGAATGCTCTGTCACAAGAGACTAGGGCCCTGCGGGACTTGACATCTTTCCGCAGGGCCTGCAAGACAGAGCTGTTCCGCCTGGCCTTTGGTTTGGACTCAGTCTGACCCTTATGTTTCCCTCCCCCTATGGTTTTGATGAGGCTGCATTTTAAATTGCATTTTAACCTGTATTTTAAATTGGGTCTCCCCAATAATGTTTTTACTGTTGTTAGCCGCCATGAGCCTGGCTCTGGCTGGGGAGGGCGGGGTATAAATAAAATTTATTTTATTATTATTATTTTTTGAACTGTCACATGGGGGGGAAATCCTTATAGCTTATCACAGTGTTTGCACTGGTCAGAAGAGGGCAATGCAAACATGTTGAGGATAAGCAAGATGGAAGGGCTCTGCTTCTTGATGCCATCAGAAGTCTCTGCTGCCTGTGCTTGCTTCAGCAGCGCATTTGCCAGAAAGCAGCACTGTTGCCTTATGGGACCAGGCAGCCAGTGCTGGAAGCATTTTCTGTCTTTGGCAGGGACTTCTCTTCTCCACGGCCGAATGCCTCCGAGTGCCGGTGGACCTGGTCCGACTGTGGCTGCATGAAGCCACAAGGGTTTACTGTGACAAACTTGTGGAGGAAAAAGATCAGGAGAGTTTTGGCCGGGTCATGATGGCTACTTGCAAAAAATTCTTTGAGGTAGGGTAGTCATTCTTCTGTCATTCTTCAGCTGATATACTAGATTCAAGGGTGAATGTGGGCTCTGCCGGGATGCCTGCAGTCCGGTCCATATTATAGTGGTACCTCGGGTTACATACGCTTCAGGTTACAGACTCTGCTAACCCAGAAATATTACCTCAGGCTAAGAACTTTGCTTCAGTATGAGAACAGAAATCGTGCTCCGGCGGCGCAGAAACAGCAGGAGGCCCCATTAGCTAAAGTGGTGCTTCAGGTTAAGAACAGCTTCAGGTTAAGAACGGGCCTCCGGAACGAATTAAGTACTTAACCCGAGGTACCACTGTAATAAGTAGAAGCGTGACTGGGAACAAACTTATTTGAAACTTCATCCAAATCCACATAGGCTTCCTTAAAACAAGAATCCTAGAACATTTGAAAATGTCCAGGGCTGGTTCCTGATTTGAGGCAGCCCTGGACAAAAGGCCCTTTCCCCCCTCTCTGTCAATGGGATCTAGGTACCTTATCTGGCTTTGATGGCAGCACCCCAAGTGGCATTGGACAGTGGGATCTAAGCCTCCTATAAAAATTTTCACCAACACCAAATTTTCACCATCGTGGAGAATTTAAAGGGTGGCTAGTCCCAGTGATTGCTGCTTCGAGTGTGAGGCTAGAAAAAGAATTCACGGGAGCCCAGGAAAGGCCCTGGGGCCCTGGCAGCTGCCCAAGGAGTCCAGATGCTGATCCAGCATCATCTGCTGACATCCTGCCTTCCTTATGCCAAATCACAGCTATATCACAGTTACCATTTCGAATAGGCACTAGCAGCTGTAGCAGAGATGGAGGGATAACACAGAGTTCAGCGACTGACCCTCCCATCCCCCCCATACACTTGCACCCAGTCCAAATGTTTGCTATCCTTAAAGGTAAAAAGCAGCTTATGGGATTATGTTTGTCCTTTCTGCAGGAGCTAGGTGACAATGTTGTCTTTGCGAAGCCAAATATTTATTGCCACTTTGCTCAGGGCATTGGCGATCCCAAGTATCTCCCAGTTTCTAACATTCAGTCTCTAAATAAGCTGCTTGCAGAAGCCCTGGACAGCTACAACGAGGTCAATGCAGTGATGAATTTGGTGAGTGAAGCTGGAACTAAAACCCAGGGAGAAGATGGCAATTACCATGCTGGTCCTGAAAGGGGTGGCGGTCTTTCTCTTAGGCTTAAAGGTGTAGTCTTAAGTTCCTGCCACTGTTCATTTAGCACATGGGTAGGCAAACTAAGGCCCAGGGGCCGGATCCGGTCCAATCGCCTTCTAAATCCAGCTGCGGATGGTCTGGGGAATCAGCGTATTTTTACATGAGTAGAATGTGTCCTTTTATTTAAAATGCACCTCTGGGTTATTTGTGGGGCCTGCCTGGTGTTTTTACATGAGTAGAATGTGTGCTTTTATTTAAAATGCATCTCTGGGTTATTTGTGGGGCATAGGAATTCGTTCTTTTCTTTTCTTTTTCCAGAATATAGTCCGGCCCCCCACAAGGTCTGAGGGACAGTGGACCGGCCCCCTGCTGAAAAAGTTTGCTGACCCCTGATTTAGCATATTCCTGCAGTCAATAGCTTAAATCCATTGAAGTTCTGAATGCAAAATGTCCCGAGTTGTACAAAGTTGGGGGTGGGAGAGGAGCAGAAATGGTGTGCTCCGGTGGAGTTGAGTAAATAGGTGGTTATTTTAAAATTATAAAAGAGAAATGCACCAGTAAGGGTGGAAATAGTCAGGTGGGGCATTGGTAAGATAAATGGCGCTGTGAAACATTTATCCAAAAAAACTACAGGGACATCATGTTTAAGTGGGGGGGGGGGGAGTGTGCGCTATTTGTTGTTCCAAAAAACCCAGATAACAAATTAGGACAGGACGCATCAGTTGTGGGCTGAACAAAGTAGCCCATACTAATAAAATCCATGCTAAAATTGATTGGTATATAGGCCATAATGTTAGACTTCTGTATTATTGTGGGCTGTGCTATTAATAATCCTTCCTTGGCTGTTGCAGGTGCTGTTTGATGATGCTGTCTCCCACGTCTGCAGGATCAATCGCATCTTAGAGTCTCCCAGAGGGAACGCTTTGCTAGTGGGCGTAGGAGGGAGTGGCAAGCAGAGCCTGTCTCGGTTGGCAGCCTATATCAGTGCCTTGGATGTGTTTCAGATCACGCTGAAGAAAGGCTATGGGATTCCAGACCTCAAAGTGAGAAGCAATGTGGTTTTCTCTAGGGGGTGTCCCAGTAGAAAAAGAACCATAACTGGTGCCAAATCTCTGATACCCAGAATGCCTCTAGATTGGTCGTTATTTTGCAGGAGGGATTCAGGTGCATGCGAGAACCTTAGGTTTGTGCAGTTAAAGTGGATTAAAGCGCTCTGTTGCCCTAGCACAGTAACACTTCATACATACTCTATGCCTGCCATGAACATTTTTTAAAATTGGCTGCAAGGCAAGACATGGACTGCCTGTCAACGCTGCAGCTGCTGCACATAGAGAAGGTTGTAGGATTTGGCCTTCGGTTTTGTGGCCTGAAGAGTTCTGTTCAGACGCAGCCTGGGAGGTTTTGTAGGCAAAATGTCCCTTCCCTGCCTTGCCACCATGGCCCTATTGCCACTGGCCACGCCACTGCAATTGCACCCTCGTCCATGGCTGCTCCCAGCGGCGAATCTGGCAGGACTGGCAACAGCGGGGTGGGTGGCAGATTTGCCACCTGAGGCTAATTGCTTCACCTCATCTCATCCGAGTACTGACCTTGGTCTCATTCTTAGAATCATTTGCTTTGGCTTCCCATGTCTATGAAGCTGAGTCAGGGACTAACTTGCATACATATTTTTCAAGCAAGGAAAGTGCAAGTGAGGAACATAACCTTTTAAAAAGCTGACTGGGTATTTTTTGTACACACCTCTGGTTGCTCAGTCCCTCTGCCCCACAATGTGATCTGAGGTATGTGCACTGTGGTAGTTTTCTTTTCAGCGGGGGCGGAGAGGGAATAAGATGTAACACACATCAGCTCTGTATCCAAGCATAGGTTCTAGTGTTATGACAGCCGTTGCGGTTGTCCAAACTTCTTTGGTCAGAGGCATGTTTTGATCTATGGGCTACTTTTAAAATGAGGCTGCATTTTAAATTGCATTTTAACTTATATTTTAAATTTTATTTATTTATTTATTTATTTATTATTATTATTATTATTATTATTATGTTTTCACTGTGATTTTAATGGTGTTAGCTGCCCTGGGCCCGGCTCTGGCCGGGGAGGGCAGAGTATAAATATATATTTTTCTTTTTATTAGTAGTAGTAGTAGTAGTAGTATAATGTATGTGTTCTGGCACTGAGCAGCCGACAGAGGAAACTCCTGCCATTGTGTCAGCCTGCTTGGGAAGTGCAAGAGTGGCACCTAGTGTTCATTAGGGAATATGCTGGTTTGTGTTTCCTCCCTGCAATCACTCTGGAAAGGGAAACACTTGGCAAGACGAGCCCCAGATCCAAGAAGTGCATCCTTGCAGCTGCTCCCTTTCTGCAGTTTAAAGACGTGGCTGTGTGACCGTAGCTCTGTTCAGGAATCTTGTTCAAAGTAAAGGGGTCACAGTAAGGATGAGGGAGGTGTTGATTCATGTTGCAATTAAAAAGATAAAACTATCTGATTCCCATTTACCCAAACAATGTGTGAACCGTAATTTGAACTTCTTTTGTGAAGCAGTTCTCCAGCGAAACCATCTGTACAAAAGTGCATATAGTAGGGGAAAGTGTGAATAAATGCTTTCCCCCCCTTAACATAACTTTCAAAATATATTGTAATGAGGGAATTTGCTCGCCCAAAAAATGTATATTAGACAAAATTGCATACAAAAAAAAATACGTTTCAGGAGAAATACACACTGATATTGCTGACAAATTTTCATGAGAACTTTGGAGGGTTTTTTTAATGCAAACTGATGTGGAAATGTGGAGAACTGAACAGGAAAAATGAGAACCTGAGAGAAACTGAAATTGCCATCCCTGCAACAAAACCTGTTGGCCCCACCCCTGTCACCGGCTTCATCATCTCGCAGATGTTGGGAAGGTGAACTTCTGCAGGGGGGGGGCTGCTATGCTCATGGTGACTCCCCATGTGATTTAGAACCCCGGAAGATCAGGATTCCCTATCACACTGGAGCCTCCAGAAGAGTCCATGTGTGGTGCTGAGGTTCACCTTCCCAACCCAGTAGAATGGGCAGAGGCAACAGACTCTGGAAATTGTGTGGGGAAGAGAAGGCCCAAATAGGGCTTTCCAAAATGGTGTACAGATCTGAAGATTAGCTTTTCCTCTTGTGGTCCATCTTTCACAAAAGGAAAGCTGCTTCTTTGCCATATCAGTGTTGGGAACTTTTAAGAGGAATAACTCCACTTCAAAAAAAAAGGAAGCGTCTTCTCTCTCTCTCTCTTTTTAATGTAAGAAACTGACATGTGTCTGTTCTGTGGTCCAGGCTGACTTGGCTTCCCAGTACATCAAATCTGCTGTGAAGAACACCCCCACCGTGTTCCTCATGACGGACTCGCAGGTTGCTGAGGAGCAGTTCTTGGTATTGATTAATGACCTGCTGGCATCTGGTGAGATCCCGGGGCTCTTCCAGGATGATGAAGTGGAAAACATTATTAGTTCCATGAGGCCCCAAGTGAAGTCCATGGGCATGCAGGATACTAGGGAAAACTGCTGGAAGTTCTTTATTGACAAAGTCCGTCGGCAGCTGAAGGTGAGAAGGCCGCCTTCTTCCTGAATACGGGGTGGTTGTGGTTGTTTTCGTTCCAAAAGCTTTGTACAACAGGGACATACTAAAATTTGACTGTGTGTGTGGTTGAGACTAAAGTACCATCTCTGCCATTCACACTGTTGGGCGTGTGGGGTAGATGAAAGCAGGAACTTGTGGCTGAACGGTGCAGCAAGACTTTATAAAGCAATGTCGCTTTTGGAAGTGTTGGGAGGAGAAGGCCCTGCCTTTGGGTCTCTGGTGCAAGTCACAAAAATGTCCTAGGCCAGCGCTTTTTATGTGGGGTGAAAGGCTCAAGAGGAAGTGAATCTGACGCTAAAATTGAAGCAAGTCTTGGAACGTTGTTTTATAATACCGTGACCTAAATAGAGTACCCAGGAATATCTGAAGTGGGGCAGGGGGGAAGCTACTGCTGGCATTAACAGATGCCAGTAACAATGAAGGATACTTCAAGTCATTCCATCAGCTATCAGTGGGAAGGGGGGGGGGGACAAGCATTCACTGGCATAGGCTGCACATCTAGTGCCCTTCCAGTGCTGCTTGTCTGTCTCATCCGGAGATTATGGGATTTGCAAAAGATTATATAGTGATTCGAGCACATCCCGTAGAAACATACTTCTGTTGTTAACCACGGATCTTAATAAATCATAGTTAAAAAATGAAGGGTAGAAAATGACAAGGATTTGCTTTCCACAGGACCTCAAACGTAGGTGGGGGGGGGAACCTTCCTAATACAAATGTTTCTGTGCCTTGTTTCTGAGAGCCCTTTAGTAAACATCATCTCATAAAAGGAATGAAAGCCTCTGAAATGTGTCTGAAATATACTCAGAGTCGCAAAGTGATTTCATGCTCTTTATTCAGCTCATAGTGGTGAGGAGGAATGAATGAATGTCCCCTCAAAGTATCTGCTTTATAAACATTATTTACACAATGGGCTGCACATGATTGGCTAATTCCGGAATTCTACTGTAAGCCAATCAGGTTGTGGATTCACTTCTATTTGGAGCATGATTGGGTAGTTCCTGCCAACCAATCATACTGCTGCATTGTTCTAGGACCAATCATACTGCTATTGTTCTAGGACCAATCAGACTGCTGCCTTTTGGATCCTATTGTTCTAGGACCAATCAGACTGCTGCAGTTTGGATCCTATTCAACTCAGTACATAACAGTGTCATTGTCCATGCTACTGTGGTAAATATCCACATGGCAAAGTCTTGCTCCTGTTTGAGGCTTTGGGCCTTTGCTGTTGTCGAAACAGCTGAAAGGGCCTGCTCCAAGAGGCTTATTTTGTTTTTTTGTTTTTTTATGATATTTATTAAGGCTTTTTTTAATACAATACATAAAAATAAAACAGTATAACATATATCTCAACATAGTTTCACCACTTCTTTGGACTTCCTCTCATCTCCCGCTCCTACCTTCATTCCAATAAAATTTTGCCAGCAATTTATCATCCTAATTCCACTCTTATTATCTAACTTTCTAATCTCCAACACCCTATGACCAAATCTTAGTAGATTAAATATAATCTAATAATTGTTCAAAAAAAATTTTAAATTCTTAAGTAGCTTATCCTCATAACTCCATTCTAGTTTAGTGGTGCCAAATTATTTATGATCCAGCATCCTTCTTAACATTCAACCAAGTTACAATGTTTTTGCAAATAAGTCTTAAATTTCTTCCAGTCTTCTTCCATCCTCTCCTCTCCCAGGTTTCGGATTCTGCCAGTCATCTCGGCTAGTTCCATGTAGCCTATCAGTTGCGTCTGCCATTCTTCCAGTGTGGGTAGATCTTGGGTTTTCCAATATTTAGCGATGAGTATCCTTGCTGCCGTTGTTGCATACAAAAAAAAAGTTCGGTCCTTCTTTGTCACCCTTGGACCGACAATGCCCAAAAGGAAGGCCTCTGGTTTCTTAAGGAAGGTATACTTAAATACCTTTTTCAGCTCATTATATATCATTTCCCAAAAGGCCTTCACTTTAGGACAGGTCCACCAGAGGTGAAAGAATGTTCCTTCATTCTCTTTGCATTTCCAACATTTATTATCAGACACATGGTATATTTTTGCAAGTTTGACTGGGGTCATGTACCATCTATACATCATTTTCATAACATTTTCTTTCAAAGCATTACATGCAGTGAAATTCAACCCAGTGGCCAAGAGGCTTATTTTGTGCCCCCATTGATGGATGCATTGCAGATCTGCAGTCACTATTATTTAGTATCCATTTACCCTGATTTTTCTCAGAGTGTCTTAACCGGTGCTTTGAATTAGCAGGGTCCAGATTCTTATGTTTTGGGTGTTCTCCTTTTCTTTAAATTTGTCTCTCTTCCCTGGTCACTTTGTGTGTGAAAGGAGACAAACCTCCTGCGCTTGTTCCGATTTTCTTTCTCCCTGCCACGGTGCTCCTCTGCAAACAAATAATATTTAATGGGCTTCTTCTAAAGTATGTCTTCCTATAATGGAGAATAAATATTATTAAAAGCACATACTGAGGTGAAGACGTGCTCCAGAGGAAGAGCAAGTAATGATAAAATTCTGAAGAATGAAACATTATGAAGTTCTCTTCTTCGGTAGGTTCTCTCCCCCCCCAAGCTCTCTAAATCCAATGAAAGAAGAGGTGTATCCTAAAATCACTTTCAGTCTCCCAACAGATGCAAAGGCACAGCTCCCAGATCCCACACAGGCTATAGGTGCTTCAAGTGTTGTGCTTTGCCATTGCCCAGGGGATCCTCAATTGCACTACATAGCCACTAGAAATAGCAAAATGGCTTTTAAACCTGGTGTCTGGCTGGACTTAGGTTGCAACCCTCTCCTCAGCTGATGAAACAGAGCTAAAACTTATAATGAGGCTGGGGATTTGCCCTGGATGGTTTGTGCATTCTCAAGTCCTCAAGCCCATTTGTCCTAGGGCATTTCCCCACACCTCAGAGGGAGGAAAACAAATGCTCAACTACGGTAGGGTTGCCATATTTCAGAAAATGAAAATCCAGACAGAAAAGTCATTATAAAGGAAACAGTTTATAAGAAGTAAATAAGGAGGCCAGATACAGGATAAAGGAAGTCTTTTATTTGGTTGGTTGTATTGCTGTATGTTATGCTCACTGTATGTTATGTTCACGTTTAATGAGGGTGGATTTGTGTATTGGGGGTGGGGGGTTGTGTTATGTTGTAAATAAAATTCCAATAAAATTAAAATAAAGAAAAGTCATTGAGCTTTTTTTGAGGTTTTAGAGCTACTTCCAATATGGGTTGCCTTACGGACGGAGTTTCCGATGGCTGAATCTCGGATATGTCTGGGAAATTCCAGGCATATGCCAACCCTAAGCTGCTGTGGTTTCTGCATAGACCAAAAGGGTTATTGCAATAGACAGAAGTAGTTATTCTGTTCTGATTTAGCTTGCTCCTGTGCTGTTTTATATAATATTTCTTAGGTTCTTAATGAGAGTTTCCCTCCCTGGCTCCAGGTGATCCTTTGTTTCTCTCCTGTGGGGTCCACCCTCCGTGTGCGGGCAAGAAAATTCCCTGCTGTAGTGAACTGCACCGCCATTGACTGGTTTCACGAATGGCCTGAAGATGCCCTGGTATCTGTCAGTGCCAGGTTCCTAGAGGAGACCGAAGGAATAGAGGTGACTCCGCCCTTAACAGCTGTATCATTTCTATCAATGCCATTACAATGAATGTTGTGCCCCCCAGCATAACTTGGTACTAAGGAGGGCAGTTTCTGCCTGTGTTCCATGAATGGTTCCATGTTCTTCAGGACTGACCTGGTATATATATGTACACCAGAGTTCAGATCAGAGATGGGAAGCCTTTTGTTCTGTTGTGGGATGCATTCCTTGTTGAGAGGGCATGTGCTGGCAATGGGCAGGGCCAAAGCCCAACGTGGGTGTGGTAAGAACCAAAATTTGGGTGGGGAACCCCTTTCTTCTGCCCTCCCAGCGGGCTGCCAGGGGAAAGACAGACAGACTTGGTCATGGATGTGAAAATTAAAAACCAAAACACTGAAAATGCAATTTTTAAACAAAACGTGTATAATACAGAAGACATCAAATGGCTAAACCCATGAACAGTAAAAATATAATGGTATTGTATCCAGCTGTATAAAACATGTCTGCATGCCAAGTGTTCCTAGAACTCCATTGAAGGCTATTGAGAACTGGGCTGAGTTTTCCCTTCTTACTCATATTATTTACCTGTTTTCATTTTGGGATTGTTGTTTTTTTTCTTTTCACATTCATGACAAGGTTGCACCTTTTTGTTCTGCATTGATTGCAGTAAATATGGCAAATCCATTCATTGACACTATAGCCATCAGGCTTTGTTTATGCATAGGTTGAAAATATAGCATGCTTATTATCATTTACACCTTGTTTACCTTGACTTCTGTGTTTTACGTTATTACTTTCATTTGCCATCTTTGCACATCACTGTGAGCCATAAACCAGGGCTTACTGTGTATTATCCAGTCACACCCACTTTGGTCCTCCACACTGGGGAGAAACCAGCCACAAACCCTGGCTTACTGTTATGTCCAAACCAGGGGTTGTAGTTTGTTCCATCAGACCACAATTTGTAGGCAAGGTTTGTTCTTGACTTACTGATTGTGGATTGTTTCCTCTGCCCCAGCATCAGGAGGAGAAAAGCAGCCCTGACAGTCAGCTGTGGTTTATAGTGAGGTGCAAATTGGTCTTTTTCCTGTTAGAATCCCTTTTCACACCAGTGTCTGCTTGCAAACACATAGAAAGATGAGGTGACTCTGTTAAAAGCCCATCTTTCTAGGTCTCCACCTGGAGCTTTCACTCCTTGGAAATAATCTTGCCACCACATTTATTTATTTATTTTTGACATGTGCAGCTGATAAAACGGAGAGGTACAAGTCCAACACTGATTTTGTTTGTAGAATCTGTATTGACATCAGTGTCCCCTTGAGACTAGTTACTGCTAATACTCACCTACCTTGACTTTTATCTTTTCATTTCCCATCCTAAGCACATTAAACATTAATAGGCACTGTGTTATACAGCAAAGCTCATGTTGCATATTTAAACAATGGAAAATGGGGCAGGCAAAACCTCAGATCCTTAGAGCAACATTCGTTTTGCTACCACATAGCAGCATTTACACAATTGAATCAGGTGTCAAATATGCACACTGTGGAAACAGAAAGTTGTGGCCCCTGATTTTGGCATAGTTTGTCCCATTAACTGCAGCTGCAAATTTAATGGACTTATTCAAAGTATTCAGGTTTGCACAAGCATACGCTTTGACTAAAGTGCATGTTTTGCTTGTTTTATGAAACGAAAACTAACGAAAATGAATTGAGTCTTAACTTGAGTTTGATTATTATAATTCTTGTAATTCAGCACTTGAAGTAGCAAAAAGAATCAAGTGAAGTCAATTCAAATGAACAGATGTAAAAATTCATAATGGTTGAAAAAGCAATTAAGCAAAACCCAAGCATCTTAAACAAGACACATTTTACTGTGTGACGTCCAGTTGTAGCCATGAACCAAGTGTGTCCCTGTCAAATAATGTGTATGATCTTGCTGGCTGTTCCTGCTGGAGTTTCCCATAGTTGCTTATTGCATGGCTCTTTCCTAGTGTGCTTAGGGGAGCCCTGTAAATAAGCCAACAAAACTTAGTAGTCGGGGGGCAGAGTACTAGCTTTCTAGGGAGCGGGGACAGAGAGTTCCAGTCCTCCTGATGCAGCTTGCTGCATTTCTATCTGGGTACAGGGAAATGGAGGTCTCTGTTCCTCCTTTGCCAATCCGCTCACTTGCCTGCATGCAATTTTTTTGGTCACCTCTGGTGACCAAATACAGATCTGGCTTAGAATCACAGTCTATTAAAGTTTTTAAAAAATGTCTCAATTAATGAAGCAATGAAGTACAGTAGTACCTCAGGTTAAGAATTTAATTCGTTCTGGAGGTCCGTTCTTAACCTGAAACTGTACTTAACCTGAAGCACCACTTTAGCTAATGTGACCTCCTGCTGCCGCTGTGCCACCGCTGCACGATTTCTGTTCTCATCCTGAAGCAAAGTTCTTAGCCTGAGTTAATATTTCTGGGTTAGCTGAGTCTGTAACCTGAAGCGTATGTAACCCGAGGTACCACTGTAAATGAACAAATTCTACCTAACAAGAAAAAGGACAAAATGTATATAAACTGAGATTGCTTGTGAAAATCGTAACTAAATGAACAAATAGCAAGGTTCCACTCTGACAATTCACGGCATCTCTGGTAATTGCCCATTGTTCCATACAATGGTAACTGTTATTCTGTGGTCCCTCTTTCAGAATGATGTCAAGTCCTCCATCAGTCTGTTTATGTCATTTGTCCACACAACTGTCAATGAAATGTCCAAGGTCTACCTGGCTACTGAGAGGCGCTATAATTATACCACCCCAAAGACTTTCCTGGAACAGATCAAACTGTACCAGAACCTGCTTGCTAAAAAAAGAACAGAGCTTATTGCCAAAATTGAGAGGCTGGAGAATGGTTTGATGAAACTCCAGAGTACAGCCTCACAGGTATGTGTGTGAACACAGAATTGCCATCTGTACATTTGTTAACTGTTTTTTAGTGGCTGGTTATTTTCAACCAAATTTAACGAGATTAGATAGCTAGTAGCATATTGGGTGCTATATTTTGGTCACTCAGGATTGTGAACAATGCAAATGTTCCGTATTTCACGTTGGGACAAAACTCTAATTTGGGATAAAGGTTGCTCTTTGTGAGATGACTCTCCCACCGCTGCCTCCAAACATATGCTTAAACATATTCCCTCAGTGAAGAAGTTCATTATTCACACACAATTAAAAGTTTTCCCAGATGAACAAATAGTTCATGTTCCAACCACGTTTAATTCATTCCCTAATACTCCCTGCATGTTGATAATAAAGCGATAGCAGGCTCAGATTAGTCACTCCGTGGAGTTTCGTGACTTTGTTTTTCTCCACACGTTTTCTATAAAAGCCAGAATTGGCGTGGGCAGCCCAAACATCACAATGGAAGGAGGGAGGGAGGCTACTTAGCGCTTTCTCATGCACTCACTTTTCAACACAAAATAACCCATTATCAAACTGCATTTTCATTCATGAGAGGAAAGGCTGGAGGAGAAGGTTGTGTTCCTCTCTGCGTCTTGCTTTCTCTTGTTTGCCTAGGTTGGAGGGGAGTGGGGGAAACTCCTTATGATATGCAGTTGGAACGCTAAACCACACACAATTGGATCTCTCGGCAGTTTTTTATTTGGTAAACCAGCCGCACAGGTGCCTAATTTAGACTGTGGTTTTCAGGCTTGTGGAGGTGGGTGCTTCTTTCCCTGCTGCACACCTCCTCAATTTAATTCTTCCTCTGAAGCTGCTGTTTAGCCACAGAAGGATGGGAGGGATGGCGAAAGTGATGAAGATAACGCAAGCCATTTAGAGGAGGGGTCAGCAAACTTTTTAAGCAGGGGGCCGGTCCACTGTCCCTCAGACCTTGTGGGGGGCCGGACTAATTTTTTTTTGGGGGGGGGGAAATGAACGAATTCCTATGCCCCACAAATAACTCAGAGATGCATTGTACATAAAAGCACACATTCTACTCATGTAAAAACACCAGGCAGGCCCCACAAATAACCCAGAGATGCATTTTAAATAAAAGGACACATTCTACTCGTGTAAAAACACCCTGATTCCCGGACCATCCGCGGGCTGGACTGAGAAGGCAGTTGGGCCGGATCTGGCCCCCGGGCCTTAGTTTGCCTACCCATGATTTAGAGCAAGTTGTGCACAGCAGGCAGGGCATATATTACGCATTTCAGGCTTGTTGCCATACTTTGCAGTAGTGAGAGGTACTTAGACAATGACCTACTTTGCTGTAGTGAGAGGTACTTATAGTGACCTGCTTAGATTATGGTTCATTAGCAATCCTCTTTGTTTTTTCAACCCTTTTCCCCTGTGGTGTTGATTTCATTTTACCCCTTTCCCAACATCTGCCAACACTGTTTGGGGGCGGGGAAATGATTTTACTATAATTTATTGGGCGTTAGCCAGAAATATACTGACTTTTTCACCCACAATTTTGTTTTATTTTTGAAGCTTGGGCAAATGGTTTCACAAATCCACTCCACCTTCATTTACCTTTTTATGCACTGGTGCTAGTGAAATATACTCAGAGTCGCAAAGTGATTTCATGCTCTTTATTCAGCTCATAGTGGTGAGGAGGAATGAATGAATGTCCCCTCAAAGTATCTGCTTTATATACATTATTTACACCATGGGCTGCACATGATTGGCTAATTCTGGAATTCTACTGTAAGCCAATCAGGTTGTGGATTCACTTATATCTGGAGCATGATTGGGTGGTTCCTGCCAACCAATCATATTGCTGCATTGTTCTAGGACCAATCAGACTGCTGCAATTTGGATCCTATTGTTCTAGGACCAATCAGACTGCTGCAATTTGGATCCTATTGTTCTAGGACCAATCAGACTGCTGCAGTTTGGATCCTATTCAACTCAGTACATAACACCTAGCTAAGCTGCAGCTTTGGCACAATTTTTTAAGAGGTCTAGGCAGCACAATGACGTCATGTCATGAGGCAGCCAGTCAAAATTGGCTCTGTGACTCTTATCACAACTCCATTTTAGTGAGAGCAGGAAGCATTGCCTTCACTCTTACTTAACTTCCTGATGATACCACGTAACCAATCAGATTTGGCTATATGATGAAGCCTATTCAGAGTAAGAGCAATGCTTCCTGCTCTCACTCTGAATGGTTGCTTATTTTCACTCTGTTTCTTAGGTGCCCTGAAATAAGGGAAAACAAAAGCAGGAGAGTGCATTTCACAGTGGGAGGGGGTTCACAAAATAAGTCTTCTAACCTGCACTCCTTGTCAGTGGAGCTTTAGAGTTTCCTTTCCTGTTGGACTTTTTAGGTTGATGATCTGAAAGCCAAACTTGCTGTTCAAGAGCTGGAGCTGAAACATAAGAATGAAGATGCTGACAAACTGATCCAGGTGGTCGGGGTAGAAACAGAGAAAGTGAGCAAGGAGAAAGCAATTGCTGATGAAGAGGAGCTGAAAGTGCAAGTCATTAACACCGTATGTACAACTGTTTTCTGCTGTTATGATGGCTGCATATATTGCAGGCAATGAGGGAAAGGGCATGAGGTTAGTTAGCTGAAGGACAAGGACCTTTGTGTGAGAACCAGGTTCATTTTTACAAAGCATCTTCTGTCTATAGCACATCAAGGAACTATCTAGTAAAGGTAAAGGGACCCCTGACCATAAGGTCCAGTCGTGGCCGACTCTGGAGTTGTGGCGCTCATCTCGCTTTATTGGCCAAGGGAGCTGGTGTACAGCTTCCGGGTCATGTGGCCAACATGACTAAGCCACTTCTGGCGAACCAGAGCAGCACACGGAAACGCCATTTACCTTCCTGCCAGAGCGGTACCTATTTATCTACTTGCACTTTGACGTGCTTTCGAACTGCTAGGTTGGCAGGAGCAGGGACAGAGCAAGGAGAGCTCACCCTGTTGCAGGGATTCAAACCGCCGACCTTCTGATCGGCAAGTCCTAGGCTCTGTGGTTTAACCCACAGCGCCACCCGCGTCAAGGAACTATCTAGCTTGTTCTAATTCCTGGAATCCTTTTTAACCACATGATTTTATTGTCCAGATATGTGTTTTTGGTGGGGTCAGCCAAGTCAGAGACCCAGGGTTGCAGTGCAGCCCAGTGCCATGCTGTCCAATCCTCTGAAGGAGGCAGAACCTCCTGGTAAAGAAACCGCACTAGGATCAAGCAAGGGTGCAATGCTGGCTGTTCTCTTTCAGGTTCTTCAGCCTGTTGCTCCCAGTCTCCATTTCCCCTAGCTAGAACCGGCACTGCTTGTTATGATCCACTACAGTGCAAGGAGAGGCTATACCATTATATGATATGACTTTGTAAGAAATTCAGTCCACCTCACATTTAAACATAAACCTACCAAATCCACACTTTCTGAAACAATATACAAACTGAAACGCAGCCATCCTTCATAATTCACACACTTCTCCAAATTTTGCAGTGCAGTTCTTCAGCCAAATAATATGTACGAAAATACACCCCATAAGGTAAAGTGTGAAGAAAAATGCATATATTTGTGAAAATAACACAAAAATTCAATATGTTAGGATAAGTTGCTTTGCAAAAATGTATATACAGTGGAACTTTGGTTTTTGAGCGTCTCAGAAGCTGAACGTTTCGGTTTTCAAACGCCGAAAACCCAGAAATAATTCTTCCGTTTTTGAGCACGCCTTGGAAGTTGAACAGCTTCCGAGGCGAGTTTCTCAATATTCTTAATTGAATTTTCCAACCACCCATTGCGCCTCAGTTGTCGAACGTTTCGGAAGTCGAATGGTGTTCCAGAATGGATTGCATTCGACAGCCGGGGTTCCACTGCATTAGGCACAATTATATACAAAATTGTGTGTATTAAGAGACATTTGCACAAAAATGCCTATTTGTTGTTGGCTTTAAAAAAATCACAAACTGGTGTAGAAAATGAACTTAAATATGGAAGAATGAGAAAGTGAGAATAATTTGAAATGGCCAATTTGTCCTGTCCCAGTTTATATCCATGTTCAGAAGTGATGCTTGGTTTTTGAACTTTTGTTTGTTCGTTCTTCGTATAACTTGCGAAACTGCTCCCCAACAACAAGTGAGGGGGAAACAAAGAGATACGGACTTCAGGATTTCAAAGTTTGCTTTTATTTCAAAGCTGATTAGCCTGCATAAACAGTTTTGTTCAAATGTTCATATTTTGTTGGGACTTTTTGCCCGCAGAATGTAACAGAGAAGCAAAGGGCCTGTGAAACAGATTTGGCTAAAGCTGAACCAGCTCTGATGGCTGCCCAGGAAGCCTTGGACACTCTCAATAAGGTAAATCCTTGGAGCATTCAGCTGCTATATCCTGTTGCTTTTGAAGGTAGATTTGTTTAAAGTAAGACAAGAGAGACAACAGTGCTGTTCTTGGGGTGCTCGATTCTCGTCTCAGTGGTCACCTCCAGGCCCTTTATATTTTCAGATTGCAGAGTTTCTCACAGTATTTTGAAACTGCAATTGAATTCTTGCCACGAATTATTTTGATATAAAAATAATGAGCACTAAAATGTAAGGTAACTTAAGCCTCCACAGTTCAAGACATTTTCTACAATCTTGATTAAGGGTGGAGCTGTGAGAATGAGCCTATGAGCTACTTCCCAAAAGCTTTTTGCTTTCCAAACCACCCATGGCACCTGTTGCCACGATCATTGCCCACCTTGCCAAAAGCTCACATTTCTGAGCTTGGTTTGGACTCTTAACTCAATGATTTTTTTGTTTCATTGCCAGATTTACAGTTTGGTGGCTAGGTGTCCTGACTTACACTCTGGAAAATCACTGTCACTGCTCCCTACCTCTCTCTCTCTCCCCTACCCCTTCTACTTTTCCAGAACAACCTGACAGAACTGAAGTCTTTTGGATCTCCCCCAGAAGCTGTGGTTAACGTGACAGCAGCTGTGATGATCCTAACAGCCCCAGGTGGCAAGATACCAAAGGACAGAAGTTGGAAGGCAGCAAAAGTCATGATGGGCAAAGTGGACAGTTTCCTGGATGCCCTAAAGAAATATGACAAGGAGCACATTCCAGAGAGCTGCTTGAAAGCTTTCAAGTAAGAGGAATCTAAATTTATGCTCTTACAACCAACCTCAATTCCTACAGTCTGCTCATTGGATCAGAGGTGAGAAAAAGCAGGGCTGTTCCTCTCCAAGGGCCCATCCCCACCGCCAATCCCATTTTGTGCCCCACACTCAGCTTCTTCCCTTTCTGCGCCAGCATTGGTCCTGCCTGTTGAAGGGTAGCAGCACTTTAGCATCAACCAACAAAAAGCAAATACTTGTTTCCTAGTTGCTTGCCCAGGACTGAGGTTGTGTAACTCCACCAGTGTCCAGGGGTCGGCCCCTTCTTCCTCCTTATGCTAAAGTCCTATAACAATATTGTCTGTAGGATTTGCTGTGCAGATTTCCTCCTGTGAATTCAAGCCCCTAGCTTCAACAGATGGACAGGGCAAACATACGTGTAATGGTTCCTAAGGGGGTTGCTCGTGCGTAAGCAGGTGCCTATCTTCCTGGCTGGGTGCAAACACCTGGCTGGGCTGCCAAAGTGAACCTCCTCTGTCCGGACAGCCACTCACCCGTGGCTGACTCAATCGCTGGCAGAATCCATCAGTGGGCGTTTCTTAAACTTTTTTCAGCAAAGAAGTTCTTTGACGCCTAGTCTCCGCCTACCCTCTCTGCGCGGAAGCCTCCTGCGCAGGGAGGGCATGGGCAACGGAGGACCTCTAGTCTCTCCACTGGTCCCAGGCAAGGAGTCATGGGATTGCCTCGCCACTTCCGCCACCAGCACCCCACCAGCTCCACTGGTGCTACACTGATTCTCCTCCCCAGAAGATGGGCTGCTTCTCCCGATCCCTGGACGCCCTCTGGAACCCCTCTGGGCTCCGCGCTCTCCCTCCAGTACTGATGGCAGTTCCCTGACAATACGAGAAGGGGCAACCTTCCTCCCGGCATAGTATAGCTCCATCAATTTCCATAGCTCCATCAATTTCCATTGGCTCTGCCGCCTGGGAAGGTTCCCTCGGCATCTCAGGAATCCGGTTGCCATGGAAACGCCCCCCCCTTATCTCCCGCCATTCTTGAGCCCTCGCTTCCTAGTGTACACCAATTGCAAGCACAGTCTTTGTAAGCTGATCCATCGACTGCGGGTGGGGCGCTCTGGACAACTCGTCTTTCACTTCGGGGTCCAAACCTGCCTCAAACAGCGTTTGTACTGGTTCAGAGCCCAGATCCCACCCGAGCTTGTGCAGTAACATCGCAAAACGCAACCAGTAGTTTCTCACGGACAGGGTCCCCTGCTTGCACCCCAGCAGTTCCCTCCATGTCACACTTTGCTCCACCTCGCTGGAGAACATTGCGTCCATTGCTTGGTAGAATTTTTAAAGATCTTTTAATGCATCATTCTCCGTCGCTATCAAGGGCCTGATCCATTCCCGCGCCCCATCCTGCAGATGTCCAATAATGTACGCCACCCTCTCCCTGTCATCCGCAAAGTCATTTTTCTGCAATTCCAAAGCGTATTGGATTTCCGTTCGGAAAGCATTGTAGTCTTGGGGCTTCCCCCCAAACTTATTCACCAGCCCAGGGACCTTCCTCCCTATCAGGGTGGCTCTGACCTATGCATCCTGAGCCCGCCTCTCCTCCAGCCGCGCCGACAAGGTAGCGACATGTGCCTCCAGGTCTCGATTCCTCTCGACCAGACCTCGCACCATGGCTGCTTGCTCTGTCTCTCCGGCTGGTCCTGTCTGGCTCATCGTGCTGCCTTCCCCGGGCTGCGCACAAGCAACGTCAGGGACTCACGGATTGCTGTAATGGTTCCTAAGGGGGTTGCTCGTGTGTAAGCAGGTGCCTATCTTCCTGGCTGAGTGCAAACACCTGGCTGGGCTGCCAAAGTGAACCTCCTCTGTCCGGACAGCCACTCGCCCGTGGCTGACTCAATCGCTGGCAGAATCTGTGAGAGGGCATTTCTTAAACTTTTTTCAGCAAAGAAGTTCTTTGACGCCTAGTCTCCGCCTACCCTCTCTGCGCGGAAGCCTCCTGTGCAGGGAGGGCATGGGCAACGGAGGACCTCTAGTCTCTCCGCTGGTCCCAGGCAAGGAGTCATGGGATCGCCTCGCCACTTCCCCCACCAGCCCCCCTTCTCCACTGGTGCTACACTGATTCTCCTCCCCAGAAGATGGGCTGCTTCTCCCGATCCCTGGACGCCCTCTGGAACCCCTCTGGGCTCCGCGCTCTCCCTCCAGTACTGATGGCAGTTCCCTGACAATACGAGAAGGGGCAACCTTCCTCCCGGCATAGTATTTTGCCCAAGATCTGCAATGAATGGTGTGTAGTCAGAGTCATAACGTAAGAAGTGCCCTGCTGGATCACACCAATGGCCCATCCTGTTCTCACAGTGGCCAGCCCCTAAGTTCTATCTTTTTATTAAATCCCAACAGTTGTTGTTGTTGTTTAGTTGTTTAGTCGTGTCCGACTCTTCATGACCCCCTGGACCAGAGCACGCCAGGCACTCCTATCTCCCACTGCCTCCCGCAGTTTGGTCAGACTCATGCTGGAAGCTTCGAGAACACTATCCAACCATCTCGTCCTCTATCGTCCCCTTCTCCTTGTGCCCTCAATCTTTCCCAACATCAGGGTCTTTTCCAGGGAGTCTTCTCTTCTCATGAGGTGGCCAAAGTATTGGAGCCTCAGCTTCAGGATCTGTCCTTCCAGTGAGCACTCAGGGTTGATTTCCTTCAGAATGGATAGGTTTGATCTTCTTGCAGTCCATGGGACTCTCAAGAGTCTCCTCCAGCACCATAATACAAAAGCATCAATTCTTCAGCGACCAGCCTTCTTTATGGTCCAGCTCTCACTTCCATACATCACTACTGGGAAAACTATAGCTTTAACTATACGGACCTCTGTTGGCAAGGTGATGTCTCTGCTTTTTAAGATGCTGTCTAGGTTTGTCATTGCTTTTCTCCCAAGAAGCAGGCGTCTTTTAATTTCGTGGCTGCAGTCACCCAAATCCCAACGGTGCAGCAGTGATTTAGCCTCAAATCACCTCTTTTCTAGGTAAATGAAGCATACAGAAGTGATAAGTTGTATGATGTGCCTTTGTAGATCTTAACTGTGCTTTTCCTTCCACCCAGTGAAATGCTGCTTTGTAACTTTCTCGCTGCAGGCCATTTCAAAATGACCCAACATTCGATCCAGAGTTTATACTGTCTAAGTCCACGGCTGCAGCTGGTCTGTGTTCTTGGTGCCTGAACATTGTTCGCTTCTATGAAGTCTACTGTGACGTTGCTCCCAAGCGCCAGGCCTTGGAAGAGGCTAATAATGAGCTGGCAGAAGCGCAAGCAAAGCTCACGCTGATCAAGAACAAGATTGCGGTAAGTACACCGTCACCTTGGCTCAATAAAATGCCAGCGCCCCCTTGTGTCCCATCAAGTAAACATCACTGTTGAAATTGACTGGCATTGAGGAAGGAAATTATTTAACTATGAGCTTGAGAATCACATGTGGCATTTTCTTGTGTCTGTACAAACTGAGAGCTGACATTTCAGCTATGTGTGCGAACTGTAATCTGTCTCCAGTTCATGACTCAAATGAGCATATAAAGAACCTTGCTGGATCTGATCAAAGGCCTCTCTAGTCCAGCATCCTGTTTTCCATTGTGTCCAACCAGATGCCTATAGGAGGCTCATAAGCAGGAGGATATGCAGGCAAAAGCCCTCCCCAGCAACTGTTACTCAGAGGCAGGTAGCATACGGCCATCGTGACTAGTAGCCATTTGCTAGCTGCTGCATTTGTCTAATCCTCTTCAAAGCCATCTGAGCTGGTGGTCATCACCACATCTTGTGGCAGGGAAGGCCATAGGTGTTAACCAGGGGTCAGCAAACTTTTTCAGCAGGGGGCCACTCCACTGTCCCTTAGACCATATGGGGAGCTGGACTATTTTTTTTTGGGGGGGGGATGAACAAATTCCTATGCCCCACAAATAACCCAGAGATGCATATTAAATAAAAGGACACATTCTACTCATGTAAAAACACGCTGATTCCCGGACCGTCTGCGGGCCGGATTGAGAAGGCGATTGGGCCAGATCCGGCCCCCAGGCCTTAGTTTGCCTATGCATGGTGTTACCTATACAGCGTGGGAAGAAGTGCTTCCTTTTGTCTGTCCTGAATCTCCTGCTCAGTTTCTGCTGTTACTGAGTAGGAGTGAGAAATGCATAATTTCCACAACATGTGTAATTTAGAAACATCTATCACCTCCTCTTAGTTTCTTTTCTTCTATAGCAGAAGCCCTAAGCATAGCCTTTTCTTGTTGGGGACCTAATCCACGTTGCAGCCCGTGTTTTTTTTCAGGGGGTACACAGTACTGGCACCTCTTTTTGTTGTTGTTAAAAAGTGTGGCACTTACTGTAACAACTTCATGGTGAGTGCCGGCACCTATTTTTCTAGAAACAAAAGCACTGCTTGCAGACTCTGGTTTTAAAACTGTAAAGCACTTTATAACAGCTAACTGCAATTAAGGAGACTTCTGGACAGGAGTTGGTTGTAGAGTCAGTGGAATCACGCACACAAGCCTTTTGCAAGATCTGCACTTCCTGGGAATTTAAAAAAAGGGAGTTCATGCACATGTCCCGAAACACATGATTGCATTGCCAGAGAACAGAAAAGGGGCAGGGGAAGAGTGTTTGAGGGAAGAGACAAAGAAAACTTCTGGATAGTTTCATAGTTCTGCCCTGATATGTACAGCAAGCAGAGTAGAACAGCAACGAAGATCTGCGACTGAAAAACATAGCAATGTGCAGAAGCTAACGTGCCAAACAGACATGCACTGTGATTCCTGTTCCGTCATGGGAGCGGCTTTTATCTGTGATGCATGGAAATGATTCTCACAATCCTCCTATAGCTGAATCCTTAAGATGTGGGCCCCACGGGGAGTATGCCATGGAGAATACTTCCACATAGCTGTGGGTACATATATACTGAGTGCCAATAACAGATGCTTATTGGCATTTTCAGAGTTTTAAGGCACAGCTTGTTATGTACGGTACTGTCCCACTAAAACAAATAGTGGGGTGCAACCGCTGAACACGTGCAGCAAGCAGTCTTCAAAGTTTCTATGAGAGTAACAGCAAACCCATTGTTTTAAAGGATCTAAACGCCAACTTGGCCAATCTGACTGCTGAATTTGAAAAAGCCACAGCCGAGAAAATCAAATGCCAGCAAGAGGCAGATGCGACAAACAGAGTCATATCATTGGCTAACAGGTAACATGCACTCTCTCAGGAGCATCCTGTGCTGGTATTAGCTAGTTGCCACTACGATTCACGAGTCACTATGAGCAAAACATATTATGCGGAAGGTCTGTGCTTGATCTCCCACCATTTTATTCATGAAACAGAGCTGAGTGGGTCACTGTTTCAAAGATAAAACACCATCACAATTAACAAAATGGCAGTAACTGTGCAATTGGTATGATCTTTGAATCGCTCGACCAATCAAGCTGTAATACTCTTTCTGTGATGTTTACAAATCTGCTTTTCCAGAAAGGTCAAAAACACAATAGTCATAGCTGTCAACTTTTCCCTTTTTTTAAGGGAAATTCCCTTATTCCGAATAGGATTCCTTGCAAGAAAAGGGGAAAGTTGACAGCTATGACGATAGTAGTGGCCCTTAAAATAATATAAGTCTGGAAGCAGTTAAAAGAACCTCAAACATTGCATGTTCATATCATATAATTTTTGTGGTTCTGAGGGGATCACTCAGTATCTGGAGTCAGCAGTACTGGCCTCTTGGTCATCCCAGCTGGTAAGAAGAAACTTGTTGTTCTTCTCAGCATGCTGTGAACCATTTCCTGAAAATGGAATACTACATTAGAGAGTGAGTCAAAGATGTGGAGTTTATTTAGAGAAGCTGCAGTTATATTTTTTTTTGGGGGGGGGAGACTGTCAGTTCAAAGGCAAGCAGTTCCTTTTGTGTTATTATGGATCTTCTGGTGATCGAGATCTTAAGTGATTAGCATATAAAAAGACTTCAAAAAACGGCCACTTTCAGTCTTGTCTCGGAAATTTCACAAAATGTGCAAGGCATCTCTCAGTAGTGGCGGCCAGGTATCCCAGGAATGTGTAGTTGGAGCTTGTGCTGCAGCCCTCCAGCCTGCCCTGCATTTGGAAAATGGCCCTCATCATGCAAAAGTTGCCCACCCTAATCTCTCAAAGTCAACATTCCAGGCAGACAGTTAATCAGTTTCTGGGAATGTACGGGCCTAGCATCAAGGCAAAGGCTGGCCAGAACCCCAGGCTGCGCTAACCAAATGTGCATCTCCTTTCGAAATGTTTATTCAGGCTTGTTGGTGGATTAGCTTCGGAAAACGTGCGTTGGGCCGAGTCTGTGGAAAATTTCCGTGAGCAAGAAAAGACTTTGTGTGGGGATGTGCTCTTGATTACTGCATTTGTTTCCTACGTTGGCTATTTTACAAAAAAATACAGGACTGAGCTTCTGGACAAGTTCTGGACTCCTTTCCTCCAGCAGCTAAAGGTGAATCTGCTCAGTGCCGTGTTGCACTAGGGCAGCTCTGAATAAAGCTCTGGGACATAAATATAGAGTGATATATTTGGGGATGCATATCATATCCTGGTGAGCCCTGCTTCCGTTTTCCAGGAAGTAGGATTCTGATCCCCATGGCCAGCCAGACTACAGGTGGATTCCTCTTGGATATCACTGGCATCAGGTGCCTGAGACTAAACCCCTTGGGCTTGATGGTTTATTTGATTTGTTTTAAACATTTAAACATCCCTCAATTTAAAAACGAAAATTTCCAGGGCTTACAACAGCTCTAATCACTGAAATAGTTGACAATAGCAAAGGGCAGTGCTAAAAGCTATCACCCCACAAATTGAAAGCCTGGAGAAATAAGCAGGGTTTTTATATGGTGGTGCCAAGCAAACATCCCTAAGGAGAACCTCGAGAAGGGAAGGCAAAAGCAAAAAGACCCTCTCCCTGGTCATCATCCACTTCACTTCATCTAGAGGAGAACCTCAGATGAATGTTTTGATCTATGGGCACGTTAGTGGCATGGAAGAAAACATCATTTCCTGTACCCTCATCTAAACTCTGTAGGGTTTTAAAGGTAAGCACCAGCAGAAGCTGCATAGACACTATATACTGAAAGCACAAACCCATACCCACCCAAAAGAATTGTGGGAACTGCAGTTTACCCCTCACAGGGCTAAAATTCGCAGCAGCCTTAAGAAACTGCACTTCCCAGAATTCTTTGGGAAGGAGGATGTGCTTTAAATTTATGGTGTGTATACAGCCTCAGTAAGAAATGGGCTGGAAGCCAGTGGAACTCCTTAAGCCTTGGCAAGATGTGTTCCCAACACCTGGTCCCACTTAGGAACCTGGTGGCTAAGCTGTGCGCTAACTGTAACTTCCAGGCAGTCTTCTGATTTAGCAGAAATATTTATGTTCCATTGATTCCAGGCATAGTCAGCTAGTTCACTTCAGCTCCCCTAAAGTCACACAGCAGTTTCTAACCTAACCTAAATTAATATATATTTTTAATCCTTAATAGCATGGAGTCAGCATTTGAGCCTCTCCTGGAGTTCACATAGACCCCTGCTGCAATGTTTACTTGGTGACAAAGTCTATTCCCCAAAAACAATACCTTTATGGAGTCCCCAAACTCCCACCTCACCTCCCTTCAGGAAATCCTACCTGGTTTATTGGTTCTTCATTAAAGTGTCTGGAGCAGTCTTCTCCAGTTCTTCCTTTCCCGAAATGCCATCCAGCAGGCCCAGGGGATGACAAAACACATCGTACAAGATGTTCTCCCTTCTGGCCATCCCTGCTAAGAGCTATTGCTGGTTCTGTTTAACCATCCATTCTAAACTCAGTTACACCATTTGCCTACTGCAGGAGTACCCAGTGTGGTGGCCTCCAGGTGTTCTCCAGTGGCAGCCAATGCAGTGAGGCAGAGCTTCATAGTCACC
This sequence comes from Podarcis erhardii, assembly GCF_964252035.2. NCBI lineage: Eukaryota > Metazoa > Chordata > Lepidosauria > Squamata > Lacertidae > Podarcis > Podarcis erhardii. The sequence continues at coordinate 31,905,677 of NC_138498.1, forward strand.
CTCCCAACGCTAGAGTCTCTACAGCTTACCTGAATGGGACTGGGGTAGGTCAGGGTGCCAGTGGGACTGGGGCCGCACAGCCACATCAGGGCAGCCAATCTAGCCCTTCTGCTCATGCACCAGCTTGTGCTTCCCAAGCTTGCCACCACCCTGCCCCATCCCCATCCAGGTAAACTAGCAACTCTGGCATCAGGTGGGTAGCTCCACGACTTGGCCCAACCTGCCGCTATTGACTACAACTCCCATCATCCCATTGGCAGTGGTGGCTATGGCTGATGGGAACTGTAGTCCTTCAGCAACTGAAAGGTAACACATTGGCTCCCCTTGACCTATTCTATACCCACACGAGGGGTTATTGCCACTTGCGAGATCATGTATTAAACAGGAGCAGTTGATGCATTTCAGGACCCTCTTATTTTACTTTGCAGGTGCCAATTCCCATCACCCCTGGGCTGGACCCTTTGAGCCTCCTAACAGATGATGCAGATGTAGCAACATGGAACAACCAGGGGCTCCCCAGTGACCGGATGTCAACAGAAAATGCAACTATACTTTGCAACACAGAGCGCTGGCCACTCATTGTAGATGCCCAGCTCCAAGGGATCAAGTGGATTAAGAACAAACATGGAGAAGACCTGAAGGCCATCCGGCTTGGACAGAGAAGGTTGAGCCATAACTATTCTGTCCTGATTCTTCAAGTTTTCTGCCAAACAAGGAGTTCCCTACAGCTCCAAAGATGAGGGTGGCAATGGTCCAGAGGTGCTCTCCAGGGATCAGCAACCTTTTCAGGCCCGTGGGCACCACCCTTTCTGGTCACATCTCTCCCCTCTCTAGATCATCCCCGCCACAGAGAAAGAAAGAAGGACAAATGCACACATGCCCTTAGCTTTTTCCATTTTTCCGATACAAGTCCGATTCAGCGGAGTAAATCTGAGCCCTAAAAACAAACAGTGCTGAAAGGGAAACTGGGAACGAGCATAACTTGCCTCTTCCTCCTTCAGTTGTATGCACTTTTCGAGGAAGAAAAAAAGCAACCTGACCACCTCATAACCAAGGGGACAGTTGGGGGGTGAGGACTCAAACACATTGCAGGCCCCATGGAAAGACCTCAGAGGCATCATTGCATCCAAGAGGGCCATCTTGGCAATCTCTATTCCTTTCCATCAGATTCCGTATGTGTTAAGGGATGCTCTCTCGTTGCCACTTGTTTGCATATTGGAACCTGTGGGGGTAAGCCTCTTCTGCCCAGATCCCGCTTCAGAGCTGTCCAGTGTCTCTGAACTCAGGGAAGCGCAGCCCCAAACTATAGTGATTTTTCATAAGGCTCCTTTTTCCGTGAGCACCAGCATTCTTATGTTCAAAATGAGAGGCGGGGATTGTATTCTAAAACACTGTGATGTGCTTAGCGGATTTTCTTCCAATGCTGCAGCTATCTAGATATAATTGAAAAGGCGGTTTCTGATGGAGACACCCTGCTCATTGAGAACATCGGAGAGACCGTGGAGCCTGTGCTGGATCCTCTGCTAGGCCGAAACACCATCAAGAAAGGAAAGTAAGTTTGTCGCAGCTCCTTTGATTGAAGCCAGAGTAGCCCTTGCTTTTTAAAATGGAATTACTGTAGTTAGGGTTAGGCGTATCTCTATCCATTCTCTCTTAAGTCTGTCCCTACATTGGCCAGAGTGCCTCCATTATTACCAAGATGTCACACAGCTACTGTTTGTTGGCATTCCCAAGCCCTAGCAAATCATCCTGAGTACGTGTCATCCTGCTGGTACAAGCCTCACCTTGCCACGGGCTACTGTTCTGCATCCTTGGATCGCAGTATACCTGCTGGCTAGTTCACAGCCAAGTTGTCCTGTAATTAATACAGTCAAACCCATGGGTAGGCAAACTAAGGCCCGGGGGCCAGATGCAGCCCAGTCGCCTTCTAAACCCGGCCCGTGGACGGTCCAGGAATCAGCGTGTTTTTGCATGAGTAGACTGTGTCCTTTTATTTAAAATGCATCTCTGGGCTATTTGTGGGTCCTGCTTGGTGTTTTTATAAGAGTAGAATGTGTGCTTTTATTTAAAATGCTTCTCTGGGTTATTTGTGGGGCATAGGAATTCGTTCATTTTTTTTTCTTCAAAATATTGTCCTGCCCCCCACAACGTCTGAGGGACAGTGGACCGGCCCCCTGCTGAAAAAGTTTGCTGACCCCTGGTCAAATCTATTGCCCTCAGTGAGCAGGTGCTGTGCTCCCTCATTTCCATGGTGGACTTTCTGCCAAGGAACCACTCCTTTCTATGTCTCTCCTATAACCAAGTACTATAAATTATAAATGCCTGCCTATATCAACCAGGGGAAGTATTAAATTAGATAAACTTTTTAATTTTTATTTCATTTGACTGAAATGTTGTTTTTCATGTGTGGTGGATAAATTAGAAATCTAACCTCTTTGTTAAGAAAATCATGTGCGCTCCACTAACAGGAGGGGCGTGCTCCTAATAGGCTCATCTATTCTCATGTAAATGTCATTGTGCTTTCAGCAAAGTTAAAAGAAACACAGTCATTATCCTTAGAGGAGCTATGTGATTAGAGATTGGAAGCTAGCACTCTTGTGATCTGGAACAAACTATATTCAATATAAGAGTCCTTGTTGCTCAGTTATCCAGTAGGTGGTGGCAGACAACTAATTCACAATATGCTTTAGGGTGGATTTAGTCCCAGTTGTAAAGCTGGTGTGACTAGACCCCATCTAATCTAGTTTACTAAGTGACTCCTATGGAATAAAGACTCTCCTGAGGATCACAACCGTCCTTGCAGATGACATTGGACGTGCTACATTTCCCTGACAGTAGATTCAAACCAATAACAGCTTAGTGGCTTTGTTTTTCTACCATCACCAGGTGGCTTTGACACCACCTGTTTGTCCCATTCCTACTTTGCTCTGTTCATTGGGGAAAGAATGTAGAATTTCCTACATATTTCCATTGATGATATCCCTTCTTGTTTTCTTGTTTTCATTGGGTGTTGTTGCATAAATGTTCCCAGAGCAGTGCTGTTTTTGCTTCAGCCCTATACCACATCTACTTGGAAAGTAGCCATGCTGATTTCAGTGGGGCTTCCTTCCAAATCCAAATCCAAATCCAAATGAGTGTGTTTATGACTGCAGCAATCGTTTCATAAGCTGAGAGCTGGTCTTCATGCCTCTTACTTTTTAAGGTGGTTCAAAATTGCAAGCATATGTCTCACATTTTCCATTCTGGTGTTTGTGCACTTGTGCATATGTATACGCAGAATTCTTGCTTCTACCCTCTAGCCACCCACCCACCCACCCTGCAAAAGGACAGAAGTACCTCCCCCTCCCCTGTGTTTCGAACCACATTTAATTTACAGTGGTACCTCGGGTTAAGAACTTAATTCGTTCTGGAGGTCCGTTCTTAACCTGAAACTGTTCTTAACCTGAGGTACCACTTTAGCTAATGGGTTCTCCCACTGCTGCTGCGCCACCTCTGCACGATTTCTGTTCTCATCCTGAAGTAAAGTTCTTAACCCAAGGTACTATTTCTGGGTTAGCAGAGTCTGTAACCTGAAGTGTCTGTAACCCGAGGCACCACTGTATTCCTTAAGTTATTTTTTATTTAATTCATTACATCCAAGTTATACGCCACTTGATCATTAAACAAAAAACCCTCAAGGCATTTTACAAAAAGATAAAACAATAAACATCAAGAAACGCTTACAACAATAGTTTAAAACATACGAGAAGTTAAAATACTGAAATTGGTTAAAATTCACATTAACTTTCTAAGCATCTGATCAGGCTTGTCTATGAGGCATAAAACAGCAACAACAATGTGCCTAAAATGCACTGCTTTTTTGTATACATTAAATAACTTTTTAGCATATCCAAAAATAGGATTTGACCCTTCCTGTGATGACCTCATCTAGCTCTGCCCCTCCAACTGCCAGAAGTAGCCTACCGTCTCTTTGAAGAACCTTTGTCTGCCTGTTACCTACCTGTTCTCATGACCTGTTAATACTCTAATCCCCAGATACATTAAAATAGGAGACAAGGAGGTGGAGTACCACCCCAATTTCCGCCTCATTCTGCATACCAAGTACTTCAACCCCCACTACAAGCCAGAGATGCAGGCCCAGTGCACACTCATCAACTTTCTGGTCACCAGAGATGGGCTGGAGGACCAACTTTTAGCTGCTGTGGTGGCTAAGGAGAGACCTGACCTAGAGGAACTGAAGGTATTGTAATTGCTAGATGTGAGTTGTTTACAAACAACATGGCTTATTTTACAAGAATCTATGGTAGCCACACTTGTTCAGAAACTTCAGAGCAAGCCAAATGGTCTTAGAAGGTGGGTCTCTGAACCTGCCATTCAGGTTTTCATCTGCTCCAAAGTGGTGATTACTACATATTAATGTTGTGTTTTAATTATTGTAACCCGCCTTGGGACCTTGGGGTAATAATAATAATAATAAAGTAAGGTTCCAAATATATTAAAAAGGGAAAGGCATTAATTTGTGCATAGCACCCAACACAATTCCAATTCCCAGGTGGTGAGGGTGGTTTTAAGTTTCTGTTCCTACTTTCCATTTACATGTCCATATATATATATATATATATATATATATATATTCTCTGCACTCCCTTCCCTGCATTAGGTTTTAAATGTGAAAGGGAACCAGATCCTTGTGTAAATTAATTAAATATTTACTAGTATATTAATGAATTGCTTAGATTTAATTCACCATATTTAAATCATTTCCTCTGTTTAAATAGATATTTCAAACCAGTGAATTCATTCTGTATATTTTAGAATTTGTACGTTTAACAATGCAAACACATATCTGTTTATTTTACTATGATTTTCATTTACTATTTCTTGTTCACTTTACATTTACTGTTCAATGAAGTATATTAGGCTGTTATTCGGGTGAAGCTCTTTAGGATAGAAGGATACGCTAGTGATGGTTGCCACAAGCAGAAGCCCCACCCCAGCCATCATATTAAATGGCATTGTGCAATGGGAGGGACTATTTAGGATGGCTGTAGCCATTTCATTGCCGTGCAGGTAAGAACCTTGGAGCCCGAGCTCTTTAACACACTGGTAATGGCAACCGTGTGTCCTGCTTTACAGAAAGCAGTCCTCTTGTTTGAAGGAGTCTTCTGTTTGAAGGGTTGTCTGGTCCAAATTATCTTTAAATGATAATGAACCCTGGGAAGCAGGAGCCGAGACCTTGGAAGTAGCTCATCAGTAGCCGACTGAGCAGGCATTGCTGGTCTCAGGCTTCTCCACTATAGTGAGACATACTGTACTCAGGGGGAACCCAAGGCAGTTTGCCGCCTGAGGCACAGGGCAAGATCACACACACACACACACACACACCCTTCATCCCATGTACAGAAACTGAATAGACTAACTGTTGAATCTTGCTCCACCGCTGGGAACAGGACGGTGTCCCCCAGTGTACATGAGGGCACTGTGACACATATAGCTCTGATCTCCAAGAGGAACAAATGGCCAGGGGGCTGCCACAGCTGTTCCCCAGCTTCTGCTGCCTGAGAGCATTGCCTCCCTCTGCCTAATTGGTAGGGCTGTCCCTCGTTATATTTCTAATTAAATACAGTAGTTATTTCAAGTTTGCACTTATACATGTAAATAAGTACGGTATATGCAAATTATATGCAAATCCGTATCCTTTTTGTCCTTTTCTTTGTGTGTTTGGGGGAGGGGAAGGTTGGTGCATTTTCTCTTATTGGACGTAAATGAACTTCATCTAAGAACTGGCCCTTGTGCCCTTACTTGCATCTGCAATGCAGCTTCCGTGTCCGCCTGAGCTGTTAGTCACTGTTGCATTGTGATGACCCTTCACAAAACTCTTGTAGTCACAAAAAGACCCCTATAGGAAAAGAGCAAGCTGCTTTGTGTGTTATAAGAATGGTGGTGGTCCCTCATTTGCATGACTGCCGTGAATGAGCTTAGAACGAAGAGCTTCCATTCCATGAGCTTCTTTGCATTTTCACCTCTTGAAAAATTACATTCTCTGCGATAATTTCAAGGCTCAGTCCAGCTGGTGAGTCCATAGGGCTCCCATTTCATCCAACTCTGCTATCTGTTGAATTGCAGCCTGTCTGTGAAGGCTGTCCACCTTCAAAGGAAGTCAGTCTCTCTCTCTCTCTCTCTCTCTCTCTCTCTCTCTCTCTCTCTCTCTCACACACACACACACACACACACACACACACACCCCTGCCAAATTCTAACATATATATATATATTTTCCTCATTGCTGGTATAGGCTACTCTCACAAAACAGCAGAATGAGTTTAAGATCATCCTGAAGGAGCTGGAGGATTCCTTACTGGCTCGACTCTCTGCTGCATCAGGAAACTTCCTTGGCGACACAGCCTTGGTGGAAAATTTGGAGACCACCAAGCGCACAGCAAATGAGATAGAGGAAAAGGTGAGTCACAGGGCCATGGCTAGGGCTCTTCCAGGACAAAGAACACAAATTTTCATCAATGTGTAGAGTGCTTCTGGGCCCATTAAGTTGGCAGGTAGTCAAAATCTCACTGGCACTGCATTTTGCAGTGTACTCAGCTGTCCTATAAGTAGGAAAAGAAAAGAAAAAGAGGAGGGAGAAGGGGCTGGTTCAGCATTAAAAACCCTGGGGCTCACTCATTGATAAAACCCCTAGAAAGTGGGCTGCTCTGCACAATCACTGCACTATTGGGGGGGCATCTCCCATAACATTTGTGATCTATCAACCCAGCAGCAAGAGTAAGGGGCTATGGAGCTACACTGTGGTTTTCTAGAGAACTGATAGCTGCTGTATTGAAGATTGCTTGTTTTTTTTTTAGGTAAAAGAGGCTAAAATTACTGAGCTGCAAATAAATGAAGCTAGAGAGAACTACAGGCCAGCTGCAGAAAGGGCTTCCTTGTTGTACTTTATACTGAATGACCTCAACAAAATCAACCCCATCTATCAGTTCTCGTTAAAGGTAATTAACTAAGGAAGGAGACTAGTTGGACAGGCCACTAATTACATTGTGGAGAATAGCCTCTTCCCTGCTATCACTGACACCAAGTTATTCACATCCTTTTGTGCAGTTAATCTTACAGTCTACCTCTATTGCAGGGGTGGCTGTCTGTTCGTTATAACTTAGGGTCGGGCATAAATGCCTCGCCCTGAGGTCATATTAGAGGATCTTGCCAAAGGGGCTTGAACCATAGAGTTTATGTGAGGCTGCAGCCCAGACACTGTACGTTCTTGTGTTTTGGATGAAGGCACCTTCCCCATGTCTGCCTTTTAATAACGAAGTCCAACCACGTTAAACAGTTTTCATCTGCGCTTTGACTTCTTTTCTGACCAGGCATTCAATGTGGTCTTTGAGAAAGCCATTCAACGGACTCCTCCAGCAGAAGATGTGAAACACAGAGTGATCAACCTAACTGACGAGATCACCTACTCCGTCTACATGTACACTGCTCGGGGACTTTTTGAGAGAGACAAGCTTATTTTTCTAGCCCAAGTTGCCTTTCAGGTAAGGTGATTTCCTGCTGGCACTGACAAAAGAAGTAACTGGGGTTTTTTTTGTTTCCATGAAGTCAGTCAACATTTCCTTCTTGCCTGGTAATCAGGGTGTAGCTGTGTGGACAGTGGATTATTAGACCCAAAGAGAGATGGATCAGAAAGGGATGTTGTAAAACAAGTTGTGGAGAAGCTTCTAAGAAGGACTAGAAGGAGGTAGCTCTTTAGAAGATGAAGCAGAGGAGTTCCAGAGTAGGTCAAACTTTGTTGTTGGCATCTATCTGTCTCAAGAGATAATGGAGTGCTTCTCTGGGGGTGAAGTCATACCACTGCCTTAGCAGCAGCTCCTCAGGTCACAACCCTGGGCTGTGTGAATGGAGCTCCTTTGCTGCCCCCCAAAAATCCCCACCCCTCTCATCCTCACTATTGTGGTCCAAAGGAAAGCAGAGCAATGCGCTTGGCACCAGCTTGGCTGCAGGAGCTGCCAGAAGGAGGTGATACAAGCCGCCTTCCAATTGTCTTAGGGACTCCACTCCAGATTTGTTTACGGTTTACTCTTTAGCCACCTTCTTCTGTAAATATCCTGCAAGGCAGTGGAGGTCTAGAATCAGAGTTTCCCTTCTCCTAGACGAGCTACCTTCCCAGGTTGATGAGCCCCATCTGCCCCTCACTTCCCTCTACGGTATGTGCAGAAACCACCTTCTTGGCTGTTGGGCTTCTCCATACAATTCACCATCTTCACATGAAAGGAAGTCCCTAACTCACCAAGGGTTTGAGACCCATCGGCTCCCCTCATCTGGTTTAGCCAGCCAGTCAAAGCCGTTCCCAGGTTTGGCCCCTGTCACATGTTGACAGCTTTTAGGTGAGAGTTGAGTGCAGAGTGGAAACCACAAGTAGACACGGCGTGTCCCCCACCAGAGGTACTGCTGTTCCCCTAACTCCCCATGCAAACTACAGTGGAAGTAACAGCACCAGCAGTCAAGGAGAAACATTAGGCTGTAGAATCCTATCAGGTAAGTTTAAAAATAGGGATGGTTAGCATCAGCAGGGTCCCCTCCCTCACTGAAGGCTGAAGTGATGCTGCTGTCTTGTTTAGGCTTGCAGCTGCTGCTTCTGCTTAGTATGCAGTAGTCATCAGGCCGGGTTGTCCCTAACCAGAGTGTTCATCTGACCTCACAACACTCCAAAGCCAGATTTGCGTTGGGTGTGGCCCCTTGTCTTTGGGTTCTGCTTCTGCTGTCAGTAAACTCAGAAGGATAAACAAGACCAGCAGCTGTTCCAGCAATTGTTTCTGGAGTAAATAGTCCTCATGCTTCTAATTCCATGCTTTCTCTAGGTCTTGTTGGTGAAGAAAGAAGTGAATCCGGTGGAACTAGACTTCCTTCTGCGCTTCCCCTTTAAAGCTGGGCTGGCATCTCCAGTAGATTTCCTGTTAGGCCAAGGATGGGGTGGAATTAAGGTTTGTTTGAAAATACTGTTTCTAGAGTGAAGTCCTTTTTTAGGAGCTGAGGGAGACCCATTAGAAAATGCTGGTATCCAGTGGCATGGTCCATGATTGATGGGGACTGAGTCGTAGAAGTTTAGCTACCTTCAAACCTTTTCATGTGAGCCATCTAAAGAACTGTGCTAGCAGTTTGAAACTTCTGCTCAGCAGTGAACGCCAATAGCTTGGGAGAGCCTGGCTGTGGAGTGGGGCCTTTTTCCTTCCCTCAGCCTGCCTGTAGCCACAGCCTCTTGTTGCGTGTACATGAAAAGAGCAATCACGCTCTACAGGCAAGTTGCGTTTCATTTCCTGCAGGAAAGCAAGATGAGAAATTAAATGAAGCCACCTTTTCATCCAGGTCTAGGATGACCTGGAAACGGCTGTTGAGCCCTTCCTGCAGTTGCTTGGCATCCAGAAAACTGTTCCCTTGGAATGGCCAATGGTGGCTGTGCTATTGGAGGGATTAAAACATGGACTGTGAAGCAGTACTCTTTAGAGCCTGTTGTGGCTTGTGACATTTTAGCTAAAGTCAAGTTAGGATGCCTGGACCTCTTTCTCCTCGTTTCTCTACTGTGGGGAACCTTAGGCCCTCTGAATGTTCTTGGACTGCAGCTTCCATTGGCCATGCTGGCTGGGGTGGGAGCCCAACTACCGGAGGGCCTCTGGTTCTCCATCTCTGCTCTGCTGCAAGCATGACAGCCTGGTGCCTTGGGCACTATATCTGTAGTATCCAATGTGGCCCTCCTCTTGCCATAGGCCTCCTGTTTTCACTTGAACTGGCAGAAGAAGGAAATCTGTTAACAGTTCAGGCAGTTGTGAGCAGAGTACAGTGGAACCTTGGTTCTCAAACTTAATCCGTTCCGGAAGTCCATTTAACTCCCGAAACCGTTTGAAAACCAAGACGCAGCTTCCGATTGGCTGCAGGAGCTTCTTGCACTCAAGCAGAAGCCGCATCGGATGTTCGGCTTCCAAAAAACGTTCACAAACCGGAGCACTTCTGAGTTTTCGGCATTTGGGAGCTGAATTGTTTGACAACTAAGCCATTCAATAACCAAGGTACTACTGTTTGACGTGTGTGGTGTCAGAAAGGGATTGTGCTACTTAACATGAGTTATTGCTCTCAGGTGCATTTATTAAAGCCACTGGTGTAACTAGGAGGAAAGAAAGCAAGGGCTTGTCAGCTCCATGTTCTCTGTTAACTGTGCTCTCAGGTGCTGTCTGATATGGACGAGTTCAAAAACTTGGACAGTGACATTGAAGGTTCTGCTAAGCGGTGGAAAAAGTTTGTGGAATCTGAGACACCTGAGAAGGAAGTATTTCCAAAGGAGTGGAAGAACAAGACAGCCCTGCAAAAGCTGTGCATGATGCGATGTATGAGGCCAGACCGCATGACCTACGCAGTCAAGTATGTGCTGCACTCTTCCTACAGCTTGGGACTGCTGTACAGGGAACGGCCATTTGGGACATAGCACTTTCTGAAAAACTCATACAAAAACTTTGTATGGCTAGAGGGCAAAAAAACGCTTTTGCGGCATGGCTGTTCAGCACATGGACAAAGCCGACAGGAGAAGCTATGCCACATTTCATGATACATGGTTCTAGTAACATTTCCCTTCATATTGTTATTCGCACCTTTCATTTTCTTGCTCCACTTCAGACCTTGTACAAACTTCATTCTTGTTCTTTACATGTGAACTATGCTGCAGGGTTGGGAATGGGGAATGTTCAGTTTGTATCTCCCCCCCCCCAATAATTTTTTTAAAAGAAATTAATCACACAACCCATAGGTTTAAGGGCCAAAATGTTCACCAGAGCCAATTCAATCCCCTGTATGTTTTTTTATTTCCCTCAGGAACTTCGTGGAGGAGAAAATGGGGAGTAAATTTGTTGAAGGCCGAAGTGTTGAATTTTCCAAATCCTATGAAGAGAGCAGCCAGTCAACACCCATATTCTTCATTCTCTCTCCTGGAGTTGATCCCCTGAAGGATGTTGAAGCCTTAGGTGAGTTGGGAGAGCCTTTCCAGTAAGTGTGCCCTATAACAGCGCACACAGCAAAAGCTTTAAAAGAACAACAGACATTTTAAAAATTCCACTCAATTTTAATAACTCTCTTAGGTCAAAAGCTTGGCTTCACCATAGACAATGGGAAAATCCACAATGTGTCTCTAGGACAAGGACAGGAAGTTGTGGCAGAACATGCTCTGGATGTGGCTGCGGTAGAAGGACACTGGGTCATTCTTCAGGTATTTCAATTCCAACGTTTCCTGCCGATTACTTCTTACACTGTACTTCTAGCGTACTTCTTACACTAGACAGCTTTGTCTAGTGTACTTCACTTCTTTCATGCCTCCCTAGCACTCATGATTTAAGTAAATTATCTGGCAGCAAATGAAAATAGCTTTTAATAATCATTTCTGGAACTGCAAACTCTCTGTAATCCAGTCCATAAATAATCTAGTGTAAAAAAAAAATTCCCTGGCATATGCCGGATGTCCATTGATAGGATTAGACATATACTGGGCTGCTGGAACAATGCTGGCACTGCCCAAAAGTATCTAGGTGCCGGCATGAAGAAATTGCAAGCAGCTGTGGGCAGATGATCCTGTTGCAGCCTTTGTGTGGAAACACAGCTTCAGAGAAGTCTGTACCTTGCAAGCAGACCCTTTCTCTTTCCTCCGCTGAAGTATTTGAGAAGGTAGGGGCATTCTCAGTGTGAAAGCTGCAGTGGAACCTCCCTCTCCCATTCCATTCCACCCCCAAACTGGTGCCCAGTTGATATTATTGCCTTAGATGCTAAGGACCATATGTCTATTGCTTATGCTAAAAAAGATCCAGGCCTTGAGGGGAAATTGAGTAGAGTGAGGTCAAGAATTTTGCTGATGCCCAGACAATTTGTCACTCTTCCAGGTCCCTCCAACTTGAGACTGGTGTTGCATGTGTAAGGAAGGAGTACTCATACTAGGGGACATGTACATGGCACAGACTCCCTCAGGAGGCCATGGACTCGTTCCTTGGAGGTTTTTAAGCTGAGGTTGGATGGCCATCTATCATGGATGCTTTAATTGAGATTCCCGATTCCAACTCTGCAATTCTGTGTTTCTATAAAATGAGTGCAGGCGTCTTTATGCCTAAAAAGTCGATGAAACAGCAGAGAATGTATATCCATTCTAGAACATGACATGAATGAGGGCAGGATGCTGAGCATTTTGTCTTCCTGAAGTTCTAGGATGGAACCATTTATATTAATGTACTATGGCTAGGTGATGTCAGTTCCTTGGGATGGGGAGGGTGGAGACAGCTTAGAATAGCATTCCATTCACATTACAGGACTTCTGGTTGCCACTAAAGGCGGCCCTGGAGGGAGAATGCAGTCCATCCTCATTGGCAGCAACTAACATGTCCCTTATATACCCTACAGAACATCCATCTGGTAGCCAAGTGGCTGGGAACACTGGATAAAAAGGTTGAACGATATAGCATAGGGAGCCATGACGATTACAGAGTATACATGAGCGCTGAGCCTGCTCCCTCTCCAGATTCCCATATTATCCCTCAGGGACTCCTGGAAAATGCCATTAAAATCACCAATGAGCCTCCAACAGGCATGCATGCCAACTTACACAAAGCCCTGGATCTTTTTACTCAGGTAAGCAGGACCTGCTGTTCCATTTGTTTGGACTCTGTATTCAGCCACAATCCAAGATTAGCACTGAAGTTGGTTTTTCCTGTCTTTCGGGCAATGCAAACAGTGCTTTCGATAAGAAAAGGACCTCTTCCTCCCACTTTGGGATGGCTTCTCATTTCTGTTGTTTGACTTCCAACAGCCAGAGATACTTTGTGCAAAAGTACAGCCCTTTTTTTTTTTTCTCCTTTAGGATACCCTAGAAATGTGCACCAAAGAAATTGAATTCAAGTGCATTCTTTTTGCCCTCTGCTATTTCCATGCAGTGGTGGCAGAACGGCGGAAATTTGGAGCTCAAGGATGGAATAGGTCTTACCCATTTAACAATGGAGATCTCACTATTTCCATCAATGTACTGTATAACTATCTGGAAGCCAATGTGAAGGTAAAGATTTGGTAACTTGTGAGTTGCATAGAAGAGAAACTGTGTAAGTAGTATTCAGTGGTCCCTTGTTTTCCAAGGGTCTGATCAAAGCACTGCCTGCTTTGGGAAATGGAGAATTGCTATTTGAATTTACTATTATTTAATTAGGAAAAAGGTGTACTGCAGGATCTTGGTGCAGAGAAGCATTGAACCGAAAAGCTTCTGTTTTGTGGGCAGGGTATTCTCATTTTTTGGCATCTGTGCACCTGGAGACTTTGTCACCGTGAGTTCTGCTTCCAGGGCAGAATGCACTTTTCAACTTGGGACAGCAATAATTTGAGGAGCTACAGACTGTTCTGAATGGAGCTCCTACATCTGGAAACTCACAAACTCTACCTGTTAAAATAACACCTAGCATGTAACACATGCTACATGAATAGAATGAAGACCATTTTATTAGCCCACTCAAACTCTATTGCAGAATGCAAAGATCAAATAGGACCTCCTCAGTTCCAAAGTATTCTTCTGCCTTCACAGGGCATGATGGGAAAAGCAATTCAGCATTCCCCCAGGATTGTCCCCTGCTGGCTAACCAGCACTTGTCTGTGCTTTAAATCATTTTGTCTCATTTCCCAAGATTTTTCACTGTACTTATGGGACCAAATAGACTAGTGATGAAAGCATGTTTTCTGAAAAGAACTTTGGTTGTGGCAAAAAGCCCAAATACCTTTATATACGTGAGTAGAATATTGGTGGTGGTCCCCCAAATTTTGCTTTTTCCCCCTCCGTGGGATCTTTTCCTAGGTTCCCTGGGACGACCTGCGGTATCTCTTTGGGGAGATCATGTACGGGGGACACATCACCGATGACTGGGACCGCAGATTATGCCGGACTTACCTGGGTGAATACATCCGTATGGAGATGCTGGAGGGAGAAATGCTGCTAGCACCAGGTTTCCTTATACCACCTAACTCTGATTATAAGGTGAGAGAGGGAGGGGTGGGGAGTTGCTCCAACAACACACTATTCTGACAACCCTTCATCTGGGGAAGTAAATGGTAGCCATAGGTGCAAATGCTATTTGCCACAAAAGAAACAATAGCAAGGTCTAGAGAGAAAGGATAGCAACTACAGAAATAGTTTTACACCTCAGCACAGGGAACTTGGCAAAATATTTCAGAGGACCACAAGAAACAGCATTATACTTGTGGACAAGTTGGATGAAAGTCCCAGGGGAAACAGCCAGATCAACCGGCAAGACAGTGCTTGTTATGAGCATATAGTTTACTGGAAGCTTAATTTGAACATAAGGCTGGCGTAGGCGTTAAGCAGTCACTAACATCTTATAGCATCCAAGTTTCTGCATATTACATTTTGTAGGGATATCATGAATATATTGATGAAAATCTTCCACCCGAGAGCCCTTATCTGTACGGGCTTCATCCTAATGCAGAGATTGGGTTCCTCACTGTCACCTCTGAGAAACTTTTCCGCACCGTGCTGGAAATGCAACCCAAAGAGTCAGATGCCGGAGGCGGAACTGGTGTGTCCCGAGAGGAAAAGGTAGGAAAACCTTCCAGTTTGCTTTGACCATGGCTCTCAGGGTCCTGATAATGGTTTGGGGTTCCTATTTGAATGTTTCTAATAGGTTTGGGTGATTCATTGAGGGGCAGACAGTTATGGCGCTTTCACTCGGCGGTTTATTGCTACTGAAACTGCTGCCTCTCATGAGTCCCTCTGCTACCAGTGCAGCGAGGGAGAAACAAGCTGCAGCTGGAGGCAGAGGAACTCAGAGCCGTGGCAGTTTCAGCAACCGCCATCACAGTCTACCCCTCATGCCAGCGCAGAGAGAGAATCAAGCTGCATTGGCCAGGCACCTATACAGCTTGTTCCTCCCTCCTTTAAGCTGCTTGGCTGAGGAGCGTGTAGCTGCCCTCGCCTCAGCCAAGCAGTTTTACAGAGCCCCCAATCCGCCACCAGTTGGTACGAGCCAGCGGCGGGGTGGGGGCTCCATTGAACTGCTCCCGCTCTCCAGCTGAGGAAGCCCTGATCCTTCTCCTGCTTGCACATGAGCAGGAGGAACCAGGCTCCTTCAGCTGGGGGGGGGGGCCTTTGCATTCCCCAGCTGAGCAGCCCTGATCCTTCTCTTGCTAGCATGCAAGCCAGAGGAGGATTTGAGCTGCCTCCACTGGGGAGTGTGAGGCTTTGCACACCCTGGCTGGGGTGTGCAAATAAGATCCTGTCCCTCTGGCATGTGCATGTGCCGGATGGACGGGGGTCCTGCTCAGCCGGGGGGGGGGGGGCAGAGCCTTGGCACTCCTTGGCTGAAAGGGCCATGCCAGCAAAGGCGAAGGGAGCCCTGACAATGGAGCCTGTCAGGTTCCATTGCAGCGCTTCCTCTGTCTTCGAGCAAGCGGTCTCTTTCTCCTAGGAAAAGGAAGCTGTTTGTGCGCATGCCCCAACCCTTGCCTGCAAAGATGAAGGAGCCTGGCAGGCTCCATTGCAGGGCTCCCTCCATCTTTGCCAGCAAGAGTGGGGTGGGGTGGAGAGCAAGCAGCCTCTTTCTCCTAGGCTGCTTGCATGCCCCCCCACCCCTTGCTGGCGAAGGGAACCTTGCAAACCGAGCCTGCTGGGCTTCATTGCAAGGCTCCCTCTGTCTTGGGGAGTGGAGGGCGGAAGCCTTTGCGCGCCCCAGCCGAGCAGTGGACTGGGGCCAGCTGCATTGGCCCCGACCTGCAAGGTGCTGGGGTGAAAGCACCTCAGCTCCCAAGTTGTGAGAGCTGAGTTTCACCTGGGACCTTGCAGGCTGGGGCCAATGCAGCTCCTTTCAGCATCGTGGTATATCGCCAAACCATGATGTTTGGCTGGTGATTTATCGCAATGTTGAAAACCTAATTATCGCCCAACCCTAGTTTCTAATCAGCAACAGGTTTTAGGGTTGCTGCTACCTGTTCTGCCCCTTCTACTGTCAGTCCTTTTTCAGTTGCATTGATATTTCTTCAGGCCCCAGGAAATGTGGGGAATGCTCTGGTCTGCCCACCTTGCTGGGGCACTTATTTTAGTCTAGTACTTTGCTTACCCTTTGGAGCATTTGAAATGATGCTGCATATAACGAAACATTCATTTGGCCTTCTGTGTAACAGGTAAAAGCTGTGCTAGACGAGATCATGGATCGGCTTCCAGAGCCCTTCAATATGGTGGAGATCATGGCAAAGGCAGCTGAGAAGACCCCATATGTAGTAGTTGCCTTCCAGGAATGTGAACGAATGAACATCCTTACCAGTGAAATTAGACGTTCTCTGAAAGAATTAAACTTGGGGTTGAAGGTAGGTGCATTATTATATGCTATTGCTAGAAGTACACCAGAAAAACAACAACATTTGACCTGGTTCAGTCAGCATACTTGACACATGACCTGGCATAGGAAAATTAAAGTGGAGCGTGCTTTCTCAGTAACAGGAAATGCCTGAACATCGAGACTTAATTTTCATCTTTCCTGCTACTGCATTTAAAGAGCACTTTAACTAGAAGATAATGATACTCTTTTTCCAATCAGAACAGTACATATTTAGTAGTTTGTATACACAACCACATGAAAATTAAGGGAGATAGAGCCAAGATGCTTGTCTTGGGAATCTTCCCTCTATGTTCACTGGCTGGTCGCTGACTTCAGCACAGATGGTGTTCCCTGCCCAGTGGACTTTTCCTTCACTGCTCTTCACTACGTTCAAGTTTTGCCAATAGCTCAACCTTCCAACCAGTCTTCCCCAATACAATTCTATGGCAAGATTGGGGTGAGGTGGGATGGATAAAGAGAAAAATATTCTCCTTGCAAGCTTCATTGTGTTGCTTCCTCCTTTATAACAAACAAGCCATTTAGAACGGTGTGCTCTGGACCAGGAGACAGGGAGGCATTAGCTCAATGCACTTGCTCCCCAAACTCCCCAGGGTGAAATAAGGCTGCTGGACATTAAGGGAGCCACATACAACAACTCACAGAAATGATGTATGTGTTGGAACCACAAACCAATTGTCCAGCAGAGAACTAAAAATAATTTACTAAGGGTCAAAAAATTGTGTGTGTGTGTTTTGCTGTTTTTCATCATTGATATCAGTTACACAACTGCTTGGCATTAGCGCTGGCACCCATAATTATAGCACTAGCTGGAGGAGTGCATCTCATTTTCTCAGCAATGCAAGTGCTGGGAAATTTTAATTGCCACAACATCAGCAGTACCATGAGGGAAAATGCCTGGAAACACCACCACAAGTGAGGAACGATGGTACATTGTTTGCATAACATATAATCTTGAAAGTGCTGTAATTAATGCCAAAGCATTCACATAACCAGAACCTGAGATCAACAGGGATGCCGTTTTCGTAAAACTACACTAAGAATTCTTCAAATGGTCTGCATAGCCACAAAAAGCTGTGCTGAGCTGATGGAGGAATCCAATTAAAAGCTTTTGTTTTGTTTTCCCCACAGGGAGAATTGACAATCACAACAGACATGGAAGATCTATCAAATGCTCTTTACTATGACAATGTTCCTGATTCCTGGACAAACCGGGCTTATCCATCTTTGCTCAGCTTGGGAGCTTGGTATGCTGACCTACTGCTCCGCATCAGGGTGAGGTTTCCTTTGTTAAAGCTCTCCAAAAACAAGTTCTTAGCTGTCCTGGCAGTGCAACAACCAGGACAGCTAAGAACTTGCACTTACGCATCATCTTTTAATTAAGCAACACTCAGTTATTTGCTTTTGCATTGTTTTTTCCAGTTTTACCTTCTATCCTTAATAAAATAACAAGAATACTTTACAGCTGTAGTTGTATGCAATTCTACTAGGTAAAAGTCTTGATCATCTGTTTAGGATGACAGACATGCGTAGGCTTTTCAGAATCTTTATGTGAAGATAATGTGTTTATAGGAGGTAGTTTCTGCTAAAGCAGCAATGGGAAAACGTGTGACCCTATAAGTGTTGTGGAACTACACCTCTCATCATCCCTGTTCCTTGAGTGTGGTGCCTGGGGCTGATGGGAGATGGACTCTCAAGTGCAACAGAAAACATGGACCTCCTCAACATGCTTAGCTATGTGTAATATTTCCATTTTCAGGAGCTGGAAGCCTGGACAACAGACTTTGCCCTACCCACGACTGTATGGCTAGCAGGCTTCTTTAACCCTCAGTCTTTCCTCACGGCTATTATGCAGTCTATGGCTAGGAAAAATGAGTGGCCTCTTGACAGAATGTGCCTTTCAGTGGAAGTTACCAAGAAGAACCGGGAGGATATGACAGCTCCCCCTCGAGAAGGCTCCTATGTGCATGGGCTCTTCATGGAAGGTAATCTAGCTTATCATGTAAGACAGAGATGCAGTCATTCAACAGCAGACAAGGCAGTTTCTCCTTTGTCCTATTCTACTGTAGGGAAGCTCTCCATTTCATCTGTGCTATTTCTTTGAGAGAGGTGGGGAGGGTGCTTACTATAGTTTCTTGCATTTTTAGAACATTGTGTCCCTGGGTTCTCTCTCTGCCTCCAGGATGCTGAAGCAAGACCACTTTCCCCTGCCCCACCTCTTTCAGGCACAACTCTGAGCTACATAATCATCACAATTTTAAAAAGAAGGGCACCCCATCAATGCTTCAGCTGTACCTTTGTGCTTGGTAACAGCAGAGGATTCTTAATCAATTTTGTGCAGTAAAATATATTATTTGCCATTCCTAAGGATAGAGTTCATTGCTGGATGCCTTCAGCTTGTGCAAATATTATTTCCACACTGTAAACTACTTCCAGGCTGAAATCTGTCTGTTTTGAAAGCGCAAATATTTGTCAAGAAAGGATCAAGCAGACAACACTTTGCAGTAGCTGCCTTTATTATCACTTTAGCATGTCAGCAGAGGGCAGCACATGCCTATTTTACTGCCCTTACAGACAAAACTACTTAATTGACCATATTAAAATACTCTGTTTCTAAGTGCGGCTAAGGTTAGGAATGTAATATTGCCCCTGCATATTAAAGGGGGGGGCTGAAGAAGCCTAACCCTTAGTGCTCATGTCAGTAGGTAGGGACGTTTATGTTACCTACAAGGCTGAATGAAGGTGGAAGGAAGAATATAGCTTTCTGGAGCAAAGGAACACTGCCATAGGCTCAGGGCAGAGTTGTGCATTCAGCTTGTTAATGCTCAGAATGCTTACGTAAATTATGGAGATGACAGCAAAGGCACATTCAAGCCAGAGCAACTACCTGTAGCCATGCTTCTAAAGACAGAAGGTTGGTAGTGTGAGGTTCCCTTCCTTAACGCTTGCTGCAAATGAAGCACCCTCTAGGCTGAAACATCACCACAGTTCTGTCCTCCTGCAGGTGCACGCTGGGATACTCAGACCGGTGTCATCAGTGATGCACGGCTGAAGGAGCTGACCCCCTCGATGCCCGTCATCTTCATCAAAGCCATTCCCGTGGATCGTATGGACACCAAGAACATGTATGAGTGTCCTGTCTATAAGACGCGCATGCGAGGCCCCACCTACGTCTGGACCTTCAACCTGAAGACAAAAGAGAAACCAGCTAAGTGGATTCTTGCTGGAGTTGCTTTGCTCTTGCAAGTTTAACGCCTGCATTGAAAGCAAAGCCCTACCCACCCGCCCCCA
Organism: Podarcis erhardii; assembly: GCF_964252035.2. NCBI lineage: Eukaryota > Metazoa > Chordata > Lepidosauria > Squamata > Lacertidae > Podarcis > Podarcis erhardii. Next base: position 31,925,380 of record NC_138498.1, read on the forward strand.
CTCCATCATGTCACCCCACCAACCTTTCCCGAAATAGAAACTAAAAAGACTTGTTTGCAAAGTTTTCAATAAAAAAAGCAAAAGTGTGGTTATGCTACTCAGGTTGCTATTGATAAACAGAATTTTTACAATAATATATGCAAACCTGCAGTTTATGACTAGAAAAAAGTCTGTGTACATTTGTCCGCATTGGCCAGGATTCCTTTCCCAGTTCACTTTCATTGTGTAGCATTCACTGCAACTGACTAGAAGACTTTTCAGTTCTCCTAAGTATGAAAATATATGCTGATTAGCTCAGGTTTTTTCCCCACCTAAGATGTGTTTGCTAATTTCCACCAGCATTAATCCACAAGGAGAAGGGACTCTCTCACCAGTTAGGCATAATGATGCCAAATTTCTGAAAAATGCAAATGTCTTCCTCTGTAACTTATTGAACCCAGGAGGCACCTCTTGATCTGGCCCACTTGGAGCTCTGCAGGAGCAAGCTTAATGCCTGAGGCACTCCTGGTAGTCACATTAGCACTACTTAAGAATATAAACATTTGTTAGGTTTATATTCTTGATGAGCTCCAGTATCTCCCTTCATTACAATAGCAGTTACCAAAGCCTCAGCCCCCACCTCAATCATTGCCATTTTCTAGATAGTAAGAGGCATCTTACTGCCAAAGAGAACCTGGTCCCAAATAATACATAAGGAACTGTCCAAATAAACCTTGGTGTTATGGATGAACACCTGATTCAAAGCTGTAATATCTGCAGTTCTGTTTCCCTTCTACTCTTTTTAGCCCTCATGCAGTTGACCAGCACTGTGTATTTGAAGCCTCAATTTCTCCTCCACACATGCCTGCCTGGCATTTCACTACTTTCCAGCTTTTTTATATGCGAGTTTTAGCCTTTCCCCAGAATAAGACAAATTAATAAGGTCTCGCAGCGTTTTGCAATGACCGTCCAATGCAGGCCCTTGGATAGCAGGCTTATGCTGTGCAGGAAAAACACTGCCTTGGTTCTTACAGAATCAGCTCGTGCTTCTTTCCTGTTTATTAAAGTGCTTGCCAGGGTGGGGGGAGGGGAGGGTATAAACAACAATTTACAAAACTCACCCCAAAAGGACCCGCCTATCTTTTTTTTCAGAAGAAGTTCTTAATCAGAGGTGTCACCATCTTCACCCACAGTTGGACATAGCGACTAGACTGCTCAAAGGTTGATGCAGACACCATACTAGACCGCAAATAAAGCTGCTCTTGCTCCTATAGTGGGAAAAAGGAGGGGGAGGTTACTACATGAATTTGAACATCTGCTCCTGGACTGATTGCTTTAATTAGTTTTAATGAAAGTACAGGGCTCCATATACTTTCATATACTCTGAAGAGAGTACCTCTTATGCAGGCTGACCTGCTTTCTCAAGTTTGGCATCTCAAATGCCAACTGAGTCAAGTAATTGCACATACACAGAGCCCAGCCCACATATGTATACAAACACACAAAGGAGGAAAGCATTGCGAGATTTGGCCCTGCAGTTACTTTTTTCCCGTAACAGCCAAACCCTGAGCTATAATCGTCCAAAAGGAAGCTTGACTTTAATCTCCAGAGACCAGACAGTTCATTTCTCTTCAGAAAAAGCTCCGAAGCTGCATTTTAAAATGAATGTGCCGTCAAGGTTTCGCTGTGGTTCCCAGAAATACTAAGCACCTTCAAAGAACAAACAATACAGCTGGCAGGGACAGCAAGTGTCTGTGTGATACAGGACGCATACACCCCATGAGATTTGAAGTTGTGCTTACAGCACAAAGATACTTTCTCACCTGTGCTAGAAAGATGGGTTCTTGTACATGCAGAGAGCCCTGACACAATTATAGGACTTCTGCCTGACAACAAAGTAGACACAGCTCAATCACCCATCCTCAGCCACATTATTAGCCACCTATAACCTTCCCAAGCCCAGCTGAGCAGATCTAGCCCATGCCGATTGCGTTCTAATTCTCTCCCCTACCCCCTCTTATTTCCTGTAAACTAGTTCCCTCTAGGATTTAACAAGGCCTTCTTTAAGTAAATAGATAAAAAGTAAAGCTTATTCAATGTGCTTGTGAACAAGGGGGTCCTGTGTTCTTCTCGCTCATTAATTCATGTGTTTTGGTCATCTAAAGAGGGCTAGCACAATTGACTTTCTTTACCAACTGGTAATTACGGCGTAGGCAGAGCAAGTGTAGTTAGAAAGGTGATTTGACCTGGGGCTAACTGAAAGTCTGCAGAAGTGATAGCTGAGCAGCAGAAGTGTGTCCTTAAGGACTGTGCTAATGCTGCTAAGACAATGTGCTGGGAAGTATACAGGGCACAGTCCTGACATGGCGCCTTCACAAAAGGCTTGCAGTCCACATGGGATGGGAAGCAGAGAATGTAAACAACTCTTATTAAAGGATCAAAAAATGACTATCCACAGACTTCAGAATGCTCTGAATCCACCCCAAAGGCAGGATTCACACAAACTGTAAGAAACTTAGTTGGGTTACTCACAAACACCCCCCTACAACAAGAGGTACCAATGTTCCACAAAGGATAAGTATAATAGCAACAGTTTGTGTATGCGGCTTACTAGGTTGTCATCTGAATTCTTACCGCATTTCCAATAGCTCCCATTTATTTCAGATTATACATCGGATGTTTATAACCTCCTACAGATGATACAAAAATGGAACAATTTTTTAAACGCCCGTTCCATCTTTCAGCACATGGAGAGAAATTGTGGGAGGGGCAAAGTCAAGTTTAATATAGTGCAATACTTCAAAAAAAGGCAGGTGGTGGCATGAACTGCTCTCATCAGTTTCCCCTTCCCTGTGGAAGGAGGAAGTAGCAAGAACAGTTCATGTCACTTCTTGCCTTTCCCAAAGCCAGCCTTGCACAACGTGGAACAAGACCCTACCCCCTCCCTCAAGTCCTCCCTCAAGTCCTCAAGAACCCGGAGAGCTGTGAGGGTGTTTGTTTGTTTGTTTTCACAAGCCACCACTGCTTTTGCCTTCTACAAAAGCAACATGAGGGGAGAGCAATCTCTCCCCTGAAATCCTCTGGCGTAGGGGAAAACAATTGCTAGAGAGTAAGCCAAGACAGTATTTATGGAGCCCCTGCATTTAAAGGCTGAAATTATACATGGCTTCTATGGCTTGGCTGCTACAAAGTCTCAGGCAATGTTCTTTCAAAAACCCAGTCAACACTGAGACTTTGTGTTGGGCTAGAAAACCTTTTCCCCCCGACCTGATTGACCTGATTCTATCTCTGCTTGCGTGGCCTTGATTCACTATTAGAGAGGGTGACATCTCTTATTTACCATACGTTGGAGGCAAAGAACAGGGGTTGGCTACTTATCCCATTTTATCACACACATCAAAGCATTCTTAAACCAAGGTGTGCTTTCCCATAGCAGTGGGGGACTCAATTTACAAATGGGACACACTCAACAGGAAAATGTTCTGCTTCCAAGGCAAAGTTCACAAACCAAAACACCTACGTCCAGGTTTGCAGCCTTCAGGAATGCCTGCATAATGTGATTTCATGTTGGTGATTCCTAGTTCATTGCACAAATTCTGACTCTGGCAAGTGGCTAGTTTTTCTGTGAAATTAAAGGCATTGGTTTTTATAAACTAAACAAACTCTATGTGCCTAGCTACATGGTTGCAATTCCAGTAGCACATAATATTATTTTTAAAAATGATATTATTATAATTACATGTTTATACTATCCTTCCTGCCAACAGCCTTCATGTATTGCCAGAAAACAGTCAGTTTGACCTGCAGTTTGAGACAAAATACTTGATGAATCTAAATAAAGAAGAGTAATGGGAAAAAATATATATGTGCTGTGTGTCAAAGAACAATGAGAAAGCATTAAGTGGTGTTTCAGTATATTATTGGGAAAGCCCTTTCAGTCAACTGCAGCCAGCCTTCAAAGGACCACATCTGACTGATGGGCAAGGCTACCCACCCAGAAGCTATTCATTAAACTAGTATACTGCCCTTCACCCATAGATCTTAGGGTGGTTCAGTGTGAAGCGGAGCACTCAAGTCATTGGCCCACAAACTACGCACCTGATGGAACTGCTGTTGCAGGGCTTTGTTTTCCGTCACTATTGCAACCTGTGCTTCGAGGTCCCGATGAACCGACCTGTACCCAAAATTAGGAGAGCCAATCAGAGTTAAGCAGGGTAGACTGCTTCCTGCCAGGTACAACCAGAGGCCTGCAGGGAAACATGGGGAGAAAGGAAATGTGGCAGACGGAGGAAGTTTTCATGGAAGCTGTTATGAGCCTCAAACAATAGTTTATTCTTGAAAGGAAAAGCAACAAAACACACTAAATATTTAATTTACTGGCAGTATAAATAGGTCAGGGTACTAAAGAAGCAACCAGGAAATAGGGATACTTCCTTGCAGAAAATGTCATACAGGAATGGCACAAAAATCAACAGAGTACCTGGCTGCACTTTTGCATATGCTTTTCTCAGCTTGTACAACACAATCCCTGCACAATGGGATGCAAACCATGCTCTGAGGTCCATTGCAACACACACTCCCCACCCTGTACAGCTGCACTGAAGGCTCAGGCATTTAATATTACACTGATCATGTTTAAAAATAAATTAGTGATGTCCCCAGGTTCTTGACGGAGGAAAGACCATAATCCCTCAAGATCAGTACTTATGCACAGAATGATTTACTGTAGATGCTGCTGCTGCTCATATCAGAGCAACTACTGTAGAAAAAACGGTTTATCCTTCAGAAGCGATACCTGTATGTCAATATCTATCTCCCTCCCTCTCCTTCTCTCTCTCTCTCTCTCTCTCTCTCTCTCTCTCTCTCTCTCTCTCTCTCACACACACACACACACACACACACACACAACTAAACAGCAGTAACAGCACAATTACCAAAGGCAACACCAGTCTACCAACCTGGTTTCACCCATTCATCCGGAACAAAGAAACAACCCTGTGGGAATCATAAGATAGCAACTTCGTTTTTCTAACACTGCATGAGTTTTGCATCTCGGTTCCTTCAGGCCAATGGGAGTGTCCACATTTGTAGAGCACTTCCCACTGAAGAAAACCACCCAAGCTTAAAGGAAACACTTCTCATCATTATCTGTTACTGAGCCAAATACATGTGAGCATACTTTTCATATTTCCTGCCACACTTGGGAAATGATGCAAAACTGAAGTCCACTTTAAAGGGTCTTCTGGTGCTTCCCTCACTGCGAGAAGTGAAGTTACGGGGAACCAGGCAAAAGGCCTTCTCAGCAGTGGCGCCCTCCCTATGGAACACTATCTCCTTGACATCTGATGGGGAGGAAGTACTACACAACTTTTAGAAGACATCTGAAGGCAGCCCTGTATCAGGAAGTTTTTAACGTTCGACGTTTTATTATGTTTTTATATGTGCTGGAAGCTGCCCAGAGTAGCTGGGGAAGCCCAGCCAGATGGGTGGGGTATAAAGAATAAAATCATTATTAAACTGCCCTTTGCCCTTTGTGATGCATAAACCCCAGATGAACAAGACAAATGATGATCAGATGTATACTGTCCATCTTATGGAAAACAAGAGCCAAGGCAATTAACAGTGGGTTTGCAACTGAATAAAACTAGGTACATTCACTGGGGTAAATTATAGTGGGGGTTATAGTAGTTGTTCTATTTCAAGGGTCAGGAGAACTAAACAGCTCAATTATTTTAAAATACCACTATGAAGGGCTAAGAAGCATGACAGCAAAACATACCAAAACAAACAATCCTATCAACTAACCAAAACCCCACTCGGTCCAATATCCTCCTTGTGTTCACTTACTAGCTCCACTCTCACTGGAGCCACAATGTGGGAAAACAACAGGGAAGAAGTATTATAGCCATGGAGCACACAAATCCTGCTTGCAATACTCGCTCTCATTGGAATTTATCAACATGGGAAAGAACCAGAAAGCAGTACACCTGGCCCTCAACTCCTGCTTCTTAATGTCTCTTTGCCCACCTGAAATCAAAAGGAAGAGGTCTCCCTCAAACTGTACAAGCCCTGGGAGTAGCCGCTGTTAAGGTAGGGGTTACACAGCACCATGGACAGAGTTACGAGCTGCCCACATCCTAATGGTGAGGCCTTATTTAACAGCCTGACACGGGAGAGACATTAGAGAGCCTTTTCTGTGACTGCAGAAGTTTCTTTGGTCTACTCTCTTCTTAGCTTCAACCACTAAGTAAGGACACTTTTGTTCAGGTGGCACTTTTATCAACACTGGAATCTTAAAGAGAGTTAAAACATTGGTGATCTGCCATGCTCTTTCTAGGTTTGGGGCATTTAATTGTTTTAATTATGTAATGACTGGGGATTGCTTTACCATTCTTTGAACATCATTAAGTCCCTGAAACTAGTTACTCTGGTAAGCGGGAAAGCGGGATATAAAGTTTCAAGCAAGCAACCACTGAAGGGAAAGCTGCTGCTGGCACTGGTTCAACAAAAAGGCTGTGAAAAAGCTGGTGGGGTGGGGGGGGGGTAAGTGAGGAGGCACTGGAAGCAAGGCCCACTTGTGGGTCCCAGCCCATTCCCCGAGAAATTAAAAATCGATTAACTTCCACACTTTGGCAACTGGCTAAAGCTTACCAGCAAAGCTGAACAGACAATTTTTCCTGTTTGTTAGCAATCTTGTGCATATGCATCAACTGTCTCTATTTTCTGAGCTGCTGTGTCCATGTTTGAACTGACAAGAGTGCCTATTCTGCACCCCTCTGATACGGCAAAGAAGCCCTTTCACAGGCAACATCACAGTTTGTAGCTTTTTTTACGCAAGGAGAATAATCCACAGTTACTTTGACCTACTTGGACAGTGTCTTGTGTTCCAAGTCTGAAATAGTTCCTGTAACTCTAAACATCCCCACACTCTTCCCTCTCTATAGCCATTTAGAAAACCAAATGAGGAAGCAAGAGTGCCCTGCTGATGTCCCTGGCCAAACATCCAATCCAGCCTTGCAGAATGAGGAGAGAGGGATGCCTGCAGGCATGCTGGAATTTGATTGAGCCCACAAACTTCTGTCGCATTCCTGTTGCCACAAGAAATGCAACATAAGGTTAGGCTGCATATCCTACAATGGTGTTAGCTTTGTAACTATGCCAGGCTGAATCCACTCACCTCATGATTCACCTTTTCAGGAGGGGAAACCTAAAATATTTCTCTATCCTCATTCAGTCTAATAAAGGAGCCTTATCTGGGTCTCAAGTAATACCTGACACACTGCTGCATAACTGATTGCCAAACACTCACACACACTCTCTCTCTCTCTCTCTCTCTCTCTCTCTGCCCCAAGAACATACTTCTCTCTCCTGAGAGTGTGCTTATGACCTCACTACTACCAAGTATCTCATATTCTTCACCTGCTTGATTCCCAAACAGGAATCCTTTGATTTTTAATGTGTCTTGTTTTGATTATATGTAAGCCGCTCTGGGATGATACGGGTGGCGCTGTGGGTTAAACCACAGAGCCTAGGGCTTGCCGATGAGAAGGTTGGTGGTTCGAATCTCCGCAACAGGGTGAGCTCCCATTGCTCGGTCCCTGCTCCTGCCAACCGAGCAGTTCGAAAGCACGTCAAAGTGCAAGTAAATAAATAGGTACCGCTCCGGCTGAAAGGTAAACGGCGTTTCCGTACGCTGCTCTGGTTCGCCAGAAGCGGCTTGGTCATGCTGGCCACATGACCCGGAAGCTGTACGCCGGTTCCCTCAGCCAATAAAGCGAGATGAGTGCCGCAACCCCAGAGTCGGTCAAAACTGGACCTAATGGTCAGGGGTCCCTTTACCTTTACCTAAGCCGCTCTGGGAGCTTTGTTGGCTGAAGAGCAGGGTAGAAATGCTATAAATAAATCCTTAAATGCCCATTTAGCCAGAAAGCAAAATAGCTGCAGCAGTAGTCTAGCCCAATTTGGTTTGGAAAACTTGTGAATTTGCAACAGTGCCAACTATTCAGAGTGCCTAAGAGCTTCTTGAGATGGCCTATACAGCTAGGGAGCAGTAACCTGCACAAGACCCCTGGACTACATTTGGGAACTATTCTTCTATCTCAATGCCTGACAACAACAAATGCATAAATTAAAGATAGCATGATTGCCCAGGGCAGTGGAAATTGGCGGTTTTGGTGGTATTATTAATTTCAACAGCACTCCCCATTTTACAGCTGTCATTAAGTTTCAGTTACAGGTAGGTAGCCATGTTGGTCTGCCATAGTCGAAACAAAACGAAACAATTCCTTCCAGTAGCATCTTAGAGACCAACTAAGTTTGTTATTGGTAAGAGCTTTCATGTGCATGCACAATTCAAGCAGAGCCAGCCATGTTGTGGAAGGATAATGACATTGCCTTGAGCTGCTACGCCATCAGCAATGTTGGCTGCACACTTCTCAAATGCTGTGTGTCTTTGTACGACATCTCTCTTCTTGGGTGTAAAAGTTGAACAGTCAGCACTGGGAAGCCGTGTATCTTTGGTGGATTGTAGCCAGGTTTTCCAATAATAGAAGCCACAGCTAGAGATAAGATATGCTTATCTGCCATCCTATGCAAATCCCACATTCAGAGGATTGCTGACAGGAGATCTTAAGAGTGAACACAATTGCACAGTTGTAAGCAGCGCTGTTTGCTACCCATGTGGCCTTCTCCCTTACTGTTTCTCATGGTTGTGGGTAAGCAGCAGTGTGCAGAGACATGTTTTCTTAAGAGTTAGTTAGCAACACACACACCCAACCCAACCCCACCAGCCTCTTCCCAGCAGCTTTGCAGGAAGGAGGCAGGAAAGATAGCAGCATTCCCATAATCATTAACATCCACAAACGTAGACAAACAAAACCAGGGATCCCTGGAGAAGGGCAGCCTAATAGGATGTGAGCTTTGGGACAGGCTCAAGGGAGGCCTGCTCAATTTGCTCTAATCCCATTTCTAATGTAAGTGACAAATATGGTTCCCTCAGTACCATGGAAAGCTGACCACGGGAACTTCAAAATGCCTTCCAGAGCACAATTTGCTTGCTGTCAGCTTGGAAGTCTCAGAAAGGGGTGGTGCTTCATTACACTATCTCAATAAAAACACAACCTTTGGAGAAGCAAGCGGGAACCCAAGGTGACACTATAGAGGCAGTGTCTATCATTGTCAAAGCTGCAGCTCAGCGGCAGCAGTTTTCTGTGACACAACAAGAGAACTTCAGAACGCCTCCATACAGCATAAGAATTATGATGGGTATGTCTCAGTCCTTTCAAAAGAACCACAAAGCTTAGCCCAGTTATTTCACAATCAGTGGTCCCATGTCTTTTGGGAGCATCTCAGGCACTTGAAACACACTTCTCCACTCCTGGCTGCATCCTGAACATCCATCGTTTTATGAAATCCCACAGTGTCTCCTTGCTTTCCCCACCCAACACTTCTCCTCACAGAAGGGGAAGCTGAAACATTTCATCAGAAAGGAGAAAGTGAAAGGAGGGACCTAAACATTGGTGAATGGACCTGATTTCAGCATCCTCCTTTCCTAGAACAGACTGAGTCAGTGTATTTAGGGGAGGATTCCTCATCTCCCTTATGCACTCAGGTAGACCTCTTCCCCTTGGTTGGAAGATGGGCAGCTTAAGGGAGTAAAAAAGGGAATTCAGACCACAAGCCATCAACTGACAAACCCTAATTTAGGACTACAATTGGCTTTCACATCTCCATTCCAGGGACACAAATTATACAATTTCCTGTTTTCCCCATTGGCTACATCACTTACATAGTAAATGAAGAAACGGCATCAGACAAAATGACAAGCAGTCAAATAATAACAACTCCACTCCCAGCTTTTCCCGTATCTAGCATCAGATAGCTTCCCTCTTCTATGGTAAGGACAAAGTTACAACTTCAGTCTTGCTCATATTTAGGTTTGGTCATGAAGTGTACCAACAGGTTTTAGCTAGAACTAGAAGTCTGTCTGAACAGTTGAGTCAAAGCGATCAATGCAAACTGTGTAATTACCCACAATACATCACAAAGGTTTTGCTGCTATCAGTCGGTTCAGGAATGAAGAGGCACCGAATGTGCTGCTTAAATCAAAGCTGCCATGGCCTCTGTGAATTAAGCATCTGATTCAAGAATCCTCAGCATACACTTCTTGGAAACATATCATGATTATTCCTAGCCTTTTTGATACTATGCACAATCAAATCACTAAAATTGAAAAAAGCAGTAGGCTAAGCAAGCTAGAAACTGGCATGGAAATTATCCAAGCTTTTCTCCCAAAGTGGATGCAGATACTAAAAGATAATTCAATGCATTAGCCCCCCAATTTAGGTAAAATATTCAGGGAAATTGGAGGTACTGAACATATGGCCCTCCAGTTGCTGTTGGCCTTCAATTCTCATCCTCACCCGTGATCATGGTCGTGTTGGCTGGGGCTGATGGGAATTGGGAGTCCAATGAATCTGGAGGGCCGCAGGTTAGCTGCCCCTAAGTATAAAGTATACCAAGTATCTCAACAGAAAAGCAAACTAAGCTATTTGAATATTAAGCTCTTCTATTAAATGCCTTCCCCCAACAATATCTCACCTTTGGCATGGAATGTCCATGCACACCTAGAGTATTCCTGCAGCCGAATTCTCTCCTGCTGACCCAGAGAGCACACTTGGCTAAAGAACTGCCGCTCAATGTAAACATAGGCAGCAGGGATGGCACCCGCCACTCCCTTGGCCCCAAAGAACCCATTCACCTCTGGTGAGGCTAGGAGGATCTGGTAGTTGGCCCTGGTGCCCAGGATCAGGTCCATATAGGCTTGTGTGAGGTTGAAGTAGCCCGTGGTGAGATGTATGCTGGCACCCCGCTCTGCTTCCAACAGGAGAGTCTCCGTGACGATCTCATCTATCTGAATCCCAAAAGGTCTCATCTGTATGAGTGGATAAATCCACGTGTCCGGTTCAGGCTGCCTGTCAGTAGCTGCAGTTGGATCTTTGGACAATGGGATTCCTCCTTCTGCATGGTTGTTATGGAAAGTCTGAGTGTGGAGCAACTCCTGTCTGGTCCTTGCAGAGTTGATCACTTCCATCACTCTCCTATTTGCTGCTTCACAATAGGCCGTCTTGTCTCCTGAGGGCATGAATAAGTGATTTAATGGGGGACAACGCTGAACAGCATTACCTGTACATGTGCAAGGAAACTATAAAGAGATCAAAAGAATACCAGTATGACTAATGGAAGCTAGATCATCCCAGGACATTGAGAGAAAAACATATATCCAAAAAGGAGCCTGTATCCAAATGTCGGGGCAATCAGAGGAAAACATCTATCACAGAATAAGTCTATATCAGCAGTTACGAATGCATTTCTTCCATATAAAGCATGGGCCACTTGGAGGTACTCTTTCCAGTTTAGAGGACTTCCTACTGACATCTGAGGAGTTTGCCAGCTGAACAGATGTCGACACTGGAGCCTCAAAATCTGATTTTTTTCTACACTTTCTGCTCATGTTCAATCCTATAGAGGCAAACTGCATGGGTTTTAGTTTGAGTTCAAGAACAGAACAAAAATTCATAGATCTGCAAGTATTTATTTAGATGGTTTATATACTGCCTTTTGTACAAGCCACAATTTGCAAGACAAAAAACAGATTAAAATATAGGCAACTACCAATTTACACGAGGGTTACATTCCAAGGCACCAAACATTTAAGTGAAATTGTGTATATTTGAAAAACCATTGAAAAAGCCTGTAAACACCTCGTTCTGCCCCTGCCCTGTTCTGCCCCTTTTGGTTACATTTTCAGGTCACTTTTGAGTTCGGCACAGTCACACATATATCAGAAGTGCTTAAAAAGGTCGGTGCCTGCACATAATATTAGAGTGGATCCTCTCAAATCAGACTGGAGGAACTCTTTGTCTACTGAGCAAGTCTGGAGCTGTGTAAAAAGTGGGAAGACACAGGAAATCTCTTACTCAGGCCTGATCAGAGAAGCTGGAGGCATCTGCCTATAATGGATGGTTTCATCTATTTCCTCTCTGAATCAAGGTAAAGATGCTTTCCCCCCTTCTGCTTCTAAAGCCCATTGCTAAGACAGATGGAATATAAAGGCTCCCTTCACGTATCCTCATCTGCTGCAGCATACATCAACAGACTTCTGCCACCCACCATAGAATGGCCACATTATACTCTGAAAACAAGAGGCTGGTTGTCGCATTATAGCTTGCCACAGATTTCTAATTAAGTTAATGTGTGCCCAACAGAAGAAATCTCAGGTTGAACTGAGGCATACTAGCAGTCTGTTACCAATAGCCACCCTCTCTTTGAAAATGTAAGAGCCAGCAGTTTTTTCAATCTGCCTCTAATACAAAGAGAGACAACAGGTCCCCTACAAGGCAGAGAGCGAAACAATGAAAACATGGTAGTCCTTCTATTAAGCAAAGGTGGAAGTAATATCTTGTACAGCATTTCAAATTAACTTATTTCAAATTGATCTTCTGCACTGGGCACAAACTTGCCAAGCAATCCTATCCATGTTTACTCAGAAGCAAATTCCAATGACTTCAGTGTCCATAGTCCTAAGTACGCATGCACAGGAGTGTGATGCTATAGTCTGCAGAGAGATTCCTATACCACCATTTTAAGATGGTCCTATGCTGCAGGGAGGACTTCCAGTATACCATTTAAGAGCAACATCAATTCCCCTCCCCATAATACACCCTTTCTTTTACTTGGTTGCTTAACATCAGCCTAAAGAAGTTGGGTAAAACTCAAAAGGTGGCTTGCTGTTTTGTCATTTTAGTTAGTCTGAATAAAAAGATTACACTGTTACTGTTTGGATTTTATGACCTGCATTTTTCATCCCTGGTGTTCTAATCCAGACCAACATTTATTTTAGTACTGTAGGACCGTAAAGAAATGGAAAGGCAGCAGGGGGCATGGCCAATAATATACTTCTACAGTAATTCGGCATTGCCCACTTTAGGAACAGTAATAAAATACTCAGGCTTTTAATTAAGGCTTTGGTAGCTATCTAAACTATGATATTATGGCAAGGATACCCATTTCAAAAAAAGATCAACTCCTTCCAACTGATGTGATTTGAGCATCTAGTCGCCAACCCAGTGGTCAGCAGAAGGTGAAAGAACCCTTCACTTTCAGGTTGAAGCAGCTACGAGTAATACTTGAGACAGTTCTAAGCAAATGTGTTCTTAGGAAGGCATGGCCCTCTTCCCTGGGTGCAAGGGTCAGGGGCAAATTCCTAGCTGAAGGCATTGTATAAAGGAAAGTGGAAGGACAAAGAACAAGGAAGAACACACACTTCCAGCTAGAAACGTTTGGCTGAAACTAGAGCAAGTGTTAAAGCAATTATCATTCACTCAATGCCCAAACAGACACTGTATGCATCTGTCACTTAACTAGCAGAGTTTATTGTGTGTAAATGATGAAAAAAGAGGGCCCTTATGACTTAAAGGGCGTGGGGGAGAAAGTAGAACAGGGGTCAGCAACCTTTTTCAGCCGTGAGCCGGTCCACTGTCTCTCAGACCTTGTGGACTATATTTTGAAAGGGGGGGGGGAGAACGAATTCCTATGCCCCACAAATAACCCAGAGATGCATTTTAAATAAAAGCACACATTGTACTCATGTAAAAACACCAGGCAGGCCCCACAAATAACCCAGAGATGCCTTTTTTAAAAAAGGACACATTCTAATCATGTAAAAACACGCTGATTTCCGGACCGTCCGCAGGCCAGATTCAGAAGGCAATTGGGCCAAATCCAGCCCCCGGGCCTTAGGCTGCCTACCCCTGAAGTAGAAGGAGGGCAAATATTCAAATGCCATCCAAAAGGCATGGTCTTTTGTCAGGCAACCTTTGTGGTGTGCTCATTAACAAAACAGACACTGGAGGGCAGTCCCCCCACATCTATTCCCATGGCATTTGCTTTGGTGAAACTCACCTGATCACAGAAATCTCACCAACTGCGTTGCCAGGAAGATGTCTCAACAGTTGGCAGTGCTTGGAAAACCTCTCCCAAGGGAAGGTGACAACCCAGCATCTTAACACTTTATATTAAAAAAAAAATTGCTCTCTTCAGGTTGTAACAGAAGAGTATTCCCCTGACAAATGTGCTATACAAAAAACACTTTCTCACTAAGAGTACATAATAATATCCAGCACATAAGCATCCATGCACAAACACTTCCGCAAATACTGTACAACAATACAGTATTGTTGGTTCTGTATAGTTTATGTTTTGTTTTGAAGGGGCTAGATCAGGGCTGCCTGGGAGTGGGGCCCCAGTCATCACGATGGCTTGGACAAGTTCCACAGGGGGGGAAGCACTGGGACATCCGATCTCGGTGATCATGGGCAGGAGGCGGAGTTACGCTAAGACCAGACCATGTCATTACCGAGGAGGCAGGTTTAGTCGTTGTTTGAAGACTATCCCTGCCTCCGGGTCTGGCCTTGACCGGATGGATACTGGAATCAACAGGGGAAACCTACATGACCTGAAGGTGTTGCTGTGTAATGCCAGGTCAATGAGGAATAAAACCACTGCCATCCACGACCTGATTGTGGATGGAGGACTTGACCTGGCATGTGTGACAGAGACCTGGTTGGAGGAAGCAGATGGGCCTGTCCTTGCCGCTGCTTGCCCACCAGGTTTCTCTTACGCACAGCAACCCAGGTCATGTGGGCGGGGAGGGGGGGTTGCAGTGATTTTTAGGAAGTCACTAGCTTGCACCAGGCGTCCTACTGGGAAGATCCAGTTTTCTGAGTGCATGTTCTGGAAGTTGGGCAATAGGGGCAGTACAGGATTCCTTTTGGTGTACCGACCTCCCCGCTGCACCAAGGATTCCCTGTCTGAGCTGCTTCAGGTCGTGGCGGATTTTCTCCTGGAGACACCTAGTTTGGTTGTCCTAGGGGATTTTAACATCCATGCCGACACGACCTTACAAGGGGCTGCTCTGGACTTCGTGGAAAGCATGGCCTCCATGGGGCTGTCCCTGAATAAGTTTGGCCCAACTCATAGTCATGGACATGCCTTAGACCTGGTGTTCACCTCTAGTGACGTGGGTGATCTGACACTAAGTAAAAGTGAAACAAAAGAAGTGCCATGGTCAGATCACTTCCTGGTGCAACTGGACTTCTCCGCGACCCTTCCCCTCTGCAGGGAGGTGGGACCAATTCGGATGGTCCGCCCCCGCCACTTAATGGATCCAAATGGTTTCCAGAGAGTGGTAGGGGATGCCTTATCCCATGTTGATGGCCTTTCAGCTGATTCCCTGGTGGCCCGCTGGAATGCGGAGTTAACCAGGGCTATCGACTGTCTGGCTCCGAAGCGCCCTCTCCGATTGCATGGAGCCCGGACAGCTCCGTGGTTTTCTTCGGAGCTGAGGGCGATGAAACAATCGCTGAGACGGCTAGAGCGTCGGTGGCAAAAAACTCACTCCGAATCTGACCGGACACAGGTTAGAGCTCAACGTCGAGCCTACCAAGTGGCGATAGCGACGGCGAAGAAGACTTTCTTCACCGCCTCTATTGCATCTGCAGAAAATAGTAGCAGGAGACTTTTTCAGGTGGTTCGTAATTTAACGGAACCACCTTTACCACCGGGGCTTTGTAAAGACCCCAAGATCTCCTGCAACGATTTTGCAAAGTTTTTTGCAGATAAAATCACTCATATTCGGAAGGAGCTAGACACCACCGTGGGAGCAGGGCTGGGGCAGGAGAGTGCTAGAGCTCTGTCTGGTCAAGTTGCATGGAATCGATTTCAATCCATTACCCCCGAGGATGTGGACAGGCTGCTTGGACGCGTGAAACCAACCACCTGTCTCCTGGATCCTTGCCCATCCTGGCTAATAAAAGCAAGCCGGGAAGGGCTGGGCGATGGGCTCTGCGGGGTGGTGAATGCTTCCCTCTGTGAGGGAGCATTCCCAGATCCGCTGAAAGAGGCGGTCATCAAACCGCTTCTTAAAAAACCATCTTTAGACCCGGCCAGTATGGCCAACTATCGCCCAGTCTCAAATCTTCCATTCTTGGGCAAGGTGATTGAGCGCGTGGTTGCTGAACAACTCCAGGCACGCCTGGAGGATGCGGACCATTTGGATCCCTTCCAATCGGGATTCAGGCCTCATCATGGGACTGAAACTGCCTTGGTCGCGCTGGTTGATGATCTCCGGCGAGCTAGGGACAAAGGTGAGAGCTGTTTCCTAGTTCTGCTGGATCTCTCAGCGGCCTTTGATACAATCGACCATAACATCCTTCTGGACCGTCTAGAGGGGCTGGGAGCTGGGGGCACTGTTATACAGTGGTTTCGCTCCTTCCTCCTGGGCCGTGTTCAGAAAGTGGTGGTGGGGGATGAGTGTTCAGACCCCTGGGCCCTCACTTGTGGGGTGCCTCAGGGTTCCGTCCTCTCCCCCATGCTTTTTAACATCTATATGAAGCCGCTGGGAGAGATCATCAGGGGGTTTGGACTGGGTGCCCATCAATATGCAGATGATACCCAGCTCTACCTCTCTTTCAAATCAGAACCAGTGAAGGCGGTGAAGGTCCTGTGTGAGTGCCTGGAGGCGGTTGGAGGATGGATGGCTGCTAATGGATTGAGGTTGAACCCTGACAAGACAGAAGTACTGTTTTTGGGGGACAGGGGGCGGGCTGGTGTGGAGGACTCCCTGGTCCTGAATGGGGTAACTGTGCCCCTGAAGGACCAGGTGCGCAGCCTGGGAGTCATTTTGGACTCACAGCTGTCCATGGAGGCGCAGGTCAATTCTGTATCCAGGGCAGCTGTCTACCAACTCCACCTGGTACGCAGGCTGAGACCCTACCTGCCCGCGGACTGTCTCGCCAGAGTGGTGCATGCTCTAGTTATCTCCCGCTTGGACTACTGCAATGCGCTCTACGTGGGGCTACCTTTGAAGGTGACTCGGAAACTACAACTAATCCAGAATGCGGCAGCTAGACTGGTGACTGGGGGCAGCCGCCGAGACCACATAACACCGGTCTTGAAAGACCTACATTGGCTCCCAGTACGTTTCCGAGCACAATTCAAAGTGCTGGTGTTGACCTTTAAAGCCCTAAATGGCCTCGGCCCAGTATACCTGAAGGAGCGTCTCCACCCCCATCGTTCTGCCCGGACGCTGAGGTCCAGCGCCGAGGGCCTTCTGGCGGTTCCCTCATTACGAGAAGCAAAGCTACAGGGAACCAGGCAGAGGGCCTTCTCGGTAGTGGCACCCGCCTTGTGGAACGCCCTCCCATCAGATGTCAAAGCGATAAATAACTACCTGACATTCAGAAGACATCTTAAGGCAGCCCTGTTCAGGGAAGTTTTTAATCTGTGATATTTTAGTGTATTTCTGGTTTTTATGGAAGCCGCCCAGAGTGGCTGGGGAAACCCAGCCAGATGGGCGGGGTACAAATAATAAATTATTATTATTATTATTATAATACTGGGAATTGTTTGCTTTATTAAAAATACAAAACCCTCACACCCATTGCAAATGTAAGGTTGCAAAACTACTCACAAGCATGGAATTCAGAATGTCTAGCTCTACTTTTGCAATCCACAGGAAACTTCTAAACATCATGGAAACAGCACTGGGGCTACAAAGATTCCCCAAATCACAATGCTATCTATTAACACACCTTTTCCATCACTGTTAATCCCATTACTAGATATCATAGATTGTGTCAGTTCCCAACTGGCTGGGCTAAATGACTTCCTGACTCACGTAAGAAACATCCCTACCTGACCACACCAAAGACACGCATGTCCAGAGGTCAGGCAAACAACACATCAAGTAGGGGGGGGGCAGAGCTCCATGGTTTAGCTTAGGTTCAATCTTCAGTGGAAAGGAAATCACTGTTGTCTACTCGGTGTGGCAACCAAGTAGTCTATTCCAGCCCTGCTCCGAGTTCCCTTTCTTTTATTGAGAGACGGGAAAGTCTGAACCTTGGTCCTATTTTATGAAAGGCATACTAGGCTACAATCTTTCCCAAACATTCCTGTCCCCTTTGGAAATGAAAGGAGTTTATTTGTACTTTGTTGTCTAGAGGTACACAAGATGAACTTCAGCTGGGCTGAAGAACAGCTGGGCTCATATAACTTCGGGTGCTGAGAGGGCATGTAACACCAATTAAAATATGCCTCTATCAAAACTGCTTACTAAATGGTCCTCTTACCTTGGTAAGGATGTACCATCCCATCCATCACTTGGACTGTATCATCTTGCTGTAACTGCAAGGACACATCCCCAACAGCATCTACTAGCTCAGTAAAGAAATCTGCAATCTCAGGAGAGTCTTGTAGGAGCACATAGCGGTCTTGACGATTGGTGAAATAAGAGTCACTCAAGTTAGCTCTGGAAAGGGAACAGAGGGAGATGCTAACAGCTAGCTGAGAATGACAACAGAAAAGTTATGTATAAACTCTATCCCATATACCTGGTACCGTCAAGAAAGAAAGACTGTCTATTGAACCATCACAGGAAGTTTCTATCTGCAGGCAGAGATACCCTCCCTCACCCACCTCCCTAAACCTGCTTAGTTGAAATGGGAATAAATTCGTAAGATTCTGCAGAAGCAGAAACAGTGGCAATATTCCAGCAATGCTAAGGTGCGAGAGAGAATTATGTCACAATGTCTGCAGAACAAGCAGCAAGGTTTGCAGTATGCTCTGCCTTAGTTGCTTTTCCTGTTGTTTCTAAAGATCACAATATTCATCTACATATCCCCATTATTAGGTTTGTTGCAACAAGGGACTTACCCGCTCAAGATCACATTATCATCAAAGAGATAGACCTTGATATGCTGCAACCCAATGGTCTCATTGAAACGTTCTGGGATTAGGAGTCTGAGAAGACCACGCAGATTAGGAGTGTGGAAGAGAGAGACACGGACTTGCTCTGGAAACCTCTGCAGGAGTGGAAGGAGCATGGTCCGAGAGTTCTTTCGGCCTGGGGGGGAAATGAAAATGGATTGCCAGCTTCAATAAAAGGACAGTATTTGCCACACTATGCGTATTTGACTTTAAGCAAGCTGTTTCTTCAAGCCATATTTTATAGCAACATTCTTAGCAGCCCAAGTTCCTCAATAGATAATTACTGCTTATCAGGATTGGTATGTACATAGGAGCCAACTCCAGGGACACCAACAAATGAATGAGCAAAGCTGGAGAGAGGGAGCCAGCCAGCCTCTCTGGCGCTGCCTCCAAGAGAGAAGCAGTTCAGCTCCACCCTCCCCAGTCAGCGAGTCACCTTTTTCCTGCACGCAGTCTGTGTGATGTCACATGCACTATGTTCTGGCGTGTGCATGTGATGTCACACATCCACATTACGGCAGCGGACACCCACAATCCTGAAGATGAGATGGCACCCCTGGGTATGTACATGTTCCCCTGTGGCTGCAGTGATGCTAGCTCAGAGAGTTGGAGGTTTTGTGCTTTCCATGTTGCCACCAACTTTGGCAAGATGAAACCTAATTAGGAGAAAGAATGGAATACCAAGATTCACTCTTAGCTAACACAGAAGCTAGCTGGCTGTATCAGCTCCATAATACTCAGAGCAGACCCACTAAAATCAATGAAGTTAGTAATGACTAACATCATCAAAAATATTTTGCCAAAATGTAACAGATGAAAAAAAATTGGACCGTTTTACTTGGATGTAAGTGAAATTGCTTATATTGGGAACACCATCAAAAAATCCTGCAAACACTCTCCAAACTTCTGAAAACCCTTGAAAAACCCTTAAATCCACCAAACTCCACCACAATCTCTCCGTCCAATCCTCCTTGCTCAAACTCCACTTCTCCACAGGCTTCAATGGTCAGTGCAAGGACTTTCAAAGGCTCGTGGGATTGGTAGGTGCCGTTTTTGCCCTTTTTCTAGTTACTTTCAGGTTTGCAGTGATGCACACATGCACAGTTGTGTGCATACTGAATGTGTGTAAAATGGTCCTTGCCTGTAGAGTCTTGGTGTGAAAATCTGCAGATTAAGACTACTGAAATCCTCTAAATTTGAAGAGGTTATAAACATAGTTCTTTAGAGCTGAGATGTCCAGCCTGCCTAAACCGAAGAGCCCAGCTAACACGAGAAGCGATTGTAACCAAGCAACACACACTTACCCCGAGATCCCCTTGTGTAGTCTAAGAGAATGGACACTCTTAAGTTGGAAGACCCACATTCCTGCAATGACCTTTCCAAAGCAACTTCAATGCAATCCACCTGAAGACAATATAAGACCAAAACTTATATACAGGGAAAATCCAATTTTATGAGCACACACTATTCCTAAGCCTTCATAGTTTTCCCTAATTGGTACAGCTATCTCTGCTAGGCATCTGCCTATTCACCCACGCAAAAGGGGGGCAAAATTAATAGTTCCCATCACTGCAGGTTGTATATATTCTCCCATCACAGGAATGTTAACACTGTGCAAACAAAGATTAAAACAGTCACAAGACACAGAGAACACAATTTAGGGCCCTTCATCTATTTAACAGTTTAGGGCTCTCGTTGTAGACTATCATTAAGTTATTTCTTCCAAAGGCTCCTCATTAGTCCAAAGGCAGGCTGCAGAAAAGTTGTCACTGTAGGATAGAATAATGTACTGTAGCAAAGATGAAAAAAGAATGTGTGAATAGACCAGTTCTTACAGCAGATATATATGGCACACTGGCATGCCTGGCATCAATGTCAGGATGTTTTGCCTTCATTTTTCCAAGCTGACAGATCTACCATGAAAAGCCCACAGGACAAAGATGGCAGAGATGAAAGAAGGGAAGGTGAAAGGTAGAGATCTGTGAATTAAGGAGTTAGAAAAAGGAGGCTATGTACAACACTGAAGAAGAGCTAAAGAGGACATCTCTTAACTGATTATTTCTCAGGTATCTGTGGCCCGCTCTCTGCAGCTCAAACACTTACTAATTCCTGTTCCAGAGGTCCTGTTCCAAGGTAGAGGGAAGCCAAAACCACTCGCCGCTTGGCCGTCTTTATCTGTCCCTGAGAAAGAGAGAAAAGTTTAGATTCACTGATTTGTCTGTCATGTGAAGCCCTCAAGTTCCTCCCAAAATCTACTCAATCCAGTACTTAAAAGTGAAAAATTCTGCTTTATCTATCAGTATGTCTCTTCCTTTTTGTATCAAAGTGAGCACACAAAAAGCTTACAGCATACCTCATTGCATTTTAGGACAAATATCTCTTGATCAGAGTGGACAAGGCAGCATTCCTATTGCTTTCACTTGACAGGTCCAAGATTTAACATATCTAGCTGCCTCATACTGAGCCAGACTATAAAGCTACTACTATTTACTATGACTGGCAGTGGCTCTCCAAGTTTTTAGAAAAGGGTCTTTTCCTAATCCTGCTACCTTAACTTTTATTTTATTTTTTTTTACACAAATGACAGGAATTGAACCAAGTGCCTTAAAACAGCCAAGCCTCTCCTGCCTCACCATACGTGGTCAAATGGATTTTTTCTCCCCACACTTAGTTTCTTAAGATCCAATCCAGAGGAAAGTCATACGGGCTCAGTCACTAAGACTTACTGAATAAGGAATGATAAAGCAAGATCACTGTGATCCATAAGCTTGAAAAAACACTTTTAGGAGGAGTACTGCAGGAGCACAACTGTGTACTTCTGAAATTCTGGGTTGTCATTTTTTAACACAATAAATGGCAACAGAAACACATGAACGTTAAAAAAAAAAGCCCTGCCCGTCTACTCTTGCATTCTGTTTTCACAGTGGCCAGCAAGAAGAATATGGCAAACCTGCACACAGGACTTGAAAGCAATAATGGATGAAGAAAACGCATTTTGACATTGACGCTCTGTTGCACCCCTATTCCCAAAGTCACACGCTGGAGACATGCCAAATCACCTTCATAAGTTCGTAGAATTCAGTCGGAGAGGAAAGCACCTTAACATGGGAACTGGCAATTCCAAACTCTGGGACGAGGTTTCGGATCCACTGAAATCTATGGGATCCCTCAGGGCAGAGGCAGCAAGGTGGGGCTGTTAGCTGAGGAATAGTAGGAGAGAGCAGCGGGGCCAACAGCAGCCATGATGATCTAATAAGGAGAAAGAAGTGGGGTGAGTTGCATACATTAAATTTTATTCTCCTTTATATTGCCTCCAGGTGTGTGAGCAAGGGGGTAGTCAAGCCTGAAGCATTACACATCTGCCTTTCACCTCCATTACTCACAGCTGGGCAATTTTTGCCAAGAAGGGGAACAGCAGGCTGTAGACAAAGGAAGGAAGGCAGACCTGAGCTGTATGTTAATAACTTCCTTTCAAGGCTAAAGAGGAGGCTCTGCGGACAGTAGTAAAGCTGACCCACAACTGTGTAACAGCAACAGAATGCACTGTAAAAAGACAGTGGCCAGAGTAGCAACACCCAAGGTGACAGACTGCAGTGATCACTTCATGTTTCAGCTCTTGAAATAACAATACTATAGTCCTATTCAGCCTTTCACAGGGTTATACAGTGGTACTTAAGAACTTAATTCGTTCTGGAGGTCCATTCCTAACCTGAAACTGTTCTTAACCTGAAGCACCACTTTAGCTAATGGGGCCTCCCGCTTGCCATCGCACTGCCGCTGCGCAATTTCTGTTCTCATCCTGAAGCAAATTTCTTAACCCAAGGTACTATTTCTGGGTTAGCGGAGTCTGTAGCCTGAAGCGTCTGTAACCTGAAGCGTCTGTAACTCAAGGTACTGCTGTATGCAACTGAGCAATTGCATTCACTGAACTTTCACAAGTGCAATAGCTTTCACAAGGAAACATCCACTCCCTCCCCTCCATGCACCCAAATCTGCTGTGGAGTTCCTCTCTACCCCCACCTCACCAGCAGATATTGGTGCAGTGCAAGGGGAACAGAGGGAAAGGGGAGGGGTAGTTCTGTTGCACTTGCAAAAGTTGCTCTGCTTGCACAACGACCGAGGGCCCATCTGCACTATACATTTAAAGCAGTATCATACCAGAATCCTGGGAATTGTAAAGGATGAATGGAGTTGTTAGGAAACCCTCTTCTGCTCACAGATCCACAATTTCCAAAGTTCTCTGGAAAGAGGGATTGCTTGGAACTGTAGCTCTGTGAGGAAAAGAAGGAACACCTAACAACTCCCAGCACCCTTAACAAACTACAGTTCCCAGGACTCTTTGGGGAAAGCTGTGACTGTTTAAAGTGGTATGATGCTGCTTTACATTTATCATGCAGATGGTGCCTTAGCGGGATTCAACCTTTAAATTATAGCTATAGAGAGTGCATGCGCTAGCGGCACCTCTCTACCCCCCCCCCCAACCTTCCTGTGTTGAATGGGAAATCTAAAGGGGAAATCTAAATGTGTTTAGTTGAACATGGTTACAGTTGTCCCTGCAACTGGGAACCCTGATTGTGGGGAGGACTGGAAGTGAATTCAACCAAACACCGAATGCACTCAGAATCCCCCTTTAGCCCTTCCCACTCAACAAAGAAATGTCAGAAGCGGCTGGTCAGCATGTGTGTTCCTTCTACGGATATAATTTAAGAACATCTGAATAGGGCTATTCTTTTGGTGTACTTCAATTTCAACGGATTGTTTATATTGTACCCTAGTTATCTTTACTGCATAAATATGGTTTCATTTTCATCTAGGAAGTTTGAGCTTCTCTCTGGTATTTATTCCAAAAGGACCACATGTAGGAGATCACAACATAATCCTTGGTGGAAATAGATCCACTATTAGAAAACTACTACAAGCTACAACACAACAAACATCAAAGCTGGAGGCAGGGAAGAAATGTGCCAGCATCCGGTTTCAAGGCCCTGGCATTATTACAGCCATGGCTTGTATTTTGAGAAGGATACAGAGACAAACCAAAAAAGACAGTTGAGCTCAGAGGAAATAACATGCTTAGCAATGGACTCCTCTGGGAGGAAGGGCAGGATATAAATTTAATAAATAATTTTTAAAATAAATAACGTTAACTAACTGTACATTAGCAAACCATTTCCTAACAGAGACACCATCCTCTCAGTATATAAGCTTATGAGCAGCTGAATCCCACACTGCTCCATCAATGTGAATCTGCTTCAACGTGCATGACCTTTACCAGAACTTTATGAGGAACTCAGGGTTATGAGGAACTCTTGGTCCAAAGCTCAAGTGACCACAGATTCCAGGAAGATGATTTCACTTATTTACTTCATGATAAAACACTGAATCTTCACAAGGTTTGCATGCATCCTTGCACAAAAAAACCCCAGACAGTTTGCCATTGCATTTCCCAGAAAGCCCACCGGTTTGTCACTGCCTATTCATCACAATGGAGATCTGACTCAGAGTGTGGAAGAATTCCTAGCAATTTCGTTTTTCAACAGTTTGTGAGGACTGGGCATTGCTTTGGCAATACTGAGTTACAGTAATCTGGAGGGAAAGTTTCTATTCTCCTTAAACTGAAAAGGAGAACTTTAAGAAATACTGCCCTTGTCCTGTCTGTGAACAGGCAACTGAAGAGCAGCAAACTAGCAAGGTGACACTGGTTTATCTACCTGTATTTATTAAACATGAAGCACATTCAAATGCCTTTTCAAACGCCCAAAACAACTTGATAAGGAACATGGTTTTGGTGCATTGTGGGAATCCACCCTCCCTCCCTTTTATCAACATCATGGCTACACTTAAATGCATGTGCACAGAAACAATATCAACACAATTTGTGCTTGTCCACTTATATAACATGATCAACAATATATTCTCTCAGTGATCCCTAACAGTAACTTGCAATTTCCTTCTGCGAATGGGGGGGCGGGGGGAGAGAATCACACCTCTCAAACACGAACTTTATTCTAATACAAGCAGAGCAGGACAATACATGGGGCCCAGGGATCTTTAATCCGCTTTATCTTCGTGAATAGAGTTAAGACTACCCTGAGGCTTGTGTTTTGCTGATGAGAACATCTCCCATTTTAAGAAATTTATGCAGATAGCTAAGAGTTCAAAGATGTCTTCTTTCAACACATGTAAGAGACTACACACAGCAGAGCTTCTTATTTCCTTTCCACAGAACAGAATGCTATCTTGCAATCACCTTTTAAAGCTTTCTCAATAGTCAAGAATCATCCAAAACTGAAATGCAGAATGGGAAGATACTGTTCCAAGTCCAAAAAGGGGAACTGTCTGGAAGCACACACGGATCTCTTCTTTATATTTCAGAGCTTTTAATAACTGCCTTTTCAACCCAACTACCCACTCCTCCCAGTAATTAAAACTTCTCTGGGGACACACAGTAAGTGTCAAAATCATAAAACTATAAAACACTGAACAAGCAACTAGCAACAGAGAATAAAATCACTACAGAAAACTTAACAGGACCAGAAATTCCACAGATCTTAGAACTTCAATAAATATCTTTAGTCAGTAAAAGATTTAAGATTGGTGTGACATCCAAGTCAGTGCAACTGAAATCATTGTGTTGTATCTAACAAGGTTGCCCCCTTAACAAAGGAACTTCTTTCTGCCTGTGCAGTAGCTCTTCCTCTCCAACTCTTCTTCATGCATGCCCACCCCCAATTTGCTCACAAGTATTGCAGGAATCTAAGAACAGATTTTGGGGATGGGGTGCAGGAAGAGGAGAGCAAGAGGAAGTCCTATTGCACAGGTGGAAGTCCATGCAAAAGGGATGACTTTGTTGGATACAACCCACTGGACTCAAATTACTTAAGTCCATTGATTTCAATGGGTTGACTCTATGACTAGCACTGATCATACCCAACAGAGATTACAAAGGCTGGGAAAATACCTGGTCTGAAGGCACAAGACATCATCACATCGCTGAAGCTAAGTAAATCTGGATCTGGTCAGTGCCTGGGTGGAAGCCACGCATAGAGGTTTTATTTACAATTAAGCTGGCTACAAATTATGTTAAATAAATACACACTGCCTTGAATAAATTATAGATGTAAGAAAAGAAAACAAAGATCTTCGGCAGGCACAGCAAATATGAAGTTGTGAGACAAGCCTCTCAAGTGAGGGTGCCACAAAACATACTGTAGTGGAATTAGGGTGATTAAACAGGGCAACTATTTCTGCTAAAATAGATAAACTTAAAGACTTGGTTTGCATCTTACACAAAACCATACCATGGCTTAATGCGAATGTGCAGGTTCCTGGAGAGGAAATTGTGGCCACTTTGTTCTTCCTCCAGCCCTGCCGCTGCTGCACTGCTGTGAGCTTAACCATGGTATGGCTCAGTATGCCATCCAAACCAGGCTCATAATTTGTCTTACTCCAGTCAAATTACAACCTGTACACTTAGAACAAACCTTTGTTACAACTCTGTCTGGAGCAAGACAAAAGATAAGCCCAGTATCACACTGAGACAAACCATGGCTTAGCTCACAGCAGCAGGACCAGATGAATAGCAAAGCAGCCAGTGTTCAAAACTCCCATTGTTTTAGGCGCATTTTGCAACAGAAATTAGCGTGAGCAGTTTCTGAGCTCTGGGAGCAGTACTGCGCCTAAGATTTCAGTTTAAAACTGCAGAGTGGAAGGAAATGAGCTTTTCTGCCTCCCCATTTCCAGCTACTCTCTGAAGACTGGAGAAGAGACCCTCTTATGAATATTAGGGGGGTGGGCAGGGGAAAATGTGAAAAATGAATGTAATATTTTAGCTGCAGTTCATTCATTTTCAGCTCTGTATTCTTGTTATAAAAAGTGTGCCTTGGCATTCCGTTGTTGTGCCCAGAACCTAGATGCCATTTAGCTCATGGCTTTCCTATCTCAGTTTCTAACACTGAAAGCAGCAGCATAGTTTCTACACACTATGGGTTTGATTTAGTGCATTATGCAAACTGAGCCAAAGCAACTGAAAGTGGGCTACCTAAAAAAATAAATGCCACCTGTAGACCAAATATTGAGCCTCCATGGCTCAACCATGAAGTGGTAATGCAGTTCTTTAAATAAAACAGCTAGCTGATCCCATATTATCAACCTGGTGGGCTAATCCAGAAAGCAATTCTTTAGCCAGCATAAATGCAGTATCAAAATTACCTAGGGAGGGGGAAAGAATTGAATAAGGGGTGTCTGTCTATCGCTTGAATTTGAAGTATCTGCTATTTATAAATCTGGGGGTTTTGGAAGATCTATTTTTAGGAAGTGGGTCTTTGACTAATATCGCGACAAAGTGAGCTCAAGTACCACAATTCTTGTTAAACCTCAGCTTCTTCGGCAGACAGGAGAAGAGAGATTGCATGATATCTCAGTGTGCATCACCCACACAGAAGCCACAACATAGTGGCTTTTGCCAACAGCTCTTGATTCACTGGAATGCCTGAGTCTATATTACTGTATTTCTGCATAGGCTGTGACTGAATCTGGGAAACTAGTTTTATTGTTAACATTCTGATGCAATGAACAACAAAGGCTTGAGGGTAACTTCCTTAAAGTAAGAAGGCTGGGTGTGAACATGTGGCCTGAGACTTTTGCTTTCCCTTGTTTTAACTGAGTCATGCTTACTGGATGCTACAAATAGTTTGAGTATTCACCTTTTCCTCTTTCCCACAATTGCGTGGAAAACAGCTCAGATCAAAGAGCAAGCTGCTTCTAAAAGAAATATAGTAATTGTCATTACAAAAAAGTGCTATTGAAACGAAACCCTAGGAGTAAGATGCTAATTTACTCAAAACCCTGGCAGTAGTACCATCTATTCAACAAAACACAAAAATGACCTCATGTGGGTACATTTCCATATCCTGTGTTCCTGAAGATGATGAATAACCAAACGGTTGCTACATGACTGAAGTGTAGCATATACTTTCAGCACAAAACACAATCATATTTTTTAGCTGATTTATATAGCACCTTATAGAAAACAACTGCCCCCTTTAACGTAGTGTACAAACTTGCATAAATTACAACCATTCAATTAAAACTACATTAAACTTCCTTAAAAGTGAAGAACAGCAGTAACATGATTCTAAGAGGTAAATATGTTTAACCCATGTAACAATTTTATCCCCCTGAAGACAAGGAGATGCATATAACCTAAATTTCTATATTGCCATATCCTTGTGTGTAGGGGGCATAACATGGCTATAGACAATACAACCTAGAATTCTGTGATGAAATGCAAACCTTTTCAGACTAAATTGTACACATTTTAATAGATTACTTTAATTCAAATACTTTAACTTGGTTGCAAAATAAAGCTTTCATATGGTGTTAAGATAGGGACGGGGTGGTGCTGTGGGTTAAACCACAGAGCCTAGGACTTGCTGATCAGAATGTTGGCAGTTTGAATCCCCGCAACGGGGTGAGCTCCCGTTGCTCGGTCCCTGCTCCTGCCAACCTAGCAATTAGAAAGCACATCAAAGTGCAAGTAGATAAATAAGTACCGCTCCAGCGGGAAGGTAAACAGCGTTTCCATGCGCTGCTCTGGTTTGCCAGAAGCAGCTTAGTCATGCTGGCCACATGACCCGGAAGCTGCACGCCGGCTCCCTCGGTCAATAAAGCGAGATGAGCGCCACAACCCCAGAGTCGGTCACGACTGGACCTAATGGTCAGGGGTCCCTTTACCTTTATGGTGTTAAGAACAGTGTTAGAAAGCAAATAAGGTACTGTATGTTTAATTTGATTATTTAAAAAGAGAGAGAGAGAGAAGGCTGGGGTAAAAGAGCTACCTGGGGTTAAGAAGTCTGTGCAATACTCAACCATTTTGTATTTTCTCCACACAACCAGGAGGACAAGACATTTACTTATTCCCATGAAAGCCACTGGAAACTGTGTTAGAGATACAGATTCTGCAGATATGCTGTACAGATTTCAAGGCCTCCTGGGCCTCCTTGCTCAACAGACCACACTTAATCTATCCAACCGCTTTTCTAGCTATTGATTATTTATGGAAATTGGCAACAAAATAATTACTTGGGAGCCATCCAAAGGTTTGGGAGAGGGGCCAAGAGAGGACGTTTTCCAACAGAGAAATCATTGTTAATCGTTTAGGAATATATATTTTAAAAAGAAAAGATTTGTTTTGAATACAGTATGCTTTACTGTACACAGATGAGCTGGCATGAAGAGAAAAACTAGTCTAAGAACATCTGCTGAGAAAACAAAGAAATTATGCTAATCCAACATACTTCCTGTAACCCAAGCAGCAAGTAGTTTTTCCCAGATAATGCAAGACTCGCCATAAACAAATGCTATTCAGAAGCTTTCCTTCTCATATGCTAAAAAAACCAGGAACTTGTTCATTGTATGCAAAGCATTTTGTCCCATGCACACATTATGTTTTGTCCTCTAAGGAACCTGGCAAGTTAAGCCGCTGTTCCCATTATGCTGCTAAAATGGAGGATAACACACTGCAGCATTTTGCATTTGGCCCAGGATTTCCAAATTCCACAGTCAAGCCTCTAGACCACAATACTAATTAGAAAAGTTTGACTGAATCTTGAAGATGCTAAAGCATTACACAGATTCAAAAAACTATTACAAATGAAAACATGATGAAACGCTGGTGCATTTCATGGGCAATCAAAGAAAATTCAATCTTCTCTTTTTTCTTCTTCACCATCTAAATTTTATGCTGACAAGTTTAGTTTCTTGAGAAGGGGCAATTGTACAAAAGACTGTGACTTTATTTCCGAGAATCTCTTTCATGTATGGCATATGTGCATTATTGTTTTAATTGTTAGACACCATGGGAACCCTTGGGGCTGGAGACCAGCATATAAATGCTTGCAGCATTTAATGCTGCATCTCCAAAGCAAACATCTACAGTCTTTGCTTGCTATGTGAATTCTGGGAAAGTTCTGTAATTCAATACCCTGGGCAAAAAGCACCTGCTTTATGTGAAAACACCGGCAGAAATTTGTTTCTCCTGACCCTGCCACCTGAGCAGAGCAGCAATAATCAACAGGAAGAGGTTAATATTTTCCTTGAGATTTCAGTTGTTTTTGTAGCTTTAAATCAGCATACAAGATGTATGCACTCTTATTTATACATGGATGTTCCACATAGATTTGCTTTCTTACTGCTAGTAAAATGAAGGACAGGAACTTAAGGTAGGATTCACATAATGAACCCTATCAGCAGAAGCATGGTCTTCTGCTTAAACAACAGGGCTTTCTCCTCCCTCCCCCCTCCAAAATTGGCTCAGGGCAAGAGATCCCCCAGAACAAAGGGGGTGGGTTGATTATGCCAACAGAACATTGAACATAGCACAGTTTTGAATTCCATCCTTAGCTTCTTTGTAGTCAATGTTTACTGAGTCAAAAGATATTACAAATTTTAACATGAACCTTAATGAACTTCAAATGGGTACAGTTGCTGGATTACAGGAATAGCATAGCATGCAATTTTTAAAAATACCAAGCCTTGATTACTTATAATATAAAATAATTTATTAATTGTACCCTGCCCATCTGACTGAGTTGCCCCAGCCACTCTGGATGGCTTCCAACAGAAGGAAGAAATCTGTTGCTAACCCACGGGCAAAAAAATCACATGTAGGAAAGCACATTCCAGGTAGTGTTACCATGTTTAAATGGCCATATCCATGTGATATTCATAAAGTGTGGATTGGCATCCACTACAGTTTCATCTCCATATACCTGAAGGAGCGTCTCCACATTCTTTTGCTGGTTCCCTCACTGGAAGTTACAGGAAACCAGGCAGAAGGCCGCCCAGCACTATGGAATGCCATGCCATCAGATGTCAGAGAGATAAACAATTATCTGAAGGCAGTCCTGTATCGGGAAGTTTTTCATGTCTGATATTTTGTTGTGTTGTTATATTTCCTCCTTGTGTTCACCTTCACAACTTGGGTCTTCAGCTGTTGTTGGACTACAATTCCCATCATCCCTGACCACTGGTCCTGCTAGCTAGGGATGATCAGATGATCAGAGTTGTAGTTCAAACAACTGCTGGAGACCCAAGTTTGTGAAACATTGCTTTACTGTTTCATGTGACATGATTGGCATCTCATCCACGTGTATCCACTCTTATTTTTGTTCTCTATTTACCATCAACAGATAATGCTAGCCTTCCTAATTATGAAACAGTAAGTTGGATGCTTACTAATTCTCTCTATTGTTACGGGATTTTCAATTACTGTGACGGGATTTTGAATGCAGCCTTAGGCTAAGTAACACAGAGTTCCAGTAACTGTGCAAAAATGGCCCATGGGAGGGTATGTCACAGTGACATAACATTGCCCTCACTCGTCTCTGCAACTAGTCTCCAGTCACTTCACTGTGGGAAAGAGAATTCATGATAATACAGGAAGCAAGTGGTATCCCATAATGTTTAAACCCCTAAATGTTAATTACTGGGGACATGCTAACAATTAATTTTAATTTTTATATTTAGAGCCTTGTTATATTTATATTGTCCTTTGTATTTCTGATATTTTTATGATCTGTGATATTGTGTGTGTGATGCTGGTCTGTGACCGTATTAATAAATTCATTCATTCATGATAATGAGAGAGTTTAATTTCAGGAATGCGCTCCAAAGTCTCGTCAGTTTCATCACCTGCTCTTTGAAATCTTTGCAAACTATTCTGGGCTTCTTTGGGAGGCAGAGTAGGATATAAATCTAATAAAATTAATTATCAGAACGTGGGCCAAATGTTGCACAGACAACCACTGCTGTTTTATACCGATCATTACACATAAAAACAATTAAAGATTCTTTATCAATTTTTATCACTTTTTATCAAAGCACAAGCTTTCAGGGACCCAAGCTCACTTTATCAGATGCATGAAGTCTTAGTTGGCAGTTACAGTATCTAAAGGAGAAGATTATTAAGTGAGAGTTGAATGGCAACAAGGTGCAAAAATTACAGTGACAATTAGAGCTTAAATATATGTTACACAGGAACATATTTTATATTCTGCAAGAGCAGATTGCTGATAATTGCTTGGACTACTGTATTCACACGTCTAGGCAGAGAACCATGAGCAAGAATCAGTCATAAGACAGATATCCAACAAATGGATATGTATTGTGATAAAAATTCTTTGTTTCATTTTAACAAACAAGCAACGGCATTGAACTTATTGATGAATTGCAACTCAACAGTTTCACTTGTTTCAAGCTGCGTTCTTCCTTTGAAGTACCTATGTTCTAGAATGGACACTTTTAAAGTCAGTTACAGAATGTCCTGGGAGGCTGAAATGTTCTCACACTGATTTATTTCAGATGGCAATTTTCCTCAGGACACTCTGTAACTGACTTTAAGGTGGTCATTCTGGAACAGCAAAACTAAAGGCAACTGTTTAAAAGATATAAATGAGTGCACCTAGTGGACATATGAAAATGGGTATGGGTTTACCACACTGAAAAATACGGTAAATGGTGTTTAGAGATCAAAACTCAAGCTCTAAGACTTGGGGAGTGTTGGGGGGGGGGAGGGACAAACAAAATGTCTGACAAACAATTCTAAAAAATGCAGTTGAAAAAATATATAACATTAGTTCTGAGAGAATTCCTGAAAATAGGAGCCAGGTACCAAAAACACACATGGCTCCATTATAGCATCCTGTTATTGCAAATCACCCTTAATGAAAAGCTCTGTGGAAGTTTTCACACCTAGTGTGACCCTATGTCATAGTCAGTCAGTCAAGTTTATTGCTTATAGCCAAAGGCTGCTGCAATGTAAGTCATTGTCTCATGGCCAAATGAGATGCCCTAGCCTGCTGTTTCCTCCATTAACCAGTAAAAAACAGTAGCATATCACTCCCACAGAATATAT
The DNA here is from genome assembly GCF_964252035.2 of Podarcis erhardii. NCBI lineage: Eukaryota > Metazoa > Chordata > Lepidosauria > Squamata > Lacertidae > Podarcis > Podarcis erhardii. Next base: position 31,958,099 of record NC_138498.1, read on the forward strand.
TCTCTCACAAATATATGTTAATCATATATTATTAACCTTATCAATTTGATAACCCATGTTTGGAGCAACTGTATAACTATATAAGCTCTTTTCAGGAATTCTGCAAATTACAATAGGGTGGGGGGGGGAGGTTCTAACAAGAAAAAGCACACTAGTTACAATCTCCTCCATACTACTACTTATTGCCTTCCATAGTTCTTGAAAAGGGCAAATAGCCTTGACATTCCTTAGGATCTATTATGATATGTTATGTATCATCTTACCCTGTGCTTTTGTTTAAAAAATGTTTAGGGGTACTCTCATTTTCTCAAGAAAATCAGCATTTTATAGTCCAAATCGAGGGAAATAAATACAGTAAATGGACAAAAGTATAAAGATGTTTAGGTGTACGCGTACCCCTGCGCCCCCCCCCCCAGAAAAAAGCACTGATTTTACCTGAACATGAACATGTAAAAGAAATCCAAAGTTGAATTTAGCCACAGATCAGGGGAAACTGTTTCTAGTTAGTTACAGAATGCTAGTAAATTTGACATATGAAAGAGAGCAACCGATACCAGAGATGCAAAACAGAGAAAACGTTGATTCACAAGCATTACTATTTTGGCTGCCCCAAACTGTCTGAAACAGATAAAGGTAAGTTTCTGGTATATTGTTAAGTAAATGAGTGAAGAGTGGGTTGATAGTAATGAACATGCCAAAAATGATGTCTCATTCTTCCAAAGTAAATTCTTGAGAGAAGTTATGTCATAGCACCAAATTCATTATTTCACACTGAACCCATTACATCTGCAGCTGACAGTTATGTGAAGTTTGAGAGCATTACTATATTTTTTTTATTTATATATGCTTTTGCACAGAAACAAAAAAAGCAGCCAAACTTCCGCAGTAACCTAACAACCAAATGAGCACTCCAGCTGTGCTTCTCCAGTCCTTCACTTTTGCATTTTTAAGGTTTACGAAGAAAATAAAAAGCCTGCTGCCAGATGGCTACAGAAACAGCAGAAAGCCCGAGGGGACCTTTCCAAATAGCTGACATAAAAAAGATTGCAGTACAAGAAGAAAATCATAAAACAAGTGGAGAATAAGCTGCCTTGGGACATAAATATAGTTGCAACACTAATATGTCAAAAATGAGCAAAATAAGCACTGGATTCATTGATCAAGAAAAGTCAAATAAACATGGCTACTTACATGCAGGAGCAAGGTTTAATTTTGCAGCCCAACTCTGAAACTAATGCCAACCAATCTCAAAAATCACTTCTTTTTTATTAAATATTTATTAACTTTCAAAAAAAAAGGTTATAAGGATTTGATGACAATATAGTTATATACAATTATAAATCAAAACCAGTAGTTCTATGTAGCCAGTCTCTCACACACACTGTAGCCCCCGCCTTAAATCTCCCTCCAACCACACCTCACACAATCTTTCAGCCCTTTCTGACGGACCTTTGTCATAGCCAGAAGATGGCAAATCAGCCACTCACACCTTGTATTACTGCTAAACCCTTTTTTGCCAATAAGCAGAGACACCTCCCAGCTCCATGCGCTATTCAAAGCATGTTTCTGTAGTCAGAGACATTACCAAGATCCTGAAACTTGGAAATATGAGTCGCTGGAGCTCACAGTGCTTGCCTCAAATACAAGGAGTATATTTTTACCCTTAAACCCTCCTCAAGTTCAAACTATACTCCAACCCAGAGACAATGTCCTAGTCTACTACCCAGCCATTCCCCATCTAAGCAGAAGGTATTCCCTTCTTCTTTCACCAGGCAAAATTACCTGTGGGAAAGGTAGTTTTCCCAAAGGCTACCACAGTACAGTATCAGTAGTTTATTGAGAAAACTACAAATCTGGACAAAATAAAAAAAAATCCTTCCAGTAGCACCTTAAATATCTGGAGAGCTGAAACAGCAAGGAAAATGCTATTCTTACTGTTTCTTCCCAGCTTGCCACCAGCACCACAGCATTAGCTAGTTGAGGAGGGAGAGAAGAGAGAGTGGCAGAAGAGTATTTGGTGATATCAGAAATACGCCAAACCATTTCCCAGTGGGGGCAGAAAAATATAGCTTCACTTATTTCCAAGTCAATTCAAGTGTGAGAGGCAGCTTGCCAAGTGCTACAATATCAAAATGGATGTTGGGCTAGATCAGGGGTAGGCAACCTAAGGCCCGTGGGCCAGATGAAGCCCAATCGCCTTCTAAATCTGGCCCACGTACGATCCGGGAATCAGCGTGTTTTTACATGAGTAGAATGTGTCCTTTTATTTAAAATGCATCTCTGGGTTATTTGTGGGGCATAGGAATTCATTCATTTATTTATTTTTTCAAAATATAGTCCAGCCTACCACATTGTCTGAGGGACGGTGGACCAGCCCACGGCTGAGAAAGGTTGCTGACTCCTAGGCTTGATGCATCAATAGTCTGATTCAATAAAAGGAAACTCTTTGTCAATGTCAGAATCTTTCACAGCTGTATAACAAGGTTGTTCATAATAAAAGCTTTTCAAATAGAAAGCGCATTTTACCAAATTATCACCACATTATATGCAAAAAGAGGTAACCTAGTCCTTGGATGAGGAAGATCTGGAGAAGCTTGAACAAGTACAAAAATTACCATACAGGGAAAAGAATTAAGCCAACAATAAACTCCTGAGCTTTTAGGAATCACGGAATGCTATTTCCAAGAAGCATCACATTCAAAGTAAACAGCTTTAGTACAGGAAAAATCTTGGTTTCTGTAGCATTTCCACACAAGAATGAAACATGTAAGGCTGTTAATACCAAATTCACGAAAAGAAAGAATGTCTGGTGAGGTACACGGGATCTTTTTAAAAAGCAGATTGCATGAATTTTACTCCTCTTTACTCTGTACAGTTTCAACAGTATGCCCATGATGGTTAATTTCATGAAGACAATGTATTAAGCAAAGCAGTAAAGTATGAGCAAGTTCCCCAGTCATACATATAATGAAAACATGTCCAGACACATGCCAGGATTTCAAAACATTCATGCACCAATGATGTATATCATGTTTCTCACAAACATAATACAGTACATAATTCAAGGAGGCAATGCAGTCTTCTCCAGACTACCTGCTTATTAAGCATTCATTCTGACTAGCAGGGAGGTCCGACAAGTTTTATCCCACACTTTCCATTGCATTTCCTCATCACGTTTCTTATCACAAGGATATGATTTTTTCTGGATGTCAATTTATTGCACAAGACCTCCCAATCAAATACAGTGGTACCCTGGTCTACGAACAGCCTAGTTAATGAACTACTTGGAATACGAACACTTCTAACCCGGAAATGAGGGCTGGGGAGAGGCAGTGACATTCCTGTTCAGCACAGCCTTCCCTCGCTCAGCACCAGGAAGCGGAGAAAGGGGCTGTTGATGCTGCAGGGGGCCACTGATGCTTCCGGGTTAGAAGACGGAGGGAGGGAAAGAGAGAGGCACAAGAGATGCCAGCTGCCATGCGCCAAAGCGCACTTTGGAGACCCCTGTTGGGACTTGGGAGAGGGATGTGCAGCGGCGAGGGTGTTTCTCCAGGCAAGGCGGGGGGGGGGATCACTTGCTCTTAGGATCCTGTGGTGGATAGAGATGGGAGGGTGCAGGGAGGGGAGTCCATGGCGGTGAGCCCAATCCAGGTTGAGTTTCCTTTCGCTTTGCGCATGCCTCCCTCCCCAAGGAGTGGAGATTATCGGTGCGCCTTCGGCCTCCTTCTCCCCTGAGGTGCGCTGCCTTTGGGGACCTCCTCACGAGTCGGCCCGGCAGCTCCACCGAAAGCACTGTTGCCAACTTGGACCAGCAGAGGCTCCCCAGGGTTTTGGGTAAGGAAGAGGCTCCCTCTTCCACCCCCACCAGCCCTTCCTGAGGTGCCGTCCTCAAGAACAAGATGCCAGTCCTCAAGGATCTGGGCTAAAGGTGGAAGCAGAGATGGGGGGCATTGATGCTGAGACGCTGGTGGCAGAGGGGCCCAGAGCCAGGGAGCAGCAGCGACATTCCTGCTCAGCATGGCCTTTCCTCGCTCAGCACCAAGAAGCCACTGCCATCGCTGCAGCATCCACCAGCCCCTTCTCCGCTTCCTGGTCTGGAATGGTCCAGCAATGGTCTGGAAGCTTCCTGAATTTGGTCTGGAAGCTTCCTGAATTTTAGCAAAAGGAAACTAATTTATACTGAAGTGATGAAACTGTAGCCTTATCACAAGATGCTTCAAACACAACCACCTGAATTCCAAAGTTGTCCTTTTAGCCCCATGCTGGGGGGGGGGGATGAAGAGTTGATAACAGCTGCAAACCTTTACATGAAAAACTGCTGTGTGCACACCTGTGTTTCTTACAGCAAACGCACACACTCACACATCAAGAAACTGCAGTCTAATTAGGGTTCCCAGACACTCTTAGTTAAAGATGCACATATGTGCCGTACATTTTATGCATTTGCTGTTGGAAACACTAGCGCAACACTACTGCAACTCCTATCTGCAGCACAAATGTTGCCATATGATGCGAAAAGGCTCCACTTGGCATGAACACAAGAGCTTCCATTTTGAGGACTGCAGGAGAAACATGAGTTAAAATGACCTCCAGCTCAATCCTTTTTTTAAACATTAGCTGAACCAGGCTTTAAATCATCCCCTAGGGTTTTTGGAATGCTGTGGTTTTTACCTTCTGCTCCTCTTAAGTTGCTCTGATTGCTTTGTTGCGTTTACTGCTAGCCACGCTGCAAATCTCTAAGTACAGCAGGAGTACACATTTCCACCAAATAAAAATACAGTGGCACCTTGGGCTACATACGCTTCAGGTTACATATGCTTCAGGTTACAGACTCCGCTAACCCAGAAATAGTACCTCAGGTTAAGAACTTTGCTTCAGGTTGAGAACAGAAATCGTGCTCTGGTGGTGCAGCAGCAGCAGGAGGCCCCATTAGCTAAAATGGTGTTTCTGGTTAAGAACAGTTTCAGGTTAAGAACAGACCTCCAGAACGAATTAAGTTCTTAACCAGAGGTACCACTGTATACGCCGACGAGCTTCTCTTTGGCCGACAGTACCTTATTCTTTTCTCCCTTCCTACAGAAATACACGCAGGTACTACAACTGGCCCTCCCCATACCCACTTTAGAGGGTACCTCAGACTTTACTCTCAAGGACTATCCCGTCCCGCCCCTATCATTCAGTCTCCCCCTCCCACACACGCCAACATGCACTTAAACACGACGCCGACACAACCTTAGCGACAGTTACTTTCCACTAGGAAGGCGCCCAGCCCAAGATAGTCTCTGAATCTCTTAAGCGCGAGCCCTCCCTGGAAAAAAATGCAGGAGCCGCCGCAGGTGAAAAACCGGCCCGCCGGCCACCCTCCCTCACCTGCGTGCGCGGCGCTCCCGGCCCCGGGTCAGGCGGTCCGACAGCCGGCCGAACAGAGCAGCCAAGGCAGGTCTCCCCCGGGGCAAATAATCTAGCAGCCGCCGCCATAGCACGGGAGCCTCAGCCACCACAGCCGCCGCCATGGAAACCCGACTGCTTCCGCTTCCGGGTGAGCGCTCCGCAGACCCTCTACCACTTCCGCTTCCTGTCATAGAGCTGGGAGGCCGCTTCCTCTCTGCGAAAGTCCACCGCCGTTGCCAAGGGGACGGGGGGGGCCGCAACTTTCCCCCGGCACCTGAGGGCAGATAGGGTGGGATTTTAGGGAAAATACAGACTAGGAAGGTCTCAAGACCACCCCCCTGGGCACTCTTCCGCTTTGTAGTGCCGCCGTGGTCTTGTTCGCAGAGCCACAGAATAAAGCGGAATAATAATAATAATAATAATAATAATAATAATAATAATAATTATTATTATTATTATAGGTGTGTTTATCCAAAGGCTGCAGTTCTGTACTGGCTAACGTGAGAGCAAGGGCTCATAAGTCCCACTGAACTTAGTAGACCTCGCCTCCCAAAAAGTGTGCTGTAAGCGTATACGCTTGCAAATTTTCCCTACTCCCCGAGTACACGGGATTGTAACCGGCTAAATCCCTGTAACTTAAAATCCTCGTGCGAGCGCTGTCCTCGCCAGGCGCCTGAATTGGAAACCCTTGTTCAGCGACCACTGTCTTCCCTGACCGCAAAGCTCACGAGATATATCATGCCTTCCGCCACCCTGCAAGCAGCTGCTACGGTCTTCTGTGCATCCCCACATCACATGTGAATTTATCCGCAGAAAACAAATGGACAGGAGTCTTTTGCAACATGTAACAAACTAAAAAAAAGTTCACCAAACTCATGCTCATCAGACATGGAAGTTTGCTCAGCTGGCTTCATCAGTTTCAAAAGTGTTTTTTTCTGCTGTTTTGTTTCTAAAAAAAAAAGTAAAAGAATTTCCAGCTGACTGTTGAAATGTTTATTAGTTTGTATTATGCTTTGACGGAGTATTTATATAATACTGCACAGTTTGCTTTCTTTGGGGTGGTATTTATTTTTGCAGTTATCTGAAGTACTGTATATGAGCCAGGGTGGGCTTTAAAATCTCCTCAGGAGGCCTTTCTTTCAGTCCTGCCACCTACATAGGTAGATTTGGTGATGACAAAAAGGCCTTCCTGGTGGCTTCTCACAGACTGTGGAACTCCCTTCAGCAGGACGCTGGGCTGGTCCCCTTTCTGCTTTCCTTTCATCAACAGGCAGACCTGTTCCAACAGGCCTTTGGCCATTAACTGGCTGTTGCGACAGGGTCTTCTAAGGGTGGGTGGTGGTGTTTTATGTGTGCACATGTTTTACTGCTGTTTTTAATAGCGATAGTTCTTTATTTTTATATTTGTGTATTTTTAGTTGTATGTTTTCATTTATGCTGTGACCTACCTCTGGTCCTGCACAGGGAAAAAGGCAGGTTATCATAAAAAAAAAAATACTGGTTCTGCTTTGTGTATTTTCCTTGTATTTTTGGTTCTTTCTGCAGATGTAAAAACTAACATACTTGTTCTAACATGTTCTGACTACTATTCATGTGCATTAGAAAAAAGAAACCAAAGTCAAGCAGTTTTCTGATCACATGTATGACCCGATCCTGTACATTTGGTCATTCCCACTGAATTCCGTTGAGCTAACTCCCAAGTAACTGTGCATAGCATCACCACCTTAAAAGAACAGTTTGTGTGTTGTGTCTTTTAAAGTATGTGCATGCTTCCAAATGTTAGACAGAATTAATAGAACTGAAAGTAATGGAGGGAGGATTACTCAATAGCAAATAATTAGGTTCAGGTCAGGACAGGTTGGCATTAAATGTTAGGAGTGAAATCAGGTTAGGATTATTGTATCACAGTCCAGAAAACCTACCTGTTTCTAAAGGAGATGGAGCGTGTTAGACACAGGCAGAATCTCTGGGTACAGTTGCCATTGTTTTGGACTATGCTGTAGCTGCTGTTTTCACAGTAATTTGAGCTAATCTGCTGCTGCCACAGTTCTGTTAAGGGGTAGAAGCAAACTAAGCCATTTTCCCCCTGTTGATTTGGCAAGTCCAGTGAAGTGATAATAGCATAGAGAAGATGCATTTTGAAGGAAACGGTAACAAGGGCCCTTCTGCAGGTTTCTGATACTTTTTCTTGCTAGTTATTCAAATGTGTAATACCCTCACTAGAACTTATATTGTTTGCCTTCCCTTGATGAAAATGCTATATGAACCACCCTGACATCTACAGATGAAGGGCAGTACACACATTTAATAAATAATAATAAAATATGTCAGACGTAAGAAACCTTTACTTCCTATCAGCCTTGACTATTGGCTACGCCAGCTGGGGTTGATGAAAAACATAGTTCAGCAACATCTGGAAGGCCAAAGGTTTGCCACCCCTGCTATAGAGACTAAATTGTAAATCAAGCGACTTGCTTTTTCATAATTAGTTTGCTTACCAGACAAAATCCCTGCTGTGATCAGATAGAGCCCTCAGCATGTAAATGTAACTCAATAGGTTCTTGCCAGAAGAGCAATATCCTAAGATAAGCAGTGCATACTAGCAGTGCTAGATGCTAAGATGAACAATGGTGCACTACAAGAAACAATGTAAGGAAGACAGGAAGTTGTGGTCAAGATACAACATTTTTCCCAGCACAATGTATTCAGTGCAAGAGAAGCCAGGGGGGAAATGGGGGTGTAAGTCTCAATGGAACTTCACCTGTTAGTGCTACCAAATAAGGAAACAAGGCTAAAACTAATTAATATTCTTGCATAACCAAAAGTCACTCTAACCCTATGCATGCTTCCTAAAATGTTAAGTTCCATTGTGTTAAGAGTGAGCTCAGGATCACCATATAGAATTACATGTGTGAGATGGAAAAATGATTGCTTAACTCCATATAAGGACACACTGAAATATTTTTGTACTTCATGGCAGCTTGAATTTCTATTTATCTTGAAAAAGGTTCAGTAGTTATTTACAGAACCCCAGCTGCCTTCCCAGCATAAAGCAACAGAAAACCTTTTATTTTCAGAAAGGGAGGGGGTTTCATCCACAGTGCCTGGCAACTATATTTGCAATGTACTTATCTCCAAATAACTTCTCAAATAAATTAGGAGAGCAGGGAATTTTCTTAGTGCACAAGTCAAGGCGCTGAAACCAGATCTTGCTCCACTCGCCACACTCAGCTTCTGAACTCATTGCTATGGTGTCTGTGCCTCCTGTTTGATCCAAGAAAGACAGGAAATCCTGCCTTAGGGCTGTAATAGCCAGAATGTCTGTGATTCACCCCTAAGGCAAAACCATCAAAAATAATTGTCTGAAAGACGTGCCATTCCCAGATGCTCTTGGCTTCTCAAAAGATCTGAGATCTCTGTCTAGTGTATGCCCATGGGCATTTGACCAAAACCAATGGCATTCATTTTAAAAGATCACAGCACAGTTGAACTTCTTGTATTTTTTCCCATTGTGGCTTTCACATCTGGCAGCTGCTGGGCAATAAAATACATTGAGGGGAGCTCTTTCCACAGTGGCCTTGTGGCTGTTGCAGGCTGAACCACTAAGGACTGTGCAAGAAAGTTCACTCTATTTCTCCGGAGTATTGTTGTAGTCCTCCCCAATTTCTGAGCAGTGCAAGATTCCAGGGGGTCCAGGCACTTACCCAGAGTTCAGTTTCCTTGGAATGAGGGGCAGAGGAGACTGTGGTGCCTTTAGGATATATGATTTATTTACATATACAATGGTACCTTAGTAGTCAAACGGCTTAGCTCCTGAACAAATCAGCTCTGAAACGCCGCAAACCCGGAAGTGAGTGTTCTGGTTTGCAGATGTTTTTTGGAAGCCGAACATTCGATGCGGCTTCCCCAACTTCCAATTCAGTGCAGGAAGCTCCTTCTTGGTGGTGGCGCCCTCCCTGTGGAATGCCCTCCCACCAGATGTCAAAGAGAACAACAACTACCAGACTTTTAGAAGACATCTGAAGGCAGCCCTGTTTAGGGAAGCTTTTAATGTTTAATGTAGTGCAGTATTTTAATATTTTTTTGGAAGCCGCCCAGAGTGGCTGGGGAAGCCCAGCCAGATGGGCGGGGTATAAATAATAAATTATTATTATTATATTATTATGGAAGCCGCACCTTGGTTTTTGAACCATTTCGGGAGTCGAACAGACTCCCGGAATGGGTTAAGTTTGACAACCAAGGTACCACTGTATATACAACCTGAGCCTATGATAGAGGGGCTCACAGCATTAACACCCAAAGAGGTCTTAGAGGCACTGCTTCTCCCATAGCCACAGCCTTGGAATTCCGCAGAAATCAACATGACTCTCACTTTCTGCCTGCTTCTAGCCCAGCTCTGACACACAACTCTGGCTGTTTTCCTCCTCACCACAAGCCAGGTGACCCATTTGCTCTCTAGCACAGAGCAGTTTCCTTTGTCAGATTTAAGGACCGCTTGGGTGATACTTGGGCCTTGCCGGGCTAATTCAACTATTATTATCATTATCATTATTATAATTTGTTCACTGCACTTCATCCGTAGATCTCAGGACAATTCACAGCATAAAAATACAATATAAAAACACAAAATACATAAGAAAAACAATATGATCCTCCATTAGATTTTAACCCTTGCTAGAGGCAGTTAGTAAGAGAGACTCAGGCATCATACAACCTAATGGGCTCCCAAAACTCAAAACAGTATTTTAAAAGCTAGGACCTTTCCTTCGTACACTGCAATCTGAAGTCAGTAGGATTTACTTGTTTAGGATTTCCCTATCAGACTTGTGATCCTCTAATGGTTTATTAAACCAATACAATTATTCTGGGTTAACTTTCTTTAAAAGAAGGAATCTCAACCCCATATAGGACTATAAAGAGGCAAGATCATGTATTTAGCTTAATAAGTAACTTGACCAAAAGATTTCTTTAGATAAAAGATAAATAACCAGCTTAACTCTCTCTCAGATGTGGCAAGAGGTTAACTAAAGGGAAAGCAAAGGTTAATAACCTGTTTTCCCCGGGCAACATACATGTGCTTCAGGTCTATTCTGTCATAGGGCCAGTCAATTATGAAACCAGGCGAGACTCCCTCTTGGCATAGCCCAGATCAAAGTTGGGGATTTGAGATCTGGGGTGTTCTGTTGCTGTACCTTTCATGTTGTGACATATTTTGCATGCTGCTGGTGTGTAAGATTAAGTGCTTTGTTGTAAGGGAGGTCAAAGCAATTGATTAAAGTAGGTCATTTTAGTCTTAAAACTGTTGATTTGATTGATATTGGGGAAAATTCAATGTCACTGCAAGGTCTGATAAGTAACAGACCAGCAACCATGTCAGCATACTTACAAACCTATTACTTGTCCTCTGAAGATGTAACAAGTCCTTTGCATTCAACCAATTTGTATTAGATGGGGGGGTTGTGGGTCTTTTTGAAAGATTTGATCAGCCTTGAATATGAAGAATATGCTCTTTCACACCCTTCCTGAGAGATTGTCAGGAGATAAAAAGGTTTCCAACACCGATACAAAGCAAGCAGCCAACCATGTGAGATTGAATGATAGCGCTTGTAACCCAATATTCAAAGACAATGAGCTCCATGTAGACACAGCAAAGGTGATCAGCACTGGCAATTGGCAGGGCAATGCTATACTCCAGTTATATAACCATCTAGACCAGGGGTCAGCAAATTTTTTCAGCACTGACCCTCTGACCTTGTGGGCGGCCGGACTATATTTTGAAAGGGGAAAAAAAACCAATTCCTATGCCCCACAAATAAACCAGAGATGCATTTTAAATAAAAGCACACATTCCACTCATGTAAAAACACGCTGTTTCCTGGACCGTCCACGGGCCAGATTTAGAAGGCGATTGGGCCAGATCTGGCCCCCGGGCCTTAGTTTGCCTACCCATGATCTAGACCACCTATTTGTTCAAAATAAAGGATTAGGACACAATCCTGCACCATTGAGTGCAATTGATTTGAATGGGGAGATTTCGGCCACATTGTGCATGCCATTCCGATTTCACTGTGGTATTTAAGGTACCACTTTCTCTGAAAATACTGAAATGAAGATTATCTCTAACCCTGCATTCTTTTCATATTTCTCCAAAGAATTGCTGCAAATCACATCTGCAAATGTGGCCGTTGCATTTTCTTTGCTCTTCATTTTCATCAAAGCTATCGCCCCATATTTGTCCTTTGGGTATTCCTTTGGTTCCATCTGCAGAATCTACCCATGCCCCCACCCCCGCTTCATCTGCATGACAGCAAGAACCTGAGAACAATCTGAGTCCTTTGCAGAGCTAAATGGAGTATCAGCCCCTGTGGAATTTTATTTTTGTGCTTTTAACAGTAAATTGTCTGAAGTCTCCTTCTGCAGGACATGAGTCTTGCCCAACAGAGACTGACTCAATTCTGGTTCCCCAGGGGCTGACTGTGTAAATTTTCTAATAAACATACTGGTTTCCAAATTTCCGCAAGTCTGGCTGAGTTTTTGGAAGAGGAACTTATTCCTGCCACAAGGCTAGCAGCTTTGTTTGCCTCTTGCCTGCCACTTTGGATCCTCAAGTGCGGGGAGATATCCAACTCTTCTTAACATGGCTACAGAAGAGATCTCAGCAAACTGTGGCATGGCTGATTGCTAAAATGTGCTCCAGACTAGAGTCTTGTCTTGCTTTGTTTCCCCCCCACTTACTTCTCTTTGGATGTAGGCAGTAGTGGGACAAGAAACCTCATTCAGGCAGCTTCACTACTCAATGTCTGACCAAATTCACTAGGCCATCAGATCTATCCAGGACAAACATCATAGCAGTAGTCCATGTGCTTAACCTGTGATTTTTGAGCAATGGCTCTTCAGCTGCCTGATCCAACATAACATCGAATTAGCAAGCTATACCTGCAAACCCAACTCAGGCCCTCCCTCCATCGTGCCGATGATATCCAGTTCAAAAGCATGTATTTTCTGATACTGAAGACACCTCCTCTTTCCATAGTTACACAAACCAATCCTCCTAGCTCTGCCAGTTAAATCTTCTTCAGCCCTGAGTTGTTCCAAGGTCTGGAATATTATACAATAACAGTGTGTCTGATGAAATAAGGTTTAGCTTCCAAACATTGTTGCCTTAATAAATGTATTAGTGTTTAAGTTGCCACAGGACTCTTGGATTGCTAGAATCCAATTCACATATGATATGAAACCAGTGTTTTATTGTAATTATGGTTTGGTATTGGCTTACTACTTATGGTTTGGTTGAGGGAAACAAACCACAAGCTCAGGGTCACATGTAACATTAAGTCAGAGGGGAGGAGTTAAGGAACAGGAGAGGAGTAAAGTAGCAGAAACAGGAACAGGGAAGGAGCAAAGTATCTGAGATTCTGCCCATCCCCATGCAGCCATTGTTTTAACTATGGCTTAATGTGATGTGAGAACCAGGCCATTGTGTCTACCCAAGGACCATTGAGAACTGCAGTGTTATAGACAGTTCTGTTGGCACTTTCAAAATACATCCATTTCCAGGGTTCCTGGTGGGATGCCACATAACATCTACATTGAAAACCAGCTTGGATCTTTTTTTAAATCTGCAGATGCAACCTAAAATGAAAAGTAAACAGCAGAACACTAATATATATACACCCAAATCTCCTAATTCTCTGAGTGTTTGGGTCCTGATTCTTACTCCTGTAATCCTCTTATGTACCATATACACCTCATTTCCACCTTGCTGGCCAATAAGTGCTGAAAACATGTACCTCATTGGAAAGCACAGCAGTGGTCTGCCTCGCCCAAACTCTTACACCACCAGGAAGCCAGAATGAATGGTTCCACAATAGGAACCAGTAAATTCACATTAATGCTGAAAATGGGGATTCATAAGCAGATAATCTACCACCACTCTTCCATGTTACTGTTCTGTTTTCTTCCTGCCCTTTCCCATTCCCCAACTTTCCTAGGTAATATGAAATGGCTGTCCAAAGGTTCATGGAGGTTAGGATGAGGAATGGGGGGAATTCCAGAGCAACTGCTTAGTCATGAGTGTCTCTTGTTTTCACAAGTTCTCTTTTAAAGCAGTTGCTCTGGAACTGAGTTTGAGTTGGCAGGGAGGCTAGATCCTCCTAAATGCGTTGAGTTTGTAGGGGGGCAGGTCTCCCAAAATTCTTAGGTTTAGTAAATTTCAGGAAAAAGTCAGTGCTTGGAGGTCAAGCTTTAATTTTGAAGATTTAATTGTGGAGATGCATAATTTTTGCTGTTATTGGTTTCACTATGGAAAGGCAACATAGAAATAAACAAAGATGAGGGTGATACTAGATTTGGCTGCCAACATGCATTCAGCTGCCAACATGCCCCATACACTAAAATCAATGGAACTTGCCCATAATTGAGTTTGGGACTGAAGTATGAATTAATTGCACTGAGCTAGGAAGGGAGGGTTCCTGAAGGAACTGGAGAAAATTATGGTGAGTGGATGTTGGCCTAATATACAGATCTGGCCATGGCAATTGCCTGTGTCAGTCACCCAAAAAAGGATGCAAAAATAGACTGAGCTCCCAAAGAAGCAAACTGAGTGTGAGGCATGAAATAATCAAAAGTCTGAGAGTGTGAGGTTTTATACCTTTGTCCCACAGCAAGATATTTGGGGCACATCACTCAGGGCCAAACGTGTACATCTCTTCCTAGAAGTTCATCTTCTTAAGACATCACTGACCCACATATCCTTGACAGTAGTCTCTAGTTCATAAACCTTTGTGGCCATGGGGATGGGGGTGGTAGAGTGGGAATGAATCTATAATGTACAGATCAGACATTTGATTGCTTAGTCTTATCATGGCAGCCCATTCAGTCTGGATATAATAAGGGCTAACCACTTTCCTTCTGATACGGGCTAACCCTTTACATCGGGGGTAGCCAATGGTGGAGCTTTCGAGACATCAATGAACTATTAACTCTCATCCTCCACAGACACTTATCTTGTTGGCTGGAGCTGATGGGAGTTGTAGTCCAACAACTTCTGGAGGACACCATGTTGACAACTCCAGCCTGACATAAATGGGAGCTGTAGAGGCAAAGACTACTAGATGGAGCAGTTCTTAACTCGCACAAAAGTTTCCTGTCAGGCACATGCAGTGTGAACTGCAAGGGGCAAGGGCCAAAACAGATAGCACATGGGTGTTTGGATTTCCTGATCTCCCCGCCCCAGAGCGAGGTTGTGATTCAGGTAGGGGAAATGTCATGGTAGAAAGGGTTAAATGCCTTCTCTCTTATTGATGCAGGAACGTCTATTGACACAGGAGCTACTCACTTACCCACGGCTGTCTGGGCCTGCCTTAACATTGCTAGAAGTTTGAAGATCTGACCGAGGTTCTCTTCTGGCACATGCCCTTTGGCACTTGGGAGCAAGTCCCACTAAAACCGTGGTGCTGATTTCTACATAGGAATATGTGGGATTCCACTGTACACAGGCCTGCCTGGATGCAAAGGCACTTGGGAATGGTCTGCAGGCTACATATAGCATTTTGGAGAAAGACTGATGCACAAATATGACAAAGAAATACTCCTACAAGAGAGGCCCGAAACTCAGCACCCCAAATTCCTTTTAATGCCAGAACTTCATGTATGCCACACATGGGGCTCAGTCTCCTCAGGGCTGGGTTGTCACAGTCTGTTGCCAGGATTAATTGGCAGAAATGAATCATTTTCACTTGTCGTTCAGCCAATACCTGGCTTGGCTCTCACATGTTCCTGCATTCTGCTTCAGCTCCACAAAGGGCTCTGGGCAGCATCTTATTGTTTGCATTTCAGAGCAGCTGCAGCAGCAGCAGCAGCAGCCTCACTTCCCAGAACTGGTTGCTGGTGTTTATTCCTGGCTTGCTATGGCAGCTGCTCTGGGGCAAAGGAAACTCTCCCTTCCGCTCCTACATTCTGTCTGTGCCAAA
The DNA here is from genome assembly GCF_964252035.2 of Podarcis erhardii. NCBI lineage: Eukaryota > Metazoa > Chordata > Lepidosauria > Squamata > Lacertidae > Podarcis > Podarcis erhardii. The sequence goes on from NC_138498.1 coordinate 31,973,461, forward strand.
GTCAAGCATACAGATATTGCCTATTCCCAATGTCAAATCTCATATCCTAGGCAAGAGGACACCAGCTGACACACACTCTCTCTCTCTCTCTTGCAGGTTAATGCTGAGCATTCCTTTCCTGGTGGTATTTGAATATTGATGATGGGGGGAGGTAAAAAGGAACAATGAGAATTTCATTGCATGTGTCTTCCAACTCCTTTGCATACAACAAAACAGTGATGGCCACTAGGAGACTTTCCCTGCATTAAACAAAACGACGCAGATTTGTATTTTTAGTACTATATCTACAACTAGTAGCCATGGCTCACAACTAACAACCACAATAAGGAGAGGGAGGCTGGATTGTGTTTGCTCTGTGGAGATACATGCACACATTATAAATGAAATCAAGGAAGCAACCCAAAGAGGCAATATTGTAGTAATGGGTGACTTCAACTACGCTCCACATAAACTGGTTACATAAGTGTTCCAGTCATGACAAATAGGTACAATTTCTAGATATCCTAAATGATTGTGCCCTAGAACAAAACAGTTGGTTATGGAACCGACCAGAAGAGTGGCAACCCTGGATTTAATCCTGAGTGGCACCCAGGACCTGATGCAATATGTAAGTGTTGTCAAACCAGTAGGGAGCAGTGACCATAGTGCTATTAAATTAAATATACATGTAAATACCAAAAAAATCACATCTGATTTCAAAATAGGAAGCTTCCCCCACAGTGACGAGATTGGTAAAAAGGAAGTTGAAAGGGAAGGTCAAGAGGGTCGGATCTCTCCAAAATGCTTGGGAAATGTTTAAAAACAAAATCTTAGGCATTGACCTCAGATCAGAAAAGGTACCATAAGGGTCAAGAGGGTGCCAGCATGGTTAACAAGCAAAATCAAAGAAGCTATTAGAGGCAAAAAATCGAAGTCTTGTCCAAATGAAGAGATGAAAAGGAACACAAACTTTGGCCAAAAAAAAAAAAAAAAAAAAAAGCAAACAAAGGATGTTAAAAAAAGGGGGGGAAGAGTTTGAGCAGCACATTGCAAGCTGTCTCCCTGGTTTGGGGGTTGCCCCTGGTTCTGGTGCAGATCATATAAATGTATCCTTGCCTCCCTCGTTCTCTCAGATTCAGGCAGATGGCTAGAGGAGCTGGAAGGGCCCTTGCACAAATGTGTGTGTGTGTGTGCTTGCATGCATGCATGCGTGTGCAATGGTAGAGGCCTGGCTGGAAAGCTTAAAGCCCTCCATCACTACATGGGAAACATTGAAGAAAAGGAAATACGAATTGCCCCTGCCCCATAGCTTGACCAATCGTGGCTAGGAGCTAGGTGGAGTCAGATCTAAAATAAAGTGTAGACTTGCCCACACTGGCCAGCTTCCATTTTGACTTGAAATGTTCGTTTTGGACTTCTCAGAAGTACGTAAAGACAAGAATCAGCTGGGGGCGGGGGAGCACCAGCCCATAATGGCGTCCACCTGAGAGGTGTCAGAACTGCGCTATGGCACGCTCCGTCTGAAAAAAAGCATTGCTTTCAATGATCACTCATTGAACACTGCAGAGCTCCAGTAGCACTGAAAACGCACACCCACAAAGAGGTGAAGGCATTACAACATTGATTTATTTTTTAATTGTTTTTTCACAAAATTACACAAGAGTGGGGGGGGGGAGGTGAACTGTGACATTTAACACTAGTGATGGTGACTGTAATATTTGTGTAGCAGTATTCCAAACAGCGCTTGCACAAACGTGTTAGGAAATCACATCCCCCTCTGCAGTTTGACTGTTGCAAAAATGTAAAGAAATGCTACCTTGAGGGAAGACATCTGGATCTCATGCCGCAAATACGTAAGAACTGTGAATTTACTGTGCTATTAAAACTGATCTTCTGAGAAGACCCTAAGAGCTGCCCCAGGCCTCCAGCAGTAAATACCTGAATTGCAAAGGGCAGCTTTACATCTCTATAACCCCAGTGGGCATGCCCTGGGGAACCCCAGGCAACTGGGGAGAACCCAGTACATATATCCTAGCATTCTGGGCCACACACCTACCCTTCTTGCTTTATGCGTTCACTGTGGGATCACAGGTATCCCTGCAACAAACACAATTATTGCACCAAGTGGCTCTTGCACAACCACTGTACCAAAAAGTCTCCAGCCCATGCACTCCTTTGCTGTCCCAGCTCACACATCACATTTCTCATGTCATCATGGGAAAATTCCAGCAGCTGACCTAAGCACCCATTCCAGCAGCTGGCCTAAAGGAGTCCATCATTCTAGGAGGGAGGCTACCTCAATCTCTTGTTCCTCTTGCAAAACCAACTCCTTCCTTTAAGAACTGTAGCTGCAGCACGTATAGTCATTGGTTAATCCAGTAACCTGACCTGTTTCCCTGAGTCCTCAGGCACGGAATCAAGACAAGAAAGGGGGAGAGGTTCTTGCCCTTCTTGTTCCCAAACGTTTCGGCACGGGTTCGCCTCTTTTCCCTGAAGCTCTTCTGGGAAGGGCAAGTGAGGATAGGGTGGAATGCAGCCCTCGGAAAGTTTGAAAAGACAACAAACAGCTTAGAACTCTGTGGACAATTAAACCCCAAATCTTTCCATGGTCCAAAGAGACTCTGCCAAACACTACAAAATGCTAAGTGGGTGGCAGTGGGGAGATGGGATGGAGGGAGGGAGGAACACCTTCTCCAGAGCAGCAACTGCTTTAAAACATTTACACTTAGATGGTTCTGTCATCATCCAGCTCAGTTTGAGAAAATGCCTTCCGAGTGACAGCGGCACAAGGAACTATCTACTCAAAAAGGATTCCCCTGGATGCTTTGTGTATGCTTTAGCTCTCCTAAGAGATGTTTATGTTTATCCCTGAGGTTGCTTTGCAGATACGTGGGTGAGTTAGCTGGAGGGGGAAAGTTATTTTAATTGCAGCATTGAAGAAAGGAGTTGTGCAACAGAAAACCAGCAGTCGACCAGGGATATGATACCGGGTGCTTGTTATATTAACAGGATCCTATTGCTGTTTCAGCCTCCTTGAAATCTATCTCCTGCTCCCATTTTTACCCACAGAGGGGCAGTGAGGGTGGAGAGAAATGGCTAGCAAAAAGCAAATTTTCCCAACTGCTGTGTGAGCTCCAAAGCAGCTTCAATGTGCTTCCGGAGGGGTGTTTATCATGGAGTTGCTGGTAAGATAAAGGTAAAGGGACCCCTGGCCATTAGGTCCAGTCGTGGCCGAATCTGGGGTTGCGGCGCTCATCTCGCTTTATTGGCCAAGGGAGCCGGCGTACAGCTTCCGGGTCATGTGGCCAGCATGACTAAGCCGCTTCTGGCAAACCAGAAAAGCGCACGGAAACGCTGTTTACCTTCCTGCTGCAGTGGTACCTATTTATCTACTTGCACTTTGACGTGCTTTTGAACTGCTAGGTTGGCAGGAGCAGGGACCGAGCAACGGGAGCTCACCCCGTCGCGGGGATTCGAACCGCCGACCTTCTGATCGGCAAGTCCTAGGCTCTGTGGTTTAACCCACAGTGCCACCCGCATACTTTTTCATATAAGTTGTTGTTTGTTTGTTGCACTGTCTACACAATGTTATTGGCATCAAAATGCTAGCCCTTATTCCCCCCCCCCCCATATTTAATCTGGATTTATCATTTCTCCGGAAAATCCAGTGAGTTTGAAAAAAAACAGCAACCTCTTGCTAGAGACCAATTTGTGGTATATGAGTGACCTGTTTACAATATTAAGCACCCATGTACATAATATGGTGCATGCTACTGGACTAACTATGTTGAGTTATGTAAATAGGGAGATTTCTCAAGGTCCACTGAGATAGAAGAGATGCTTTGCAGCACCTGGGCAGGATTTCAATGCAGAAGCACCACCTCCAGGGCCAGGATGAAACCAATCAGCTACAGAGGGAAAGTACTTTCCATGTCCCAACCCTAGACCTCCAGGAGCAAATGGGTTTGCAGCACACAAATGTCCAAAAGGAAACTCGGCTGGAAGACTGCGTCAATGCCAGAAAGCTCCCAGGTTTGATCTCTGTGCTCTAAGTAGTGTCATTGCGGTGACCTGACAAGCCCTTGCCTTTTGTGTAACAGAGGCCGGCGAACGTCACTGCTACATCCCAGCCAGAGCGGAAAGAGCGCCCTCTAGTGTCCGTCGGGGCCCCCCGCGGATTCTCCCTTTTTTACCTGGGTTTAGCGGAATACGAAAGGGGAACTAGCGGGGGGAGGGGAGTTTCAATACTTGGGAAATCTGACTTCTGGGTTCAATATTCAAATGACGGCTGTCTTCTAAGAAATTCAAAACACTGACTGGAAGGTCTGCAAAACCAGCTGTGGTTTGATTTAAGTTAGAAGTGAATAATCGTCAGGATCTTTACCCTGAACTGGAGGGGGGAGGGAAATACCAGCTGCTGAGAGGCAATTGGGGTGGGGGGGGAAGCTACTGCCATTATGCTGATCTTTTGGAGTCCCCAGAAGCAGTTAGTGGGGGGGTGGGGGGGCTGGGCTAGATAAGATACCTCTGTCTGATCCTGGAGGCTTCATCGTTTGTTCGTAAGAATGCATTTAGTCTTAAGCAAATTCCAGGAAAATCGCCTGCTTCACCCATCTCCCTTCGCAGCCTATAAAGAAAGCTGAGGCTTCGCTCCTAACCCAATTTACCCGGGAGTAAGCCCTACTGAATTCAACAGAGCTTACTTCTGAGTAGAAGGGTTAGGGTTGCGCTGCAAATTACTAGCCCCGCTGGGACTTCCCTTCCTAATGCACGACAAACACAAACCTATAGGATTCCCTATAGCGCCCGTCCCATTCGCTATGGGAAGGACTTTCTTATCGCGGGGGACAGATGGTGGTGGGGAGGTTTTACCACTCTGACAGACGTGTGCTGTGCGCCCTCCACCCACCCAGGGCACCAATGCCCCGCGTGGAAGCCTCTTTCTTTTCACGCGTGCCCGCGGAACCCGACTATCTTCCCGGAGCAACTCCACGTGGCTGCCCCCGGCCGCGAGCCTCCTCGAGCCTTTCTGGCCGGGGGAGACGTGACTCGACCCCCTCCTCCTAGTTCTTTCAACCAAGCGGTGGGCTCCAGCCGCGGCCAGGACCGAGGCGGCGGCGGGGGGGGGGAGGGTGGTGAGCGAGGCCTCACTGCCCGGAATGGGCTGGCCGCTGGCTGCCTGCCTAGGGCGCGCTCGCGAGGAAGCTGAGTTCCTGGAACCCGGAGGCGGGGCTGGCGGATGCTCTATAAAAACCTCCAGCAGGGGCTCTGGCGGCTTTGCAATTAGGACGAGCCAAGCGCGCAAAAGCCAAAGGGGCTCCCGCTTCCCTTGCAAAAGCCTCGCCAACAAGCCGTGCGCTGCCGGCGCCCCGCTTCCCGCTGCCTCGTTTCTCGTCGCTCCCCAGGTAAACCAGCGCCGACCCGCAGCTGACCCCCTCCCCCCCAATCTCCCCCCCCCTCTCTCTGGCGTAGTTGGCCGGCCAAGTGCTCGGCTTTTGGAAGCGCGTAGACGGGATGGGGCGCTCGCTCGACCGTGCGCTCCGGAGAGGTGCCTGCATGGAAAGGCAAAAGCGAGCCGGGGAAGCCAAGGGCAAGGCGCGGGGGTGAGCTTTCCGACGTGCAGCGGACGGAGAGCAGAGGTCGTTCGCCCCTAGGGGTCTCCCAAGCCGGGGTGCCACTTAGCTTCAGAGCCTGGCTCAAGGACACAGCCACCAACTCGGGGGAACGCCTCGGAAGGTTTCCGGGCGGCTGGCAACCTCGCTTTGCCTGGGGAGGAGGATGGCGTGGGCCGGGCCCTGCGGGCCGGAGCTGCCGGGGAGAAGCTGCCCTTTGTCTTTTAACACCTGCTCTTTTGCTTCGCCAGGTCCGTGTTCTAGCAAGCCGCTGCACCCGGCAGCAGCCCCGATCGCTCGGAAAGCTGGCTCCCTGCGCCATGGTCACCCACAGCAAGTTCCCCAGCGCCGGGATGAGCCACCCGCTGGACACCAGCCTGCGCCTCAAGACTTTCAGCTCCAAGAGCGAATACCAGCTGGTGGTGAACGCTGTGCGCAAGCTGCAGGAGAGCGGCTTCTACTGGAGCGCGGTGACAGGTGGGCAGGCCAACCTGCTGCTAAGTGCCGAGCCCACGGGAACCTTCCTCATCCGAGACAGCTCGGACCAGCGGCACTTCTTCACCCTCAGCGTCAAGACTGAGTCGGGCACCAAAAACCTGCGGATCCAATGCGAGGGGGGCACCTTCTCCCTCCAGAGCGACCCTCACAGCAGCCAGCCCGTGCCTCGCTTTGACTGCGTCCTGAAGCTGGTCCATCACTACATGCCCCTCCCCGAGCAACAGCCAGGGCAGGCACCGCACCCCAAACGTGCCTACTACATCTACTCAGGTGGGGAGAAGATCCCGCTGGTGCTGAGCCGCCCTCTCTCGTCCAATGTGTCCACCCTGCAGCATTTGTGCCGCAAGACGGTCAACGGGCACTTGGATTCGTACGAGAAGATGACCCAGCTCCCAGGTCCCATCAAAGAATTCCTGGACCAATATGACGCTCCCTTCTAAGTGGCTTCTTCAGTGGGGGTGGCCCACCACACAAGCACAAGGACAGGACTTGGAAAAGGATGGCTAACAAGATTACAGGGCGAGACAAGAGACTTTTTCCCCATTCTGGCTTGTGGAATAAGAGGGACTGGGGCATGGAGCAGGCAAGGAGCCTCTGCCCAGCACAGAGACGGTCTTGCTGTTGTTTGTTCTGGATGGTTTGCCCGTGGTTGGGGTACTCTGTGCAAGAGACCGATGATGGTGCTTATCTATGGAACAGGCTGCTGCTCCTTCACACAATTGTCCTTCCCAGCTACAGCCCAGTAAATACTGTGTTTATCTGGCTTGTGCTGGGCATATCAGAATGGTTTGCAAACCTCCCTAACCCATGGACAGTTTTCAAAGAGCATTTGCTCTGCACTGGCCCAGACCACCTCTAGTAACCTTTGACCAAAACCATTCTGCAGAGACAATGAAACTAATGCACTGGAATCCAGCTAGTGCCTGAAGACCGACTTTTCCTCAGTTTTAAGGGGAAACCTTTTTATATTGTTATTCATCTTTACCTCTCTCAACCTCCTGGAGGGGCAGAATATCTTTTCATCCAAAGCCTCTTCCTCAGAGGAACTGCCGCACATCCATACAGGGGACTAAGCCTTAAAACAAACTGCACATCCTCTGATCCCATGGACCTGGGTTGTTACTGCACACTGCATGGGGGAATGCCATATACTCTCTGTGCAAGCAATGGAGGACATCATTTTACAAAATTGGCACCACTGCTTTTAGAAAACCTAAATGGATAATGAATGATCTAGCCATTTCCCCTAAAGCGTTATTCAACTTTGGCTCCTGCGCCCAGACTGATAATCTCTTGCCTTTATTCTTGGGTTTTCAGCTCATCAAAAAATGGTCTTGTATCTACAGAGAGGCTGTGGATTTGCTTGGGCCCTAAATCGCACTGAATAACCGAAAAACATACAGGAATGTAGCAACAACAGAATTACCTGGAACTCTTATTATTTTTTTGTAAAAAAGGAAAAACCAAAAAAACTGTAACCAAAATTTTGTGTGTTCATCTTATTTTTCCATATCAGGGTTTTAGAAGGGCAGATGAGGTTTTGTTTTTACAGAAAGAAATGTTTACAGACCTGCCTTAAAAAATATATCATTCTGTCTTTTATAAAGATTCCACCCTTCAGCCTTGCAGGCTGTTAGACATGCTTGAATACTCAACCAAAAAAATCAAACTTGGAAGAAAACTTTGCACATCTATTTATATTTATAGTCAATGGATTTTAAAAATGACGTTCATTAATTTATAATAAAAGGCACTATTTTTTAAATGAAATGCTTGACTATCTTCTCTTTTCTCCCACTCCACCCTACTCCCAAACATTCAAAAGATACATGCATCCTGGACATGGCTTCTGCCATCCTCGTAATAGCATTAGAAAAGTTGAGGAGATGCCATAATCTCTGCTATAGTCCTGCACTGCTAGAAAGGGCAGGCAGCTACATTGCAGCATCCTTGTGTAAAAAAAGGGAACTCTTCATGCTGGTGTTGGCCAGGCAGGGTCCCAGTTATTGTCAGGAAAGGTATCATCTCTTTGCAACCATTAATTACTGAATACTGGGGCAGTCATGTTGCAGGAAGCATGCAAAATGCACTTTGGGAATGACTGTCCACAATTTTCTGCTTAGGAAGGGAGGTTCTCTGGTAGATGTGGTTAATTCTAAAGCACAGTACTGGGAGTACAAGGGGCAGAACTACTTATGATGGCAGCACAGTTTTGTCTTCAAGCACACGCAATTATGAAACAGCAGTAAAGCAGTGTTGCTGTGTGACTGAAGTCAAGGTTCTGCTGCTGTTGCATGTAGTGCTATTTTTTGTGCTCCTGGTGCAACACTTTGAAGCAAGGGCAGAAGATCTACCAGCTACTAGACGACAGGGTGGCACGTGAGGGATTTTAGCTCAGAGACAGAGAACACAGGTTCAATCCCTGGTGGCTCCAGTGTTAGAACGTCCCAGGTTCAATCCCTGGTGGTGGTATAAAAGATCATCTGCTTAGAGCCTTTCAGGCGAAATGGACCAGTGATCTGATGTGATTGGATCAAGGCAGCTTGCTGTTTGGAGCAAGTTAGAAGCAGAGATCAGGCAGTCTGAAAGCACAGAGCCCAGTCACTGCCAGCTATTTCCCTATTCCTGCAGCCATTCCCCCATCCCTACCCTGGCCCAGGTGGAATGGGACTAGAAAGAAGTTCATAGGAGGACATATGAGAAGGTGCTGCAGTGTGAAAGGCGTGGCCAGGATACAGCACCCCAACTTGCCTGTCTACTGTGTCATTTAAGGTAAAGCGCCAAAAGCAAACACACCCATGCTTCCCAGAAGCAAGCACACAAAAAGATACATTCCTTTGGGTGTATAAACTTTCAGCGGAGCTTCATGCAATGGCTGAGGGAAATCTAGCTCTAGTTCCTGGTGTCTTATGGCTGGACCATTGGGAGGTGTGATAAGATAGCTTGTTTAGCTTGGGGAGCTTTTCAAGGGCAGTGGAAAGTTCTGCAGAAGGACGTGCAGGCTGCCTGTCAGCTCCCTCGCTGTGTTTGCAAAAGGCTGCTGCTTTATCATTCTGGTATTTGTTAAAGAAATGGGAGTGGAAGAGGTGTCCTCTGATGGGTCCAGCAGAAGTCCTGGCCTTTTCCCACTTGTGCATTCAGGTGTGTATGATGTGCTATGTTTATGCGTGCAGCCACCTTAATACAAGCATAACCTCTGTGGATTACACAATGGGATTAATCCTGAGGGAGAAGCCCAATCTCCCATTTCATCAACAAATGACAAAGAAGCAGCCTTCTGTAAACACAGTGTAGAGGTAAAACCTATAGAAACTACTTTACACGAAACTGAATCAGGCATGGTTGACGGGTGTTTCTTGCCCACACCCCACCAAGTTGTAATCTTCCCCACCTTCTCTGCATTGCTCTCTGTAACTCTGCATATTAGACAGGTGCCACTTTCAAAGTTCATTTTCTCTGGTTTCGCCAGCCTGTCCTTTCATCACAACTTACTTTCTTCCTTTAAAAGCTCATGATGATACATTTAAATGCACACACAAACCATTTATTTTCCGCTGGTGCCCCTTTATTTATTTTTCCTAAATGGCCACTAGTGTGCACAGAGCACAATGAACTCCTGGAACTTATTCCCTAATCTATTTGTGCATTCCAGCCACAGGAACAGTAGCTCAAAATTTGGCTAATGCAGAAAGCAATCCATTCCTATCCTACCCATAATAGTGAGTGCCCCTGCTTATTATGGCATTTACCCGACCCCCTTTACTACTACCACCATCACCACTCAGGTAAACATGTGGCGGTTTGATTTCATTTTGATTTGATTATTTAATTTCTATACCACTTAATGTCTCTAAGCAGTATTCAAAAGAGTAGCAACAACAGACAAACACTCAGCTCACCCACAAAGGCCTCACATCAAGAAGAGTTCCTGCAAACAGCAGACTTCACTCTAGACTTGCTTTTTATGGGCAGGCCCAAGGTGGATGGTACTTCCTCAGGCTGCCCAAGGCTGTGTCCCATTCAGCTGCACTCTCCACACCCAGTTCCAGGTACAGCAGGTTTGCTGGGTTTCCCAAGCAGTCCAGAAGTTGGGAAAAGGACCCCCCTCCACTCACAGCTCTTTCTTAGCCCTCTCCTCTCTTTCTCCTCCAGCTGCTTGTTGATTCTATCCATCCTTAAAGGATTCTCTCTCACCTGTTCACTGTTACTTTATTATGCAAACACCCACAAATCAGGCTGATTGATTCCCTTGAAATTGAGGTTGCCAGGAAAGCGGAGGAAACCTCCATATACCTTTAAATCTCCTACCTGTTACTCCTTCCCTGCTTGCTTAGCAGCGTGCCTGGAGCACTGATCAGTTACAACAGACTTGGGAAAGAGCTGGCTGACAAGGCCAAGGATGCCTTTTCTGACTTATCTTCTGCTGAATTGGAAAATTTGCAGCTATATAAATGTTATCAGGCTTTGAATCTGGTAGATAAGGTTATGTTCTAAATCCACTGTCAGAGGCAGTATTCCTCTAAATAGACTAGGAATCATTCTCCACATCCTTAAAAAAGGCCAGAAAAATGCAGTCACCAAACTTCAAAATGTGATTTAAAATTGTTTTGTGCGAAAGAACACATGAACACACACACATCTTTAGAGGACAATTCCTTTCTCCAAGTCTTCGGGCTGAGTAAGATTTATTTGTTTGGGTGTAATTAATTTTATGGGGGGAGGGGTAAGATTTTCAGTTTATTTTAGCTTCTTGTTATTAAAGAATATGAATGGAGGAAGAAACAGAGGTGTATGTGAGTAAACATAACATGGGGATGAATGTATGAATTATCTTATTTATTATTACATTTTATCCTCCCTTTTTTACAGAGGGCTCACTTCTTCCCCTCTCCATTTTATCCCCCTAACAACCCTGTAAGGTAGGTTAGGCTGAGAGACAGTGACTAGTCCAAAGTGACCCAGTGGCCTTTGTGCCTGAGTGGAGATTTGAATGCTGGTCTTCCAGGTTCTAATCCAGAACCATTACTCCACACTGGCTTGTCCCATGAGAATTCAATAAAGGAACATCCACTTGAACACCGAAATAGCAAGATGGACACTTCATAAGGGAATTAATACACACTCCAGCCTCTAATCAAGCAGGGGATTAATCCACACTTCGTAGACACACAGCAGATTAATAATCAATCGGTTCCTTAATAATATATGACATCTGAGCATAGCAAACATGTTCCTTGCAGACAGGAGAAGCAGTCTGGCAGTCTAATTCTTGATTCAATGGTGTGGACAGAGGAAGCAATGGTTTTCACAATGGGGAACAGGCACGTGTATATCATAGGTTTGTGCCAGGTTCAGGGAAACCACACAGTTCTCTCAAAGAAGATCACATCTCCCCTCTAATTTAATCCCAAGTGAAACATGATTTCATTAGGCCACGGCGGAGGGAATAGGGTTTTTTTCTGGGAAGCTGCCTCTTGTGCCTTTAAATACTGAAGGGTGGTCCAAAGGTTCTGTGATAAAGCTTTCCTCAAACCTGCTGCACTTTGCCGGTTGAATATGCGCTTGTCATGCAAGTCTTAAAAAGCACAGGAGCTTGGCCAGGGAAACAAGGAAGCAGCCAGAAAAAAGGAAGGAAGACACACATGGAGTCAGGCCTTTCCCCCAGCCTGTGGCATGGCTGCTGTGTTTCTAGCCCTGTGGCTCCCTCTCACCCAAGCAGGGCAAATGGAAAGGAAAAGAATCGCTGCACGGGCTCTTTAAGCCCTGCCCCTGTCCAGCCCTTCTGGCCTATTGTCCCAGCCCTGCCAGGAAACCCTGATTCCCAGTCGGAGTTACAGCTATGTCAAGAATGTCCAGGCGCAGCAAGGCCGGTGGCGCCATGCCAGGCCCAGCCGAGGCACATCCCCAGCTCCCCAGCGTCAGTGCCATCTGATCCTGACCGGCACACCCCCCTCTCTCCTCCCTTGCTGGGATCTGGGTTTCCACGGCAACAGGATTAAAGGCTGGAATATCACTGTTTATTCTTTGGCCTGTGCCAGGAAATGAGAGGCCTTCGCGCTCCCTTTGCTCCCCGACTGCCATCTAGGGGGTAGTATTCATGGAAACGGTTGGGTAGGGGCCTGGCTGTTCCATGAAAATGAAGTGATTAATTGGCAAGGGGGAGAGGAGGAGGAGGGAGAAAATGAAGCAGCCAATCTGAGGAGAGAGTCGAGTGGGGTGCCCTCAATTTGTAGGTCCCTCGGAGGGGACTCTGCATGGTACATATGAGAAGCAGTCTCTTACTGCCGGCCTGCATCTTCCAGGGAGCAGGCCACAATACATACACTGTTCCATCTGCTAAACAAAAATGCCCTTTTTGAACCTACAAGATTCCCCCCAAAAGACATTCACAGTAATCATTAAGAACCACCAAAGCTGGGAGAGTCGTTCCCACTTCAGCCTGCCGGGTTCCTTGACTTGGAGAATGCAAACTTTGTGCTCTGTGCACAACATACCAGTCCTGTCTCACCATATTAGTCGCAATTGCCTGGAATTCATTTTCTCTCCCCCAGCCCAGAATCGCGTGTCCCCTCAGCTGCTACGCTTCCCTTTTGCTTCAGGACCCAACACACTGCTGCAATCAGCTGCTGATTCAAAAAGTCCGGGAAGCTTTGTGAGTGCCTTTCGTTTCTTGGAACGTTCCCCAGTCAGCAATGACGTGCTGGAGGAGCAGCAAACCTTTAAGCAGAAGTTTCACAAGCCTCATGCTTTCCCCAGAAATGTCTCCTGCATCATATAGGGAAATGTGTTGGTGAATGTGTCAGTAAGTCGCAGTTCCCTTCCTTACTTCTTTACCAGCTCTGGGAACAAAGAGAATTTGAGTCGTAATGGTGAGAGTTTACTTGATTGGGGGGGGGGGGGTTGGCAAGTATAGCAGCTCAGCTGAACAGAGAAATTAATATTTGGGCCTGGTTTCGCTGGCAGGAAATACCCTGTCCCAACAGGAAAAGTATCTCTACCAAATGCAGGATGCACAGCCCTTATCTAGCGCTTTACACAATTAACCAGTTCCTGTCGCTCAACGTTCTGAGAAAGTAAAACAGAAACTTTCCAGAATTATACCTGATTATTTGGCAGCCCTTTTGAACATTAAAAAAGTGGGTCTCGATTCATTCAACCCAATTGCATGCAAATTAGATTGCAAACCCAATAGAACAAGGAGAAAGTTGCTGCATGTGCAGAACTTAATCATACACTCATTACTCATTCTCCACCTTACCCCAGACTGAGATTTTGCAAAATTCATATTAACTCTCATGCTCTGCCTTATTTGGGTCAAGATTATGTTGTGTGATCATCTCCTGGAAAGAACAAATGAACTCTGCTTTGGTTGATAAGGCTGTCATATTGAAGGGGGGGTGGAGGGGGGAGAGTCAGGTTGCTGATGAGAAAAAGGAGCCTTACCCATGGAATGCATAATAGCAGCAAGGTGTGGAGAAGTTCTTCAGCTTTTCCAGATGTGTGGCCAGAAAAGGGTTGGCATTTTGACAGTTTTGATTCTGCTCTTCACAGAGGTTTCTAAAAGGGCCATTACTAAATGACTGCCAATTTGCTTTAATAGAAAAAGGGGCCTTGGTCATAATGTTTGAACTTAAAATGCTTCATGTGCTTTTATTCTGAATCAACAGAGGAACAAAAACAAAAAAACCCAATCACACATCATGGGTAATTCAGAAAAAGGCTGTTTCAGATAAATGAGGCATGCATCAATGACACAAACAAGGTAGTGTTCTCGCTACAGCAGGGATAGCCAACATGGTGACCTCCAGTCACCAAAATAAAACTCTGCCACACCAAGTTCAGATACCTAGGGGTACAAATAACCAGAAACCTCAACAAATTGTACCTCCACAACTACAAGCCCCTGTGGCGGCAAATTAACAAAGACCTAAAGAGATGGAATAACACGAATTTCACTCTCTCAGACAAAATAGCCATGATCAAAATGATCACACTCCCAAAACTAACCTACCTATTCCAAACCCTCCCAATCTGGATCCCCTCAACCCAACTCCGCAGTTGGCAGAGAAAACTACACTCTTTCATCTTCTCACATAAAAAACCAAGAATAAGCCCCAAATACCTGCACCTCCCCACCTCAGAAGGAGGATGGGGAATCCCCAACATAGAAGCATATTACATTGCCAACCAAATACGTCATGTAATTCCATACATACTAGAAGATGAGACAAAACAATGGGTACACCTAGAGAGGGACACAATTGAAAATACCTGCACCACAACATACCCACTCCTCCCAAACAAACTAAAGAAAATTCCCACAACACTTAACAGGTACACACAGACCATGCTCAAAGCATGGAAAACACAAATAGGCAAACTATCCCCAACCCCATCCCCACTAATCCCCCTGGCGTACCACCCATTATTCCACCATGCAGCACAAAACCTCCAGATAAAAGCCTGGCGAACCAAAGGCTTATATCGCCTAATAGACTTTTATAAAAATAACAAACCCTTGTCAACACAAGAAATACAAGACAAACTAGAAGACACCCAAATGCCCTGGTTAACACAACACCAACTACATGCCCTCTTAAACAACCCAACAGTAAAATCAGCAGCAACTAGGCCCCTGACAACCTTTGAAAACCTCCTCCTAACAACAAAGGGAAATGGTAAAGGGATGGTATCCGCAATATACAAAATACTACTCCAAAATCCCGCAAATCCCCTAGACGCAATCAAAAAACAATGGGAGAATGACATAGGCTATGAGATTAACCCCACTCAATGGACCAGAATGTGGTCTAAACCCCCCTTTAAATCCATATCAACGAAAAGAAAAGAACTCACACTGAAACTCACCTACAGGTGGTACCTAACACCAAAGAAACTAGCGCTAATACACCCAGGAACCTCACCAAAATGCTGGAGAGGGTGCACCTCCACAGGCACATACCTCCACATGTGGTGGGAGTGTCCCAAAATCCAACTATTCTGGACAACAGCCATACAAGAAATATGTAAAATAACAAAGCAAGTATTAGACTTCACCCCAGAATTGGCCCTACTAAACATCTTCCAAGACAACAATGCCCATTTACTCCACAAAGAACTCATAACCCACCTACTTTCAGCAGCCAGAAACACCATAACCAGACACTGGAGAGACCTGTCAGGAGTAAGCATGGACCAATGGTACCAAATAGTATGGGAAACAGCCCTACTAGAAAAATTAACTAACAAACTGAAACTGACACGGGGACAAACAGAAGAAGACACCTTCACCCCGGTATGGCTCCCCTTTATCACATACACAGCCCAACAGGACAATGACAATAATCAACCAACAGCATACAAATCAATATGGCTAACTTGATCCAAAACACCCACCCACCTCACTCACACACGAAAACAAAGATCACCACAGCCAATCACAAACAAACAATCACATCCAAGGCCAACCCCAACCTCTCTCACCACCAAAGGAACACAAGTGAACAACACAAGCACGCTGACACCAAACTACATACATTAAGCATAATAGAAACACCGCTACCCCACCCCACCCCCATCCATCTCCCCTCCTTCCACCCTCCTTTCTTCTTTTTTTTCTTTTTCTTTTTTCTTCTCCCCCTAATGCCTCAACAAATGAAATGGATTTGTAAAAATGTTACACGGGGGAAAAAAAAATACGAGGCATTACACTTACACTGTAAAACAAGAAAACCCTTAATAAAATATATTTTTTTAAAAAAAAACATGGTGACCTCCATATGTTGTTAGACTACATCTCACATCAGCTTCAGTCAGCATGGCCAGTGGTCAGGGATGATAGGAGTTGCAGTCTGAAGGTCACCCCATTAGCTACCTCTGATCTAGAGCATATGACAATAATGAAAAGATGTATATTTTGATATAATTATCACATACAAGTTATACTTTAATGGGTAAATTCCTTATAGACACCTACTACAGCTTTGTTAGCAGGCTGGATAATCTCAGTGGGTTAGAGCATGGTGCTGATAATACCAAGGTTGCAGGTTCAATCCCCATAAAGGACAGCTGCATATTCCTGCACTGCAGGGGGTGGACTAGATGATCCTCAGGGTCCCTTCCAAACCTATAATTCTATGATTAATGAGCTGCATCTTCTATAGTTTAGGTTAGGATATAAGAGGTGGATTTAAGGCAGCACTGGACACCAAACCTAGGGGGCGCCGCAGGGCACCACAACTGTAACAGTGAATTGAACAGAATGGATAGGCGGGAGGGGGAGGGGCAGGGAGAGCAAATTTTGGGCCTTGCACAAGGTGCTGCTGAATTCTGAAAGACCAAAGACCGCCCCTGAAAGGGTCACCACACACCCCAAAGGGCAACTACTAAAACTGACTTAACAGACGTTAACCAAATGAAAGGATTCTTAAGACTATATCCAAGACTGCCCACGGGACACATAATTTCTCAAGAGCTTCATACATCAGTTTCACAATGCAGAGCAGTGGCTGTCAACTTTTCCAGATCTGACACACACTTCAACCTGCACCTGTAACAAGAGACTTTGCTTGCTCATTTATTTATTTTACTTTTCCTTCCAACAGACTTTCTCCTTTCCTATTTCTTCCTCCTTTCTCTATCACTTGCTTTTTTCCTTCTCCTTCTTCCTCACAGAACTGTATGATATTCTGCTGCCCTGCTAATGCATCTGTACTCTAGTCCGCAAATGTTTATGCCACATAATAAACTTCTTAGCCTTTAAGGTGCCGTGAGATGCTTGCTTGTCTGCCTAATGTAACCTGACCAGGATGCAAGCTGTGCATGATATCAATGTGCATGCACATTGCTATATTCTCTGGCATTTATTAGGATACACCTGTGAGAAAGTGCAGCACACCCTCTCAAGATCACTGTGTTTGTATATGGGAGGCCTGAAGAACAGTTTGGTTCTCCTTAAGTGTTAAATTATACTTTTCTATAGGTGTTACTTTGGAAGCAGTGCTGGCTGCTACACCCTTTTAATTCTTTCTCAACCTGCATTCTTGTAAAACAAACTTCTCTTTTCAATCACCAGTGTGCTTTTCTTCAAAAGACACTCACCCTGCAAACATTGCCGTGAGTTTCCCATGAATCCGGGGACAGAGAACAAAACCATTTTCAACACACACGCAGTTGGAAGAGTGGTGGGTGGAGTTTAGCAGCAACATCACAAGGTCAGACAGCACAAGAAATTCATTACAACTACTACAGTACTTCTGGCTGACTAGAACATCATATGGCAGCACTGTTTCTCATTCATTTAATCCAGACGTTTTCAACCTTTTTCAGTCCACAGATTCCTTGACATTCTTTCTGCAGTACCCCTGTGGGACTCAGGAGCCCAGTAATGTCACCCCTTGCCTGCAGTGCTGGCAGCCTCTCAGCCTTTTTCGAACACCCTCCCTTGTGGAGTGTTCCCTCAGCCTTTTCTCCTCTCCCTTCTTCTTGGGAGTCCTCCAGGCAGCTGCTGCTTGCCCCCTCCCACAAGAGAATTGCCTCCTCACAGTGCCCCACAGGGTTCTGGGACTTGTCTGTCCATTCCCAACAGCAAAGGCTAGTGGACTGGCTGGCTGGGCTCCCTTGCCCACTTGGTTGCTTACTCCGAGGCCACCTCAGCTCCTGGCAGCTAGCACCCCCTGGCCAGCCCCAGAGACACCATTTGCCTGGGGAGCTCATGGCCAGGGCTGCTGCAACAAACAGCTGTGCAAGCCTTTGGAGGCAGAGACAGGAGATGTCATCAGAGGAGGGAGGGAAGGAAAGAGGGACAGAGGCCAGTGTTGCCCACGGCACCCCTGACCATCATTCAAGGCACCTAAGGGCACACTGGTTGAAAACCACTGATTTAATCCATCATGCAGGAAGCTTTCTGCAATCTCCCTCCACCCACCTCCAAATGTAGGGAACTTTTTGACATTTTCTTCATAAACTGGGATGTAGTGCTTTGTCAATTAATCTGTTGAATTAAGAATCTTTGTACTTATTTAAAATGTCTCCCTGAAGAATCAGGGTGCAGATACTTTTTAAGGAAACTTTTCATGCAAGTACAGTACAGTCGTACCTTGGAAGTCGAATGGAATCCATTCTGGAAGTCCATTCGACTTCCAAAACCAAATTGCAGCTTCTGGTTGGCTGCAGGAAGCTCCTGCAGCCAATCAGAAACCGTGGAAGCCCCATCGGACATTCGGGTTCCAAAAGTACGTTCGGAAACCGGAACAATCACTTCCGGGTTTGCAGTGTTCAGGAGCCAAAATGTCAGAGTTCCAGGGCGTTTGACAACCAAGGTACGACTGTACATACAAAAATGTAAGGTGAAAGAAGAATTTCCCCTTTTCTCTTGCACAGGAGGGAATGCTACTTCTCAGATGTGAGACAAATATGTGTGTTTCCGTGATTGGAAAGAATTGCTTCCCCATAGGACCAGCTTAAACAAAGAATCTATCAAACATGTGGAGAAAGTTGTGTGAATTCGTTCTGCTTCTCCAGAGTGAACAAATCCTTTCTACAGCTGCTAACAGCAACACTATTCTGAGCACATTCTCATTGTACAGGCAAGCACAAGGTGAGGCTCCAGGGACAGAGGGAATGAGTAGAGACCAAATAAACGTGTGAGTTGAAACAGGCTACAACTTTATTATTTACAGCAGAACTTTTCTGGGTACTGCAGGGCCTTTTACAGTCTGGCCCGAAAGAGGTAACGGAACTGATGCTGTGACATGTTTTGCAAAGCATTTTGAGGATAAAATTGCTTGCATCTGGAAACTTCAGCTGGCGCAAAATTCAGTGGTCAGGATAGCTCGATGGGGGAAGGCAGTTTGAGAATATAATGCCAATCCTGGCCAGACTGCACTGGCTGCCAATTGGTTTCTGAGCCCAATTCAAAGTGCTGGTTTTTTTAAATGGCTCAAGATCACAATACCTCAAAGACCACCTCTCCAACCCGTGGTCATCATCTGAGGCCCTTCTTCGTGTGTCTCCTCCATGAGAGGTCTTGGAGGATGTTAACACAACAGCAAGCCTTTTCTGCTGTAGCTCCTCACTTGTGGAATACTCTCCCCAGGGACGCTTGCCTGGCGCCTTCGTTGCATATCTTTAGGTGTCAGGCAAAAACATTCCTCTACTCCCAGGCCTTTGGCCAATCTATGGCCTATGGCCTTTCAAACTGGAAGGGGGTATTATTTTTGTTTGTTTGTATGTTATGCATTTTTTTGATTCCATATTGTAAACCACCCTGTGATCCTCAGATGAAGGGTAGTATAGAAGTCTAATTTAATGATGATGATGATGATGATGATGATTGATGATGGTGTCAGTGGGGTTGGTATGGCAGTAGGGCAAGGATTGGATATTGATTCAAGCAGCCTCTCTCTGGGCACATGACAATTGTAATGTATGCCCATCAAAGATCACATTAGACATTTAGGCATTCAACAAATGAATATCCGCCCTTCAAATAGGAAGTTATGAAAACAGATCAAAGAGGAAGGAGATGTTTCTCCTGAAGACGGAATCGGGGAATGCATACTTATTCTGGGAGGGTATAATATGGCAAGATCTTGCATTGCCGGAAGAGGCATCTGAAGCTCCTGTGTGGGCAGCAGAAGACACTCAGATTGGATCCACCCAGTTTCCTGTTACTGGAAACAGAGACACACCAGCAAAATCCCATAGTGTATAAACTCCATACATCAAAGGGTCACGAGGACTTGATCTCCCTCTGAGTATAAATGCATCAGCAAATGAGCTGACTGTCCCTTGCTCATCCTATCTAAATGAATTAATGTGACAGGTATGGTGGGCAGCACTTTTTTCTTCTTAGAAAAGCCGTATGAACCGGCCACATACATCTCAAAGGGTTACAAGCTCCTTGAAGTTTAATTTGACATTTCTTCAATTCCTCAGTATGCACATGGTTCCTTAAAGTTTGCAGCTACTTACCTATGTTCCTGTGGCCTAATACCATATTTTAGTATTATTTCTAAGAGTGGAATGAGATGAGAGGAGTTCTGAAGTCATCTCTTTCCAGCCCATGCCACGCTTCCAGGCCTCCACTTTTGTCTAATTTTTAATCATCTCGCTTTGTGACCATTCCCCTAACAGATTTCTTTTTCAACATTTCCCCCTTTCCAGCTGCATATTTACTAACACAAACCTCTTTCCTTCCGTTTTGTTTGGGGTTTTTTTTGTCCTTTTCTTTGATTTTGCACATCTCAGCATATCTTGCAAATATCCGACTTTGTGCATATCTCACATAACAAATACAAGTTATCACAAGAGGAACTTGCCCGGAAGTAAAGCTGTGCAGGGACAACAACAAGTGAAAGAAACATGAAGGATTATAAAAGTACTGCAGTGGTGTGGACCACTTTAAGTTTAGTAACAACAACCTCACAAAGTCCTAATGGCAAAAACAGCAGAGTATTCACAGTACCACCATTTCAATGACTCTCACATGCACTTCAGATTTTTATTTTTATTTTTATTGGATTTGATATCCCACTTTATCACTACCCAAAGGAGTCTCAAAGCGGCTAACATTTTCCTTTCCCTTCCTCCCCCACAACAAACACTCTGTGAGGTGAGCGAGGCTGAGAGACTTCAAAGAAATATGACTAACTCAAGGTCACCCAGCTGCTGCATGTGGAAGAGCGGGGAATCAAACCCAGTTCACCAGATTATGAGTCTACTGCTCTTAACCACTATACCACACTGGCTCTCTAGATTTCTGTACTCCGCGTTAATTAATCTAGGGCAGGAATGGGGAAACTGGCAGTCCGAGGGCCACATTCCCTTTTGGGAGACTTCATGTGTGCTGCATTCAAGTGGTGGGTAGGGCCAGAGAAAAAAAGGTGGAGGGAGAAATACATGCAATTCTAGACACAAAAGTCAAAGGTTTCTGTACATGCACACGCCCCTCTCCTTCCTTCTTCCAGGAAACAAGCAACATCATAATTGTTCAAGGACACATTCCGGTCAGGCAAAAGCACATGAATAAAGCATGAAGGGGGCAGGGACTAGTGAGGTGTGTGGCTTGGGGTGGAACATGGCCAAGTGAAAGTCCCAAGGGCCAAATAGAGAGGCCCCCTGCTCTAGAATAACTGCTGCCATCACAATAACCAATACAGATTACAATCCCCATTTGAAACTAGAGCTGTGCACACACTCCTGTTTACTCTGCATCCGGCGCACTCCCACCACTGATTTGGGAAGTGGTGTACACACGACATTAGTCACTATCCATATCCTGTATCTATCCTGTCATTTCTTACAAAATACTGGTTTTTTATGCATTTCCCCCAAAGCAGCTCTGATCCAAGTTGAGAAAAATAAATGACCTGGCTGCATTTTAAGCCTCAGGCAGAGTAGGAAGCGCCAGGATATATAGCATATCCTACTGAAAGAAGCATTTGTAGTTGTGACATAATTACTGGAGTTTATTGCTTCCCAGTCAAGACACTGGATAATTCCCAGCTGCACACAATTCCTGCTCTTGGCGGCCTATTCCTGCTTAGTCTGGGCTGAGTCAAGAATAACCCACAGAATAGGTCAGGGAAGGGAGGAGCATAAGGCTTCCCATTATTCAGTGACTGCTCATCTTTGTGCCTGAATTTCTTCACTCATCGCTTCCCAGAGAAGCTCAGGAACAGACTGAACTACAGCTGGGCATTTACAGTAATCCCCTGTATGTTCCTTCACTTCCCAGGTCAGCCCATTCTCCTCGAACAAGTTATGACCCTTCAGGACAATTCAGATTAATGAATTCGGAAATCTGTGCCCATATAGTTGGCACAGTTGGAAATACGCACCCAGGTTGGCAGCAGCATTGCTAAATGGCACCTTTGAGACATCATCAACCAACTACTGTATGTACTACCACTGCATAAATAGTTGTGTATAAGTGGCAGTGTTCTACAATATTGTTATCTTACAGTAATAAACAAGAACCAAGAAGAATTCAAATTTAAGGTCCCATCCAAACTTCCATTTACACCATGTTTCTAGGAGTGGGCTTTAAAGCTCTGTCTCTGAGCGGGTGTTTTTGTTTTTGTTTTGTTTTTGTCCTGGCACTTTTTCCTGGGATAACCCACTTTTTACTGTGGAATCAGAGCAAATGGCAATCAGGTTTTCCTCGGGTTGCTGCTTGTTCCAATTCAATGGTAAACCACGGGTTTTCCTGGGGAAAGTGGCGGGACACAGAGCTTTAAAGTGCAGATCTGTGCCTGGAAAGCCCAGTGTAAAATAAAGTATGGAAGGACTCTTAGTTTCTCTCTGGTCTACACAATTGCAGCAGGATCCAGGCCTCAAAATCAGGCTGCTGCAGCAGCATCTGTACTATGGAACTGAATTGTATTTGAAACCAGTTGGACAATTATTATTTTCCCCAAAGAATCCTGGGAATTATGCTCGGGAGAATTTTCTCCACATCATTTCAAATTTCATTTGGGCTGTGTTATGTACCGACTCTGAGTATATTTCAGGCTGGGAAGGTGGCAGTGAGGCAAAGAGAGTTAAGGGTGGGATGGGATACACAACAAGGTACAAAACCTTTCTCAATACCTTCAAGGTAACTCCAATTGCGAAAAAGTAGTGCATTTTGAATGATGTTATTATATCTATACATCAGAATAACTACAGGGGTGTTATCAGCATAGAACAAGGATCTACACCACCTGAGGTGTATGTAAATTATTAGTGCCTAGGTGTGCACACCTACATTAGCACACATATCCATTTAATTGTCTATCACTCAATGTATAGATAAGGTGTGAGCCTAAGGAATCATTGTGTGTGGTCTGACAGACCGGAGGAAGAGAGTTCTCTCTTCTCCCTTCCTGATATTGGGGGGGGGGGGGGGGAGGTGTGGTGGTGTTGTTGTTGTTGAGCGTTTTCAGAAGCCTACCATTCTCAGGGTTTGTTTTCTGGGAAGCTATGACTTTAACTGTAGATTTTTAAGCTAGTTTAAATGTGCTGTGGAGATGAGAGTCTTACCAATTTGTGCCACCAGCCTTTCTTCAGGGAAGTGGAAGCTCTTAACAGAAGTGTGAGCGCATACTGCTGCAATGGGAGTAGGAGGGAGAGGAAAGGAACTCTGGTGCGTATTTGGGGAGGCAGAGTTGGCTCATTTGAAGTGCTGTGTACATATCCATAGCAACACGTTTTCTGTTGCTCCATCTCCAATGAGGCCTACGGTAAACTCGTAAAAGGAGACGGGCAGCTGTGCATTCCTCACTTGTTCCATTAGCAAAACTCCTCTCAGAGCCCAGACCTTCCCTTCTAGCCAAAGCAACCAAGAGCCATGAGATCATCAGATTCTTCCCTCCTCTCCACCCCCCTGCCCCCCCCCGCCAGGCCCTCACTACCACCACAAGGCTTCCCAGGGCCTGTGAATAAAATCAAAGCAGAGGTGGCAAAGATCTCAAGTCAGTCTTTGCAGTCCAGGTTGAATTCTTCATACACTGAACTGGAACAAGGCAATATAAGGCATAAATGTATGACCCTAGCAGTGGAAATTGCTATGGTCCCTAGGACCCTAATCCATCCCAATGACACAGATGATGAATATGTAGTGACCAGAAGCTCGAAAAAGACAGATAGGAGGACACAATAAATTCAGATATCAACAGAGAAGTGTTTCACAAACACTCTTTTTTCTGGATTAAAACTGGAATAGTGACACTTTACATTCTGTTCTCAAAAATGTAAATATATTCTTGATCAGCTCCCAGAACAATAAGCACAGATGGGGGGGGGAGGGGAGTGCTTCATTGTCAGGTCTGCATGGGCCTTCCCCATTCCAAGGGGCACTGCATTGCAGATACATCCACCCAACTTAGTGGCTTTGATTTTTATTTTTTATTTTTTTACATGGACACAAATTTGACAACTAGAATGGCAATATTCAAAAACCAGTTGTGAAACATTTCAACCTCCCATGTAAAGTGGTCATTCTTAAATAAAGGATCTTCAAAGGGAGACTGCAATGTGAAACCACTGAATTACAGTTAATCTAGAGGTTCAATGCTATCCCTTGTGGACTGAATAGGGACAATTCACTTTTATCAGTTGGTTAGAGCGTTGTGCTGATAATGCCAGGGTTGCTGCATATTACTGCATTGCTGGGCATTGGTCTAAAATCTAGATGAT
Organism: Podarcis erhardii; assembly: GCF_964252035.2. Lineage (NCBI taxonomy): Eukaryota > Metazoa > Chordata > Lepidosauria > Squamata > Lacertidae > Podarcis > Podarcis erhardii. Next base: position 31,997,730 of record NC_138498.1, read on the forward strand.
CCTCAGGATCCCTTCCAACTCAACCATTCTATGCTTCTACATGCATTTGGCTTACCAGTGCCAGGATATCTGCTATTGACAACTGCTTTGTGAAGGACCACGGTTAATTAATTTTCACCATCTGCTCTTTCTGCGTTTCATTACCCACTGACCTCACTGTTTACAATACCCCCTGCAAACCATGTATATATGTTACCGTGCACCTCAGAACAGCACTCACACATCTGATGCTGTGAATTGTAGTTCACAGAAGCTTATGCCCTTATAAATTCGTTTGTGTGTAAGGTGCCTGTTATGTATTGAAGTGCTCACCCTGGCCACCAGGGGTATTGTGTGCTGTATATAATTGTCACTCAGGTCCGCATCAGTTAATTTAGGCGGGAAACCCTGGGCTGCTGTTGTTAACCATGTTGACAGCCGGCTGCCTATAAAAGCAGGCCGGCTGAGCTGTTCAGTTCCAGCTTACTATAAAGAACCACTTTGAGAAATCTTACTATAAAGAACCGCTTTGAGAAACCACTTTGATAAATCTCTGCTTTGTCAACCCACTACTTAATAGTGCCGTTGTTAACTGTTTAAAGCATGTTTTGGGAATTCACAGCTGCACCAGGCTTAAACAGTCTAGAGTAGGCATAGACCTGGAATATCTATTCCCCTGCTCTGCCCTATTCAATTTGTGATCTCTCTCTCTTGCCCTCTCAGCTCAGCATCTACAAAAGCAGGATTCATAAACTGATATATACCTGGCAGCTCCGTGAAAGCAGGCAACGTATCAGCCGAACATTTTTGGCAAGCTCCAAGTGCTGTGAAGAACCACAGTGATCATAAAGTAATTAATATTTTAAAAAACTGGTGTAGGGACAACATAACAGTGCAACGCTCCGTTCGACAGTGATTAAGTTTGGCACTTTTTAAATGGAATGTTGTAAACCTTATACGTAATACTAGCAAGATTATTCCCAAAAGATCAATGCTGTGAAAAAAACACAATGAAATTAATTCCAGGAGTTCAGAGCAAAGAACCAAGGTCATGACTACATTACAGTTTTAAATCAATTTAAAGCCTATTTAACTGTTATGGCTCACATCCAAGGAGCCTGGGAATTGTAGTTCTGTCAAAGGAGTCTCTAATGAAGGCTGCACTCACTGGCACCAATGCAGGATTTGTGGCAAGAACATTTTGCAGTGGTTTAATAGAATAGCAGAAGTACTTTGCTCGGGTATGTGCATGAACGTCGTTTCCCTATAGTACAGAGATGAGGAACCTGTGGCCCTCAGGATGTTGCTGTAACACAGCTCCCATCATCCCTGACCATTGGCCTTGCTGACTGGGAATGGCAGGAGTACAAGTCCAAAACCGTCTGGAAGGCTGCAGGTTCCCTGTCTTTGCTATATAGTCAATTCTATATGGACAAGTAAGCAATGGAGGAGGCATTTGCCCATGCAGTTGCATTCCCTGCCATGCCTGTCCTAGATCGCGGAGTCAGGCTCTGGGTTAATTTGTTTTAAATCCCTTTGTTGCCCTAGGCATGTCCCTCTATTTGATCATCTCTCTCTCTCTGTCTCTGGTGAGAAAAATATATCTGCAGCAGATTATGGACTAGTGGGATTATGGCGATACCTACATACAGGGTAGAATTTACTAATCCCTGCTACTATCATCACAGGTGGGAATGAGGGATAATGGGTCTTTACTGTCTGCAGGATTCATCTTACTCTTGTATGTTTAAGAGGGTGAATCAGAATCTCTTAAATTTCTCAAAATAAATTCTGTCAGTGGTGCTCCCTTTGGTGTGTGTTTGTTTGTTTTTTTAAAAAAGAACTATTAGACAAATGTCAATATGGCAAAAAGACATTCCATTTTCTCCCAGTTCCCACCCCGCTTATTTTACGTTTTATTTTCTGCTACGTGCTCTTCCAAGTCCTCCTAGTATACCCACTTGGAGAGACTTGGGTGGGTCCCACACCTGCATCCTTTGTTTGCTCTGCAGCTCCCTCCCTCTCCCATCCTGCCTTCCTTTCCAGGCACTTACCGGTAGCTTCTTGTTCTTTCACCCACTGCTCTAGCCTTAGCATTCTCTACTCAAAGGTGTGAATGTGCCCATTTACACCACAAAGAACTCATAACCCACCTACTTTCAGCAGCCAGAAACACCATAACCAGACCCTGGAGAGACCTGTCAGGAGTAAGCATGGACCAATGGTACCAAATAGTATGGGACACAGCCTTACTAGAAAAATTAACCAATAAACTGAAACTGACACAGGGACAAATAGAAGAAGACGCCTTCACCCCGGTATGGCTCTCCTTTATCACATACACAGACCAACAAGACAATGACAAGAATCCACCAACAGAATACGAATCAGTATGGCTAACCTGATCCAAAACACCCACCCACCCCACTCACACATGAAAACAAAGATCACCACAGCCAATCACAAACAAACAACCACACCCTAGGCCAACCCCAACCTCTCTCACCCCCAAATGAACACAAGCGAATAGCACAGAACCTGCACAAGCGACGCTGACACAAAACCCCACATATATTAAGTATAATAGAAACATTGCCACCCAACCCCAACCCCCCATCTCCCCACCCCTTTCCCCTTCTTCTTCCTAATGTCTCAACAAATGAAACTAATCTGTAAAAAAATGTTACTTGGGGGGGGGGAGAGAGAGAGAGAGAGAGAGAGAGAGAGAAACAATGCACATACTTTTGTAAACTAAGAAAATCTTCAATAAAAATACATTTTTTAAGAAAGGTGTGAATGCGCTTCAACTCCTCCACTAAGACTTCATTGACCAGCCGATGCCAATGCAACAGTGCTCTTCCTTGGAATCGTGGGGAAGCTACTAGGACTTTGAAGCTTGTGGCACAGAGTCCAGGAGTTGCGTACTCTTCCACCACATGCTCGGCTGCAAGACCCTGGAGCAGCTGCTCCCACAAGGCCTCCACATTGAGAACGCCAGACGCCTCCATCCTGCCCAGAGAAGCACCCAAGATGAAAGACTCCCAAACAGTTTTTATTGGCTATTGCAAAGGGCTTAATCCTAAGGGAGACGGAGGATTACATTTTATTATGACTGTTAAACTAGTTGTAACTGAACAGTTTAAGTGTAATGTTCAGACATGAAGGTGTTGACATGTTTTAATCTATTTTACTGTTGGTTTTAACCAGTTTAAAATGTTTTAATTTGTTTTTAGCTTTTTTTTACTGATAATACTAATATTTCTTGTAAAGCACTTAGAGGTTTTACTACAATCAAATGCAGTGGTATGAAATTTTCATTAAATAAGCATGTTCAGAAATCAGTGAATGAGTGAATATTTGTGGGGGGATTAGGATATTCCAGTATCAGAATTTACTTAACATACACATTTCAGTAAGTAATATATACATTTGTTTAAACCAATAGGTCGTAACAAAAGTAGTTAAAGAGAAATTCTACTGCAGTTTTAAAAGTGATACATAGAATATAAAGAAAACAGCAGAGAATAAACAAGAGTAAAATATGCAAGGACTAATGTAAAAAAATTAATAATTAGAATTTAAAAGTAGAAATGACCCATCCTCAAACTAAATCCATTAATCACAATTTGCCATATGCCATACAGTAAAGGAAAAGGTAAAGGGAGCCCTGACCATTAGGTCCAGTTGTGGCCGACTCTGGGGTTGCGGTGCTCATCTTGCTTCATTGGCCGTGGGAGCCGGCGTACAGCTTCTGGGTCATGTGGCCAGCATGACTAAGCCACCTCTGGCGAACCAGAGCAGTGCATGGAAACGCCATTTACCTTCCCACCAGACCGGTACCTATTTATCTACTTGCACTTTGACGTGCTTTTGAACTGCTAGGTTGGCAGGAGCAGGGACCAAGCAACGGGAGCTCACCCGGTTGCGGGGATTCGAACCGCCGACCTTCTGATAGGCAAGTCCTAGGCTCTGTGTTTAACCCACAGCGCCACCCGCGTCCCGATCATATGTACAGTACAGTACTGAAATAAATTCAGACTTGGGTCGCAGCAGCATGAGCAGCAGTGACAGACCATGGGGTCCCAAATTTCAGCAGTGCCCTGTGCAACACCAAATCCGCCCCACACCCCACACCCCCGCTTCTCACATTCCACTCTGCATCATACTTGCTGCACCCAGTGGCTTGCTCCGAAGACGCCATGCCCAGCACAACCAAAAGAGTTCTGCTCCCTTAAATCTGCTTGCTTCTGTGAGCAACTCAACAGATTCACCATTCAAAGCACTGGCAAGTTTAAACTTTGAAGGGCAAATCATGAGTCTGATGCAGTCGCTCCTTTCAGTAGCTCCTAGAGATATAAACTTGTGAGCCATTTAACACCCACCCGCTAAAAAAAATCCCTCCAAAATGGATTTCTTAGGCTGCCATCCTAAACACAGTTACACAGTGTTACACACAGTCCAGGCCCAGTCTGACCCCCTTTTTTCTATAGGGCCCTGTATATAAGTGGCCCCCTTGGCTCTTTCTTTCAGCCCATATGGAACCAGCACAGGTGGCCGGGCCCGGTGAACATTTAATATTCCTTACCCCTACGGCTGTGATTCATGGGTTCCCACTTAATTTTATTCCGATTTTAAATGTGATTTTGAACTGTATTTTAACCAATCGTTTGGTTTTGTGTTTTTAATGTATTATATAGCCGCCCTGAGCCCGGTCTTGGTCAGGGAGGGCAGGGTATAAATAAATTATTATTACAGTGGTACCTCTGGTTAAGTACTTAATCCGTTCTGGAGGTCCATTCTTAACCTGAAACTGTTTTTAACCTGAAGCACCACTTTAGCTAATGGGGCCTCCTGCTGCTGCCGCACCGCCGGGGCACAATTTCTGTTCTTATCCTGAAGCAAAGTTCTTAACCTGAAGCACTATTTCTGGGTTAGCGTATGTAACCTGAAGTGTATGTAACCCGAGGTACCACTGTAGTATTATTATTATTATTATTATTATTATTATTATTATTATTATTAATGAAGTCACAAGGACTGTTACAGAGCATTCCTGTACATGCCTAGCAGAAGTCAGTCCCATTTATTAAAGTGGGTATAGGATTGCCACCAAAAGCGGACCAAAGAATCAGGGCATTACAAGGACTAACAGATAATTGGGTGGTATCCCTTGACCTCACTTGGAGTCTAAATCCAGTCTGACTTGGCAGTCTGTCCTATTAGAGTAAGAGTCTATCATTAGGAGCTTTGCCACACTGAAGCACATTTAGATTAGCAGTTGGGAGTTTACTCTTGTTTCTACAGCAAGCTATTTATTTCAGTGCACTTATGCCTGTCCTGAGATATTTTGGCTGCCCTTAAAATGTGCCTGCACTTGTGTGCTGGAAAGTTTGATCTACCAGCCTAATGTAATCAAATTACCTGCATTTAATCCAATTTATTGCTGTTGATTTATAGATATAATCACATGCACATGTGTTTTATATAGATATAAATATAATGTACATACTAAACAATGCCAAAAAACAAAAACACAAAGAACCAGTGAGTAACTTAATTTTATATGCCTTCTGGTTTTTATTTCATAAAATATGCTACTTGAACATCAAGATTAGTAAAAAAACAAAAACAAAATAAACCAATCTATAGCATCAGCTGCAATATTTCATTCAGTTGAGGTTCCATTGAGGAGGTCTCTAACAGTGCCTCTGGCTACATTAATCCTCTCATTCCCAGCCTCCAAATCTTACAACACTCCTACAGGAAGTGGGGAACCTCAGGTCTGGGGCCCAAATGTGGCACTGCAAGCCTCTATATTCAGGCTCTCCATGAGTGTTTTTATCTAGCTGGGATGTGCTACTGAACTCTGATAATGATTCGTGCTTCCCTGGTTGGAGGATAGAGAGATAAGCGTGTAGAAACTAGCCTACTGAACAAAGGTAAAATTTACATTCATTGTTCCAACCACTTCTGTCTCTGGCCCACCACTGACCTGTGGCCCCTGGGAGGTTGCCGAGAAGGAAATGTGGCCCTTGGGCTGAAATGTGTTCCCTACCCCTGCTCTACTGCCCTTGAATTTGGGGGGCTGATTCCATAAGGATTAACTGCTGCTGTAGATAGACATCCCCCATCCATTTATTTCCTTTTCCTGCAATGGTAAATGGAAGGAACATTATCAGTGCAATGAACAATATCGTCAGTACCCTCCCTTCAAAGCCTGTTGTTGTTGTTGTTGTTGTTGTTGTTGTTTAGTCGTTTAGTCGTGTCCGACTCTTTGTGACCCCACGAACCAGAGCATGCCAGGCACTCCTGTCTTCCACTGCCTCCCGCAGTTTGGTCAAACTCATGCTGGTAGCCTCGAGAACACTGTCCAACCATTTTGTCCTCTGTTGTCCCCTTCTCCTTGTGCCCTCCATCTTTCCCAACATCAGGGTCTTTTCCAGGGAGTCTTCTCTTCTCATGAGGTGGCCAAAGTATTGGAGCCTCAGCTTCAGGACCTGTCCTTCCAGTGAGCACTCAGGGCTGATTTCCTTCAAAATGGATAGGTTTGATCTTCTTGCAGTCCATGGGACTCTCAAGAGTCTCCTCCAGCACAATAATTCAAAAGCATCAATTCTTCGGCGAGCAGCCTTCTTTATGGTCCAGCTCTCACTTCCAAAGCCTATCCAGGTTAAAACTGATATGAACGTCTGGAGGGGTCATGCTTGCTGCAGCTACACATCTGCTAAAAATGGTCCTGGGACCTGGAAGGCCTGGATCCTATTGCCTGTAGGCAAATCTTACTTCCACCCTTGCTAAAAGGGTAGCCAGGAGCCAAAGAACTGCTTAGGCTCATGCAAGAGGACTGTGTCACACAAGTAAAATTAACTACAACATGTTGTTTCCCAGCTGACCAACACATCATGTTACAAATATTACAAAAATACCCTGAATTTCAAGATCAATTTGCCTTTCAGCAAACTCTCTTGACTTCATGGAACTACTGGTACTTTCAAGGTTGTCTGGGTTTCGGCCACTGCCTAGAAAATTCATAGGACTCTTCTGCGCTTATTCTTATCTCGGCAATTAGGCAAACTCCTCTAGGAGGAAATTCCCATCCAGTGTCTTATCTGGGCACTGTGCTTCTCCTGGTGGCAAGGGAAGGAGGAAATGTCATCGTATTTGCATAATTTGCAAAGAGAAAAGGGAACTAGCGGCTGCGAAATGTGGTGCAGGGACAGCGGAGCGGAGCACCTGCTTCCCTGTTTGACCAGACTCCAAGCAGTTTCAACAGGACAATGAGATGTGGCCACAATGCTGAGGAAATTGCAGCCAGTTCTCGCTATTTCCCCCACACTTCAATAGCCCGACATTGCTGGCGTTTCAGGGAAATGCTCCGGTTGCGATCCTTCACATACACACCCAACCTGGGAGCTGGTTCGTGGAAAGGGAAGAGAAATATTGTCAGACAGTTAAAACAGAAAAAGTACCAGCAATTCCCCAGCAAGATGCAGTTCCTGATATTGCCCCAGTTTTTGCTACTCCCAGCACAGAGCAAGTGGAGGCAAGCAGTAGCCCCGGGGGGGAAGTCATGGGACCTGCCCTTTCTGAGGGCAAGGCGCCTTGGATACTAGGCTGAATTAATGATATTAATGCATCTACATAAAGTGCTTTGTGAGAGTCTAAAGGGCTTCTTATATTCCACCTGCGTAATCCATACAACAACCCTGTAGAAAAGTCTGCGCCAGCACTAGCTTTGATGGGCCTGGCTGGTGGCACTCTGCATGTTCCAGAGGAGCAGCAGGGGCAGGGAAGATGTAAAAAAATAAAATAAAAATCAGGTCAGCATCAGCGGCATAGCATCCTCCAGGGCCCAAGGGGCCCAAACGTTTGCCCCACTATATCAGATGCTGACGGCATGCCCCAAAGCAGCTCTGTATTATGATTTGTATACTACAGATAGGGAGAGTGATAGAACTAAGAGATAAAGCCCAACTAGACATGACTATGGTGCAATTCCAGTGTCATGCTTAATCATAGTTTAATGTGTTAAGAACAAGCCATAGCAAATCTTGGTATCATATGCCCCCCTCCCTTTCCTCCAATGCAGGACCAAGGAGGAGTTCAGAAGCTCTGGCTTCCATTTTTGTTTAACTGCATCCAAATCAACAAAGAGTGGCTAACGTTAACTATGGTTTATTTGAAACAAGCCTCCTTGAAACCATGGTTTATTAAACAAATGCTCTTTCATTTACCTATAAAGCCAGGGGTGCAGGGGAGAGTGAATTTGCTTTTTATATAAAAATGAATGCAATGGAACACAGAGCAGACGGTCCAGGATAATTATCACATCAAATTCACTCTTAATGCGTCAATGACATGTTGCAGGATGCAACCACAGTAAAAGGCCCATCTGGAGGTGCCTTGTCTTATGGTTTGCTCAGTTTCCTCCACACTTTTTCTACCACCAACTACATCATCACAGAAGTAGTAGCCAACTGAGGGTGGTTTAGGATGCAGCGAGTATGGAAAGGAAGAAGCCATCACTGGTGTTTTCTGATCCTTCTCTGACTCATCAGGAACCACAGAGTAACTTTCCAAATCCATGTTATAGCCAGGAGCAGAGCTTACTCATTCAGACGCCTCCTGCTTTGATGCCTGACCTTGTATGCTCTTTGAATCTGTTTACACTGCACTAGTTATTTACGGGCACAGCATGGCATAGACATTTGAGCAATTTCAAAAACGTGGATGCCATTCGAAGGCATGAAGCTCTTGTGGAAGGTTCCAGAAGCTCCCTCTTTCATAAGAAGAGCTCTGCTGGGTGAAGCCAAAGGCAATTCTAGCCCAGCATCTTGCATTATGCTCACAGCGGCCACCCAGGTGCAATGTGGGAAGACTGTGTAAGCAGCACCTGAGCACAACCGCACCCTTCCCACTTGTGATTCCCAGCCACAGTGGGGTGGGGTGTGTGTCACTGAGATATTGTTAACGGGTCACTGGCAGCAGGGTTTTCCTTCCCTTGTTGAATTGGAAGAGGGAACAAGCTTGTTTTCTCCTGCTCGGAAGGACAGGACTCGAACCAATGGCTTCAAGTTACAAGAAAGACGATTCTGACTAAACATCAGGAAGAACTTTCTGACAGTAAGAGTGATTCGGCAGCGGAACTGTCTCCCTCGGGAGTTTGTGGACTCTCCTTCCTTGGAGGTTTTTAAGCAGAGGTTGGGTGGCCATTTGTCCTAGGTGCTTTGGCTGAGATTCCTGCATTGCAAGGGGTTGGACTAGATGGCCCTTGGGGTCCCTTTCCACTCTAAGATTCTATGAATTTCCCCCGAAAAGGTTCAATCCATACTGCCTCCAAGACTGAACGTAGCACATTGTCATCACAATCACCAGGGAGTTTGCTACCTGGGAGATGGACACCTGCTTTTGAAACCCCTAGGAAGCAGGCAGCTGAACAAACATATCAGAATTATCTTCCTGTTGGTCTTAATAACTTCAACCAGCAGCCTCACCCGAGACACCAAAATAAAATAGGGAGAACACATTCAGATAGATCCGGCCTTGCGTGAACCTGCTTTGACCATGCCCTTTCTTTCTTTCTTTCTTACTTTCTTTCTTTCTTTCTTTCTTTCTGTTATGCCAAAGTTTCTGCTTCCTCAGCTGACTGGGGCTGTGTACACATCACCATGGCTCCAGTGCACTCTCCCCTCTGGTATTTGAAGCCATGTATCCATATTGTATTGTAGCCATAATCCATATTAATTCTGTATTTCTTGAGAAATACTGCTGTTGGGGGTATTCCCTCAAACCAGCTTCCAACTGATTTGAAAGCATAAGCCAAGTTCGCTTTGCAGTCAAACTGAGGTGTGTTCTTCTGAGATGGCCCTTGCACATGCGCAGATCACAGCGCATGCGCAGATGACAGAGGGGAGGGTTCGGGTACAGGGAAACCAAATAGGGAGTACGCATTGAGTGAATGCATCCCTGCCCCTTCTCTGCTGTGTACAGCAATATACATACCAACATCCTGTGTTTTAAGCTAGTAATGTGTACAAACTCTGGAGCAGATGTTTAGTGCGGGGAGCGCTAGCTATCCCTCTTGGTTTCCAAGGCAGCCAAGTAAATCTCTGTCCTGCGTAACAGGAAGCTGGTTGGGGAGAAACACGCACGCATGCACATACAAAAAGAAAAGTCTTGACATTTTGGAGGAAGAATTTAAACAAAACCTTGTTCCTATGGTAACAGGAGTTGCAGGCATGTCATCCCTCCTCCTTCTTCCCCAAATTGGGGAGGCAGCCAAGGAGAAGAGGAAGCAATAACCACTGCTTGGCTCCCTGGCAGGAAAGGCAGCGACTCATGCAAGCTGAAGTGCCAAAACATCTATTCTTGGCCCAGAAATTCTTGGTCCTAGTAAATCTGAAGGGGATTCCAACGGGCACTGGATTGACAAGAATTGGGGCACGCTGGTTTCAGGACAAGTAGAAACCATGACATCACAGGGCAAACATAGCAACATAGCCAGGCCAGTTGGACAACGGGGCATAGATGGATCTTTGCATTGGGACAAGGACTGTTGTCTACAAAGTCTTTCTTCCAAAGCAGACTGCACTGTCAGATTGTCCAGCCATCCTTATACAGTGGTACCTTGGGTTACATACGCTTCAGGTTACATAAGCTTCAGGTTACAGACTCCACTAACCCAGAAATATTACCTCGGGTTAAGAACTTTTCTTCAGGATGAGAACAGAAATCGTGCAGCGGCGGCGCAACGGCAGCGGGAGGCCCCATTAGTTAAAGTGGTGCTTCAGGTTAAGAACAGTTTCAGGTTAAGTACAGACCTCCGGAACGAATTAAGTACTTAACCCAAGGTACAACTGTACTGTATACCAGAGGCAGACAGACCTTTTTCTTATTCCGGTCCCTGGTAAAACGCAAATCCTATTTAACCTTTTGACACGTGCTCACTATAATAATAATAATAATAATAATAATTATTATTATTATTATTTATTATTTGTACCCCGCCCATCTGGCTGGGTTTCCCCAGCCACTCTGGGCGGCTTCCATAGAAACCAAAAATACACTAAAATATCACAGATTAAAAACGTCCCTGAACAGGGCTGCCTTAAGATGTCTTCTGAATGTCAGGTAGTTATTTATCGCTTTGACATCTGATGGGAGGGCGTTCCACAGGGCAGGCGCCACTAGAATTTTCAGACTGCACTGAGCATGCCTAGAAGTTAAATCTTTATCCCCGCCTCTCTCTTTCTGTGCATGTATCCCTGCTTGAGTGCTGATCCCTGTAACTGCGTGGACACAAATGCCAGAATGTTACTTCCTTCTTTGCCACCCACCACCTTTAATTGCCTATGCAGATATGAAAGGTAGCTGAATGTGTTCGTGGTGCAGCTATTCTGTAAATACAAAGGAGTCTATTATGGGATGAAATGTAACATTAGAAAAAATTAAAAGGAAACTCTTATGGGACAGAGAGTCCTTGGCAAATGAAATGCCAAACTTCAAAAGTCCAGGCTGGAGGAAGGCACAGTGAAAGCTCAGTTGCAATTATCGCCTCAGAATATGTTCCTGCTCATTATAGGATCCCAGCCTTTGCATGATTCTGATTTTGCATTTTAACCCTTGCAGCCTGACTGCAGCACACATAGCCCCCCCCCTCTCTCTCTCTCTCTCTCTCTCACACACACACGTGTCTTGGTATCCAACACAGCAGCACTGTCTGCCAAATTTTACAGAGCTTCTTGGAAAGTGCCTTTTTTTGGTAGGGCTAATGTCTCTTCAGAAAGGAAAGGAACACAACAGGAACAAGAAGATACTTCAACTTTATCTCGTTTATCTATCTGGTATAGTCCGGGAAAACTGCCAGGGAGGGCAGACACCAAGAAATGTGACCTTGAGCCAAACTCACGTGCCCATTTCAAAGAGACACCACTTTAAATCTCTGATCTGCCCCCTTGCACCTTGGGGAGAACTGTTCAGATGTTTGCGGTTTCTCTGGCACTAGGGCCCTGCCCAGCGCTCATGAAACATTGCCACAAACAAATGCACAGAACAGCAATTACAGAGGTAAATTCACACGACTGCTCTAGGTTTCTGTTTTTTTAGTCAGTGCAGTCTACCCACCCCAACCCCATCACGGATTGAGGCTACACCTGGATTATGCATACAGTGGAACCTCGGGTTAAGTACTTAATTCGTTCCGGAGGTCCGTTCTTAACCTGAAACTGTTCTTAACCTGAAGCACCACTTTAGCTAATGGGGCCTCCTGCTGCTGCCGCGCCGCCGCTGCACGATTTCTGTTCTCACCCTGAAGCAAAGTTCTTAACCCGAGGTACTATTTCTGGGTTAGCAGAGTCTGTAACCTGAAGCGTATATAACCTGACGCGTCTGTAACCCGAGGTACCACTGTATTGGGCCCAGCTTCCTTGGCCTGCCTGGATGCAAAGAGTTGTGTGGGTTTTCCTTCACATGCTGTTACGCCTTTACTAGCGCTTTGTGTTCACCGTGGAGATGCCTCGTGCCACCTTCAGCAGGGGGAAGGGCCATAGCTTAGTGGCAGAGCATCTGGTCTGCATGTGGGGGGAGGGTGGTCCCCATGTTTCATCCCCAGTGTCTCCAGGCAGGGTGGGAAAGTCTTCTTCTCTGAAACCCTGGAAAGCCATTGCCAGTCAGGTGGTGAGTTTGATGGAGCAAGGGTCAGACTCTGTATAATAATGCTTCCTATGCCCCCTATGTCTTTGCAAGTGGATGGATGCAAAGCGCTTGTGGGTATCAAGACAAAAGCAACCCTAGCGTTAGATAGAGGGGCTTAAGAAAGAAGTGGGCAAGGGCGACACCACAGAATGCAAAGTCTCCATGCCCCCAGTCGGAATGGCCTCCTAGCAGATGGGAAGCAACAGCTCCTGGCCAAAGCAGCCACCTCTGTCACATCAGGCTTCATCACCCAGCTCTGGCTTCCTAGGCAATGCTGTAGCATCCCTTCCCCCACTTCTTCCCAGCTCTTGGTTTCTCCAGCTTGGCACACGTCCAGAACAAGTTTGCTCTGATTCCATTCAGGTTGAGCAAGACGCCGTTGTGACTCCTTCCCTCCCATCTGCCTATAGGGCAGCATGGAGCCAGTAACAGGGAGGTGGAGTGGAGGCTGCAGCAGCTTACACAACTCTTCTGTGGGGCCAGCTTCCCGTCAGTCTGTACACAACCATAACACACCCATTTTATAATCTGCACGTGCATATCCATCATCCATGTACACACCCATAAATCCAGTATACTACAGTGATTCATATCATGCAGTTCTCAAATTACTACCTTGGACTGAGGGAACTACATTCCTTTTTTCTTCTAGGGGCCCCCCTTTGTTTACTTTTATCCAAAGGTACCAGAGTTGACAGAAAGGCCCCTTCGGTTTTCCCCTACGCAGTTCCAGTAAGCACTTCATTGTTTTATTGCTTCTATGCAAACTGCCTCGGGCATATTGCAGGTCACTATTATACCAATTTTACTGGTGGGAAGACAAGATGTAAAGATTGTGGATGTGGATTTACCTCCTGGGCTTCCCATGCCTATTTTTGGTATCACCCATGTTGCTGCTGAGAAGTTTGAGTTTGCCCTCACATCACTTACTAAATTCAGGGGAAACAGTGGGGGATTTTCTGAGCCAGCAAGAAGGACACAGCCGGGGGCCGGGGTCATGGCTTCACTCAACTTCCTGTTAAATAGCATGCCAGTTTCAATGGCTTCTGTCTTATGTCAGCCTTTCTCAACATGGTGCCCTCCAGATGTTTTGGGCTACAACTCCCATCAGCCCCAGCCAGCACACCTATAGTCCTAAACATTTGGAGGACACCAAGTTGGTAAAGGCTGCCTTGTGGAAGATACAAGGATGGTCCAAACCACACCAGATCCAGCTGCCTGGGGCAAATGAACTGGGAAGCTATTGCATGCTCCCACAACCTTGACCTTTTCTTTTTATCAGGTGATTTAGTTCAACTAGAATTTTGCTTTGGGGCTCCTTTGGTGAATACTTACTTATTTTTTTACTGTGTTTTTTACTGAATATTTACTTATTTTCTGAAATGGGGATCACTGTGGACACAGCCATCCTGCACTGGTGTCTATGTGAGCCCTGGCAGAACACACTTCACTACTTCTCCTCTGGCTCCCAACACAGCATCCTTGAAATGCTGTGGGACTTTCATCTCAGTCTTTTTTTCTTTTTCTTTTTCCTAGAAGGGTCAACCAGAGTTTAGTAAAGAACCTAGGAAGCTGCTTTTATACCTTTGGTCCATCCGGCTTAGTATTGTCTACACTGATGGCAGCGTTCCAAGGTTTCAGACAGAAAACATCTCCTACCTGGAAGCGCTGGAGATTAAACCCTGCACCTTCTGCATACAAACCTTGCCAACGAGCAAGGGTCCTCTCCCAAGAGCTTAATTTGGGGCTCACCCAGACTCAGCCCTGGCATCCGTTTTTAGTGTCAGTTCTGGAACGCGTAAGGTAAAAATAAATGGAAGTGCCTCTGAGAAGGTGCAGAGTGCATCCCCACCCCTACCCTAAGGTTTGCAAACCAGGTGGGTTGTAAGCATCACTTTTCCTAAAAATTAAACATCCCAGCTTTTCTGAGTTCTGGCAAGAGAAACATGCATAAGTCTGTGTGTGTGGTGTGTGTGTGTGTGTGTGTGTGTGTGTGTGTACAGTTTAGATAGAACCAGAAGGAGAAAGCAAGCAGATATGTGGCATTCCCTCTCTCTCTCTCTCTTTCACACACACACACACACACACACACACACACACAAAAACACACACAACGCCTTTTATGCCCATGGATTTGTTGTTGAATCAATCCCGGGTAGCCCTGCTGAGAATCGTGACTAATTTGTTCTTCAAACAAGGTTTGTGTAAACCTCTCCAGAGGAGACTGGTCGGGTAAGAAGGGGGAAGGTGAGTCACAAACACAGGCCAGCAAATTACGTTGAACAGAGGAAGAAAAAGACAGCAGGCAGCTGCCAGGGGCACGGTTGTAGCACCACTGCACTGGAGCCTGTGGCAAGTGCCAGGCGCAACGTGGCAGGCACTGCTCAGCAAACAAGGCCCAAGCCAAGCTTTTCCCTCCTGTTTCACTAGGATTAGCAAAAGCTCCCCCTTCTTATTGCTGTGGCCTCCCTCAGCAATGAGTCTGCAGCGAATTCTGGTGCAGAGGGAGCAGTCTTCCCCAGTCTGGTACCCTCCAGATGTTGCTGGAATACAACTCCCATTATGCCTGGCGGGTTGGGCTACAAATCCCAATACGGAGGCTGATGGAAGTTGAGCCAACGTTTGCCCTTCTGCACCACAGGAGGTTTCTGACCTCCCTCTGCTCAGGTGTGTTGCAGTTTGACACCAACATCCAACTCCTCATCAGCCGATGACCGTGGAGTGTGTTGTGCCCATGAGCAGTGGGTATTTGGAACAGAATTAAGAGCCCCTCAGAGAGCTCACCCACACTTAACTCCCCCCCCCATGCTTTGTAGGCACAGGTCCACACTTTAAAGCCGGCCATTCGGGTTTTCCACAAACTGCAGTTTGCTCCAATTCAGCGATAAAGTGGGGGGTTTTCATGGAGAAAGAGCCGGGGAGGGGGAAAGCGCATTTTGACACAGAGCTTTAAAGTGTGGACCTGTGCCTAGAGATGTGGTAGAAAAGGAAGCCTGGAGGAGCTCAGGGTTTCCCCCCTCACCTCACCATGTAAGGGCTTCTCCATACTTCCACTTGTCCCACTGCTTTCCCCTAGGGAAAACCCACTTTACCGCTGAATCGGAGCAAACTTCAATGGGCTTTTCAGCGGATTGACGTTTGCTGTGATTGGGCAGCAAAGAGTGAGTTTTCCCTGGGAAAGAGATGGGGCAAACCACTTGGACCCATATTTTCTAGGCACGGGACAAGCAGAAGTGTGGACAAGCCCTATGTGAACAAAAAGTTAATACAGCGTGAGTCCTTTAAAAGAGGCCCCGTGGATACAGAGTACACATGTTCCACTAGGCCTCTTTTAAAAGACTCACCCTGTATTATTACTAGTACTTTTTTTCTTAAAAAATGTTTAGGGGTACTCTCATTTTCCCACTCATATTGAAATACTGCCCCTCAATGAGGCCATTAAATTCACAAAATGTTTAGGGGTATGTGTACCGCTGCGTCCCCCAGAAAAAAGCACTGATTGTTACTATGTTTATGGTGGCACTGACCACTCAGTATCCAAACTGGGGTGTTCTCTCTTCACATAGCACAAAAGGATAAAGCTATGCTCTGACAGGTAAAGAAAGTAAAAGTCAAGTATGTGCTCTAATGCTAAGGGGGAAATCTTTAAAAAGCTATTTTTAAAAAGGAGGAGGAGGAGGAGGAGGAGGAGGAGGAGGAGGAGGGTGTATACGAAGAGTGGGGTGCTGTTTTTAAAGCAAATCATACATAAATTTCAATAAAAGAACTGCACAACTAAATAGCAATTGCAGGCCACTTGAAACTACAAACAAGAAATAGAAGCAGAGAAAATAACTACCAGCACAATTAAAACAGCAAAAAAATTCACCCACCAGTGCCTAATGAAATAAAAATGTTTTAACTCATTTTCAGAAAGCAGAGAGAGAGCTGGTCTAGTGGAAAGCCATTCCAAAGAGACGGTGGCACCGCTGCTGTGAAAACTCAGTAGCTAATATGCCCTCAAACAGAGGGCATTTCCATTCTGTTGCTATTTTCAGGTGGGATTCAATCACACACAACAAACCTGCTTTCCCCACAAAGTAGGACTTTTTGCAGTAAGGAGAATGAGAGGGAAATGCAAAACTCCTCACAAATTGGTCTACAAACCAATCAGGTGAATGCCCAACGAACAGGTTGCCGACGCACCCAGAGATTCAAGACCCCATCTGCGGAGCTCAGAAAATGTAGGGAGGTTGATACGAGTGACATTCCCACAGTTTATCTGCTGCTGTTAAGGCAGGGGCACAGGACTTGTACTACTCACTGTTAGTGATGGTTTCATAAGTACTATACAATAGGTACCTATAACTACTAACAATGCCACTTCCTGGCAGTCAAAATGGCCTCATTGCCTGGGAAGGGGACTTCATTTCCCCACAACAAAATAATGAGACTTGAGTGCTGAGTTAGTTAAAATTGTTTCAAATATAGTAGAGAGCAATAAAAGGTACAATATTATTCATTTAATACAACAACGTTGGTAATATCATTCCTAACAAATGTCAAGAATCAATAGCTCTTTGTCGGAGAAAATAATATAATGTGTTCACTTGCAAAAAGCACAGTGCAAAGCACTTTCTGACGGCTCAAGGGTCACTTGAGTGCTGGGAAAAAATGTGATACCCTTGCAACACAGGCATTACCCTGAAGAAAGGCATCTAGGAAACCTCCCCTCCCAGAACAAAAGAGTAACAAAACAACTTTGCATAATGCAAAAAGCAAACACGCCGTTTCTGGAAAAGTCCTTTGTATATTAAGTCCTCTTTTCCAGCATAGCGAAAATATCAGGAAAGTGATGACCAGGGAACAGGGAGGTCTTGTTCTGGTTGGGATCAGGCCCCCATTGATTTGCTGTTATTGAAGCTGTTGTCGGGAACTCGGAAGCCTGGCTTCCCTCAGTCGTTTCCTGGAACAGGCCTTGCACATATGGCCTTGGGTCTTAGAGGCGATATACAAACAGTTATGCCTTAGACCTGGACTAGCTCACTTTGCTTCCCACAAATGCACACATGCACGCACACACACACACACACACACACACACAAACACACGGCCTTCAAGGAACTTTCATTTGGAAAGAGAAGCTCTCCGTTTCTACTTGTCACTCTCATGTTACTGTAGCCTTTGCCAAAAAAAAAAAAAAAAAAAGGTGGCCTCCTTGTCTCAAAGTCCCAGCTTCTTCTGGATCGCTGCAACACAAAAAGCTGATTTCTCCACTTTGCACTTGTATTCTGACTTCTCTAAAGACACACACCAGCTACCACACCTTGTGTACCACATGCTAATATTTGGCCACCTAATATTAGAGCAGAATATTCACTTTCAGAAACGTTCCGTGTCACAAGATCAGGCAGCTTGCTGCTGCCACAGTATTTGTTAGCTTTGCCCACATCCCTATCTGCAGCAGTTTGAATTTACCCCGGGGGCTTCATTCTTACAGGGGGTCAAGATTATTTATCGTGCATGTAAAAGGTTTATCCTCTCTTTGGCTGTGTACATACCATGCATTTAAGGCACATGGAAAGCATGTGGCTTCCTGCAAAGAATCCTGGGAACTGGTTTACCTTTCACAGAGCTACAATTTACGGCATCCTTAACAAACTGGTTCTTAGGATTCTTTGCGGGAAGCCCTGTGCTTTCAACGTATGAAATGTACGCAGCCTTTGGCCCTGGCACAGGGATAAGGCTTGTAAGTGGCCCTCTTTATTAGTCAGAGTGAAAGCGATCACCTCTCAGGATGATAGTCATTATATTTCATCACTATGGGAGGTTGCCTTGTGCATGTACTTTAACATTCTGCATCACTGACTTGGATGATTTGGTGCAACGGCAAACCCTGTCTCTCCCCCAAACAGCTGCCTTTCTCTTCCTATCCCTATGCCCCCTTCAGAAAGCATGCAAAACTAGCTTTCTTTGTTAAAGCCAATGTGTCCAAGCAGACCCAGGCTCCTTAGGAGCACAGTGGTGTTTATAAGAAGAGGTCAAGTTCCCTTCTCCCTAGGGGTGAATTTTCTTCCAGCTCCAGGAACCACACCCCTGGCAGGGCTCCAAGATGTAGCCATTAGCTACCTTCTGCCATCTGGTTCCTGCATGCCTGAAAGGATAATGAATGGCCACAGCCCTATCCTCCCATCTTGTGCGCTTTTCCTGGAGGTGGTAAAGTCATCGCTTCCAGCTTCGGGTGAGGGCGTGTGTGAATCACTGCATTGCAGGAATCCTGCTCATGAGATTTTCTGTAAGAGAAGAGTTAAAAGAATTTTGAAATGGCTGGAATGTGATTGCCAACTCTTGGCAAGGGGCAGGTCCAGGGTCCAAGGAGGTGAGGAGGCAAAAGCCCACAGAATAGGCTCTGTTCTTCTCTAATACAATTAAACATGTCACTGGCCACTGAGCAAGACTGTTAACACACAGATCAACTTAACACAATCTAGATCAAATCACAAGCCCAAAGCAAGAACTAAAAGTGTGTGTAACTCAAGCAAGGAACGCCAGCTTTGGAGGGGCAGAGAACTTATGGCTCTTCAGAAATTGCTGGACTACCTCCCATCATCCTTGACCATTGGCCATAGTGGCTATAATGTACACAGTGAACTTACATATATGGGCAACATAGTATTATGGAATTAAGAATGTGTAAGGCATTATAGAAAACATTGGTTTACTTGGGGGTGTGTTATTGGGTTGTTCTTTTTATTTTTATTACGTATATTGTGGTTTTTATGTTTATCTTTTCTGTGAACTGCCCTGAGACCTCTGGGTATAGGGCGGTATATAAATTCAATAACTTAAAAAAATAATAAAATGATAATTTTCATGCAGGGAGCACTGAAGTTGAGATTAAGTCTGTGTGTATACACTATACTTTTAAAGCACATTATTCCCCTCAAAGGATTCTGGGCTCTGTAGTTTACCCTTCTCAGAGTTGTAGTTCCCAGCAGCCCTTAACAAACCACAGTGCCCAGAATTCTTTGAGGAATTTTTTACAGTTGCATAATTTCCTGACGATGAGGAATATCCTGCCCAAACAAGCCAGCAAGTGTGTGGCTTAATACACAAGTGCACACAACCAAAAAACCCAAAACAGATCACAAAGGCAGATCAGAAAGAAAAACAAAAAACTCACTCACGGTTCCTTCTGTGCCAAGATTTTTAGGCACCGGTCTGGGATTTCTGGGTCCATGTCTGAGTGTTTCCCCCCTCTTTTGTCCCACCACTTCCCCCAGGAAAACCCACTGTTTACCCACTGAATCGGGTTTTCCGCAGGTTTTCCCAGAGGAAGCAATGGGACAATAAAACCCCGCGTTCAGACACAGAACTAGAAATCCCAGACCTGTGCCTAGAAAGCGCAGCACAAAAGGAAGTATGGATGAGCCCAAAGAGAGTCGCAAGACACACATACCCCCCGCTATTCTGAATTCTGCACAAACACATATAAAGTCTGGGGAAGTGACTTTAGGAACTCATTCCTGCTAGGCTGAAACTGCTTCCCTGGTTCCGCTTGCGCCTGATGACTGTCGCAAGCCCACAGCCACTACCTTTATAGAGAATCTTGGGAAGAGTCGTGCAGGCTGCTGCTACCAGTGCTGTCCACTGCACTGCCTTCCTACTGTTGGGTAGGCAGGGCTAGAAGCCTCAAACACAAGTGCCACTGCCTCAAGTGACGCTCTGATGGCTACCACCCGCCCCCCCCCCCGGTTGCAAGCTGCGCAGTTAGCTTAAGACTGCTACCAAAGCAACTGCTTGGTGTAGGACTTAACTTATAAACACACCTCCAGGGCCCTCTCCCTGCCCAATCTGCACACATATAAATAAACATAATTTTAGGACTGATATGGGAAATACCTGTATTTCCGCCATCCTTCCTTCATGTGACACCTTTATCAAAAACTGGTTATCAGCATGTCTGAAGGGAGGGCATGACCAGACAATCACTACTTTCCAGTGGAATTGAATCACGTACCAGCAAATTCAGGTTGCACAATTATAGCTGATGAGGGAGGATTAGTACGGCAAACCTGCTTCCCCAAAAGATCAGATGTTTTGTCATAAGGAAAGTGAGGCGAAAATGCACCGAGGAGTGTGGTGTGACACTTGACTTGACACATCATTGAACTGCCCGACAAACAGATGCCTATAATCCAATCAGGATACATTTAAAGCACTCTTATTCTGCTTTAAAGGGACACGGGTGGTGCTGTGGGTTAAACCACAGAGCCTAGGACTTGCCAATCAGAAGGTCGGCAGTTCGAATCCCCACGACGGGGTGAGCTCCCGTTGCTCGGTCCCTGCTCCTGCCAACCTAGCAGTTCAAAAGCACGTCAAAGTGCAAGTAGATAAATAGGTACTGCTCCGATGGGAAGGTAAACGGCATTTCCGTGCTCTGCTCTGGTTCGCAAGAAGCGGCTTACTCATGCTGGCCACATGACCCGGAAGTTGTACGCCGGCTCCCTCAGCCAATAAAGCGAGATGAGCGCCGCAACCCCAGAGTCAGCCACAACTGGACCTAGTGGTCAGGGGTCCCTTTACCTTTAGCTTTTATTCCACTTTATGGAGAATCCTGGAAAGTGTCACTTGTTAAGGATGCTGACCTCACAGACCTACTATTGTTCCCAGCACCCTTAACCAATGACACTTCCCAGGATCCTCTGTGATTGTTAAAGAGTGCTTTACATGTATGGCCTGGATGTGATTAGCAGTGTCATCTGACCTCCCCAAAAACAAATCAGAACGAATACTCATTAAAATAGCCAACTGCCGCCTAAGTCTAAACGCCCGGCAAACAAATAAGGATGAATGGTCAACAGACAGGTTGCGTGGAAGTGCTCGGTGCCTCTTATCCTCTCAGAGCAGTATGCCTGGGCACTGCAAAACAGGCAACCCAAAGTTTAACATCTCTCTTGGTAGACGGTTGGCAAGGAAGATGTTTCACTGTGGCAAAGCAGGCAGTCCATCCCTTTCACCTATGTTTTTCTCCAGTATTCATTATGCCCAGGCTAAGTTAAATCCAGGAAGCTGTCATCAGTGATATAAAAAGTGCCACTGACCACCCCCATGCAATTTTCTGCCATGTGTTAATGCTTTAACGTTGGAGGATAGGTCAAATGATATTACAGTGACCATGGCAAAGTTTCTTTCGGAGGTCGCAAGAAAAAAAGACCATCATGCTCTATCTAGACGTAACAAAATGACTACCTTGGTCTCTTTTGCCTGTTGTTTGGTTGTCTTAACTGTATCTTGTATTGAAACTGTTTTGTGGGTCTATGGACCGCTATATATATATATATATATATATATATATATATATTTGCTTTCGTAGATTTTCACGGGTACAGGAATGCAGGTTTTGGTGTCCTCGGGTGTCTTCCCGTGTAAAAGTTGGGGTGTCTAGACCTCGTCGAAACGTCGCCTAGACACCCCAACTTTTACACGGGAAGACACCCGAGGACACCAAAACCTGCATATATATATATATATATATATAAAACGTTGGATAGACAGTGGAAGGAAGTGATTTAAAAACTGAATGTGCCATCTGTTCAATGTATGTTTTGCATTTACACTACAGAGAGATCTCATTGAAATGATTTAAGCCTTATCGATGAAAGAAGAGCTGAATGTCAGGAAACGTTCCAGTTACACAAACTTAGGGCAGATCCATACAAATGCACATCCAAGGCACGTTTAAAGCACATGGGCTTCCCACAAAGAATCCTGAGAATTATAGCTTGTTAAGGCAATAACTACAGTTCCCCAGAATTATTTGTGGGAAGCCATGTGCTATAATGTGTGTTGGATATGCTGTAAATGTATGGTATGAATTTGCCCTCAGACCTCACTAGTTGGGGATAAGTAGGGTTGCCATATTTCGAAGAGCAAAAAAGAGGATGCTATAACAACTCTCATTTTAAATAGCCCTACTATATGTAGGCTATAGAAGCAGTGATATATTGGTGAGAGTGGCAGAAGAAGAGAAGAGGAAAGCAAATCTTCAGCCACCAGTTATGTCTATGTCTCATCCACAAAGACATTTTGGCAAATTTAAAAACAGAATTTTTACCCCTGAAAAAGAGGACATGTCGTGGAAAAAGAGGACACATGGCAACCCTAAAGAGGTTGATGACATTGACACAAACTTATCAGGACTTTGCCTTGGAACCTGTTTTTATTGTCAACTTCAGTGGGCATGATCCTTTAGCACCTTCGCTTACCCTGCATATGTTTGAACAGAGCTATAACAGAGAGAGCCCACGAGCTCATAAAACATTATTTTCCTCTCCGATGATCATTGTTGCCAACTGATCAGAAAAGAACTATTGGTCCTGCTCTTCCACTTATTGAAGCAGATGTAGCTTTGCTTCCCCTTAAGGAAGTCCTGATGTAATTTGCAAGCGATCAAAATAAAATGAAAACAAATAAAAAAGTTCACCCACTAATATCAATATATCAGATCACAAGCGCCATGTTCCTCACAAACTTCAGCTGCCAGCTAGAAACTGGTTTCTTTATAATAAGCTATTGTACTGTATATAAGCACAGGCCCTTTCCTGTTTAGTGGCCTGGATGGCAAATCCTGTTTGAGGAAAGAACCTGGTTGAGAGACTCTGGGGTTGCTCAGAAACAGCCCTTAGGGAAACTCTATGTTCTAATTGTGAGGCAAGGAGCTTTAATTAAACCACTCACCAAAGACCTGACAGTAAAGTACAACGTGTCCCCATTTCTCTCTGCAACTGTACATATTTCCCACACTGTTTACTTCTGCTACTTGCTACCTGCTGCAAAAAGCCTGTCTGTAACCCCTGCACCTATCCCAGGTGACCGCCACCTTTTTCTTGATAGAAGCTCTGTGCTTAATAACCAGCTGGCAGGCAGAAGTTCCTTTCCATTCAGGCCAAAGCTGCGCCAGTTGAATTTGTGCATATCATACAGCTTTTCTGTCAGGAAAAAAGTCCCTCTCTTCTCCCTTCTTTCCTTGATAGGTTCTTTCACCCTGATTCAGGTTAAGATACAGTACTCTGTTCATCAACTCTTTCACTTTGCCATTTATGATGCCAAGCTGTCACCATCATTTTATAGTTAATTGTTCAGCCTCTTCCCTCACTCATATATAATGAACATCGAGATTTCAAGCTGACACCCTTAGAAATCATTTCTTTATTTAAGCTGCAGGCACCGATGGGACCATGAATTTCATGGCAGTGGCATCCTTTTGCTCTGTGGGATCTCAGGAAAGTTACATAAATAAGGAGACTCATCTGCTTGCTTTGGCTGCCCTGACTCAGCCTCCTGGAACCAGGAACCATCCTGGAACCATCACAGCAGGAATCGGAGTGCTGTTTCCAAAGGAAACTATGACTGGTTCACCAAACTCACAGTGGGACAATTCTGAAGGAGGGAAGCCCTTTGAAAAGCTGCATCAGTCCATGCCTAGATGGAAACCCTGGGTGTGTGTGTGTGTGTGTGTGTCTTGTTTGTGACTATATTGATGCCACAGTGGTTGGGGAAAGTGAGTGGAGAACGATCTAGAGCACAGTAGGAAAAGAGCCAGAAGCAAAACACAGGGAAAATAACTGAAGACGGGAAGAAAAAAGAAGTCACCTACAGACTGTCAGGTTTTTTTCTTGCAGGACAGATAGAAGTACATTCCAGAAATGTAGATTTGTGCAAATAAAGTGGATTAAATTGCTCTGCCGTGACAAATCCCCCCTTTTTTAAATGGACCTTTATTAACCACAAAAGTGATGGGGAATGCATTGAAAAGTGTGGGAGGAACAAATGATTAATGGGAAGACAGATATAACAACTGTGCAAACAAATAAGAATACAGTGGAACCTCTGGTTACAAACACCTCGGGTTACAAACACTTCGGGTTACAGACTCCGCTAACCCGGAAGTAGTACCTCAGGTTAAGAATTTTACCTCAGGATGAGAACAGAAATCACGCGCCGGCGGCGCAGTGGCAGCAGGACAGCTAAAGTGGTACCTCAGGTTAAGAATGGTTTCAGGTTCAGAACAGACCTCCAGAACGAATTAAGTTCGTAACCAGAGGTACCACTGTATATTTAGGATGAAAGCTCATTTTCATATAACCTCCCTGCAAACAAATCTGAATGAATGCTCAATAAAGACCAGACATTGTCTAATTTCCATGTAAGCTTTCTTACAAATCAGGATGAATGCTCAATAAACAGATCATTTGGAAGAGCCCATGATCTTCTAGACAATTATGGGGCTAAACCAATAAAGAAAAGATGAGCAAGAAGAAGGAGTAAACCTTCTCCTGTGTCTGAAGATCAAATGTGAGTGACAAAGTAAGTGTATGCATGTATGTCTGAGAACTGAGGTGCAGCAATAGCAGGAGGAGCATCTAAACCTACATTGCTCTGAGACCATGAATTCCTAAACCCAGATGGCCTTTCTCATGAGATGCACACCTGTAAGGCTGCATCTATCAATACATTAAGTTTTGGTTGAGAAAAACCCATGGGTATCATTTTCAGTTCTTGTTTTGCAAACGCTTCCTCCTTTGTGATAAATTCCCCTGCTCTTATTCTCTGCTGAAGATGGAAACAAAGCAAAGCCCAAGTTCAGCGCATGAAGGTTTCTTCCAAACTATGACATCACAATAATAATTTTGTCCAGCTTGATCAGGAATACCCACACTGAGCATACTTTTCAAAACCTACTGTTCAAAAAGCAATTGCCTTACCGGTTGTTGTTTTTTAAACCAGTTTGATTAGTGTTTCTAGAACATGGGTTACCCCCAGCCAACCCATAGTACAACCTTCTAGTTAGCTAATAGTAAAGGTACCCCTGACCGTTAGGTCCAGTCACGGATGACTCTGGGGTTGCGCGCTCATCTCGCTTTACTGGCCGAGGGAGCCGGTGTTTGTCCGCAGACAGCTTCCGTGTCATGACTAAGCTGCTTCTGGCGAACCAGAGCAGCACACAGAAACGCTGTTTACCTTCCCGCCGGAGCAGTACCTATTTATCTACTTGCATTTGATGTGCTTTCGAACTGCTAGGTGGGCAGGAGCTGGGACCGAACAACGGGCGTGAGGCGTTCACAAAGTAAAGGAAGGATTGAACTCTGATTAATAAGAATACACACAGAGGCTTGAACCAGCAAGACTCTGGGAAGGGTGCGTATAATAATCTCTGTCTCTCTCTCTCTACCCCTCGGCCCAGGTCGTTTTATTCACAAAAGAACTTTTTACAGAGTGTTCGTAAGAACCAATCAGATCTCTTCTAAGCATTTCAACAAACCCCACATGGGGAGAAAGTTAAACTACCAAAACTACTTAAGCATGGGGTAAACAAAGAACAGAACTACAAAGGAGTACATCTGGCATCCCTGGAGGTGATAAACAAGCAATATACATTATAAGAAGGATGGCCAGGAGGATAGCGATCAGTACCACCTTCATGTGAGATTTGTTTCCTGGCCCTAAGATTAACATCCTAAGATTAACATATCAGAAAAGCTACATCAAAGAAGCTGCCCACTGTCTTTGATGACCCAGGAGCCTGCCTGGCGAGCAACTGGGCTGTGTACGTGACTTGTGAAGCAAGAGAGATGGGCAGTAGAGAAAACGGCCAGAGATGCAGAGGGTTGTGGGATTTGATCAGAAACTATTGTCAATGTATCAAACCCAGTCAACCCAATGCATTCATTGTGGACACAATGGCTTGATGCATATTTTATAATTCCTCATAGTAATCCCACCTGACCCCACACTCTGGATATTTGCACTCCTACACAGGCGCTCACCTCATCGTGGGGATTTGAACCGCCATCCTGGTTTAGACCACAGCGCCACCCGCTATAAGTTAGCTAATAGGCAGATGCAATTGACTCTTCTCTATAAGAGATGCCAGCCTGAACCTATCCAATTATCATTTATCCTAGATGTTAACAGAGAGTTGGGGAGTTCAGGGTTAAATGGTAGAAAATGCCTAAAGTGGTCAAGTTTGACCTTTTGTTGCAGCCCAAGGCCCTCCATGTGCCTTCCTGCCATCCTTCCTCTTCCTGAATGGGCAATCTATATTGTCCTTTGTTTCACCCCAGCCAACATCCTGATGCATTTTAGGCCAAGGGAAAATATTTATAAATGCCTAGCTATAGCCAACTCCTGTGCTCTGGGCCTTCCGCTGAAGTTAGCTGGTGGAGCCCTACAAGCTTCATGCTGTTCATCTTCCAAGAAGGTAGAAAGAGTGACTACTGGTTCAAGACCCAGCTGCAGCAATAGGGATGTGGGTGGTGCTGTGGTCTAAACCAATGAGCCTCTTGGGCTTGCCAATCAGAAGGTTAGCGGTTCGAATCCACTCAACGGAGTGAGCTCCTGTTGCTCTGTCCCAGCTCCTGCCTACCTAGCAGTTTGAAAGCACGCCAGTGCAAGTAGATTACGGTAATAGGTACCGCTGTGGCGGGAAGGTAAACGGTGTTTCCGTGCACTCTGGTTTCTGTCACGGTGTTCAGTTGCACTAGAAGTAGTTTAGTCATGCTAGCCACATGACCTGGAAATGCTGTCTGTGGACAAACACCGGCTCCCTCGGCCTGAAAACGAGATGAGCGCTGCAACCCCTTTGACTGGACTTAACCGTCCAGGGGTCCTTTACCTTTACCTTTTTTTATTGCTGCAGCATGTAAGAGAAGCTACCTGCCCATTTAGTAGCTGGGCAAGTTCAGAAGTTAGACCAGGCTTTCTTGATAATTTAAACTGGCTACAGTGTATATTATGTTATTAAATCAAATTGTTTAGTTAAAGTGAAGTTTGATCCAAGGGGATTCTGAATAAACTATGACATCTCACTCCACGTTCTTGCCTTGAGCCTTCCAACAAAAATACTGTAAATCCTACTGCTCTATATTCAAAAGTAGCCAACAAGTCACTTAGCTATTCTGCTGTGGGTTCAATAATACCAGTAATAAAAAAGAGAAGCTGCTGAATTGCAACTTATTACCAAACTTAAAACCATGGAGAGACCTGGTCTGAACAAAGACATTGCATTCTTATCTCATTATACATGACAAAGCCATTTTTCACCTTCTCACCCATTGCTTTTTCCTGTAAGACCTATTGCAGTCGTTAAGAGTCGTCAACAGGCTCATCACAGCTATCTGCCAATCACCCATTCCCACCACCCTTCTGAGTAATACCCCTCCCCACCTTCTCACTATATAGAAGGGTCTGGTGACTTCTGTTTCAGTGTATCTGAAGAAGTGTGCATGCACACGAAAGCTCATACCAAGAACTAACTTAGTTGGTCTTTAAGGTGCTACTGGAAGGAATTTGTTTATTTTGTTTTGACTATGGCAGACCAACACGGCTACCTATCTGTAACTGGAACCAGTAATAAAGGTGAGCTATTTAGATGCCCAGCTAAACTGGCATTCCTAAGGAGCCCAACCCCTTTATTTTTGGCACAGTCCCTCCCTGTGTAGCATTTCTCAAAGCTTTCCACTGGGTAAGTACTGGTTCCAGAGCTGGCTTGGTATTCTTCAAAAGCAGAGCATCTATGGATCAGTGGTTCCAAATAGTATGGGAAACAGCCTTACTAGAAAAATTAACCAATAAACTGAAACTGTCACGGGGACAAATAGAAGAAGATGCCTTCACCCCGGTATGGTTCCCCTTTATCACACACACAGCCCAACAAGACAATGACAGAAATCCACCAACAGTATACAAATCAATATGGCTAACCTGATCCAAAACACCCACCCCACTCACACATGAAAACAAAGACCACCACAGCCAACAACAAATGAACAGCCACACCTTAGGCCAACCCCAACCTCTCTCACCACCAAAGGAACACAAATGAAACCAATTTGTAAAAAAATTGTTACGTGGGGGGGGGAATATGAGAGAGAGACATTACACATACCTTTGTAAATCAAGAAAATATTTAAGAAAAATACATTAAGAAAAAGGCAGAGCATTTTTTTTGCATCTACCAAGTCTGTACTTTGCCATTGTCCTCTTAGACTGATCTTCAAAGAGCTGTTTTGTTACAGCTAAGCAATAATTTCTATAATGAAAGGCTTCTACGCTTCAGATTCCCTGATATGAGAAAGTGTAAAAGAATCTGCTTGAATTGAACTGCACAGGCCTGCTGCGACATTACATTCATAGCATAGGGAGATGCTGAAGCTCAGGCTTGCCCCATGGTAAAGGATGGAGAACTGCAGTCCCACCCCCGGGCCAAATTTGATCTACCAGGGCTCCCTGTTGGGCTCATCAGGCTGTTTTCCCCAACCACACCCACCTAGCCCATACCTGACATCAGTTGTGACATCAGATGTAGAACAGGTAGGGGCATGGTTGGAATGGCTTGCTCATGTAAATAATCTGTGCAGAAAGAATGATTAACTTCCTACACATTGCTGCTTGGTTTGGGTATGTGTGATAATTACATTGTGAACCACCCTGAAATCTATGGACATAGGGCAGTGTACAAATTTAAATGATGATGATCTGGAAAACTTTTATGCTCTCGATTCAGGTTTTCCATGGATTGACATTTTAAGTTGAAAGAGTGGGTTTTCACAGGGAAAGCTTGGGACAAAAAGGGTGTGTGTGCTTGGGCATGAAGCTTTACAGCATGGGCCATGCCTGGAAAGAGCAGAAGTGTGGATAAGCCCTCAGGTAAGACCTAGAATTCTGCCTTCGTATCAGTTTGGGGCCATTTGCACATGTACGTCACTAGGCAATGTTTAGAAATCTGCACCTGATCCCCTTTGCCGGTAGGCCTTTGCCATTCAGCTTCCAAGAAGGTGATGGGCTTCCCTGGTAGAGAAACTGCAAAAGGAACATTTGACCAAGGTAGAAACTGCACAGGACCCATCATCTGACTGTGTCTTCCCTTCCAGGGATGAAAAGTATAGGGGGCGGAAGGGAGGCCTGTGAGGACACATAACAGAACAGGGTGGGCTAGTGGGTTCCTCCACCAATGTGGCAAATATTTTTCTCCAATCCATGAAGGGGTGGGGGCCACAGCAAGAAGAAGGAAGGAACATACAGCTTTCTTTGGCCCTCAGCAGAGAGTAGCACTGAACCATGGGCTCAGCCACTTGGGAAAGTGGTATTATATATGGAGATTCTATGGGACATTAAATATCGCCAACATTATTTGCTATAATTTATGTTGGAAGGGTCTATGCCACAACTTTGTTCTCTTGAACTCATTATTCGGAGTTCAACCCTGAGACAAGTGTTGGCTGTGTGCTGCTCTTGCATCTTTTATGGAAAGTCCACTACAGGCCTAGACTTGGAAAGCACTTTCAGAGAATCACTGGAAACCAGGGTTTTCCCTAAAAGCCTTGTACATTCCCAGCATTCGTTTTACAAATCTGTTGGTCATGCTATGTCAGCCTTGTTTGCCTGGTGGGCATGTCGTGGAAGATCTCCTTGCAGAGAAAAGCCACAACATCCCCTTTTAGAGTCAGAAGATCTTCTTCAACTGTAGGAACAGCACCCACCCACACCCCTGAATAAGGGTATTTCATTTTCAACCCTGGCCTGACCTAATGGTGGAAGCTAAAAGGGTAGTGACTTTGGACATCAGGAGAAAAATTAAAATCCAGACAACTAGGAGAGGAGAGGAATTTCTGGGTTCAGTGATGGTGGCTGGGAAAATAGGCACTGAATTAAGAAGGGGATATATATTTACCTTGCATGTTTTGCTCTATGGGGAAAAAGAACACCTGTATGTTTTCCTCCCAGAGCAAATAGCCACTAGGATGGGGAGAGAAATTCAGATCATGAAATTGGCATGGTGGGGAGAGTTATTTCCCCCCTCCCCAAGGCCACAACCCTGGTTCAATTCAGCAGTGCCATTACCCTCAGCTGCCTTTGCAAACTGTGGGAGATTCAACCACAAAATCCCAAATGATACATCTCACTTGGTTCTCAGAGCACCTGTGCCTTTGGGAGAGGAAGCTCAGGATGAATTATCAGATGGAGTCAAAGGAAAGCAAAGAGATAGTTTTAGATGAGAGGTTGGTATTTTATGCAGCAGGACCAGGGGAAATTCAGAAAGGATGCTCGAGAGTGGTGGGAGCCAAATCCACATCTACCAACCATTTGGGACAAGTACAGTGGTACCTCGGGTTAAGAACTTAATTAGTTCTGAAGGTCCGTTCTTAACCTAAAACTGTTCTTAACCTGAGGTACCACTTTAGCTAATGGGACCTCCCGCTGCCGCCGTGCCACCGCCATGCAATTTCTGTTCTCATCCTGAAGTAAAGTTCTTAACCTGAGGTACTATTTCTGGGTTAGCGGAGTCTGTAACCTGAAGCATCTGTAACCTGAGGTATCACTGTACAGATAACTACAGCATAAAAGTCATTTAAAAAGTGAGCCAGACTATTGCCAAATGCTAACATGGTGTGACCACAGACTGGAAGTTGAAATTGGGAGGAACTAAGGTTTTACTAGTCCAAAACCAAAAAAGAGTGATCATGTGACATTTGCATAATGAAGACTGAGTAAAGTGTTCTGCTCCAGTGCCTCCACAATAGGGAAGTGTGAGGAAGGTGCTTTTTCACATGATCTAGGAGAATGCTCCATTTCCCATCAGAAAGTGACAAGGGGGGAAATATGCTTGACCCTGGAAGAGAATAAAGAGGAGATATATTTGGCATTGTATTGTGCAGCCAGTATGCCACATACTAAGCAGCAAACACGGGACACAAAGGGATATGTGTATCTGGGCATTTCTGTGATGTGGTGTCAGCACTCTGCATTCTTGCAGGGTCGTAGTGCCCTAGCAGAGCCCGCCACTGACACCTGGACAGCCATATATGAAGCCCAGTCCAAGCCTAACACATTCTCCACCAGATCACACTGGCTCTCTAGACCACTGAATGAAAATCATTAGTTCCATCTTGCAAAAGAAACCTCTTCTATGTTAAAAAAAACCCTCCCCAACCGATCTTGTTTCATTTGGTTCCGTACAGTACTGGCAAGGACCTCCAAGTTCTTTCCACTTAACGGTAACTTAAACTCTCGTCTCCACCTAGTGGCCTGTTGATGCACATACCCTCAATCTTGGCCACAATGCAACCTTCCTGGCAAATAAAAGAAGATCGTGAGCCTTCTTGAATGTTATTTTGAAAGCGATCAATGGAAGTGCAGGTTGCAGTACTCCTTTTCCCACTGAGCCCAGGGACAACATAGTAAAAGGGAGGATGAGGGCCACGTGGAGGATCCTAGAGCCTTGTTTTTTAAACTGGCCTGCTCCTTCTTCCCTTCAAGCAGGAGCCTTGACATGTGGAAACCTGATCTCTGCAACTTTATTATAGAGTTTAAACATTCATGAGACAGCCAGTTTGCCTGGCAAAATACACGAACAGGCGCCTGTCTGCTCTTTGGATAACAGAGTTGCAGAGATTAGACATCTCTGAATTACAATCCATGTAAACAACCACAAGGCATTGCACATGTGTGTGTGTGTGTGTAGAGTGATCGGCATTCACCTGAGCAGAGGAAAAATGCAAGGACATTATTATGAACCTACAATTTGGAAAGTAGCCTGCAATCAGGTTATCCTGACACTGGAAAAATGCCCAACATTTGTCTGGGAGGGAAAGTTGCATTTGCCTTATGTTAAGTTAGAGAAGAGCTGATCAGAGGGAAGCAGGTTGTATAAGTCACATGGTGGTATTGATATGTCAGCATATCTGGCTCCCACACGATCTATTTCAGAGTTTCAAAACAGTACCAGCAAACGAAGCACATTGGAAGAACAGCACTGGGCTCATATTTGGGACAGACAAAACATGAAGCAACAAGCGTACATAGCGAGATGGAATTACTGAACTACTAAAATACAGTTGGCAGAGATGCAACAATATGCCAGCTGTTTTTCCTTATGTCAGAATTGATTAATGCGGCATGTGATTATTTCCAAATGATCAGGTCCCACCCACATATAGAGACTGTAAGTGCAGTTTAGAATATGCTACACCACCAGCTGCTTTCCCCCTCTGCTTGAGAAGTAGCTAACTTGTGGCCCTCTGGATGTTGTTGGACTCCAAATCCCATCAGCCCCAGCCAGCAGGACCAGCAGTCAGGGATGATGGGAGTTATAGTCCAACAACATCTGAAAAGTCAAGTGTTAGCTGCTCCTGCTCTACAGGGTCTCTTGGCCATCCTTCACCCCTGCTGTTGTGAAATGAAGATGGAAGCCTGCTGATCACAGCAGATGAGGGATGGCATAGGCAGCGAGAGATTTACAAGCCTGAATGGGAACAAGAGAGCCTGCCACCTTCCTCTCCTGGCTGCGTTGCTGAACTACCTGCTCCGTAGCTCACTAGACCAGAAATGAAAATGTACCATATACAGGGGAAGAATGTAGGTAACATATTTGATTTAAGAGTGCCACCACCTTATACTCTGCACTTTATTTAGTGCACGCTGACTGGAAAGATTGGTCACTACTGATCTAGAGTTTCTACAGGCACTGTAATGAAAGGATCACAGTTGCTGCATGAAACAGAAAGGAAGTGAATAGTAAGAACCGCTCTCTTCCTTCAAGGGCTGTCCCATCTTGGCAGTGCTGGCAGAGAGCTTGCACATAAATTGGAAGGAAAACGTAACCTCTCATAACTATACAATGTTTGCCTCTCTTCCAGAAGCCCTGGTGTGTCTCTGTGTGTCTGCACCTCGTGCGCGCACGAGGTCAGATATGACACCAAGCTGTGGGTTAGAGGGTTCCACGGTTGCTAAATGCTGCTACTGTGGTAAGCCTGAGCCCACGCCCTGAGGGTTTCCTCTGTGAGGTGTCAGTTCTGCTTCTGCAACAGAAGCAACTGCATCCTAAAGGTGCGAGACAACAGACCTTTCACTTCTTGAATAACACCTGGTCACCGTGCTGCAGCCAAGCCAGGGCATTTCTTAGCCGAGTGGAAAATGTCTGAAGGTGTTGTGAGTGTGCTTTGCACTAGGGTTATTATTGTTTCTTTCACATATTTCTCAGCAGCCCCCACCCCCACCCCAATGCCACCAACCACACAATCTGACAGCCTGCTGACAGTCGTGAGTAGAGAAGACACCCAGCCCCAACCAAAATTGTTTTGCCTTTGCCAGGAACCTGTGATTCTCAAGATGTTACTGGCCTGCAGCTGCCTGAATTCCTGACCATTCATCATGCTGACTGGGGCTGATGGGAGCTGGAAGCAAACAGCATCTGGAGGGCTACAGGCACTCCATTCTTGGCCTATATCAGTGGTGAGTCACCAGAGATACACTAGGTATTTAACTTGGAATAGCCATACATTGTTCATTCTCATTTTATGGAGCATCTGCATGCTGTTGTTATCCAGCGCTTTCCCCAGGGTTCTTTTGTCTTTTCAAACTACAGAAAATCTAGCTTTTTTGAACGGTGGCACTAACTCTGCAGGTGTAGGTCCCCTTCGCATTGCTTTTTCCATTATTTCCTAGAGGTGTGGTTGAGACCTGTGCAGTGACATATCCAGCGAGCAAGTCTACAGCCACATCGGGCACACCTTCCATATTAACTCTTTGGCAGCTACCGTTTTATCAACTGTTTAAGATCAGTCTTTTAATGAGCACTAAAATGCTTTCTGTATTTAAGCAAAATAGTGCTTAAATGAAGAGATTTACAACATTAAAAACTGGCCTTAAAAAACAACTGTCTTCCTGTCACCATTATTTCAAGAAAGGATGGGGGAACAGCTGATCTGAAGATTTGCCCGTTAACAGTTTCAAAGATTTCTAAACAATTCTGGAGACGTCCTGAGAGTAACCTCACAATTGCACTTAAATGAATATATACTTTAGTACAACCTAAAAGATCGACTGTTGCTGTAGATGGGCCATTCGCCTGATCTGACAGGTACTTCTTATGTTTTTTAAAAGGTTTGGGCTATATTCAACTAAATTATTGCTCTAGTGCAAGGATGAACATTAGTGTAACAGGATTTCCCCCTTCCTCATCTCTCACATACCTTGCATCACCCAGAACAGATTCTGAGCACAGTGGGAGGAGAGTGAGGAAACATTCCATTGAAGGAGAAATCAGTGTGCTGAAGATCATCTTAATTCTATGTTGAATCCAACTACCGTATTTTTCACTCTATAGGACGCACTTTTTCCCTCCTAAAAAGCAAGGGAAAATGTGTGTGCATCCTATGGAGCGAATGCTGGGGGGAGGCAGGCAGGGAAAGCCCCCAAGAGCCGCACACAAGCTCCGTGCGGCACTTGCGGGCTTTTCCCCAGGATGGAGAAGGGACTGACTGGCCGCATCAGGCCCTTCTCCCACCTCATAGAAAAGCCCACAGGAGCAACGCACCCTTTAAAGAGTGTGCGGCTTCTGCGGGAGATGGGGGAATTCCCCCACCTCCCGCAAAAGAAGGAGAAGGTCTGTGAGAAGCGCACAGGCTGCCTGCAGCCTGTCCGCTGCTCCCAGAGCGGGGGAGGTGGGGAATCATATTTTTTCCCTTGTTTTCCCCCTCTGAAAACTAGGTGCGCCCTATGGTCAGGTACACCCTATGGAGCGAAAAATACGGTATGTTGTGTGCTGCCTCGTCTTGAGCTGGTAGCATGGAGTCCTCAGAAGACAAACTGGACCTCACTGGTAGAGGAAGAGCAACAATGCAGGAAGTGCTTTCTATGCCAACTTTTAATCGTCTGCTGAACTATTCTGTTCCGCCATAACTATGCAGTAAAAAAAAAACTGTTTTTACTTTCTTTTCGCTTTTAACTTGCTTTTACCTTTTTATTATTTTATGGTTTCATGTTTTTAAATTGTTGTAAACCTCTGTGATATATATTTTTAATGAGACAGAGGGATATAAATGTTTTAATAACCAAAATAAACAATCAGACAATGCCAGCAGCTCTCTGTAGGGAAGCATCTCCTGCTGTCAGAGGAATGGAGATGTCAGTTCCAAAAGAAGAGAGAGCTGAGCTAGGGCATAGCTGCGGGACAGCCAAGGTGGAAGGAAGAGGAATTGAAGAAGCTGAGCTGTGGAACTGGGAATGCAGCCTTGAAATGGTGATCAGTACCATGGAAAAAATGACAGCAAAAGCCAGGAGGAGCCAGAAAGCTCATCCAAGGGAGCTGGGAATATACCAGGCAAGTGAACTGTGTCAGTCAACACAGCACAAAACTCTTAATATAAGGGTTGTGGGTTCGAGCCCCAAATTGGGCAAAAGACTCCTGCATTGCAGGGGGTCACTAGATAACCCCTGTGGTCCCTTCCAACTCTACAATTCTATGATGGTAAGTAAATTCCTTGGGCAAGAAGAAAAGCCTGGCCTGGGAATGTTTAAGCACAGTGCAGGGATAACCATGGGAGCTATCTGGATTGGAAAGAGGAGGATCCATCCTAGGGCATCCAAGAGCAGCACTCTTTATTTTTCCCTCACTGCACAGTCTTGATTACCTCACCATCATCAGGGCACTAGATCCAGAGATTGCTGGTTTGAACGCCATAAGATCACAACGCTGCCCGTTGTTACCTACACTATCTCTTGACAAAAGGTCTCTCCATGGTTTTAACTTACTTTTAACTTGCTTTTTCCTGTAAGACCAATTGCAAGTTAAAAGTTAAGTTAAAACCATGGAGAGACCTGCTCTGAATAGAGACATTGGATTCTTATCTCATTATACATGATAAAGCTACAGTGGTGCCCCACAAGACGAATGCCTCGCAAGACGAAAAACTCGCTAGACGAAAGAGTTTTCCGTTTTTTGAGTCGTTCCGCAAGACGAATTTCCCTATGGGCTTGCTTCGCAAGACGAAACGTCTTGCGAGTTCTTGCAAGTTTTTCCCCTTTTTTTTAAAGCCGCTAATAGCCGCTAAGCTGCTAATAGCCGTGCTTCGCAAGACAAAAAAAAACGCAAGACGAAGAGACTCGCGGAACGGATTAATTTCGTCTTGCGAGGCACCACTGTATTTTTAGCCATCTCACCCCTTGCTTTTTCCTGTAAGACCAATTGCAGTCATTAACAGTCGTCAACAGGTTTACCACACCTATCAGCCAATCACCCATTCCCACCACCCTTCTGAGTTACATCCCTCCCCACCCTCTCACTATATATAAGGACCTGGTGACTTCTGTTTCAGTGTATCTGAAGAAGTGTGCATGCACATGAAAGCTCATACCAATAACAAACTTAGTTGGTCTCTAAGGTGCTACTGGAAGGGGGAGAAATTATTTTGTTTCGACTACGGCAGACCAACGTGGCTGCCTATCTGTAACTATCCCTTGACAGAGAGACTGGGCTAAAGAGTGGGGCAAAGTAAAGGATGGTGGAAGAGGAATGTGCTCAAAATGGGGCTAATGTGAACGTGTAGCTGAGATGGATTTGAAGCATGTCGCCTTTCGGAAAGGAAAAAAAAGTCACTTCACTTATTTGCCCTTACTGGAATCTAGGAGGTTTGGCATGATCCCTGTAGACCCATTTCCAGGAAAAGACAGCTCCCCCTCCTCTTTACCAGATGCTGGCTCCGAGGATTGGCCTCGCGGGATCAACTCGTGGTGACTTGCCTTGGGGATGATGTGGATTTAATGTAGCCGTGGCTGCTGCCAGCTGCTCTCCCGCAGCTTTTGTTTGGCTTTCGGAGCCTAAATGCTTGGCCTAGGCCAGGCTTACTGTAGGATTACAACTTCGCCTGTGAGGTGCGAGAGCGGAACTCTCGACTACCACATTCCAGAGAAATGCCCTCCCTTTTTTTTTTCACAGCATCACTGCGCACCATGCGCCCTGCTGGCACTCAGTGAAAGCTAAAAAGCAGGAATGGCGCAAGGAGCTTTGTGGGGGTTAAGAATCGCACTCGCTCCCCCACCCTTCTTTGTCTGTTGCCTCCACAGGACCCACACTCACCCATACTCAGGTGGCCCCCATAGAACAGAAAACCCCTTTCCATGGGTGTTTTCTCTCAGGGGTTCAACCTCCCGACTCAGCTGCTTCATTTTCAAAGCAATTACCAGCAAGGGGCTTTGTAGGCTGTGCTCCCTACCCATTAACACTGGGCTGATTTATAGGAAACCGATGGCTGGGCCTGTCAGAGCTCATTAATGGCTGGCAAAAGAACAAGACAAACAGCCTGGCCAGCAAGAAAGGAAATCCTTGTCTGGGCTCGGTAAAGATGTGTGGCTGTTCCCCTCACATTCCAAGCCTGGGCCTCCGAACAGCACTGGGGAGAATGGGAGAAGCTTCTGAGGCCAGTGAGACGTTGAAGTGGGACGAGAAGATCGGGGGACAATCTGGGCTCCTTGCGTCTTTCCTACAGGGATGGCTGCTGTGTGGAAGGGGCAGGCCCATCTCAAGCCTGGAGCTTCCTAAGAAAACAGTTATCTGTGTACACGGCAAACATAGAAAGCACAAGACTCCCCACCCCACTCCTGCAGAGAACCTTGGGAACTGTAGTTTGCTAAGGGTACCAGGAATTGTTGCTCCGTGAGGGGTGAGCTCTGGTTCCCAGGATTCCTTGAGGGAAGGAATGTGCTTTCAATGTGCACACAGCCCTGTCCTGACTAGATCAGAGCATGCAGAAGTTCAGTTCCTTTCATGACAACTCTGAGCGAACTGAGAACTAAACGGACCGTGGCATGCCAAGTGTCGATTTGAACGTTTCAAAACCACTTTGATTTTTTAGTTTGTTGCTAAGGTGCTGAGTATATAGAGTGCTGAGAGTATATAGAGCAGTCAGGTTACATACGCTTCAGGTTACAGACTCCGCTCCCCCAGAAATAGTACCTCAGGTTAAGAACTTTGCTTCAGGATGAGAACAGAAATCGTGCTCTAGCAGCGCGGCAGCAGCAGGAGGCCCCATTAGCTAAAGTGGTGCTTCAGGTTAAGAACAGTTTCAGGTTAAGAACGGACCTCCGGAACGAGGTACCACTGTATAGGTTTCTTCAGTGACATTATTTCCAATTAAACCAGTTGAAGACCTATAGTATCACTGTGTAGCACAAAGCATTTAAAGGCTTTTGTCATCTAGCAAAAGCCAAGAACAGGGGCGTAAGGAGTGAAGGGGAGGGGGATGTGACCATGCTGTAGGAATGCCCCTTGAGAAGCTCTCATATTTGTTTCTCAGAAAAGCTGCTTTCATCGATCAAATGGAACAGTCAGATCACTGGCAAGAAGCACCAGGCCTCAGGCTCCGTAACAAGCGCTGTCTGTTGGACTCTACTGAGAAGCACAAGCCTTTCTTGGCAAACCTGTGGAACAGGAGAAAACCCCCATTTTCTGCTGGTGTGTGGGAAAGAAATGAGCATAACAGTAGCTCAAGAACTGCCGGTGTGGGGGGGGGGGAGAGCCCAGTATTAGACTTTACCTCAGAAAACAATTCCCATCAGCTTCTAAGACTAGCTACTTGGCTATTTGAGCTACCTAATATTGAAGACTTCCTCAGTTAAAGTGCATAATACTTTTTAACACATGTTTCCATACTCCCACAGTGTTACCTGCTCAGTCTGTAGTCACTGCCTTAGAATTTTTCACGACCACACACATTTCCAGTTCTCTTCCCTTTGAGAAAAATATTTCTGCCCCCTCTATACTCTGAATAGGATTGACTGTAGC
This sequence comes from Podarcis erhardii, assembly GCF_964252035.2. Classification (NCBI taxonomy): domain Eukaryota; kingdom Metazoa; phylum Chordata; class Lepidosauria; order Squamata; family Lacertidae; genus Podarcis; species Podarcis erhardii. Next base: position 32,037,004 of record NC_138498.1, read on the forward strand.
AATCTTACCTGATGTAGGGATGCAGCAGAATTTTCTGCATCAAGAAGAGATTGTCTGTTGTGCCTCTCTATGAGTTATACTTATGGGCGTGCCTCCTGCCAGTCAGGAAGCATCTCCAGAACATGGACTCACACAGAAACACATGTCTACTTTTAGAGAGTATAAAAGTGAAATGCTTGCCAATATCAGTTCCAAACCTCAAGTTCTTAGTGAACTATCAAGAAACAGGGAGTTGACAGAGATGGTGCATTATACTCCAGAAGCTCCTGTTCTATAAGGAAGGGATCAGTTTGTAGTTTATTTATGCCAGGAGGTTTATAAATAATCACCAGCAGGTCAGTTGGCCTACAACAATGCATAAAACTACAGAACTGGAAATGTTGTAAGCCAAAATGGCTTATCTCCTGAGTTTATGCCAATAAAACTCAGAAATGTGAGGAGTTAGGAGTCCAACGTTGTTTGTTGCAAACCAATAGGTTACAGTCGGATTGTTCTGCAAAAATGCAACCCCATCCAGTGTTCCAGGCAGTGGTATTATAAAGTTTCAAAGAAAGCATTTCTATTTTCACCCATCATATATATCATTACCTCATTTCATGTTTAATACACATACGCAATAAGCACTAGCAATTTCTGCTGATTAAGTTCTAATTCCCACCGTGTTCTGTTACATTGTGTTAGTGTGCATGTTGGGAACCTGTGTTACGTGTAGCCATTTGCACCATGTAGCAACTTATGTTCTAGCTCTGAGCTATATATTTGTGATTCACATATTAGCTGTACTTCTGCCCCAATGGGGGGCGGCAACTTGCAAAAACATCAGTTTCATAAAGTAACAGGCTACCATAACTTCTATATTAGAAGCACACTCAAGGATTTACAGGGGTACACATTATCACATTTATTGCGGCCCTTTGGGCCACTACCACAAAAAGGCCTTGAAAATCGTGTAGCCCAAATGCCCCGGACACCCACAACAGATAATCCAGGCAGGGACTCGAAGAGAGCAATTCACATCATGTCCAAAGTGGCAAAATAGAAACACTGATAGACCAAAACATTAGTGAACCAAAGAGATGTTTTGCACCCAGTGAGATTGGCCTGTGACTTACCGTGTTTTGCAGCACTTAGTTTCAGTGAAGAAATAAACACATTGCTTTCAAGAACATTGCCTCAATGTCTAAAGGTCTCTGGAGTGAACGGGACCCAAAAGCTGTGTGGTTCTTTTGTACTGCCCCATCCCTTCCAGCTCCAGGTAGAAGGGAATCTGCAACCTGATTGGCCTACAGAAGAATCACGGAATTAGCCAATCACGTGGGGCCCATTGTGTATATAATGTATATAAGGCAAACATTCTGGGGGGACTTCCATTCCTCCTCATCACTATGAGCTGAATAGAGCATGAAATCCACTCTCGACTCCGAGTATATTTCATTTTGCAACGCCTGTTCCTAGCTGAACACTCAAGTGTCCCAAGTTGTCACTGCTGTTCTCACTATGAGGCATTTCTTTTGCATTCTGGGGCTGACCAGCACACAAGCAGCAGGAAGCAATTGTCCTTCCTTAAAGGCCCTGCGTGTGCTAGGCCATCCCACTCCCATTTCATGGGCCTGAGCAGCTTACATAATAGAGCTTCTCTTCCTCCCCCACAAGCTCTGTAATTTATTCCATCATCTTAGGAAAAGCCATTTACTGTCAATAACAGCTTTAATTAATTCTCCTCAAAGGCCTCTCAATTATTCATCCCAGGGCCGCAGAGAAAACAATTAAAGCACTTTACATCTCTGACCATCATTGGCTCTAGGTGGAAGAGGAAGGCAGGGATGTTGCACTGTAGGGACATTGCACAAGAGAAGGTGGGAGTCCAGAGCATGGGGTGGGGGGGGTGGCCTGGGTTTTAGAAGACTGTGGCTCTTTTTTTGCTTGCTTTGGTAAGCGGTCTCTCTGGAGCAAATGCACTGGAATAGCTCACTGTGACAGATCCCAATCCTCCCCCTGTGTTTTCCCCCTCTGTTTTCAAATCACAGAATCTTTCATGCAGGTCAGTTATGATCAATTTGAGACATTTTTGTTGTAGGCAATGTAGGGTTGTGGGGGAAAGAGAAGCAGGAAGAGAGAGGGGAAGAAAATAAAGAAAGGGTATGGAAAAGGAGGGGAAGGAGGCAACAAACCATGGGTAGGCAAACTAAGGCCCGAGGGCCGGATCCAGCCCAATTGCCTTCTAAATCTGGCCCGCGGACGGTCCGGGAATCAGCGTGTTTTTACATGAGTAGAATGTGTGCTTTTATTTAAAATGCATCTCTGAGTTATTTGTGGGGTATAGAAATTCGTTCATCCCCCCCCCCAAAAAAATAGTCCAGCCCCCCATAAGGTCTGAGGGACAGTGGACCGGCCCCGTGCTGAAAAGGTTTGCTGACCGCTGCAGTAAACTATTGTTCTTTACAGAGTATGAGTGGAGTTTTTTGTCAGTGTGGATAGGTGTCTTATTTTTGCTTGTGCAGTGAGAGATCAGAGGGCCCAGGACATGGTTGGTTGTGGTTGATTTGTTGCAGTGTGTTTTGATTGTGTGTGAGAGAGGTGTTGTTGTTGCTGGGTTAAGTTAGCCATATTAATTTATATGTTGGCGGGGGTTAGGGGGCGGTTATTGTCTTGTTGGCCTGCATATGTAATAAAGGGGATCCACACTGCGGTGAAAGCATCCTCCTTTGTTTGTCCCCATGATAGTTTTTCTACTAGGATGGTTTCCCACATAGTTTGGTACCAGTGGTCCATGGACACTCCCAATAGTTCCCTCCAGAAATCCTCCCCTTCTTTTTCTACCAACATACCACCCCTCTTTCCGAAAACAGAGCTGGGGACTGTCAACCCCTTCTCTTAATGCTGAACCAAGCTACCTGCCTAGATTTACATCCTTGTCACATAACGTATAGTGATTTCCCTGACACAGCACCAGCCTTTTGACATCTGTACTGGGTAAATCCATACCAAACAAGAATATCAGTTTTTCAGAGGCTGGCAGGTTGTGTCAGCTGCTGATGCCACATGGAAGTAAACACGGAAGCGTATGGGCATGATCCCACTTGGGGACTTCAGTTCCTCCTCCTGCCTCTGACTGGTCCCCTAGACCGGACAAGACACAGCAAGAGGCAGTCTTTGGAGAAAGAACTTCGACAGCAGCTCGAGATGCTTTCGTCTTTTGGCACCGTTCCTCCCACCACAATGTCCCCATTCACTGGTTTCCTTCAAGGGAAATATTGCAGTGTATACAACTGGATCAAAAGCTTTCCCCTACCACAAGCAGCCTTATTTGTCACTTGCACGTCATTCCTCTTGCTAAACTTAGATATGGTTTGGCATATCTAAGACTACTAGCTACGATACAGAACTGGGCTGCTGTAGTAAAGACAGAAATCAGCTCATCCTGACCCTGCAACTTTATAATGGTGGTGTGATTGGTGAAGCCCCATTGTCCACCAGGCCTTTGAACTGGAAACAGTGGCGTAGCGTGGGTTGTCAGCACCCGGGGAAAGGCAAGTAATTTGCGCCCCCTAACCCATGGATTTTAGCATGCCCCCCCAGCGCCCCCCTAGATGTTGCGCCCAGTGCAGCCGGCCCCCCCTGCACCCCCCACGCTACGCCACTGACTGGAAAGAAAATTATTGAAGGAGGTTTTGTCTCCTGAAAAACTTACTATTCATTTCTTTTTACTGGGGAAATGTTCTCCCAGTAAATGCAGTTTGTTTGTTCTGTTCTCGAGAAGTCAACAACCACACTGGTTGTTTACCAATTTACCTAAACTTTTATATTTGCATTTACACTCATCTGCACCATTCTTAATTTTTGCAAACCAGAAAACTGCGGGTGGTGAGCCAGGAAAATGGAACTGATTAAAACAGGCCTGAGAGGCTTGAGGGTGGCTATCCCAGACCTGGAGTCAAAGGCAGCTGAGGAGACTGTATTTCTCCCCTTAACCAGATGAATGCTCAGTGCTGGTATTCCTGGATTATCATCTAAATACCCACAAGCTGACCAAACCACCTCATTTCTTTACCTCAGCCTGCAAAGGGTTAAGGCAGCGAACAACAAATCCTCTTCCTCTCCCCCATCACCACCATCCAGTATGCAGCCAGGGGGGCGGGTCTGTCGGGAAGCCCAGATTTCTGCAGGGGTTTTACTGGAAAAGTTGTTGTGGCAGGTGGGAGGGGGTTGCCATGGCAACGGCAATGGCACATGAACAGGTTAGCCGGTGGCATACTATTGCGGATCAGATTCATCAAAAACATCAAGACGGAAAACTGCCCAGCCTTGGAAAAATGCAATGCTCGATGTCTAAGCAAAGAGGCGGGATAGGAAAGCCAAGACGGCTAGGATATGGCTATGGTGATTAATCAGAGGGGAGGAAAGGGCACTCTTTGAGCATCACTTCACAGCTTCCAGAGACAAGCCCCTCCACCTAAAATATACTTGGAGGCAACATTATGAAGCAACATTATGCAAGCACGAGCTTGGATGAAACGCAAAAGCATCACATTCCAGCTTTATCTCAGGAAGATTTCACCCACTTTCCCAATTTTCCCAGTCACATACCTAACATACAAATGCCTGTCCTCAGTGCTGCAAATTGCGGGCAGATAAAATATCTAAGTTGATATCAAGAGAGCTGAGCCGATTGGCTGGGCAGCCTTTGGGGGCAGTTGTGGATGTGCACACCCCAGCTGATTTTGCATTTCAATAATAGCTGCCAGAACCTCCTTTACTCAGATTTAAAGTGCTCCTATCCCCCACCCCACCCCGAACCAGGCATATGCTGCATCAGTGTGATTTCCAAGAGAGGGCAACTCTGGGAGGCAGGCAGTGGCTTCTGCTTGCTTGTGAGCTTACATGTATGTACCCCAGTCCACTGGAGCAGGAACTGGCAAGCCACACCAGTATCCCTGCCAAGAAAATCCCATGGACAAAGACAACATGCAGTGGAAGACAGGAGTGCCTGGCGTGCTCTGGTCCATGGGGTCACGAAGAGTCGGACACGACTAAACGACTAAACAACAACAACAACAACCCCAATCCACACCATGGACCTGGAATGGCTTCCATTCTAACAGGTTGCGTTATTAACCTGAAATTGCAGGACTAGGTTGTGCAACCTGCTATCTCAGTAGCTCAATCTCTTAGGAGCAAAGGAGGAGGAGTGGGTAACAGGTGGTGTGCTGTTTCTACCCCCTTTTGGGTGAGATCCAGAATCTGGATAGAGCTCGAGCCACCCATTTAAATGGGTGCAGTCAAACATCTTTGCAGGACAGGAAACCACAGAGGGTAAAATATCATTTGCTACAGGAGGGAGGAATAACCAGTGTCTTAAGGTTGTGCCCAAACTAGCACATCATTTCATTTCATGTTTGTTTTATTGCTATCATGCATTCCTCCATATTTCCCCATAGACACAGGTTTCTTAATCCCATGATCGTAGGCTGGGTTTATATATACCAGTATATATATTTCTTAATCTATGCAAAATATGTCTCTCTGTGTGTATTCTGATAAATTAGATGGATTGTAGTGGGGGAAAGGGAAGATGGGAAGAACTCAAGTTGGGATAGAAGAGTAGTAGCATTTACTAGGCAGTAAGTTCACTCATAAGGAAACAGCCTCAGCCTCCTAGAGCATGAATAGGATAACTAAGGCCTGGGGGCTGGATCCGGCCCAATTGCCTTCTCAATCCGGCCCGCAGACGGTCCAGGAATCAGGGTGTTTTTACATGAGTAGAATGTGTCCTTTTGTTTAAAATGCATCTCTGGGTTATTTGTGGGGCCTGCCTGGTGTTTTTACATGAGTAGAATGTGTGCTTTTATTTACAATGCATCTCTGGGTTATTTGTGGGGCATAGGAATTCGTTCTCCGCCCCCCAAAAAATATAGCGTGGCACCCCACAAGGTCTGAGGAACAATGGACTGGCCCCCTGCTGAAAAAGTTTGCTGACCCCTGTCCTAGAGCATGGGTCCTGCTGCTCTGGTTCCTGTGCATTGACCTCCATCCCCTCACCACCCTCCACTGTCCCATGAATACTTCCTACACCAACCTCTCCTTCTTCATTCCCAGCCTGCTCTCATGCCAGTTCGTGACAATATGGAAAGAAGCAAAGCTCCCAACAATGGCAAGGAAGGAGAAGGGCCAATGGCCAGGAAGAAGTCTGTGCATAACCAATTGAGATCCATTTCACAAAGAGTTGTACCTCTTTCATGAGTTATCTGCCGGCTTGCAAAAGAAAGGATTTTAGCCTATAATAAAACTGAATCATTGTGAGTCACAAACAGAGTATAAGAAGCATCAAGATACATCAGTGCCAAATGTTCCAGGACTGGAGGACAAGGAGAAGTCCACCTTGCCTACAATTTCTCGTGCAGAGTGCATCTGGTAAATCATTCAGTTCCTAATATACAACATTAAGAAAAAGCCAGGTCCGTTGCTATCCAGCAATGAGTCATGCATTCTTCTACAGCCAAATGTGAAAAGGGGGACTTATAGTGAAACTACACTCCCCCCCCCATACAAATATGAATTAAACACATATGCATGTCTGAAGATTTGTATCAATGCAGGGTAAAGGTAAAGGGACCCCTGACCATGCCGTTTACCTTCCCGCTGGAGCGGTACCTATTTATCTACTTGCACTTTGGCGTGCTTTCGAACTGCTAGGTTGGCAGGAGCAGGGACCAAGCAACGGGAGCTCAACCTGTCGCGGGGATTCGAACTGCCGACCTTCTGATCGGCAGGTCCTAGGCTCTGTGGTTTAGCCCACAGTGCCACCCGCAGGGTAAAGGTAAAGGGACCCCTGACCATCAGGTCCAGTCGTGACCGACTCTGGGGTTGTGGTGCTCATCTTGCTTTATTGGCCAAGGGAGCCGGTATACAGCTTCCGGGTCATGTGGCCAGCATGACTAAGCCGCTTCTGGCGAACCAGAGCAGCGCATGGAAACGCCGTTTACCTTCCCACCTATTTATCTACTTGCACTTTGATGTGCTTTCAAACTGCTAGGTTGGCAGGAGCAGGGACCAAGCAACGGGAGCTCACCCCGTCGCGGGGATTCAAACCTCCGACCTTCTGATCGGCAAGCCCTAGGCTCTGTGGTTTAACCCACAGCACCACCCGCGTCCAATAGGAAAGAAGTGACAGGTGGGAGGAGCGTGTAACCTCTTCCATGCACACATACTACCCCATCTCTCAGCCGTTTTGCTCTGCAGTGGACTTCTCCCAGTCTTGGGACTTAAGAGAGGAGGGAGAGTGACAACAACAACAAAAAGAACCCAGTAAATTAAAAGGGAGATATAGAGGGAGAAATGACCCAGGAGATACAGAGAGCCAGTGTGGTGTAACAGTTACAGTAGAGAGGTGGACTGGAACCTGGGAGACCAGGGTTCAAATCCCTACTCAGTCATGAAGCTCAGTGGGTGACCTTGGGCCAGTCACCTACCTCACAGGGTTGTTGTCAATATAAAGTGGGGAGAGGAAGACTGTGTGCCCGTTCTTGAGCTCCTTGGAGGAAAAGGTGGTATATAAATATTTTTTAAAAAATAATAATCAATGAGAACAGGAAGAGTTAAATATTTCCTCCCACCAGCCAAATTTACATATTTTTTTGAGAAAAGCAGGGGGTGTTTGTCCTTAATTTCCCAAGACTGCTTTGTGAAGCCACCCTGATAGGTGGCTATCAACCTCCCACAGGACCAGAAACTCAACATTCAAGTTGACTGTCTGAAGAAAGATTCTGAGGTCTCCAGAGTCCTCCTCTTTAACACACAGCACTTCACACCTTGCTAGAGGATAAGAGAAACAGGCCTACTGCTGCTTGCCCTGCTGCAGCTAGGGGAAAAACAATATGCAAAATAGAGTAGGGTTTTTCGTTTGCCTTTCTAACAGTTAGTTACTGCACAACCTGTAAGTGCATAGCAACTGCCTACTGCTGTGCTAGAGGCAATTTGGGAAAGACTTCGGTATTTTGTCAGAGGGATTCTAGGCACACACTGGAACTTTGGGCTTGTGCATTTAAATTGAATGAAAGGGCTGTGCTGTCCAAGCACAACAAACCCAACTTTTTGCGGCTGGGAAGAAAGGGAAATGAACGGAAAAGTGTGAGATGAACAAATTATTAACAGGGAGATATGTGAACACTGCAGGAAAACCAGGGTGAATGCTCATCGTCATATGACAAACAAATCTGAACAAATACTTAAGAAAGACGGGATAAATCTAACCTCTGGATAAGCACTGTGCAAGGCAATCAGGATGAATGCTCAGTAAATAGGTTGTGGTGGGAGAGGGGGCTGAAGAATGTTTTCTCCTGCTCTGTAGGGTAGGGTTTGAACCAATGGCTTCAAGTTACAAGAAAGGAGATTCTGATTAAACAGGAAGAACTTTGTGACAGTAAGAGCTGTTCGACTGTGGAACAGTCTCCCTCTGGAGGTTGTGCACTCCTCCCTTGGAGGTTTTTAAGCAGAGTTTGGATGGCCATCTGCCGTGAATGCTTTTGCTGAGATTCCTGCATTGCAGAGATCTGGACTAGATTCCCTTTGGGATCCCGTCCAACTCTACAATTCTATGATTCTACAACTGGTGGTAGTTCAAATGAGCCACTCATTTCAATACTAGTACAGTGCAAGTGTTTTGCTGGCAACGCTCAGCCCACAAGAAAGGATGTAAACCTAGGTAGAGTCTGAGATTTATACATAACCTCACCGCAGTTTGTGATGAAGGAAGGAGCTGTGTCTTAAGCCAGTTAACTTGTGGTGGGATCTGTATATGTGTGACAATAAATAGAGGCTAAAAAAGATTGCAGAGAGAACATGAAGGCAGAATTTGCTGGGCTCTGAGGCTGGATTTCCCCCCACATGCCAGTAAGTGAGGTAGGAGTGAGAGGGAGGAACCCCAAGGTGACAGAATGTGCTGGACTACTCCAAGCTGGTGTCCACTATTTGCAAGAAAAGCTCTCTCTCCCCTCCCCTCCCCACCATTAGTGGGAAAGCAAATTGCAAAGACGTTTTTCATTTGATTTTCTAGTTTTTTCCTTTCAGGAAATTCTAAACCAAGGGAAGAGTGGTGAATAATGGTGTCCCCAAGCCACAGACTGATGTGATAGATAGTCCATTTTATTGCTTCAATCTACTACATGTGCACATCCTATGTAAGCTGCGTCTGTTAGTGGGTTTTAAGTCATAGGCTGATTTGGCTGTGATAAAAAAAAAACTTTGGCCGAAATCAGAAGTGCATTAAAAGGGGAGAAAAATCATGAGAGAATCTTTCTTGTTTCAATTTCTGTGAATTATCAGCTTCAAACAAAGCTTGGTCATTATTTTTCTCATTTCACAGCATAGCTGGTTTGCGAGAAAACACATCAAAACGGTGTGTTTCATGAGAAACAACAAGATAAATACAGGCAAGATATGGATTGTGGCAAAGGTTGTGTGTACACCATTTCCCAAACCATCAGTGGGGGCGCAGTGGGAACAAATGGGAGTGTGTACAGAGGCTTTTCCTGCTTTGCGGTAGCTCATTCCAGTAACTTTGTGTGAGCTCATTCTGTCTTGCAACAGAATCAAGATACAGTCCCATAGATATTACAGTGGACGCTCAGGTTGCAAACGTGATCCGTGCAGGAGGCACGTTCGCAACCCGCAGCGTTCGCAACCCGCAGCACTGCGTCTGCGCACACACGGGTTGCAATTCGGTGCTTCTGCGCACGTGCAAAGCGCAATTTAGTGCTTTTGTGCATGCGCGAGCGCCGAAACCCAGAAATAATCGAGTCTGGTACTTCCGGGTTCGACGTGGTGCGCAACCCGAAAACATGCAACCTGAAGCATCTGTAATCCGAGGTGTGACTGTATTCTAGCCTGGCCCAGTGACATTTCATTCACTTTCTCCCGTCTCTGATTTCTGGTAAAACTGACAAGGCTTTGTGTTTGTGGTTTTCCTAGCTTGGGGAGTGGGGTGGTGCACAGCTGGGTCTGACTCTGAAACCAGCAGGCCTGTTCTGTGTGCATGTTTGGAGCTTCAGGTCTGAGCCATGAATAATTTGAAGCTTCACCAAAGCTGCATGAGCCTCCAAGATTAATTTCTATTGCCCCTTGCCTGCTCTGGGACCCTGTGCTCTGTCCTGCTGCTTCAGAAGAGCTGAGAGGTGAGCGTGGGGTTACTCCTCAAGGGATTTCCCTGCTCCAGAATCCCAACACGGACAGAAGAGATTCAGCCTCCAGCAAGGCAGTGGAGCGCCTCCGCTGTTTTTCAAAGCTCTGCTTTATTGATTTAGCATTCCCTTCTGTGATAAATACATCCCGGAGAAGCTATGTGCCTGGCATGCCCCCGCTGCGTGTTGGGGAGGGGGCAGGCCTTCCTCCTAATCAATAATTGAAGCTATATGTAAGATTCACTTTGGTGTTGCCAAGCCTCAGTTCCAGGAACTGCCTCTGGTTCACAGGCAGAGGTGTGCGATGTTGTAACCGATTGCAGCCAAGCACAGCAGCGAGGTTTCCTGGCCATCATTGCTTCTGCAAGGCTTCTTCCACGAAGCGTAGGTTACACATACATGCACACACTGATAATACACCCCATCTGCTAGGTGTAACTCTGGGGAGACGCACCTCAGAGAACAAACCATTACATGCTCCGTGGAACAGGGACTACTGATGCTTTCAAACAGGTGGCACTGGTTGCAAGTCGGTCATTCGGATCCATTTTTCCCCTGTAGGCACAATTGGGACACTATCCTCCATCCCATTATCTGGTCTTAGTCATTCCAGTGCTTCCTACTTATACAGGTGGGCAATCCTTGAGGAAATGTTTTCACACAACGCTTCCTAGGCCCTCTGCCACCCTCCGCTACCTATTCCTGTTCAGGATGAGCCTGCAGGTGATTCTGTATCTGTGCAAACACAGATTAAAATGAAAATCCCCACAGGAAGTGCCACAGGAATAACAGCCCCTAGCTATTTAATTTCACTATGGACAAAATGGAAACTTTGAAGGAGGAGAGAACATTCATTTCCTTTTCATTTCCCTTTTCATTGTTGTTGTTTTTTAAGAGGTCTTCCTTAAGACTGATATTTAGCCATACTACTATACGACTGTTCTAACAAAAGGGGTGTTGCACAGGTGTTGCAAAGAAAGAAAGAAAGAAAGAAAGAAAGAAAGAAAGAAAGAAAGAAAGAAAGTAAGTCCTGGCATATGTACTTTATTGCAATTACAGTTTCCAAGGCGTTGCAATCTTAAGAGAACAGCTCTTCAGAACTGGGTTGTGAAAATTCTGATATGCCTTTTCTGTGGTAAGGAGAAATCTGGATTAAATGTTGTAGTTTTTTAAGTATGTGCAGGCATTTGATGATGATACCATGTGAACAGTGCGCAAAAAAGGGGTGTGCATGAGCAGTACAGTTTTTGCAATAGTATTTTTGTCTGGAAGTACCCTAATGCTACTGGCCAGAATGATGGGATGCAGAAGAGAACCTTTAAGGAAACTGATTGTTCCTCTGCTCCTCAGGTGTTTCAGCAGGTTCTTCAACACAAGACTCCTTTGACAAACTATGTGGTATTGCAAGCAAGTTCTACAAGTCAATAAGCAACACACACATATCAGTGTATGGAACCCGTGGCCCTCCAGATGTTGCTGGGCTCCATCTCCCACCGGACCCAGCCAATATGGTCAGTAGTCAAGGATTATGGGAGTTGTAGTCCAGCAACAACTGGAGAACCACAGGTTCTACACCTTATTATCCAACAATGCCCTTCCCCACAGCCAAGATCCATGTTTCCCTCTGTGTACAGGGGTATTGCCTAAAATATTATGCTGACTCCTGAAACCTTTGAGCCTGGCACCAAGGGATTTGAGAATACATTTCAGCCTTGAGCATTTACGCGAGGAAATTTGTTTGAGGACCTCTCTGTACAATCACTGGACGTGTGTTTCAGCTCCAGTTTAGCCATTCCGCACTACATGTCTATTCATTTTGTGAAGCACCTACGCACAACACTGCAATGTAAGCCTAACACGAACTTTTCCTTTGGGGGATATAACTCTGTAGGTGTTCGCTGTTTAGATAGATAGATAGATAGATAGATAGAGGGATGTACATTTGAATAAGGGTGAAAGATACCTGCATTGCAAGGAACAGGACTAGATCATCCTCATTGTCCCTTCCAACTCTACAAATCTATGACTCTGTAATTCTAAGTGTGCACATAATGGCCATATATAAAAAGCTCCCATAATGATAGCAACAAGGAAGCGCTTCTATGCCACACTTCAGCACTGGAGCACTGGGACGTGCACCCACAGGAAGACAGAGCATGCCTTGCTAGCCCAGCATCCTCTTTCAGCCACATGTTTTTGGGAAGCCCACAAGCAAGGCATGAAGTCATCAGCTGTTGTTTGTCCCACCCCAGTAGTTGCTGCCCAGAGGTACACTGCCTCTGACCAAGGAGGTTCCATTTAGCTATCATGGCTTACAGCCGTCACTAGATCGGTCCTCCATGAATTTAACACCAGATGGTCTAACGGCTGAGAGTGCCTTAGGAGACCTAATTGAAAGAATGCTTCCTTCTCGCCTCCAAATGCCAAAATAAAATAAAATGATTCTTAACATGGTTTGGCTGAGCAACTAATTAAATGGAAAGGAGCAGAGGTGAGAAATTGTGTTGTCACCAGTTGCACATAATAGGTGCAGTGTGTGTGATACCAGTGCAATCTCAATACACACCCTCCTATCTACAGAAGATAGGAGCCTTTGTACTGTGTGTTTCCCGGAAGAAAAATAATGTACTTTGCTCAGGAATTGCAACTTCCTTATCACAAAACACGGGTGAACAATCTACTACAATACAAGTGGGAAACACACACAAATAGAATTCACATGCACACACCCAGACAGCACAACAAGTTGTTCTTTCCAGGAAGGTAACACCTTAAACACTGGGGGGAAGCCTCAGATAAAATCATTCATTATATTTAGCACAGCTTTATCCTACGCCTTAAAGGCAAAATTAGATTTTTCTTGAACGTTTTTAATCCTACATTAAGGTTGGGGCAGTGTACACGGTTCTCTAAAATTACTCACCCTATATTTTATTCTTACAACAACCTTGTGAGGTAGGCCAGAGTAAGAACGGATAATTAGCCCTATGGTCACTCGGGGAACTGCATGTCTGAATGACAATTTGAACCTGTGTTTCCTTAGCCCTAATCTGACGCTCTAAACTTTACACTACATGTATTTGGGATGTATTTGGAAAGGGCTGTAATCTACAAGAGTCCAAGCACAAGACGAAAGACCTTGTTCTGCCAGTCAGCTCACAATAACATCTGTCAAGAAAGCCAGACAAAGTGTGCAAAGTACTTCTTGTTCCTCTGGTCCTAGGTTTACTCCAGAGAAAGTGGAAAAGCCATCACCTACCCTATCCCTATACTAATTTAGGGCACGTCCAGACTGTCACTATTTGGGGGTGGGATTCAATCTCACACTGGCAGATTCAGGTTGCCCAATTATAGCTGATAGAGAAATCATGCACAGAAACCTGCTTCCCCAAAAGACCAGACCTTTTGCGATAAGGAACCTGAAGAATAACACGTGCTTTGATGCAACATCATCTAACTTCCTCACAAGCAAATCAGACTGAATGCTCGTTAACTAGCCTGCATCATCTAATCGGCCTGCAATCAAATCAGGACGAATGCTCAATAAATAGGTTGTTGCCCGGAAAGACTTGTAATGAATGTGAGGACAGGCCCTACTAGAAAGCCTCTGCACCTTCGCAAGGGTCTGTGTGGCTTTGCTCTCGTTCTGATTGGTTCAGGAGGAAGAGATGTGGGTTGAGTTCCTGATGGGCACCCTTCTCTCCTGTTGCAAAGTGGGAGCAGGACCTCAGGCACCCTTGCTTACTCCCAAAAGCATTTAATGAGTGCATGGGAGACACTTAGGCTGTGTACACACCATACCTGTAAAGCACATGACTTTCCCCATAAGAATCCTGGGAAATGCCGCTTTACCCCTCGCAAAGCTACCATTTCCAGCACCCTTAACAAACTACAATTTCTAGAGTTCTTCAGGGGAAGTCATGAACTTTAAATGTATGGTGTGTACACATCCCTGGTGGTTTGGAACAGCTGGAAAGTGGTGAGTGAGACTGGACTGTGTGCTGCTGCCAGCATACCCTGTACCCTGTCCTGCCCCCCATATCAGACCCTCCAAGTGTCCCTATTTTCCAGGGACAGTCCTGGACTTACAGAAGCTGTCCTGGTTTCTGATTTGATCCCAGAATGTCCTGCTTTCCCTTAGGACATCCCTATTTTCATTGGAGAAATGTTGGAGGGTATGGAGTTGTGCAACCCCCAAGCCAAGAAGATAAGTGCAACCTTTAGAAGACATCTGAAGGCAGCCCTGTATAGGGAAGTTTTTAAATGTTTAATGTTTTATTATATGTTATATGTTTTTATATATGTTGGACGCCGCCCAGAGTGGCTGGGGCAACCCAGTAAGATGGATGGGGTACAAATAATAATAACAACAATATTGACTGGGACCTCCCTATTTTCACAGGAGAAATATTGGAGGGTATGCCACATCCCACCTTGTATTGGAGCCTGTAATCGTATGCAGTTTACTACCTTACTGGTCACCCCCTGCCTTTTTAAGCCTCCCCTCCCTCTCCCTCCCCTTTCACTGCCACTCACCCAGGTGCTAGCACGCCTTTTCTCCCCAGGCCCTTCTCTTTGCCTTGCCCAGCCAACATTTACAGGCTGGTGAAGTTACCAGGAAAGAAGGTACAAGTAGGGCGGGATAGGTTTGTGGTTCAGCAGTGCTGACTGTGTTCCCAAGCCTGGGCCCAGTAACGGGAAGTGGCTATTCTCAGTGACAGTAAATCAGATCGGCAAGATTAGAGGCCTCTTGCTGCCTAATCATGAGCCACTTGGGCAGGAGGACAACTTACTGGAACTGGGAGGAAATAAAAGCAATAAATAAAGCATGACTGTTAACATCTGGCCCTTGCCACGGGGTGAGATGTAGCTGCAGGATGGGTTGTTTATGGTTCATTCACTGACTTTATAGGGCTCCATGGTACAAGGGGGGCAAGAGAGCAGGAGCAGCAAGGAGTGATTCTTTGTGCCAAAGTGTGTGCTTTTCAAGGGTGCAGGCAGACACAGAAAAGCACCCGATGTACACATATGTGGTTGTATGTTAATAACATTTACCCACCCCAGGGAGGTCTTACCGTACAGAGCCGTACAGAGCCAAGGAACTGGGCAGAGCAGGTAAATAAGAGGGGCAGTCTGGATTCTGCGGGAAGAGCTGATCTACATCCATTTGCATTGTGTTGATCTTGTCCCGGTTCCAAACGGCCTATAGATCTCAAAGAACAAGGCATCATGCGTCAACCACAAAGAGGAGGAGGTTTATGGAGCTCATAAAACACGTTTTATGCAGTTACGCTGGGAGTTGGGGTCAGCTCTGCCGTGAAGGCTTGTCACTACAAGCGAGATTGGACCAATCTTCCCAGCAACAGAGTTCATATCTCTGACTTCCTTCCTGGTAGCGGCTGGGGAAGCATTTTAAACATATACGTACACACATCTTTTTTTTCGCAAAATGGGCCAAACTAGCCTCTCATCCAGCGATGAGGCAAGCCTGTGGATCCTTTTCCAATAACCATTTGGCAGACTACCCGCTGGCAGTGTCTCAGCCATGGCCAGGAGAAGGCCGTAGCCAGGAATATGAGGACTGACTGAAGGAGGAGACTGGAATAATACCCCAGTATCACAGAAAGCAGAGTAATTAAACTTCAGTGACATGCGTAGCCTCACCTCATCTCCAGTTGAAACAAAGCCCATGCAATTGTTCAGTCATTTACTCTGTGGAGTTGCAGGTGGCCCACTTATTCCATTCTCTCTCTGTCTTATCCATCCATGGCCTCATACCCCATCAACAGTGCAACTTTACATCAGCTTTGGCCCTGGTACAAGAAATTTCCCTCCTACTGACTTCAATGGGTTTAAAAGTAATTATTGAAACCTGTGCAAGATTTTATCACAGGTTTGAAGTCCTGCTGCGCATAATGCGAATGTGTGATGGGGCAGGTGAACAATATTATGATTCTATCTCTGGCTACAAAGATACAGATTCTATCTCGGCCTGACTGTGAGGCACCTGGGCAGAAATGAAAAGAAATAACAATGCAAGGAGACTGCAATTCTTGTTCATTTTAAAATGCGGGGCACGGGTCCCCTTAAGTCATTGATGCAATAAGGGTTTTATGGTCGTTTGGGCAGGCTGTTTAAAAATTATGAACACTCACCATAATCCATGCCTCAGATGAATGCTTTGTCCCATTGGTGGCATGATTTCTGACTTGATGGGATTTGGGGAAGTTAGGGGTGGGGTGGGGAGTTGTCTCTGCAAAAACAATGCGAATTCAAAAAAGTCCATTATTGATTCTCAGTGCCACCCTACGCATGCCTAGCTGGAAGTAAACGCTACTGGGTTCAATTAGATTATTAGACATACTCCCAGCCAGGTTAACTGCAGCCTGTCAGGAGTCTAAACAGGAGCACAACTGCTGGCGGAGCGGTGCCTGCGTGCCTTTTTGGTAACATTTCTTCTTTTAAATCCCCAGGCTTGCCACTCGGGGGGGCGACAATGTTCAATTGCCTCGGCTGAACTAGACGCCCAAAGGCAGGTGGTGGAGGAAGGAAATATGCGTACGCTGTTACTATAGAGATTAGGGGCATGGACGGACTACAACACCCAGCGTGCCTGAGGAGGGAGATACTTCCGGAAAGCCTGCCATTGGCTTCAATCTGAAGACGTCACCAGTGTGCGGATGACGCTACTCAGCCTGTCCTGAACCGCCAATGAGCGCTCAGGGGAAGGGGGGGGGGAAATGTCGCTCCTCCTGCGCGAGGGAAAATTGAATGACCGGTGCCTTAAATGTAGTGGCCCTGTGATAGCTCATTTGGGAGAGCATAAGACTCTTAATCTCAGGCCTGTGAGTTCGAGCATCACGTCGAGCAAAAGATTCCTGCATTGCAGGGGGTTGGACCAGAGGATCCTTGTGGTCCCTTCTAACTCTACAAATCTATGATTCTAGACACAACCAAACTTTCGTATCGGAGCCCTGCTTGTATAAATAATCATTTAAACGTTTCCATTGTTTCTGAATTAAAATTCTAGACTAACCTTGTGAAGAATACAGAGAACATAAAGATTTGATTGATTATGAAAGAATCTAAGGAAGGGAAATGATTGAAGAACAGATGTAAATGCGAGTAAGACAACTAAGAGACGTGTAGTGAATGCGGTGGAAGTCTTTTATATAATTTTAACTAAGATTTATATATTGCACTAACTGAAGCAAGAATTTGGTAATATTCCAGGTTATGAAAAGTATTTTTTCTCTTTTTTGGGTTTTTTTTTCTATATATTTTTTACTTTTACTTTTCTTTTTCTTTTTATTATTTTTTATTTTGGAAAATATGTATATAGGTGTGTTTACAGTGTTCTATATTGTTCTTTGTTTTTCTTTGTTTAATTTCTATTTTTTGAAAGATGTAATTTAAAAAATTAATTAAAATTATGATTCTATGTGGGGGAGAGGGAGAGAACGGGGTTCGCCCGCTGCCACTTTCCTGATGGCGTCGTCGAGGGGAGGAAAGGGTTGGGTTGGCAGGAGGGCGGGAGAGGAGGAGCAGACCACCCTTTCCCCCCACCTCAACTGGAACTGTCCGTCCTATGGCTTCTCACAAATGCAGTTTCTCGCCTCCCCCATCCCGCACACGCTGCCATGCCATTTCTAAACCGGACTGTAACTCCCACTGGGACTATAACTCCCCAAACGCCACGCGAACGGGGCAGAGAAAGATCCCGTCGCACTTGCTGTATTCCGCACTGGAACTACAACTCCCGAAACGCTATGGGAACAGGGCAGAGCGAAATGCCGGCGCCCGAAGCATGCTGGGAGTTGTAGTCTGGCTCCTTAAGGGAAGAGCGTGCAGCTTTGGACTCTGCCCAGTTGGTGCTGGGCGGAAGAAGCGGCGATGTCGCTGGTGTCGGCGCTGCAGACCGGGGGAGAAATGGCCAGGCGCGGAGGTCGTGCCCTCCTCTGCAAGGAGCTCCATGCCCGCATCTGCTCCTGCTGGGCTCCCGCTACTCCGCCTGCCACCAGCCAAGGCGGGGAAGCCTATGCACCGAGCAGCTGCAAGGCTGGTTGCCCTGGGTTCAGCAGCGATTCCTGCCAGCCCAGTGGCTGGTGCAGGCAGCCAGGGGCTATTCTGTCTCGGTTTTCTCGCAGGCGGTGGGGCGTGGGCACCACCCTGGCGCCCTCGGGGCACGGTTACCGCAGCCAGATATCGAAAGCCTGCATGCGTCAACTCAGACCGTGCCAGGGACTTGGTGCTTGCCTGCTCCTCCCACGCTGTTGGTACCAGGGTGTTGCCACATTTCTGAGCCAAAAGGGTCGGTGTCAGACCTTTTGCAGCAGCTTAGCCCACCCAATCTCTACACGCCAGTCTCTTAGTGCCAACTTCAGATCACCTTGGCTTATGAAGATCCTGTTAAGGACATACAGCCAGTCAGTCACTGGGCAACATTGTGCCAGTCTACCTTGGTGGCACACCAAGCAGCCGGCTTCTTCCCTTGTCCCCGCTCCAAGAGTCGGCAAGCATAGTTACCATGCCAGTCGCCCAGCAGGGACTGAGTGCCACGTGGTGGATCTGCGCAGTGACACTGTGACTCAGCCGAGCGCCGAGATGAGGCAGGCTATGGCCCAGGCAGAGGTGGGGGATGATGACTACGGGGAGGACCCCACGGTCAATGGTGAGTCTGGGTGAAAAGGGGCACCCCCAGGGCGGTAAGGTTCTGCAAAGGACTCCATGCTGCCACAGGCAAGGGTGCAGCTGAGCCTAATGCTGTGGAGCAAGGCTGCTCATTTTCAAGACCCAGCTGTAAAGCAAAGGCACTGTGAATATCAGATATTTATTTTTGTTATTTATTCTTCTTATTAAATTGGTATACTGCCCTTCATGGGACGTGGGTGGCGCTGTGGGTTAGACCACAGAGTCTAAGACTTGCCGATCAGAAGGCCGGCAGTTCGAATCCCCACGACGGAGTAAGTTCCTGTTGCTCGGTCCCTGCTCCTGCCAACCTAGCAGTTCGAAAGCACAAAAGTGCAAGTAGATAAATAGGTACCACTGTGGCGGGAAGGTAAACGGTGTTTCCGTGCGCTGCTCTGGTTCGCCAGAAGCGGTTTAGTCATGCTGGCCACATGACCCGGAAGTTGTACACCAGCTCCCTCGGCCAATAAAGCGAGATGAGCGCCGCAGCCCCAGAGTCGGCCACAACTGAACCTAATGGTCAGGGGTCCCTTTACCTTTACCTTTATATTGCCCTTCATCCTTTTTCTCTGAAGCTAAAATGACTTGGACTAGAATTGACCAAATATGGGTCACTAGAGGATTGGCAACGAAGGTTAAAAAAGTAGAAATCTGCCCAAAGACTTGCTCCGACCATAATGTCGTGAAGATGGAAATGAATCAAACAACAGCTGGCACATTTAGATGGAGAATGAATGACTCTTTATTTAGAGATAAAGAATTTTGCAAAAAGGCCCAAAAAACATTAAGAGACTATTTTGAAATTAATATGAGGACAAATGTGGAAAAAAGAATAATCTGGGACGCAAGCAAAGCAGTTATGAGAGGCTTCTTGATCCAACAAAATGCAATAAAGAAGAAAAGCCAAAATGAGAAAAAGGATAAGATTTTAGAAAAAATCAAAGAAGGTGAAAAGAAATTGAGATTAAAACCAAAGTCTCAGGAGATTTTGCGAGAAATTAAATTATATCAAACCCAATATATGGAATTGATGAATCAAGAGATAGAATGGAAAATTAAACAAATGAGACAGAAAACGTTTGAATCTGCGGATAAATGTGGGAAATTTTTGGCTTGGCAATTGAAGAAGAGACAAAAATTGAACACAGTAACAAATTTAGAAGTGGACGGAAAGAACATCAACAATCCAAACGAAATCAGATGCTGCTTCCAGAGATATTTTAAGCAATTATATGCACAAGGGCCAGAAAAAGAGACTGACATAGAACAATTTTTGAAGAAAAATGGGATGAAGGAAATTTCAAGTCAAGACAAAATATTTTTGAATCAGAAAATAGCTGAACAAGAGATAGAAGACGCCATTCAAAATATGAAACTAGGCAAATCTCCGGGACCTGATGGACTGACTTCCAAATATTACAAGACTTTAAAAGAATGGTTAATACAACCATTGAAGGAAGTCTGTAATGAAATTCTTGAAGGGAAAGAAGCACCTGATACGTGGAAAGAAGCTTATATAACGCTTATACCGAAGACAGAGATTGAAAAGACTCAACTGAAGAACTACCGCCCAATATCTTTATTAAATGTGGATTACAAAATTTTTGCTGACATCCTAGCTAAAAGATTGAAAAAAGTTTTGATGGGGGAGATTCACAGGGACCAATCGGGCTTTCTCCCGAAAAGGCATCTATCAGACAATGTAAGGAACATAATAGACATTTTGGAAATGCTAGAAGTTAATATAAATACAAAAGCTGTTCTGATATTTGTGGACGCGGAGAAAGCCTTTGACAATATTTCTTGGGCATTTATGAAGAAGAATCTCCATGGGATGGGGGTAGGTCAAGGTTTTGAAAATGGTATAGGCGCTATTTATTCTGAACAAAGAGCAAAGCTAATTGTAAATAATGTTATTACAGAAGAACTTAAGATAGAAAAAGGGACACGTCAGGGGTGCCCAATTTCCCCACTGCTGTTTATTTTGGTCCTGGAGGTTTTGCTGAATATGATAAGAAAAGACCAGCTGGTTAAAGGGGTTCAGGTCGGAGCGAGACAATATAAACTGAGAGCTTTTGCAGATGACTTGGTACTTACATTGCAAGAGCCAGAATCTAGTACGAAAAGGGTTTTGGAATTAATTCAAGAGTTTGGTCAAGTGGCAGGATTTAAATTAAACAAATTAAAAACTAAGGTACTAGAGAAAAATCTAACAGTAAGAGAGAAGGAAAAGTTTCAGGAGGAAACAGGTCTAACTGTGGTTAAGAATGTCAAATATCTGGGGATTAATATGACGGCTAAAAATGTGAACTTATTTAAAGACAACTATGAGAAATGTTGGAATCAAGTGAAAAAAGATTTAGAAATTTGGGCTAACATGAAACTTTCTTTGTCTGGCCGAATAGCAGCAATTAAGATGAATGTATTGCCTAGAATGTTATTTCTGTTTCAAACATTGCAAATCGTTGACAAGACAGAGTGTTTTAAGAGATGGCAGCGAGACATTTCCAAATTTGTCTGGCAGGGCAAAAAGCCCAGAATAAAATTTAAGATCTTAACTGATGCAAAGGAAAGGGGGGGATTTGCCCTGCCAGACTTAAAGCTATATTATGAGTCAGCAGCTTTCTGCTGGCTGAAGGATTGGCTGCTTCTCACAAACACAGACATTTTAGATTTGGAAGGTTTTAACAACTTTTTTGGGTGGCATGCATATTTGTGGTATGACAAAGTTAAGGTTCATAAAGGTTTTAAAAGTCATATTGTCAGGAAAGCATCGTTTAATGTGTGGATCAGATATAAAGATCTATTGGAGAATAAAACTCCAAGATGGCTTTCGCCAATGGAGGCAAAAGCTTTGAAAAAACTTAATATGGAGTCCACATGGCCGAGGTACTGGGAAATTTTAGAACAGGAGGGTAGCAATGTTAAATTGAAGAGTTTTGAGAAATTAAAGGATAAAGTCAGAGATTGGCTTCATTATTTTCAAATAATGGAGGCTTATAAGATGGATAAGAAAATTGGCTTCCAGGTGGAGAAATCTAAATTGGAGACAGAACTGTTAGAATCCAATACTAAGAATTTATCTAAAATGTACAACTTGCTGTTGAAATGGAATACGGAAGATGAAATTGTTAAATCAGCTATGATCAAGTGGGCGCAAGATATAGGTCACAATATTATGTTTGCTGACTGGGAAAGGTTGTGGACCACAGGTATCAAATTTACGGCATGTAATGCCTTGAGAGAAAATATTATGAAAATGATATATAGGTGGTACATGACCCCAGTCAAGCTTGCAAAAATTAACCACTTGTCAGATAACAAATGTTGGAAATGTAAAGAGAATGAAGGTACTTTTTTTCACCTTTGGTGGACATGCCCAAGGATTAAGGCTTTCTGGGAAATGATATATAATGAAATGAAAAAGATGTTTAAATACACCTTCCTGAAGAAACCAGAGGCCTTCCTCCTGGGTATGGTAAGCCATGTGGTGTTAAAAAAGGACAGAACGTTGTTTTTGTATGCTACAACAGCAGCAAGAATCCTTATCACAAAGTATTGGAAGACGCCAGATCTACCCACTCTGGAAGAATGGCAGATGAAGATGACGGACTACATGGGACTCGCAGAGATGACGGGCAGAATCCGAGACCAGGAGAAGGAGACAGTGGAAGAAGATTGGAAGAAATTCAAGGACTATTTAAATAAATACTATAAGATTGAAGAATGTTAGTTTGACAAGGATTTAAAAAATATATTGGTTTTCAGAGACATTAGCGTAAGAAAAGAAATGGAACTAGTAAAATTATATGGTGAAATAAGGGAAGGGACTTGCTGATGGAATAATGAAACTAGAATACAAAATGGTGAGGTATGAGGAAGTCGGGGAAATAAGGTTAAGAAATAAGGTTTTGAAATTATTCTTGTTGTTTTTTGTTGTTGTTTGTGTTTGTCTTTATTGTAGTTGTTTTGTATTTGTATGTTTTATTGGAAAATTTAATAAATATTATTATAAAAAAAATATATATATATTGCCCTTCATCCAAAGATCACAGGATGATTCGCAACATAAAAATACAATACCTTCAAGGGAAAATGTTGCATTTGGAGGGGAGCAGATGGAAAGAGCCGCCCTGAATATTTTATGGAAAGACAGGCTCTACACCTGGATTTTGTTTATTGTCATATAATATATAGTTTCCTGTGGCTTTAAGGGCCAGTGTTGGCTGCTGGGTGTCTGTTTCCATGAAGAATTAATCTAAGCTCCATGGGTGATTTTAACGTGCCTAGTCTGCAAATGCTTGTGCCATAATAAAATTGTTAGCCTTTGACGTGTCACAAGTCATTTTGCTGTTGTTTTTAAGAGACTACCCCTCTGGAAATTGCCCCAAACTTGTCTGAAAGGAGCTTGTTCATGGGAATAATATTCAGTCCACTTACGTTTTGCTTATATTACTGGCTGAAATATTTGGGGGATGTATGTAAAATAAACCCATTGCCAAAACGTGATGCTGATCATTATATATATATATATATATATATATTAAAAGCCAAGAGAGGCTTCAGCAGCCTGGAGTAGGAGGTGTTAAAATTCAAATATCCTGATTCTGTGAACAGGCTCACAGTTGTGAACTTCTGACATCACACCCACACACCCTATGCACTATCTGAAACTTGAGGGTGGCTTCTTCTTGTCCTTGTGTTCTTATTTCCCTCTTCAGAACTGCAGAGAGTAGTGGCTGATCTCCTTGGAATGGAAGGGGCTCTGTTTGTTCCCACAGCCACCATGGCAAACCTCATTGCTGGTAAGTCTTATAAGAAGCAATCGGAGCAGATTTCCCTTGCAGCCCCTCGTACCACCTTCCATCCTGTTCTGGGAGGTCCCCCAACTCTTTGGAGTTGATTGGGTGGGAGCGGTGCCGTGGTGATCCCCTCTTCTCCCATTGGCAGATGCCTCCACTGGATCAGAGCCCTTACTTACACCAGCCATATAAATACATATGTGCTCTGCCTATAACTTTAATGCCCTCTGTTTTATTATTATGTAATTAAACCACAGAGCCTAGGACTTGCCGATCAGAAGGTCGGAGGTTCGAATCCCTGCGACGGGGTGAGCTCCCGTTGCTTGGTCCAGCTCCTGCCCACCTAGCAGTTCAAAAGCACGAAGTGCAAGTAGATAAATAGGTACCGCTCTGGCGGGAAGGTAAATGGCGTTTCCATGCGCTGCTCTGGTTCGCCAGAAGCGGCTTAGTCATGCTGGCCACATGACCTGGAAGCTGTATGCTGGCTCCCTCAGCCAATAAAGCGAGATGAGCACCGCAACCCCAGAGTCGGTCATGACGGGACCTAATGGTCAGGGGTCCCTTTACCTTTACCTAAGTCTCCTTGTAAGGGCTGTGCCCTAAGACTGAGTCATAAAAAAACCCACAAATAGCCCCACCTACCCCTGAATGAAGCAATCAGGAGAGAGAGTTTCATTTTGGGAATTGTTCTAGTTCTGTTTTTATTATTTCAGTTATTATTTATAAAATCAGTGGCAGGGACTTTGTGGCCCTCTAAATGTCGCCAGACTCCCAGTGTGGCTTAACGGTTAGAGTATTGGACTATGACCTGGGAGACCAGGGTTCAAATCCTCACTCAGTCATGAATCTCACTAGGTGGCCTTGGGCCAGTCACCTTCTCTTAGCCTAACCTACCTCGCATGGTTGTTGTTAGGATGAAATAGGGAGGGGAACCACGTACACCACCTTGAACCCGTGGGTCAGGGATGATGGGAGTTGTAGTTCAACACCTTCTGGAGGGCCAGAGGGTTACCAGCATTGGTAACCAACAATGCCAACAATGTACAAGAAAAATATACACCCTCAACCCCCTGCCTAAGAGGCTTTCTCTAGCCTTAGAATTACTAAGCAAAACATTTTTGACTGTGAGATGAGAGCTCCTAACCGCTGCACTCTTAAAAGGTGCTGGAGAGATTGGAATAAGCATTACTGACTGCTTCAGCTCAGGGATCTCCTAGGAGTGATGAAAGCAGCAGCGAAGCAGGCAGCCTGGTTAGCTCTGTTGGTTAGAGCATGGTGCTGATGGTTGCTAAGAAGAGTTTGGAAGAGTTTGGATTTGATATCCCGCCTTTCACTCCCTTTAAGGAGTCTCAAAGCGGCTAACATTCTCCTTTCCCTTCCTCCCCCACAACAAATACTCTGTGAGGTGAGTGGGGCTGAGAGACTTCAAGGAAGTGTGACTAGCCCAAGGTCACCCAGCAGCTGCATGTGGAGGAGCCGAGACGGGAACCCAGTTCCCCAGATTACAAGACTACCGCTCTCAACCACTACACCACACTGGCTCTCAGTGTGCAGGTTCGAGCCTCGTATGGGACAGCTGCATATTCCTGAATTGTAAGGGGTTGAACTAGATGTCCCTGAGGGTTCCTTCCAACTCTGTTGTTGTTGTTTAGTTGTTTAGTCGTATCTGACTCTTCGTGACCCCATGGACCAGAGCACGCCAGGAACTCCTGTCTTCCACTGCCTCCCGCAGTTTAGTCAAACTCATGCTGGTAGCTTCGAGAACACTGTCCAACCATTTTGTCCTTTGTTGTCCCCTTCTCCTTGTGCCCTCCATCTTTCCCAACATCAGGGAGTCTTCTCATGAGGTGGCCAAAGTATTGGAGCCTCAGCTTCACAATCTGTCCTTCCAGTGAGCACTCAGGGCTGATTTCCTTAAGAATGAATAGGTTTGATCTTCTTGCAGTCCATGGGACTCTCAAGAGTCTCCTCCAGCACCATAATTCAAAAGCATCAATTCTTCGGTGATCAGCCTTCTTTATGGTCCAGCTCTCACTTTCATACATCACTACTGGGAAAACCATAGCTTTAACTATACGGACCTTTGTTGGCAAGGTGATGTCTCTGCTTTTTAAGATGCTGTCTAGGTTTGTCATTGCTTTTCTCCCAAGAAGCAGGCGTCTTTTAATTTCGTGTCTGCTGTCACCATCTGCAATGATCATGGAGCCCAAGAAAGTACAACTCTACATTATATACCGTATTTTTCGCCCTATTAGACGCACCTTTTCCCCTCCAAAAATGAGGGGGAAATGTGTGTGTGTCCTATGGGGCGAATGCAGGCTTTCGCAGAAGCCTGAAGAGCGAGAGGGGTCGGTGCGCACCGACCCCTCTCACTCTCCAGGCTTCAGTAAGCTATCTGCAAGCCTTGGGAGCCCGGTGGGAGTTACCGCCGGGCTCCCAAGGCTTGCGGACAGCAGCCTGCAGCCCAAAACCCAGGGAGTGCAGCGGGGCGCACCCCAGGCTTTGGGCAGCTCTCCGCAAGCCTTGGGAGCCCTCCCAAGGTTTGTGGATAGCAGCTTGTTCTGGGGGCAGGGGTCAGGGGAAGCTCGGGCTTTCCCCCCTTTATTTCCCCCCCAAAAAACTAGGTGCACCCTATGGGCCGGTGCGCCCTATAGGGCGAAAAATACGGTAGTTGTGGAAAGGATCACTATGACAGATTCATCCTCATTTTCTCTTGCCATCTGACTTAGTTCTGTGTTTCCCCTATCCCCACTATAGACCCCCCAGTTCTCACCCTTGTCCTTTCTTACCATAGTCATGTGCCACTGTCGCAGGCGAGGGGCGCAGCTCCTGCTTGGGAGGGAGTCCCACATCCATGTGTTTGAGCACGGAGGGTATGCACAGGTAAGTGATGCTGGGAGGGGACCCGGAAGCGCCGGCCATCACTGAAGCTCATTGTGTCTCTTTCTACCCATATTCCATCTCAAAAACGAGGAACCAGAGACATAGCAAAGGTCATGTACTTACAGCTGCCAAGGCAAATGTCGCCACAGTCTCGCAAAGGGGCCATGAGGACGCAGCTGTCCAGGTCTTTACTCAAACCTTGGCCAGAGGAGTGAGAAGCCTGGTGATGTGCTTCCCTCTAGTGGCCATTAGCACAAGCTGCACCCTCCTCTCCTTGGATAGTAACAGTTCCCGACTTCATGCACAAGTGTGTCTGTGCTCAGCTCAAAATAACATTGTGTGAAGACTGTTCAACTACTAAAGAACCAAACAGGAAATTGTCTTCCCCTTTTGTTCTAATGATTTGCCTTGTTACCTCCTATGTTTTTTTTTAGCTGACCTCCCAGAATGCTTGCATGTTATGCCTGCAAATACCTTCTCAGAACAGTCTTTTCCACTAAGCTTTTGAAACGAACTCACTGATCCACTGTTGAGAATTGGAGATTATAAGCACCCGGTGTCTTATTCTTAGAGCCCTGGATTTTCTCTGCTGGTAATTTAGAAGGAGCTGGAACCCTGGGCACAGGAGATTAAGCTAGGTGATGTTGATTCCTTCTAGGTATGGGATATTTATTGACTCCTCATGCCTCGCCCCCCACCGACAGATGCTTTAGTGATTTGTCCCTTTGTTATACTTTGCAACGCTTCCATTGCTGCAATGCCAGTGCATGGGTTTTGAATTCAATTGATCCAACCAAGGGATTTCCCCCTTGTGAGTAGAAAGCTATTTGCGGTCCTTGCATGAATCAGTATTTACAGGAAGCTGCCTTGTGGATTCTAACACTTTCTGCATTATCAGCAGGTTGCCCCATTTTCTGTTCTTCCATATGCTTAGCACGGATTGCTGTGTGTCTCTGGCACTCAGATCCTGAATCAGTGGTCCCAATGACCGCAGCAGGACTTAAATATATTTAATGCATTTTAGAACCTAGACACAAGACTAACATGCTATGACTTCTGCCTTTAGATATGAGCACAACACAAAAATTGCAAAGCAACATTTTGGGTTGAGGTTGCTTGCACCTCCAAAACTACTACTTCTGTGTATTAATCCATTTAAATAATCCCAAGCTTCAGTCCTCCTAACTTTCCAAAACACTTATTGGCAGCACTTGCCTCTGCCTCCTGTCAGCTCCCCCCATAAGTCTCCTGCCCACCTAGGCAGCCCAAACACAACCTCTCTGCCTTCCAGTGCAAGGCTAGGCTTGTTTGCTCTGAATTAAGCCCCGTCTTGTTCAATGGGGATATAATTGCAGCTTTCGTTTTGCTTGATCAGGAAGCATCAGGATTTTTCTTGACCAATCAGTTCGCCTTCTCAAAGGTTCTGAAGTGTCTGTTCCCTGCTGTGATAAGAATTTTAAGGTCTTAGACATATAATAAATGATCATAAATGAACCAGCCAAGCACATACATAGCACAGGAAGATCAACCTGAAACCATTTCTGATTCCCAAACTGACCAAATGTTTTGTCTGCAAGGTCAAAGGAAAATGGAAAAGCCTCCCCATTTACTTTTCCTTCACAAATCCTGTCTTAAGGGTATGTCTGTGTTTGAATAGGGTGAGCCTGTGACCTGGCTCAGTAACTAAGTATTTATCATTGCAAAAGACTGGCAAGGCTCCCCAGGGTATCCAGTCAAGTGAACATTAACAGGTAACCTGTCAGATGAGATAAACAACGCACTCAGATTTCTGCTGTAGACTGCTTTTTCTGTGATGTATGTATGATGTATGGAGGGGTGGTCTTGAGCTCCAGGGTAGGGAATTTAAAATGTCTATATAAGGGCAGGCACACTTTTGTTCTGGATTCCTCCTCCCTTCCTGCATGTGAGGGGAGCACCCTGTTGCAACAGATCAATAAAGATCAGGTGTACTAGCTGCTTTGCATCTCAATATTCTCTGGTTGGCCTCTGTTATTTTCTCCTACCAATAGGGAACCTACGTAAGGACTCTATATGGGCTCTTGGATACCCCATAAGGGTTAAGGGCAGATTTTTGTTTACAACACTACAAGACCAGATGGCTTCACTATCACAAACAGCCAGGGGCCGTGGCTCATTCAGAGAGGTTGCATATGTGCTTGTGCCTTTCCATAAAGTACTTGGTTTTCAACAAAACTGGGTACCACATGTTTATTCACCATAAACAGCATCAGAGTTAATGTAAAAGCTTTTATCAGCATGAGGCATTTACCATGTACAGGCTTTGCCTGAGGCCACCCACCCACTTTGTTCTCACCCAGGTGGCGGGAGTCCATTCAGAGGCATTACAGGACCTGCCCAACGGGATCATCAATCTGGATGAACTGGAGCAGAAGATCCAGCGGGCCCACCAAAGCCAGTACCACCCCTGCCCTGAGCTCATTTGCCTCGAGAACACGCACGGCTCGGCCGGGGGAAGGGTGCTGCCCCTTAAGTACCTGCAAGAGGTGAGTACCATGAGTCATTCATCCAGTCTTAACCCAACTGACTGGGAGAGCCTGGATAGCTCAGCAGGTTAGAGCGTGGTGCTGATGATGCCAAGGTTGCAGGTTCAGTCCCCATATGGGACAGCTGCGTATTCCTGCATTGCAGGGGGCTGGAGACGAGACGATCCTCAGGGTCCCTTTCAACCTTACGATTCTATGACTCTTTCAGAAAACCCAGTAGCCTTTTCGTTGTGGTGGGTGTTGTGAGCAATAGCGGCTGTGGTAGCATGAATAACATTTTATTCATTCAAGTACTTTCAGCGTTTGTATTTATTTATCAATATTTTAAATAGTTGTGTTTATTTATACAATAAATAAAACTTTTTTAAAAATG
Source organism: Podarcis erhardii (assembly GCF_964252035.2). Classification (NCBI taxonomy): domain Eukaryota; kingdom Metazoa; phylum Chordata; class Lepidosauria; order Squamata; family Lacertidae; genus Podarcis; species Podarcis erhardii. The sequence continues at coordinate 32,066,450 of NC_138498.1, forward strand.
TTGCAGTGTATCTCGACTCCACCCAAAATGCATGCATGTGTAGTGGAGGGTTTTTCCCCCACCCCCACTTTTCACCTTAATCCACACTTCCAGTATGTTTCCTATTGGCTTCCCCACCCTTATCTCGTTTCCTTCTCCCACCCCTACAGTCACCCTTAAGCTGGCACATCTACATTTGGTAAAGCCCTGGAAATTCATAGGTCCTTGTCAGGCCTTTTTGGGAGGTTTTAGTCATACCTCTATACTTAGGGAGGGTATCTCTAGATATGTATCGACCCTATTTTGGCGGGGGGGGGGGCTCCTTGCTTTAAAAAAACTCTTTGTAACCGCCAGGCACTGCGCCACCCAAGTTTGTTATTACAGGAAGCGATGATGATAAAGGAAGACCCCCAACTTAGCACCCCTTGTCTGGGCTCAAGGACACTGAGCAATCTCCTCTGATCATAGGAGCCTGCTTACCAGCAGTAACCCCAGATTGTCTTTTAGTTTTCTCGCAGAGCAGTGGCCCTGATCTCCACATAAAGCAGAACCTGCAATGCCCCTAAGAAAGGCCACCAGCTCTGGGACGTCTTCTCCTCTGCCTGTCGCAAGCCTTGTAAGTCAGGCTTCTTCAACCTCGGCCCTCCAGATGTTTTGAGACTACAATTCCCATCATCCCTGACCACTGGTCCTGCTAGCTAGGGATCATGGGAGTTGTAGGCCAAAAAAACATCTGGAGGGCTGAGGTTGAGGAAGCCCACTTTAAGCTGTTGGTTGAGCTCCATTCTCTACACAGGTGCACCAGGTAGCCCAGCGATACGGGCTGCAGATTCACATGGATGGCGCCAGGGTGCTTAACGCCGCCGTGGCCTTGGGAGTGCCGCCGGCTCATATCTCGCAGCACTGCACCTCCATCTCCCTGTGCCTCTCGAAGGTAGGTGATTTCTGCTGTGACTCTGAACAGGGTGGATTTTGGGGAAGAGTGCAAGCACGGTACCTGCGAGGCTCACCTAACCGTGGGGACTTAGGAAGCTGAGCCAGACCGCTGCTCCATCCAGCTCAGTATTGCCTACACTGACTGGCAGTGGCTCCCCAGGATTCCAAAAAGGGGTCCCTCCCAGCCCTTACCTGGGGACTGAGCCTGAGACCATCCACATGCAAAGCAGAACTGCAGTCCTTCCCTGGCAACGTGTTTGATACCTCTGCGATCTGTCCTTGGATTTGCAGCAGGATTCTAACAAAGCTAGATAGAGGCTAGTGGAAGGGGCTGTGCAAGAGCTTCTCCACGCAGAGTCCCTAGATGGGGGGGGCCAAGAGGTTTGGGATTCTCCGCAGCCTCCACACTGGCTAACCCCATCTTTTCTCTTTTCGATGACACAGGGTGTGGGAGCACCAGCCGGGGCACTTCTGGCTGGAAGCGGAGAGCTGATCGCCGAAGCCTGGCGCGTGCGGAAGCTCCTCGGAGGCGGGATGCGCCAGGCAGGAGTCCTGGCAGCCGCTGGCCTGGTTGGGTTGAGCCGTGTGGAGGAGACACTGAAGAGGGATCATCACAATGCCAGACACTTCGCCCAAGGTGCCTGTTCTGTGAGGCCGAGGGAGGGATTGATAGCGCCTAACCTCTGCTGGGGGGATTCGGGTGGCGCTGTGGATTAAATCACAGAACCTAGGACTTGCCGATCAGAAGGTCGGTGGTTCGAATCCCCGCTACGGGGTGAGCTCCCGTCGCTCGGTCCCTGCTCCTGCCAACCTAGCACGTCAAAGTGCAAGTAGATAAATAGGTACCGCTCCGGCGGGAAGGTAAATGACGTTTCCGTGCGCTGCTCTGGTTCGCCAGAAGCGGCTTAATCATGCCTGGAAGCTGTCTGCGGACAAACGCTGGCTCCCTCATCCAATAAAGCAAGATGAGCGTCGCAACCCCAGAGTCGTCTGCGACCGGACCTAATGGTCAGGAGTACCTTTACCTTTAACCTCTGTTGGGCGATCGAGGCTCATCACCCCTTTGCTGACACAGGGTGCCCCCTTGAGCCAAGGCTCGGAGGGTATATTTCTCCAGCTTCTCCTATGCTAGGGTCAGCTTTCAGTTCAGATTTCAGCAGGCCAGCCCTCCCTCTTAGTGGGTGAGGATCTCTCCCAATTCCCTATCCACCCACCCATTTATCCTGTCGTTCGATAACTTATCCCCACTCGCCATTTTAAACCTCAAAAGTGTTTTCCCGTTACAGGTGCCTTTGCCCAGGGCTCGCCTCTCTGCTCCGTAAACCCTTCCACTGTGGAGACCAACATCGTCATGGCAACCATCTCGGCTCCCGGGCTGACCCCTGCCAAGCTGTGTGAGCTGTTGGAGGCCGTGAGTGAGGAGGAGGTGGCCGCCACAGGCCAAGCAGTAAGCGTGAGGCTTTTCCCATGGGGCGAGCGTCGCCTGCGCGCCGTCTGGCACTGCGACGTCTCCCTCCGAGACACGCAGCTGGCTGAGGGCAAGTGGCGCTTTGTCCTGGGCAAGTGGGAGCAGCAAAGCGCCGGTGTACCCTGAAGCCAGTCTGGCAGGCCGGAAGCCAAGTTGGCGCGCAGGACGTCAGTCTGAAACAAGCCAGGGCGTGCCGAGAAGGCACGCCTGTGATTGGTCAGCCCTGGCCTAGCTAAAGATGTGGTCCCCATGGCCTCAGCCCTATCTGGCTCTACAGAGGAGAGAAGCGGACTTCAGCTTCCCAAGCCACCTGCTATGGGGGAACAGCAGTGGGAGAGCCTGCCCGTTTCCAGGAGCGGCTCTGGCAGCCAACAGATTTTGTTGCCAGACCAAAGGAGCTGCGTCACTTCATGGCCTTGCAGGAAACAGTCCCAACATGGCTTCCACACACACACCCTACAGCCTTCCTGCATCCTGAGGGAATGGGGAGGGAGCTTTGTTTCCCAGGGATGCTCTGCTCTTGTTCTGTTCAGGCTAAGGGATACCTGCCAGCTACGACCTGTAGCTTTTAAGAAAAGGAGCCTGAGCTTGCTTTTTTATTTTTCCTCCCTCCCATTCCCTTTTCCTCCCTCCCATTCCCTTTTTCCTTGTATGCCACGTCTTTTCGATTATAACCCTGCCTTACGACTGATTTCTGTAAGCTGCTCTGGGAGCATTTTTCCAGCTGTAGGAGAAGGGTAGAAATCCTTTGACTAAATAAATGGCACCTCTTCCTACCGGAGCCCTTTTTAATTCAAGAGGCCCCAGATGCATCAAGGAGGACAAGCAGATGGGCATGCTTGGAAGGGAAGCAGCATCAGCTATGCATATCAAGAAACAGGGAGAAGGAGCCGTGGATCCTTCAGTTGTTGAGTTAGGACAGGGATGGGGAGCTAGTCCAGATGTTGCTGGACTACAACTCCCATCACCCCTGGCCCACTGGCCAGGCTGACTGGGGCTGATGGAAACTGGAGTCCAGAAACATCTGCATGGGTCACACAGGCCTCCTACCCTTGGGTGAGGAACAAGGCCCTAGCAGTTTCTCTTCCTCAGCTCTGCTTGCACACCAAGAGTTGAGTGATGAACCCAGCATGTAAGGATGGCAAGCACTGCACCTTATCGATGGGGGTCCCTCGCCCCTTCCAGATGCATCCCTCAGCCTGGCACACCCACAAGCAGATCTTCGTAACACCTTGCGGTCCATGCAGGTTACGTGTTGTGGCTGCACGACAAGAGGGGGATCGGCAGCGGTGGAATTTTCACCCCAAGAAGGCCAATGGAACAGAGTAGGGTTATGTCACAGCCCTGACAATGCCCGGCCTCTGCATCAGATGAGCACCGCACAGGCATCCGGCTTCAGGCGGAGCCCCCGAGCGGCCAGGAGAAGCAGGATGCCGGCCAACCCCTCGGTGCCGAAAGAGAGCCAGGCAAGGGCCAGGGACCAGCCAAAGGCGATGCGGACGTGCTCAAAGCGCTGCTGGTCAAACATGCGCACTGTCTCGGCGAAGGCTGCGCTGGAGTAGCAGATGTAGGTGCAGGTTCCCGACAGGGTCAGTAGTGCTGGGGGGAGGGGTAAAGGGGACGGGTCAGTGCCAGTCCTGTAGCAGACACTGCCAACGACCAGGGCTCATGCCATACTGCTCCTAACCATGATAACTCAAAGGAGCATCCCAGTACGTTTCTGAGCACAATTCAAAGTGTTGGTGCTGACCTTTAAAGCCCTAAACAGCCTCAGTCCAGTATACCTGAAGGAGCGTCTCCCGCTCCATCGTTCTGCCCGGACACTGAGGTCCAGCGCTGAGGGCCTTCTGGTGGTTCCCTCGCTGTGAGAAGCCAAGTTACAGAGAACCAGGCAGAGGGCCTTCTCGGTAGTGGCACCCACCCTGTGGAACGCCCTCCCACCAGATGTCAAAGAGAAAAATAACTACCAAACTTTTAGAAGACATCTTAAGGCAGCCCTGTTTAGGGAAGCTTTTAATGTTTAATAGGTTATTGTATTTTAGTGTTTTGTTGGAAGCCACCCAGAGTGGCTGGGGAAACCCAGCCAGATGGGCAGGGTATAAATAATAAATTATTATTATTATTATTATTATTATTATTATTATTAGTCAGAGGCAGTAGGGTAAATATTATTGTTGTAAATCATCATCACAATTAAAATAGCTGGATTTATTCATATAATGGATGCTCCGAATAATATTGAATGATACAGTATTCTCATGTTTTTTTCAGTGGGGTGGGACTGAATCTACATGCAGATTTGGCTCGTTAACCTGGGAAGGTAGCCCTAATAATAATATTATTTATTATTTATACACCATCCACCTGGCTGGGCTTCCCCAGCCACTCTGGGTGGCTCCCAACAGAATATTAAAAACAGAATAAAACATCAAACATAAAAAACTTCCCCAAGCAGGGTTGCCTTCAGATGTCTTCTAAAAGTCAGATAGTTTTTTATTTCCTTGACATCTGGTGGGACGGTGTTCCACAGGGCAGGTCCCACTACCAAGAAGGCCCCTCTAGGAGAAGGATAACTCTTGATGCTAAACCTCTGCTGCTTTCACATCACCTGACCCTTTTAATGGGAGAGGCCAGTGGCTGCATCTGGGACACCCTCATTTGTCCTACCACTGGGCTAGGGTTCCCCAACCTCCACATGTCTTGTAAGACAGAGCTGTGTTAACAATAAAACATCATCAGGAATCTAGTATGCAGGCAGTTCTCGAACAAGTGGCATGAAGGATAGCAAGTAGAGATTAGCTTTTGTATCTACTTGACCGCCAGACCACCCATGCCCACATGGAGCCTGCAAGGAGAGTGGTTCCACCAGCCAAAGAACTTTCCTTGTCCCAGTGTAAGTCAGCTTGGATCAAGTGCTAATCCCTGGCACTTGCAAAGCAGAGATGAAGGACCTGTGGCCCTCCAGGTGTGCTTGGACTTCAGTTCCCATCTTAGTGGCTGGGGGCTGGCAAGAGTTGGAAACCAACAGGTGTTAGAATTCCTGCTCTGTGATTGCAGTCATGGGATTGTTGTCCATCACATGACGGTATATGTTTTGACTCCACAGAGTAGGAAGTGACGGAGACAGGATGTTTGTGTTACTGTGTTCCGTGAAGTGGGACTATTGTCCTTTGTTCTTTTTCTCTTTGCTGTCTGATGCTAGAGAGAGAGGGAGCCATGTTGCAGTGCTCTGTGTGTGTTTCCATGTAAATAAAGTAATTAGCCAAAACGCTGAGTTGCTGAGGTCTGTTACGCATGATGCGCAAACTCTACGGATCCCTAATGTGCCGGTGTTGGTTGGCATTGGTCGCTGTGATGTTTGGGCTGAAGAAAGCTTTTGAAGCTCCCAAACAATCGACCAGGAGGGAGAGAACATGCCAGCCGGGCATGTGTCTCTGCCAGGGTCCTACTCAAGTGTAGGCTGAGCTCCTAGCATCAGGTCCCCCCATCCCTTCTGCAAAGGATTCTGGGAGGCTCCTCTGCTGTTCTGAGCAGTCAAGAGTCCTGCTTTTTCTGCCTTCAAGGAAGGGGAAAGGCGGTGAGGACAGGTCAGGGGTCAATGATGAGACAATATGTGGTTCCCGTGGCACCAAGACCACAGCACACTCGTTTGCACCTTGGTCTCCCCAAGGGGCAGCTGTGACCTGATGGCACTAAGACAGAATCTGCTAAGTATTCCCTGAGAGCAAGTGTTTAATGACATTTTGCCATGTTGTGGGGGGCGGGAAGAAAGAGACTGATAAAGAAAGAAAACCTGGTTTCCCCCCCTCCAAAGACATAGCTTCACTCACCACCCAGCAGAAAATAGCAGCCTGTGAAGAGCAAAAGCCTGGAGCTCTGGACCAAGGAACCGATGACCCCACAGATCCAGCCAAAGACGATCAAGACGAGGCTGAGAGGCAGCAGGACCACAAAGGCTCGATGCATGGCTGGCAGAGAGACAGAAGAGGGGGACATCCAGTGGAGGGGGAAAGCAGGGTGGGGTATTGGAGGATAGGTGACTGCAGCTTTACAGATGACCCCAGAGGTCACTGGGTCCAACCACTGGGCAATCCAGGAACCCTAGTGCTACAGCATCCCTGATAGGTGGTCATCCAGCTTCTGCTTTTTAAGAACCTCTGATGAAGGAGAGCCCCCCACCTTTCTGTTTCCTCCCCGTGACATTTTATTTCAAGAAACGAATCGCCCTGCTCGCACCTCCAAAACAGTGCTCGTCTTCAACCATAATCTGATTTACAGAAGGGCCTCCAGCGATAAAGGCTGGGCTCACACTCCCGCTTACTGTGCACCTACTGCTTTTCCAGTGCTGGGTATTTAATCCATATTCACACATTATCTAAAACAGCCATTAATCCTGTTAAAAAACAGCACTGTCGGATGCAGCTGTTTCTCAAACCACCTTCACACAGATTAAAGTCCTTAAAGGTAAAGGTAAAGGGACCCCTGACTGGTCCAGTCGTGGCCGACTCTGGGGTTGCGGTGCTCATCTCGCTTTATTGGCCGAGGGAGCCAGCATACAGCTTCCGGGTCATGTGGCCAGCATGACTAAGCCGCTTCTGGCGAACCAGAGCAGTGCACCGAAATGCCGTTTACCTTCCCGCCGGAGTGGTACCTATTTATCTACTTGCACTTTGACGTGCTTTCAAACTGCTAGGTTGGCAGGAGCAGGGACCAACTGTGCCTAATTGGTCTATGGCCAAGGTGTGGACACTTTTGCCTAGGGTAAAGACGAAGGGGAGGGGGAACCAGCTTCACTGACCACTAAGGTGGGAAAGTGAACACACTCTGAAACTCAACACCAGTGGTACAACTCGAGGTGCCCCCAAATGACCACTCTTAAGAGTGGCAGATGAGGGCAGCAAACAGGCCCAGTACCTGGGGCTCATCCTGGCCACCACACAATCCTTTCTTGCTGCTGCTGCTACTTTTTATTATCATTAAAAACATTTTATAGCCAGGGGTTAGCTGACCAGGCATGTACAGGGTTACAGATACTAATTTTATTATTTGTTTTCTTTAAAAAAACATGTGATCCATTTCTACCACAAAACAGTATTTATTCCCACTTAAATGTGTTCAGCAAATGCAAGCTCTGTATCATCCCTGTAGTCAAGATGGTTCTATGATCCAAGTGAGTTTAAAATGTGAAGCTGTATATGCTCAGAGTGTATTTTCTTAAATTGGAGTTGGAGAATGTTTGCATTCCTTTTTAATTTGTTTGCTTTGCTCTAACATGGAGCAGTTGTAGAGCATAGAATAGTGATGGGAACAGAGAATATAAAGGTTGATTTTGTGCTTCATGACTGAACCCTGTTGGATCAGGCAAAAAGGCCTTCTAGTCCCAGTATCCTGTTCTCACTGTGGATAAGCAGATGCTTATGAGAAGGCCACGAGTGCAACAGGGCACTTACCACTTGTGATTCCCAGCAGCTGGGTTTTCAGAGGAATATGGCCTTTGGCAGATTGGACGGAACATTGCCATCATAGCTAGTGACCATTAGCAGCCTTTGTCTAATCCTCTTTAAAGCTGTCCGATTTGGTGGCCATCCCTACATCAGTCAATGTGGTAATGCACACACAGCCATCTAAAAGGGTCCCCCCTATAGCCACGAAGCCCAGGGTCCAAAATTACCCAACTTCATCACGCCACCCCCACCCCAAGAACACACTTCCAAACTCCATCTTGCTATGCAGAAATTCTCACCACCATCCAAAAGGCTGAGCCCACATTAGGCTGCCTACTCACATATAAGATGCTGGAGCGATGCGGGAACTTGCCAACTCTCTGTGCCGAACGGGTCTATCAGAGGCGTGCAGGCGTTCTGCCCTGGGGGGAAGTGACAAGCAGAGGAACAGCATCAAGGGATGATCAGAGATCCAGCCACAGAGTTTGCCATTCCAAAATGCTGCCTCCCACCTTCAGCAGTGCTAACCTAGACAGGAAATTTTACATGTCCAACACATAATATATCTGGGACCTTGAACAGACAAGAGAGATGGAGCTAACTGGGTTGAGGTTGACTACCATGGGACTCCTCTTATTAAGCCCAGAGCCTTTATTGTTAATAAGATGGGGTGGTAGGAGAGCACAGTGGTGGCTGGTGCCCATTGACATGGGTGGGGTGGTAGGCCACGAGATTAACAGTAGATGGAGCCCGAGCCAATGACAAAATCAACTACTGTACTTTTCGCTCCATAAGACGCACCCGACCATAAGACGCACCTAGTTTTTAGAGGGGGAAAGCAAGAAAAAATATATTCTGCGCAGAGCATGTAAGCGGCTCTCGCTTTTCTTGCTTTAAACCCTTCCGTCCCTCCTCCCGCTTCGCTGAGAAGCCAGCAGAGCAAGCTGTGCAGCTCTCGCTGAAGCCAGCAGAGCAAGAGCGATAGCTGCGCAGCACCTCTTGTTCTGCTGGCTTCCCAGCAAAGCGGGACAAGGGATGAAAGGGAGCTCTTACAAGGGAGCATTGAGCAGAGCCTAGCAGCAGCTCTTGCTGACTTTTCCAGGAAGTGTGGGAAGGGACAGAGGGCAGCCCGTCAGTCCCTTCTCGGGGAAAAGCCCCCAAAAGCTGCACACACGCTCCGTGCGGCTCTTTAAAGGGAGCACTGAGCAGAGCCTCCTGCCTGTATTCACTCCATAAGACACACACACATTTCCCCTTACTTTTTAGGAGGGAAAAGGTGTGTCTTATGGAGCAAAAAATACGGTAATTCTAGGTTTTGCCCCATCCTCTTTCCTGCTGAGTTCTCCAAGGGCAATGTAGATGGAGGAGGAGGAGGAAGCTGAAAGCCAGTACCATCCCCTGGACTGCCTGTAAGTAAAAAAGCCAAGGCAGGTCTGGGCGCTGTCTGGGGGAAGTTGGTGGGGCAGGACCAGTCTCCACTGGGTGAGCAAATCAAAGCAGCTGGCCGACCTGCCTCACACTCATTTCTCCCTATGACATTGCAACAGCAGCTCCTTCATTCCCCTCTCTGTTTTGTATCCATCCAAGGTACCTGAATTATCACTTTTTGGCAATGGAGGAGTAAGACCTTGGGCGGCTAGGAAGTGCACTCTTCAGGTGTGGGGTGGAACTAGCAACTTGAAAATTTCTGAAGGTCTTCGCACAGCACATAATTATTTTTCTGCCTGTTTAAGTAATTGCAATGTGTTGTGCTGTGTGGTTTTTAATTTTAATTGTTTTTTTTAAAAAAAAATATTGCTTCTTCTATGTCTATGAGTTCAGGTTGCAATACAATAAAATGCCTACAGTATAAGAAAAAGAGGCAATAAAGATGCAGTCAAAGACCAGTTTGAACGGGCCACCTGAATGAATCTCACGGACCATTGTTTGGGAGCCCTCACTCTAAAGGCCTGGGGGTCTTTCAACCTTCCCTTTCCTCCCAATAGGGCAAACTGGTGTTCACGCACAGCAGAGGATTCCCAAAAGGTTCCAAAATCCCAGAACCAAACAGCTTGAGAATGACAGCAATTGAACTTGACAGAGAGGAAAATTCCAACCTCAGCTGTATGGTTGCAAATGTACTTTTGGACTGTTGCTATTTGTGGGTCGGATTCAAATCACATGCTAAACCATTCAGCCTGTGCAATTTAAGGTCAAATCAACACCATACATTTAAAGCACATGGCACACACAAACAAACACACACACACCTTCGCAAGAATCCCAGAAACTTTACATTCCCCCTACGAAGCAACAATTCCCAGCCCCATTAACGAACTATAGTTCCCGCAAAACTGACCTTTTGCGACAAGGAAAGTGGGGGGGGGGAGGACACATTGGAACATGGGAGTAGCCAGGATTTATTGGGGGGCGGGCTTTATGTAGCGGAGGGCAAGAACCGAGTTATCAGCGATGCAGTTGGTCAGTTAGTTAAGTATTCTTATTTATTTACTTGATTTGGGGGAGGGCAGCTGCCCCGCCCCCCGGCTACGTCCATGCACTGGAAAATGTGGAATAACAACGGCTTGATTCAAGGACTCCCGCAAAACAAATCAGGATGGCTGTTCGGTAAACAGGTGGCGAGAGAGCACAGCTCAGATGACAGCAGCTGGCTCTACTCCGCCCGCCCCCGGCTGTGATTTATTTAGCAGGGGGCATATCCACATGAGCCCAGAGGTGCATCAACACCCAGGGGTGTCAGAACTCCTGATGGGCGCCAGAGCGTGAAAGCGAACATTCGATGCGTCCCTCTGACATTTCATATCTTTGATGGAAGTTCAATCGGGTCTCTCTTCTGAACAGAGAGCTGAAGAAAGCGCTGCCTCTGCTTCCCCCTCCCCTTTCCTCCTCTCTGACACCCCAGCCCTCCTTTCTCTCCAGGAGGGCGGATTCTTGGCTGCAATCCAGTTCTTTCCTTCTTTAATCTCTTCCCCCACCCTCACCCCTCGGCCCCAGCACAGAACGTTATAAATGCGTAGAAATCCATGGAGGTTAAAGCACCAACGGGATGGCTGAAATTCTTCGATTGCCAGCAAAAGGGGATGGAACAATTCCAGCTCGCCTTCACCTTATACCAGGATACTGCGATTATAAGGCACCGGGATCCCTTCTCCCCACCCCCAAATGTATACACAAACCAGGGAGTACAGCTAGTTGCGTCGGGATAGCCCAGGTGGGTAGGAGAGCAGGGGCTTGGGAAAGGGCAGTCAGAGCTCCTGCTTTGCATGCAGATGGTCCGAGGATCAATCCACTGCATCTCCAGGGACGACGGTGAGTGAACTCCGTGAGAAAACCTCGAGAGCTGCTGCCGGCCAGTGTTGGCAATACTGACCTAGACGGACTAGTAATGCAGCGTCCTATCTGCCTATACAAACGGGTGAAGCAGAATCAAGACGTCCCCAGGACGCAGAGACTTGAGTAGGGCAGAGGAATGCCGGCTGCCACAACTACTCACCACCAAGTGATTCGGCGATTCCTCTGTTAGCAGAAAGTTTTTTCACGACTACTGAAACCGGCAGATCCAAGCCTAGGCTCGTGTATAGGTTTTTTTGTGTGTGTGTGTGGGGTGGGGGGCGCTCGACCCCCGGCGCGATCCACTTTGGATCCCAGAAAGAGCGCCCTCCTCTCCGGATGCCAGTGGCGAAGGAAGCGCGGGCTGCTCCCGTCGCGAACCCGAGGAAAGAAGGCGCGCGCGGCGCAGCCCTACCTTCGCAGAGGCGCCAGAGTCCGGAGTGGGAACTCAGCTGCTCGGCGTCCCAAGCGCTGCTGTTGGCCGAGTCCACGCTCACCAGGTACCAGTAATCGGTGCCCAGGGCCGCGGCCAAGAAGCCGAAGCTGAAGAGCCCGCTGAGCGCCGCGCCCAGGCAGAGCGCGCCGGGAGGCACCACCGCCAGGGCCCGGCGGCAGCCGCAGCAGCACCTCGCCACCATCCCGCCGCCACGACGCTGCTGCCTCTGGCGGCGGACACGTGGAGAGAAACAGCGGCAGCCGAGCGGGAGACTCTCCCTTTCTCACTGCAACGCTCCGGGGAGGGGGCGAGGGAGGGAGGGAGGGAGGGAGTCAGGTGGAAACGCGCGCGCGCGCCCCCCAAGCCGTGTCTTCGCGGGGGTTGGGGGGCCCCAAATTGGAGCGACCGCAAAAAGCCACCCTGCCAGCAGCAAGCTTCAAGGTCAAAGGCTCCCTTCGAGGAAGCTGCGATCCTCTTTCCAATTAAGTCTCTCCCCCCCCCCCACCTCTCATCATCCCGCCATTCTGAGAGCAGGGAGGGCGCCTCTCAGGAGACTTTCCCCCGCCTTTGCTTTCCCGCTCAGGAAAGCGCGCGCGGCCCCGGCTGGATCTGCAACTCTTCTGGTGAGCGAGGTTGAAACCAGAGGCAGGCGCTCCTTCTTGGACGGATGCCTGGAAGAAAAAGACCCCGCGGTCTCTTCCTTTCCTTCCCCTGCAGAGACCAGCCACGTCCCTCAGCCGAGCCCGCCTTGCTTCTCAAAAGAGCCGGTCTACTACAGTTCGTGGCTGCATGGGAGAGCGCTGCTTTCCTTGCCAAAGGCCCCCAGGTTGGCACCTCCAGCTATGAGAGGATGGGAGAGCAGCTGCTAGTCGGTGTAGGCAATACTGGTCTAGATGGACTAATGGCCCTATTCCTATGGTTCCCTGCCCCCCCCCCCTCAGGACCCCCCAGCTAGAGTGGATTTCAGAATGAAAGAGGCAAGCCGCAGCGCTTAAAGAGGTGCCGCTTGTTACTCCTTTGGTTTTTTGCCTGCCCTTCTGCCAGGGCACCAGAGAAGGCCTTCCCCCTCCATTCCTAGGCACTCACAACAAGCCTGTGAGGTAGGCTGAAGCAGGCTGAGAGTGACTGGCGAGCTTCATGGCTAACATAAATGAGAACCTGCAACCAACACAGCACTTTCATATAAGAGCCAGGCTTGTAGCTGGGTGTTGAAAACAATGCCTAGACAGAGCTCTGATAGTAAATCAAAATAACAGCTGATGAGTATGAGGGTTTTTTTGTACAACGGGTGGGGTTAGTAAGCGACAATGCTATCACCTTTGGAGTTAACACAGAATGTGAAGACATTGGATGATGTTAAGTGACTTAGTGGTAAGCTTTATGTTCCGTAACCATTTTTTATTTTAAATTGTTAATTGTTGAACTGTCAGTTAAGGTGTTGTTGGCATCCATCTCTCTCTAGAGACAATGGAGTCACAAGCCTGGGCAGTGTATATGGAGGTCCTGGGCTGTCCAGACCACAAAACCTCCCCACCCTCTCTAATGTAGTCCAAAGGAAAACAGAACAATACATTTGGCACCAGCTTGCCTGCCAGTGTTGCTAGAAGGAGACATGCAAGGCACCATACAACCGTCCTAGGGAAGACACTCCGAATTTGTGTAGGGTTTACTCCTTAGCCCACAGGTTTTCAACCTTTTTGGGGCCACAGCTCCCTTGACCAACTGCATTCTTTCTGCGGCACCTGTGGGGCTCAGGAGCCCAGTTATATCACCCCTTGCCTGCAGAGCCAGCAGCCCCTCACCCCTTTTTGAACACCCTCCTTGTGGTGTTCCCTCAGCCTTCTCTCTTCTCCTTGGGAGTCCTCTGGGCAGCCACAGCTGCTGCCTCTGGTCTCTGAGCTGCACCCCCTGTCCCAAAGAGAGGCGCATCCTCACACTGCCCCACAGGGGACTGGGAAGCACCCCATGGCCAGCTCCCGAGGCACCATTCGCTTGGGGAGATTGTAGCCAGGGCTGCTGCAACAAACAGCTGTGTGAGTCTTTGGGAGGCAGAGATGCAAGGGCATCAGAGGAAGAAGGCAAGGTAAGGTAAGATGCGAACCAAAACACCTCAAAACTATTTACTTTTAATATATATATATTTTCGATTTCAGGAGACTTTTGAAGGACTATAGATAGTGACTGCTGGACAAATTCATATGAATGCAATACATGTAATATGCAATGATAGCACTGTAAGTTTTTTAAAAATGAAGATAAAAGAAAATCATTAGTCCTGGTGGCCCCAATGAAAACATCTGCAAATGTATTGGATCCATTAGTATGAAGATTCCAATTTAAGTGCAAATCGTTCTCTTTTTTCAGTTATGTTTGTGCATAAAAATCATGTTACAAGTAAAAACAGAACAAGGTGTGCATGGCAAAGGAGAAGTGCACATCACACTTTGTTTCTTGAAAACACAGACTTTATTTTTCTGTATTAAAATTGTTATGGATTTTGTAATTTTATATATGTAACATAAGATTATAATCACAGCATTTTTTGTGTAGTTCATTCTTGTGCCTATGGGGGAATAAGTGCAAATGAATAAAAAAACACCAGTAGGACTGTACTGCACATCCTTTTTAGGCACCTTCCCTGTCATGACCATTTTGAGTTAAAACTACCAGATTTGCATACCATATATTTGGTACTCCCTGCCCCCGCCTCATCCTAATAATTCACAGTAATGATGTTTTCACTGAGCTTTTTAATATGACATTAACATTACTATGACATTCCAGTTAAATTAGACTACCTTAGTGAATCTATATATTTGGCATTATTGTCCTAATGTGCAGGATAACCCACAGAAATCAGTGGAGAGCTGCAGATATCTACATTCAGCCCTTAAGTGCAACTTGACCAGAGCCACAGGTGTGAATGCAGGAACGCAGTCAAGAGGCCTTTGGGTCTTGTCCAAGTTCCAAACAGCCCTGCCTCAGGAGCTACCACAGCATAGTACCGTGATCCTAACCACATTAGGGAAGACACACTTGGGACTTGCTTATGAGTAAACAGACAGGTTGATGGGCTTTTTCTCGTTGTAAAGCAACACCCGCCCCCCATAAAAAACACCCCAGAAATTTTGTTCAGTGGCTGTTGGAACAGAACGAGGGTGGGTGTTTGAAGAGAAAAAGATAGTTGGGCTGCTGCTGCTGGGTGTAAGAAGTCCGCTGAGGAGCTGAAATTGAGCATTTAGGGTCAGTTTGTTTTGTTCATATACAGCAGTTGCAAAGAGAAGGTATTTTGTAAACATCGGGGAATGCCTCCCCTCCCCTCCACTGGCAGACTGCAAACCCACGTTTCACTTTCTATTCATATTACATGTTTTGCTAGAGGAAGAGAGGCAAATGTTTACTTCACCAGAAAATTAAAGGGACTGATTGGCATGTTTAAGCCTCATTGTATTCAATGGAGATAGTACACTGGGAACATTACACACGCAACAATTCAATTGCATTACGTGTCTTCTCAGCACGTTTTTCCAAGTCGTTAATTTTCTGGTTAATTTCCTTTCTCTAGGAGAAAAACAGAAAGGAACTCCTGTTAGTAACTAATGAAAAGGAAAGTATTTGAGCTGTAAAGTGGAATACAAGAGGAGGGCTTTGCTTCAGGTAGGGATGGGCAGTGGCTATTCACTTTGAGAAGCAAGCAGGAAAACCATACAACAGAAGGGAAAGCCAAACTGATCTCACAGTTGCAGCCAAACCAGTGAAGAACACTATCTTCAAATCAAGGCGGTTCTATGGGCAAGAGACTATGTATGATCTGGTGTGGAGGAGGGTGGGGTTCTAAATGACCATTTTGAAACTGTAGGGCAATGTTTCCCAAACTTGAGTCCCCAGCTGTTTTTGGACTACAGTCCCCATATTCCCTGACCCCTGGTCCTGCTAGCTAGGGATGGTGGAAGTTGTAGTCCAAAAACAGCTGGAGACCCAGTTTTGGGAAACACTGTTGTAGGGAGAACAGGAGAGCAGGAAAAGCTAGACTACATTCACAGCTCCCTGCAAACCATACTTACGACCAAGGCCTTCATTCTCTCTTTGCAAAGTCTCATAAACTCTTGCAGTGTCAAGTCCTTAATATCTTTCTGGAGAGCCAGAAATGCACAGTTGGGAGAGTGTTTCCGGTGCTCTTCCCTAGAAAGAAGGACAAACTATATTAGCACAATGGTTCTCAAAGGATAAGGCAGACCTCTCTAGGGTTCAGAGTGAAGAGCTACTAAGAGATTAAAAACGTTTCACAAATCTTACAGGGATAAAGGTAGCATATGTGAGCCCAATATTTACATGGATTTAGAGGCTTTAACTCATGGGTAGGCAAACTAAGGCCTGGGGGCTTGATCCGCCCAATCGCCTTCTAAATCTGGTCTGCGGATGGTCTGGGAATCAGCATGCTTTTACATGAGTAGAATGTGCCCTTTTATTTAGAATGCATCTCTGGGTTATTTGTGGGGCCTGCCTGGTGTTTTTACATGAGTAGGATGTGCTTTTATTTAAAATGCATCTCTAGGTTATTTGTAGGGCATAGGAATTCATTCATTATTATTTTTTCAAAATATAGTCCAGCCCCCCACAAGGTCTGAGGGACAGTGGGCCAGCCCCCTGCTGGAAAAGTTTGCTGACCCCTGCTTTAACTAGTACCTTGTATTGAGCCGGAAAACAAAAGGGGGCCAATGCAAATACTGAAACACTGAAGTAGGATGTTCATTAATAACCCACTAAGAACAGAAGGCAGGCCAGAACAGAGGGCACCAGCTGAAGCTGGTTTAAACATTAAAACAGTTTAATGTTAATAATAGAGGAGGGCCATGGCTCCACCTCTTCTGTGATTTCCCAATGCAGGGGAAATAATGGAACTGTTTTGGATGATTTTTTTCTTCATGCCCTCTTTGCTGCTCATGCAAAATCGGGACTGCAGCTGCTGAAACTGCCTTTCTCTTGAAGATGTTAAATGTTTACGCTGCTCAGTGCAATCGAGTTTAATGTCATGTGCCAGCTTTACATTCAGCAGTGGATTGCACAGCACCAGCTGGTCTTGTAGTAACTCCTGAAATAACATATCTGGTCTCCTGAATTAAAGTAGAATAGATGACATCCCTCCTCGCTCCCTAGGCTTTCCACCAAATTTTTGAATTGTTAAATTTTTCTGTGCAAATTAGGGCAATTTGTGTAGGAAAATTTTCTCGTGCCCTAGAGAATAATCTAATCTAGCATGCTTCTTTTACAAAGGCAGAAACATTGAGAGTGTCAAGCTTCCCTAATATTTAGTTGCTATTGGCATCCATTCATTGTTACTAATGAAACAGAACCTTTTCCAAGGGGGGTGGGGTGGGAAATCATTAGAAAATTTACTACCCCACCACTGGTCCAGTATAGGATGCTTGTTCTAAGTCTCTAGGTTAGGCCTGCTTCAAAGCAAATCACTTGCTGCCAATATGGACACAGAACTTTTCTCACAGTTTTAGCCTGTCTCTGTCCCTTTACCTAAGGGCAAGGTGTTATGCTGCTGTTTGTTTTTTTGTATGCGCAGGGCAGACATTTTATATTTGGAAGTAGATAATATAAATTTTGGGGGAGGTTGGGAAAGCGATCAAGCGAATTCATTTGTAGATGAAGCTCAGATAGCTATTTTTAGTGCCTTGATATGCACTTCAGAGGAAGGAGCTGGGTTTTAATAGTGGCATCTAAGTGAGAAACGACTTACATGGCCAGGAAGGTGGGGCTGCACTGGAGAGAACTGCTATGTGAGCCAGCAAAAGAACTGGGAGACACTGCAAAGCCGATGAGAGACACATTTAGCTGTGTGCTGTACTGGAAGTTGGGGGTTTCCTGGTAACAGAATGGGGAAGCAAGATCTGTTGGGATATTAATGCTTTGAGACCCTCCACCCTATGCTTAGGTTTTTAAATAAATGTGTAAATAAAACCATGACTCCACTGATCTCATTCCAAGGAAACCTGGGTAAGCACTGGAACCCTTGGAGTGTCTCACTGCTCAAAGATTGGAGTGGCATGCATCACCAGACTCAGCTATGCAGGCAGTTTTCAGACACCACCTACCTTTGAGGCTAGTCAATAGAGAGCCCTTATTAGCATTACTGGCTTGCAGAGCAGCCAGGGGAATTTGGCCTGATTAGTGTTGTGCAATGTGGCATCAGGAACATGGAGCAGAATTAATATTCACTCTTTGCAAATGCAGTCCACACCATACTGCATAATCTAACCACCTGCTTAAATGTAGCCAGATGTTCAAAGATCAAATAAACTAGATAAATGTAACCTGCCTATGACAAGTGGTCTCACTGGGTCTTAAGTAGCCATATTGGGCTTTTGGCAAAGGGAAAGATGGAAGATGTGGACAAACCATCTAAATTACTTGTACCCTATTTTAAGCTTGCAGATTTGCTTCCTTCATCCCTGTAGTATCTGTGAAACATCATGTTCTGTCTTGGTAAAAAGGCAGATATGTCTATGCCAAGCACTTATTTGGAGGCACTGCAAGTCAGTAGATCCAACAACAAAATACTTACATAGGGTCATCATCTGGCTCCCATCCCTCCAGCTCCTTAAAACATATGAAGCACTGGGCGACGTCAGGTGCATTGTCACTAGGACAGTGAACAAATCCAGCTTCTGCCATCTGGGAAGAGGGAGGGGAGGAAAGTTGTTCAACAAGTGTACATTCAGCAATCACACATCCAAAGAGTTAGGATGAGCAGTGAGGTAGGCAGATTTGCTGCTGATACTAAATTGCTCAGGGTAGTTAAAACTAAAAGGGATTGTGAAGTCCAGTGGTACCTCTGGTTACGTACTTAAATTCGTTCTGGAGGTCCGTTTTTAACCTGAGGTACCACTTTAGCTAATGGAGCTTCCTGCTGCCACTGTGTGATTTCTGTTCTCACCCTGAGGTAGAGTTCTTAACCCAAGGTACTACTTACGGGTTAGCGGAGTCTGTAACCCAAAGTGTTTATAATCCGAGGTGTTTGTAACCCGAGGTAGCACTGTACTCCAAAAGGGTCTCCCCAAACTGAATGAATAAGCAGCAAAGTGGGAAACGCAAATTCAGTTTAAGCAAGTGCACATTAGGGGCAAAAATTATATGTATTTCACGGGGTCCAGAGTGGTAGTGACTGACCAGGAACAAGATAATCTGATGTAGAGGATAATCTGATGAAGGTGTTGACCCAGTGTGTGATAGCTGTGGAAAGACAAATGCCAAGCTAGGGATCATTAGGAAAATAAATCAAATTGAATGCAAAATAAATTTGTCAGTATCAAAATACTGTTTTACAAATTGATGGTGCAACCACACTTGGAATACTGTTTACAGTTCTGATGGTCTCACCTCAAAAAGGATACTGAACAGCTGGAAGCGGTCCAAAAAAGGGAAACCAAAATGATCAAGAGGGTGGAGCAACCTCCCTAATAGGGAAGGTCACTTTGGGGGATTTTTAGTTTAGCAGAGAAAAGGCAACCAAGAGGAGACATGATAGAAGTCTGTAAAATTATGCATGGAGTGCAGGAAGTAGATAAGGAGGAGGAAAAGTACATAGGAGGCAAGCTGGCTGAGGAGAAATGGGTCCCTCACCCGGTCTGGAGTGCATGAGCAGTCGGAGGCAAAGGGCCACTGGTCGAAAGTGGCGACTCGGTGCTCCTTCAGAAACTCCTCGAATCCCGGCCGCACTTGCGGACCCGCAGGAGCAGCTCCCGCCTCCATTCCTGCCACGTTCAAAACACCGCGGTCAGAACAACGGCCGAGCAAAGGATGACGGGAAATCGGCTGCTATTCGCTGAGCATGCCGGGAGTTGTAGTTCTCCCTCTATAAAATGCAGTTAGAGGAAATAAGAGGCAAAACTGCGCACGTTTTAAAGACCAGAAACACAAGACAGGACGAACTCTTTAAAATGCCTCTATGAGGTCTCCGTTGTTCTTGCTGGAACAGGCAAATAAGGCTGTATTTCCGAAAGTTAGAGGCAGAAGAAACCAAACAATAATAATAATAATAATATGGATTTAGAAACCCCACTTCCCACGTGATGGGGAAAAGAAGCTAAAGACACGTGTAAAATCGTTTCAATAAAATAGCCCGCGATCCTAACTTCATATTAGAGAGAACACACTTGGGACATGCTTCTGAGTAAACAGACAGAGGTGATGGGCTTTTTCTCGTCGTAATGCACCCCCCCCCCCACACACACAAAAAGCCCCGAAATTTTGTTCAGTGCCTGTTGGAACAGAACGAGGCTGGGTGTTTGAAAGAGAAAAATATAGTTGGGCTGCTGCTGCTGTGTGTAAGAAGTCCGCTGAGAAGTTGAAATCGAGCATTTAGGGTTACAGTAGTTTGTTTTGTTCATATACAGCAGTTGCAAAGAGAAGGTATTTTGTTAGCATTGGGGAATGCCTCCCCCCCGCAAACCGGCCGACTGCAAACCAACGTTTCACTTTCTATTCATATTACATGTTTTGCTAGAGGAAGAGAGGCGAACTTCGCCAGAAAATTAAAGGGACTGACCTGCATGTTCAAGCCCCATTGTATTCCACGGAGATTGATCTCTGGTAAGCATGTACCGGTAGTTTATGGCTGCAGTGCTTTTTCTATTACAGGCACTTGGCTTAGCTGCTCACTTTCTTGGTTTTAATATCTCTTGGCTTGCTGCTCTACTTGGATCACAGTAGCTTTTGCTAGTATAGTTCGTTATGAACCGCCTTCAACTGCTATAAGGAAAAGCAAGATATAAATATATTAAACAAACACATGCTTAATCATGTGTTTCAATGTTTCGGAATAAAGGTCAGCCATTTAAAAGAAATGAACAAACGAAGGAGATGTGCAGCACAAGCCTGATTTTAACAGAGCTCCCCCACAAATATGTATAGAACGGTGCGCAGTTTAACAGTGTACTCGTATGCCACATTAAATTAAATGGGGTTTATTCCTAGGTAAGTGTATATAGGACTGGAACTTCAGATTCTCCCCGCACCCTGCTCCGGCTATCGGAATTGTGAAAATCAGCTTTAACTTGCATCTACCCTCCCACGCAGAACTTCCGGTTTTCAGATGTGCTTTGAAGTGAGGCGTACTGACATATGCAAACCAGAGACAATGGTTTAATTCCGCCAAATTAAACATTATGTTCTGCTACTGTGTATTGCTAAATGGGGCCGATCTTGTGGGGGGGGGGATTTCAGCAGAGTATAAGAACACTCTCTAAAAATAAAAAGCTAAGTGTTGTATCCAATGGTGGCTTTGCACCAGCTGGTAGCAACTAGTGGAAGTGCTTTCACAAGCAGGGCACCATCTGATCCTCCTTGCACCCAGTACCTATACTGCTGGTGGACCCTCTGGAACAATACAGCATATATGGCACAGAGGGGTGCAGTTGATGGGGGGGGGATTGTTGAAAATGCCTTGCAGAAGTGCTTCTGTTAGCATAAAGCCATTATAAGAAGCTGGGCTAAATACTTCATTAGGTCAGACTTGGTTCAGTGCCTGGAATCCAGGAGTCTTGGAGCATGCCCAGGCTGAAAGGAAAGCATTTTGAACTGCAAGGAGGAAGAGTGCTCATGTTTGGGTCTCACTTGTTGGTTTCCTACAGGCACCTGGCTAGTGAGTGTGTGAACCAGGATGCTGGGCTAGACTGGCCATTGGCCTCTTCTTAGGATTTAGTTATCATAACTCTGTGCAGCACTCAACACCTGAATGCAAAAGGGGCAGAGAAAGTAATTAAACACTCATCTGATCTCTGACTGTTGACATCCCCCAATTCGTGGCACAATAATCATTACAACTGATGTTACTTGCGCAAGGTCTTGAGATGTATTTCTTAACTTTGGCCCATTCCAAGGCAAGAGCATAACTAACCGGCTGTCGCAGCACAGTTGTTATAGCCGTTGTTGCCATGATTTCCACGATTTTCTTTTAGAACTGTTCCAGTCTGGCTATGCTCCAAATCTGCAGCTTCCTGCTTGCATGATCCCTGATTCAAAGACTGCATTGAGCCCGTGGGAGTAGAGACATGGGCCTCCATAGCACAAGCACAGAGTGCCACTGTTCTGACTGTATAAGGCAGTTTCATATAGATTTAGAAGGTTGAATAAAAGTTTAGTTACTGCTGTTAGTGAAAGATGCCCATCTTCAGCTCAGGCCCTGAGAGACGTGGTGATTTATGCAGCAATTATGCCTCGCCTGTGCTCACTGATTCAGACTATCTCCTAGGGGAAGGTGATAAACTGCCACAATGTAGATGTAATTTATGCGTTGATGTTATTTTAATGTTCTCAGCATGCTGGGAGGAACAGAGTTTATCGCAGGAGTGGACAGGAACTGTCTCTGTGTCAGGCAGTCCATGCGAAAGGAACTGTGTGCTCTCTTGAAGAGTCAATTGCCTCCAAAGCAACAAGGAATAATATGTTTCAAAGTTCCATTTCAATAGATTTGTGTCTTCTGAAGTTCTTTCTTAACTGGATAAAATTGCAATTGCAGGAAGTCCATTCCCAGGGTGAAATAAAACAGCACAGCATAGAGAGTGGAGGATTGGGGTGGGTGGGTCTGCAAGGTCAGCGATGGCCACTCATGGCTGTATATGGGGACTCCAGGCTGAGAGTTCCATCTTGTGTCAACCTATCAGCCTCTTGAAATCATTTTCAAAATCACCTGGAACATCAAGAATATGTTTCCCTTGCATAACAAATTGGTTCAACACTGAAGCTTCTCACTCATCATCGGGAGTATGTTGTGATTATAAAGTTGGCCTGAGCAGGAACTACCTCCCACACACTTCCCATATTCCATAGTATTTACATAGCTCATTTGTGTTTTAGAGACACATGTATATTCCACATTGCTAGGGTAAGTGTGTGAATATTCCAGACACATGGGTGTGTCTAAATTCATGGATTTCCCCCACCTGATCAGCGCCACAACTAATGTTGAAGACCCATGTGATCAGCCTCAGCCACATTGTTGGAATATTTTCACACTAAGCTCCATAGTAATGTGAGATCACACTACAAGGAAGTGACTCCCATGCTGTTGGATATTTGCGTGAAGGAGGCCTTATCGCCCATTCCATTTTTGACTTCATGCTAGATTTGGACATTACACGACAATGGCAAAGCTTATACATTCAATTATAAGGATATATGCAGAAGTCCTGTTTGCTTTTAGCTACAATTAGGAGTCCTCCTTGATGTGGTATTCTGCAGATGCAGCGCATGTCATGCTCTCCCTGAAGCATTACTCCTAGCACATGGCAAGTGACAAATATACTGACAGCCACCATCATTTTATTGCAGCTCATTTGCACCCGTGTACCAGCGCCCGTTGCTCGGTCCCTGCTCCTGCCAACCTAGCAGTTCGAAAGCACGTCAAAGTGCAAGTAGATAAATAGGTACCACTCCGGCGGGAAGGTAAATGGCATTTCCGTGCGCTGCTCTGGTTCGCCAGAAGTGGCCTAGTCATGCTGGCCACATGACCCGGAAGCTATACGCCAGCTCCCTCGGCCAGTAAAGCGAGATGAGTGCCGCAACCCCAGAGTTGTCTGCGACTGGACCTAATGGTCAGGGATCCCTTTACCTTTACCTGCGTGAGAAAATAGTCTTCCTGGGAGAGCTTCTCAATAACATCAAAATGATCTGTGTCTCCAATGTCCAGCAAAGAGGCACTCCAGCCAGCTGCACGCAAAGCCTATGGGCAAGCAATAGGGATTTTAACAAAACTATCCTCACCACAGTACTTGCAAGTGCCTTTACCCTAATGCATTACTCTGATAGATGGCAGAGACTTGGAAGGAATGGAGTTGGTGATCTCATTGATTCATAATGAAGAGCAATGGGAGATGGGAGACCAGAAGTATGAAGCAAATATTAAGTACCGTATTTTTCGTCCCATAGGACGCACCTACTTTTTTGGGGGGGGGGAAATAAAGGAAAAAATTTTTTCCTTTATTTCCCCCTCCCCAAACCAGGTCGGGGAACAGTGGGATGGCGGTGCTGCGCCTCCCCGCTGTCCCCCGAGCTTGTGGGGCTGGCCCATGTCTGCCTGGCGCGAGGGGCGCTCTGCTCCGGAGGGCGCCCCGTGCTCCGCGCTGCAGGCTGCCGCCCGCAAGCCTTGCGCTCCCGGGGGGAGATCCCCCGGGTGCGCAAGGCTTGCCGACACCTGTGCGGAGCACAGGGCGTCCTCCGGAGGGCGCCCCATGCTCCGTGCTGCCGGCTGCCGCCCGCAAGCCTTGCGCACCCGGGGGAACTCCCCCTGGGCGTGCAAGACTTGCGGATAGCTTCCTGGAGCCTGGAGAGCGAGAGACGTCGGTGCGCACCGACACCTCTCGCTCTCCAGGCTTCAGCGAAAGCCTGCATTCGCCCCATAGGACGCACACACATTTCCCCTTCATTTTTGGAGGGGAAAAATTGCGTCCTATAGGGCGAAAAATACGGTAAATGTTTTAGGTCAGGTATTGGGAACCCCTGGCCTTCCAGATGTTGCTGAACTACAGCTTCCACCAGCCATGATGAAAGACCAGGGATGAATGGGAGTTGCAGCAACATCTGGAGGACCAAAGATTCCCCTCACCTGTCTTAGGTAGTGTTCACCTTTCACCCATGCATTTGTGGCTCTTTAAATACATGGGCAGGAGTGTGGATGCACATCATTTGATTCCATGGATGCATCTTTATTATTTCTTTATTTTAAAAAACACTTATATACCACCAAATATTAAAGAGAAACTCAACATGGCGAACATCAGCCAACGCACCTCAAAGTACTCCTGGGACTGTCTGTGGAACTCGGGAGAATCATGTTGTGCCACAGTGATGAGTACCTGGCAGCTTCTCCTGCCCTCAAACTTAGGCACACACCTCAAAGGGCTATTCTGTAAGGCCACCTCCCTGAGGAAAGACACACAGACCATACAGAGATGAAAGAGAGGCAGAGTGGCCTGGCTTGCTGATAAGCCAAGAAGGCAGCCATTTCTAGGCAGAGCACAATTTTGAAAGCATGCAGGTGGCACTGTGGGTTAAACCACTGACCCGAGGGCTTGCCGATCAGAAGGTCGGCGGTTCGAATCCCTGCGATGGGGTGAGCTCCCATTGCTCTGTCCCTGCTCCTGCCAACCTAGCAGTTCGAAAGCACAAAGTGCAAGTAGATAAATAGGTACCACTCCGGTGGGCAGGTAAACGGTGTTTCCATGCACTGCTCTGGTTCACCAGAAGCGGCTTGGTCATGCTGGCCACATGACCCAGAAAAACTGTCTGCGGACAAACACCGGCTCCCTTAGCCTATAGAGCGAGATGAGCGCGCAACCCCAGAGTCGTCCGCGACTGGACGTAACGGTCAGGGGTACCTTTACCTTACTAAACTATTTCACATGATCCTTCTTGAACTGCATTGTGCTTAGCAACACAGATGCTGCTAACCTGCCCACTGGTCTGCCGTGGGCTGTTAACAATAATAGGCCACATGTTGGTGAGTAGGGGGCTCCCAAGGGACTCACTGCCGTTTTTCTGCCCTACATGGGTTGAGAATTCCTTTTCAAAGATGCATCTCTCACCGGCTCATGTGCAAAACATCATTGACATAGGTGTGTGTGATGGGTTCCAAGTCATAGAGGCCACTCACCAAAAAGGCTCCTGGGAAGGAAAAAGAGTCCATGTCTTACTGAGGCTCCAGCTTGGTGCAAGTTGGGTCATGAAGTTCAGGCAAGGGAAAGAGGGAATGCTAAGATGTAAAAAGAGCTGGGGGCGGGAATGGGATCAGTGTCTCCCAGACAGTACCTTTGATATTTGGCACAACACCAAATTCTGCCCAATCTGTAGAGAGCACCATGGCTGCCAGGTGGGCCCCTGCTGAGTGTCCAAGCAGATAAACACCGCTAAAGGCAAATGAGACGCGGTTGAAATGAGCAGGTGAGAGGATCTGAAGGTGTTGGACAGAGTAGAATTGCCAGAGGAAAGCTATCCAGGGCCTCCATCAACCCTGTAGGGCTTCAGCAGGGTATGACAGGCCCCTTGGTCTCTTTTTCCCAAGGTGCTCTGTATTTTCACCCTGTCTGCGCCTCCTACCTGATCCCTGTGTACTGCTGAACTGCGAAGGCCACGCTGCGTCGGACCTGCCTGACCATCACTTCCAGCTGGCCTGAGAACACAATATCCAAGTTAGACATGAGATGCCAAGGAGAGCAGAACAGGAAAATGGTTTCCACCACAGTTGCGTACCTTTGGGAGCCACATCATAGCCAACTGCAGCCAAGGCGACGCCGTGGGTCGCTAGGGGCCCCGCAGCAAAGCCTGAAGCATCTTTGCTAGAGGAGGAGAAAGAGAACAGCAGTCCCAGATGGTTCTGCTAGGTGGGACATCATCCCATTGGGGTCCTGCAGTCAAAGGACCAGGGCCTAGGCAACCTCCAGCACAACTCACCTGAGGAATTGCCAGTAGCCGCCATGGATATATAGGACCAGAGGGAAGGCTGAAAAGGGAAACAGGAGAAAGAATCAGGCAGCAAAGACCATCACTTAGCACAAACTCCCACTAATGTACCACCCCTCGCTTTCTGACGTTGGCTCTTCGCCACAACCAGCACTTCACCAACATCCCAGTTTCCTGATCATTCCCATGCTGCTCCTGTACTCTTACTTTCAGTGTGTTCCTTAGGAAGATACACATCAAGCTTCTCTCCCTCGCCCAACCCGTAGGGCACATTCAGCAGAGTCTGGGTGCCAATCTGGGCACAGCGGGTACCTGCAGAGCAGAGAGATGGGAGTTTGCAGCTTGCCTGGCCGCATCTGAGCTGCGCTGCCACACTCCAGAGGAGTTTTCAGATTGTCAGTGCCTGTCCTCATTCAAAACTGCATGCCATCTTGCTAACCTTCTGGAAAACTGAGGTAGGCTTTGCCACTGCTATACAGTCCCAAGGGGAAGAAACGTTCCTTGCAAGTTCCAAAGGAGAGCCTTCTTTCCAATCCCTCTTCAGAACCTCCTGTGAGATTTTCCCCTCTCCTGCACTGGAGGTGAGCTGGCCCACTAGGAACTTCTGCGGCCAGAGTGCATCCTCAGGGTTGCTTAACTGCTAAAGCATAACTGATCCATGTTCAGTGACCCTGGATATGCAGTCTTGCTTAAGGATAAACATGCCCTTCTTGCTGGATCAGAACCAGGTCCACCAACTCTAGGGCTCTTTGCAAGAATGCCAACAACCAGCAAGCACTGGAAGATCTGTCAGAGATTAGTGGCCCCTTGGTGATCTGCCCACTCCCATCCCACTTATTGCTGGGTAGTGGACTGCCCAGGGACCCTTTACCTTCGCTCATTGCCTGTACGTGAGCCTCAATCACAGCATCCGCATCCAGCCGTGGAGACCACCTGCTAGGGGAGTACTGCTTCTCCAGCTCCTGCAGAGAGAGGAAGCAAGGCACCTTGCACAGCCACAGTGGCCCTCTTTTCACTCAGAGTAAGGTGACTAGGACGCTGAGTAGAAACACAGGCAGAGAGGGTGCCAAATGAAGCATTGCTAAGTAAGTAGCTTGCAGCTATGCATTTCTTACTTAATAACAGGCACAGCATGGAAGAAGAAGAAGGTTTCTCAAACGAACCTTCATTATTAGAATAAGTGTTATTACAAAACAAAACTAAGGTAATATCAAAAATGTATGATACATTATTGGAGTGGGAGGTCAAAGATGAACAGGTCAAGGAGGTAATGATCAAGTGGGCTTTAGATATTGGGAAAACCATTAACTTAACAGCATGGGAAGAATTATGGAGAAAGAACTGGAAATTTACAGCCTGTGAAGTAATGAGGGAAAATCTAAGCAAGATGTTTTATAGATGGTACTTAACACCTACCAAAATAGCTAAAATGTATAAGATAAAAACAAATCTGTGTTGGAGGTGTGATAAAACAGAGGGGACACTTATACATGTTTGGTGGACCTGTGAAAAAATCAAAAGCTTCTGGAACATAGTATATGATAAGCTTAAAAAAACGTTTAAGTATAACTTTATAAAAAATACAGAAGCTTTTCTACTAGGGATAACGGACGCAGGTATAGCAAGAGAAAATCAGAAAATATTCCTCTATGCTACAGGAGCGGCAAGGATCCTAATAGCTAAAAACTGGAAAAAATAAATTGTGCCAACAAAAATGGAATGGCAAGACAAACTGTTAGAGTATATTGAACTGGCTAGATTAACAGAGGCAATTAGAACAAAACAAATTCCTTCCAGTAGCACCTTAAAGACCAACTAAGTCAGTTCTTGGTATGAGCTTTCGTGTGCATGCACACTTCTTCAGATACACAAGTGTGCATGCACACGAAAGCTCATACCAAGAACTGACTTAGTTGGTCTTTAAGGTGCTACTGGAAGGAATTTGTTTTGTTTTGACTATGGCAGACCAACACGGCTACCTATCTGTAACTAGAGGCAATTAGAGATCATACTAGGCAAGAATTTCAAAAAGCATGGGGAAAATGCAGAGAATACTTCACAAAACAGTGCCCTAAAATTCATACCTGGACTTGTTTTGATTAATGGCTGCAGGAGACTTTGTGGATATTTAAGTTATAATTAGGAAAATCTTAATAATTATTCATAAGGGAAATAGCTTATAAGAAGTAAATAAGGATGCCAGAAACAGGATAAAGGAAGTATTTTATTTGGTTGTTTGTATTGCTGTAAATTATGCTTGTTGTTTGTTGTGTTTGTGTCTGAAGGGGGTGGATTTCTGTGTTGGGGGGGTTATGTTATGTTGTAAATAAAATTTCCAATAAAAAAAATATATTTTTTTAAAAAAAGGAAGAAGAGTTTGGATTTGATATCCTACTTTATCACTCCCCTTCAGGAGTCTCAAAGCGGCTAACATTCTCCTTTCCCTTCCTCCCCCACAACAAACACTCTGTGAGGTGAGTGGGGCTGAGAGACTTCAAAGAAGTGTGACTGGCCCAAGGTCACCCAGCAGCTGCATGTGGAGGAGCGGAGACACGAACCCGGTTCACCAGATTAAGAGTCCACCGCTCTTAACCACTACACCACACTGGCTCTCATGGAGCAGGGATCCCTATCAGGAAGGCAGTGCATGGGGACAGGGGAGAACTTACCAAATGATTCAACCCCACCCTGCACAGCTAGGAAGAAACCTTAGGGGTAAAAGTTCCCATTGATGTTGTGCATATTGAACACAACCCTGCAAAGATTTGGGTATTGCTGAGACCACCCTGAGAAATGCAGCTGTTCGATTTAGACATATCTCTGCTTTCAGGATAATGTATCTTTTGAACGTTGCCCAACAGTTCTTCCTCCCACATTTCCCCTTGTGTATATCATTTCCATTTCCATATATCTGATGTACAAAAGCAATATATCTGCTAGTCCTCCATGCAAGGGTGGCTAATGAGTAGCATTCTGGATGTTGTTGGACTCTCATCAGCTCCGGCCAGCATTGCCAACAGTCAGAGATGATGAGTGTCCATCCACATCTGGGGGCTAGGGGTTTGCCACCCCCATCTTAAAGGAGACTTTGTCAGCATCAGTGTAACACAGTTTCTAGAACAGGCATAGGCAAACTCAGCCCTCCAGATGTTTTGGGACTACAACTCCCATCATCCCTAGCTAACAGGACCAGTGGTCAGGGATGATGGGAGTTGTAGTCCCAAAATATCTGGAGGGCCGAGTTTGTCTATGCCTGTTCTAGAAGTTCTTTTTCTCTAGAGGACACCTCAAATCCTTTCCAGGCTGTAACCACCAAACTCAAACAAAACAAGATATTTCAAAATCTCTCTCACACAGAGGTAATACCATTCCCTCCCCCCCTCTCCTTTACCTCCTTGGTCATTTCCTGCCACTTTCCCATGTCACCGGCTCAGATGTGGCCTATGCTGTATCTTCTTACATCCAAGTTTTCTGTGCTGCAGAGCAACTAGTTAGAAGAGCCAGCCATGTGACCAAATTCAGCCTCTGGGTACAAAGTGTAGAACAGATCAGGTGTTCCTCCTTGGCCACTGGTTGCTCCATAAGCTGGGGCGGGGTGGGGGGTCAGCAAACCCTGACATAGGGAACTATGCTCTCTACAAATAAACAAATCCGTGCTGGGATTTAGGTGGAGGGCAGTCATATTCACTCTCAGCACTGACTCCAAAACAGCTATCCCAAGGCAACTGATATCGTCCAGTTACAAGACACAAGCTCAAATCCGTTCACAAATTCAGGGGAAGTTATTTTTGTAGCCAGGTAATTCCCCCCATCCTGGCCAAAAACAAACAAACTCTTTTTGAGAAGTGATCTTTAAATTTTGCTCACACTAGGGAAACCCAGCCAGATGGGTGGGATATATTATTATTATTATTATTATTATTATTATTATTATTATTATTATTATACTGTTACGGAAGGGGGGGGGCATGTCTTCTTCACCTTCTTCTTCGCTACAATATATCAATTTATTTCCAATTGTCAAAAGGGACTAAAATCTATAAAATTCATAGAAAATCAGCGTGCCAGTTTGCTCAATTACTCTAGGACTCCATCACATCTCCCCTGTCCAGCATAATCCCTCAAGCAAAGTGTCAAGACCTTAATCCTTTCAAATTGTTCTGATCAGCCTTTCCTCCAGACAATGTCAGGTGGCAGACTATGCATATTTGAGACCATTGTCTTTTCATCCCCAGGAAGTGTTTATCTGTGCATATCTCCAGCTCTGCATATTCCCCCCTCCCTCCTCCATATGTTAATCTGTGCAACCCCTACCTTACTGAACTGCTGATCTGTGTAACCCCACCTTTCTGTGATGTATTCATGACGTGTTTTGCACTGTATTCTGGGACATGGAGGGAGTTTCAAAAACTCATGTCACCCCTTTCTCACTGTTCAATCTCGCCTTGAACCTGTTGCGCAATAAACTTGGATCTTCTGCAGTTTGCTCCTGTCTCCGGCTGAGCTCATTTTCCTCCGCAGGGACCCACGGACTTAGTCCGATGAGCTGGGTGGCAGAGCAGCCTCGCACCCAGATTTTTGCCGTAACAGTTGGCGCCCCACGTGGGGCATGCGGTTCTCCCGCGTTGCTGACCGGGGGCCCTGAAATCTTCAGCCGGCACCAGGCCATTTTGCCTGGGAAGATCCTTTGGACCCCCGGCCATCCTCCGGGCGGTAATCGAAAGCCCCAGGAGTTCAGCCGGGGAGCAAAGAGGGATCCAGCCGGCTTATTCATCAATCCGGGGATCATCATAGAAGACATGTGAGTATAAGGAAAAGGAAAAATCCAGTGCACTGGTGGGAAAGGGGTGGAAATCTCCTGGCAACTGAATTCTCTGCCCTCCTCTCTATTGCTCCTTCTTGCCTGTCTCTTGGTCCAATTAGTGAGAGAGACCGTGGACTGCTGCTCGACCCAAAAGGGGGGTTCTGAGCTCTATCTCTTTCTCCTCTCAAACCCTCCAGTCAGCTGCACCAATTGAGAGTCCGAAAGTAAGACGGAGAGACCCGGCTTGGAAAGACAGCCGACTCTCCGCAATGGGCATCTCAGTTGAAAGCAAGGGGCTGAAGTTCTTCTTCCGAACTTCCCGAGCGCCCTTACGGAGGGGGCAGGAAGGGGTCTTGCTTTCTGTATCAATCCCAGCCGCACTGGTCGGTGCCACGTAACACGTGTATCGTGCGTGAGCCCGCTTCCAAAAGCAAGGGGGATTTTCGGTTCAAAACTCTATCCAGGGATCACCCGATCTGGCACCGCATGGCGCGGGCGTTCAGTAGGGCCCCTTTTCCTGAGCTTGTGACGATAGGTAGGAGGTTGCCAGGAGGGATAGCCCATGAGGAATTGGGCGGGATCGGCAGAGTGGAAAAGGACCCCAGGTTATTGACTAAGGAAATAGGAAGGAATACTGGATAGCTAGAGCTCTTTAAAAACCCTCTAAGGAAGTTGCCAAGCGACTAAAGACCCCTCTTTACTATAAATCCCGTATTAAGTATATCAATCTCCTAGATATACCAATCCTTACCACCCTTTCTCTTCCCTCTTTCTGTCTAGACACGCGTAAAACATAAAATGGGTACCCAGGCTTCCAAACGCGAGCGGGCTCACTCTGGGAAGAAGGCTTCTAGAAAGCCATCTCAGTCTCAGAAGGACCCTGACTCTCCTCTCCAATTTGTCATCACGTATTGGAAGACGATTCCTGGCCACAAATTATTATCGAAGCAAAATTAGAGAACCTCTGTTCTGAAATCTGGCCTGCCAGCACCGCCTCCGCCAAGCCCGAATTGCGTTGGCCGGCTGGTTAACTGGTGGTGTTTGAAGAGGCAAGGAGGCTCTTAAAACCATGTGGGACCTTCCTACTAATTTCACTTAATGAAGCTAAAGGAAGCAGCCCAACTCCTTGCAATAACCAACTAAAGGATGAGAGTATATATGTTTACATGTTGTCTGTTATGTGTGTTGTGTGTTAATACATATATGGGAATATGTGTGTTTACATGTTGTCTGTTATGTGTGTTGTCTGTTCCTTCTGTCTCTGACAGACTGCCTTTCTTAAGCGCGCATAGTTTAAACTGTAAGCTTGCTTCAAAATTTAATTTTTAAGGAAGCCATGCTGGACCTTATCAGTCCTAAATAAGACAAAATGAGAATGAAAGGTGCAAATGTTTACCCCACCTCGTGCTCTGCCGCAACTTTTCAGATTGTGAGTCCACAGTCTATTTTGGAATGTTAATGTTTCTAATGTTTCTGGAATGTGAATGTTTCTAATGTGAATTAGATGTTTCTGCTGCAAAAGCGTAGTCGAGCACAACTGCTCTCTCAAGCTAAAATGCAGTGTATTTATTTCATGAAGCACATGCCTATGAAAGTATGGTCTTCCTTCTAAGAAAATATCTGAGTCCAGTTTTAACTTTGATTTGGTTGGACAGAAGAGTTATTGTAAGGCTCCTGATATCAGGCCTCTTTTCTTAGAAAATGCCCCCCCCCCCCGTTTCATTCTGTCTCTTTCAGGGTTTTTTTTTTCCCTTTCTCTTCTTCTGTGCCAGGTAAATTTACTTCTGAGTAAGCTTCCTTTAAAGGAAACTGCAAAAGGGGGGGGGCATAGATTAGGTTTACTATTCCTCTGCAAATTCAGGAAAAATTGTCACTTTTGTATTCCCTTTAAATCAAATCTATGGCTGTTTTAACTATGCTTTATAAGAGATCCTCTCCCTATCTTAAGAAAATGTTCACTTCAATCTTTCTTTAAAGATCATTTGTCTAGGAACTTGCACTCTAAGGAACTTGCACGTCTAAGGAAGTAAACTCAAACTAATCTCAAGATCTGCTAAAGGGTTCTGTATAAAGTTGGGAATTTTTATTTTCTTCTTCCTTAGTACATGATAGGAGCACTGATTGTGCTCTCTTCCCCAGTAGTGCCTGTGTACATAAGTATGTGTGTGTAGTACAAATCTTGCTGTGAAATCTTGCTGTGAACCCTATATTTTGGAGGGTTGGACTAGATGACCCCAGGGTCCCTTTCAACTCTCCCAATTTGTGGCTGTGTGGAAGGACATGTGTCCGCAAGCATCGCAGGGTAATTCTTAAATTCTGGTGTGGTGATGGAGTTGAAATTCAGCCTAGCTTTGCTCTCTAGTTTTAAAAGGTGAGAGGTGAAGCTGTGATGTTTTGAAGCACAACTGGTAATATCAAGCATTTGAGTGATTACAGTGTTTATCATTTTGTCTACTATTTAAAAATAAGACAAATACATATGGGCCTTGACCAATCCTGTAAATAAAGGGGCAGGAAAATTTTTGTCTGCAAATGGTAAGGCCGAAAAACTTAGAATGTTAAAAAAAATAATAATAAATAAAATAAAAATTCCTATGAATTCTGACTCTCTGGCCATTTCCCATATATAAGGGCGCGGCATTGTTCCACGAATGGCCAGAGGGATATTAGCCCTTTCCTGTACATAAAGGAAGCAGTCGCTTTGCTTGGGCTGAAATTGCTAGCTTTTGTTGGTGAATACTTCAATTGCTGAGTTTCTCTCTTTTGTTTTAAATCTAACCCTCTTTTAAAATCTACTTACCCTTCCCTTATTCAAATTCTAATTTTGCCAAAAGATGCAACATTTCAATAGTATAAAAGGTTTGCTGAGACATGAACTCCACACATGCACAGAGACTAGATCAGCAAAAAAAAAAAAAAAAAAAAAAGAGGATAGGAAAAGAAATGAGAGAGAGAGAGAGAGGAAGGAGGGGGAGAGGAGGTTTATGTAAAACTTGGAACCATTGAGAGAAATCACCCTTAATGTGTCCCAAGTTTGAAATCTTAACATGCCAAATTCTTTTCACAGGTAAATATCAAAGAATTCCACCTCTCAATGGGATTTAAATCACAGACTTTGTTTGTGTGCATTTTAGGAACAGCATTTCCTGATAGGCTTCTCACATGAAATAATTTTCCCTTTTAACAGGATATGTGAACCCCGATAACAAAGTGTTTGTCCCTTTTTTCTCCCACAACAACTTTCTTTCTGTTCTGTGAAATCCCTGCTGTATTAACTTTCTTTCTGTTCTGTGAAATCCCTGCTGTATTAACTTTCTTTCTGTTCTGTGAAATCCCTGCTGTATTAGTGACTTCCATCTCTTCGTGGCTTTGACACTTTTTAAGTTACAAATAATCTGTTTTCATTTATTTAATCCGTTTTTCCATGATGTCTATGAAGCTAATCGAAGCACAACCAAACATTGTTTGTGGAATGGTATTTGTTTACCTTTTGCCTGAGCATTTCTTATTAATTCTGTCATTTTGGCTAGTTCAAGGTACTTGCACAACTTTAAATTGCCATTCATTTTTTCTTGGTATTAAGTCATTTCCCAGTATTTTGCTGTTAACATTCTAGCCGATATGGTCACATCAAGAAACACTCTTTTATTTTCATTGTTACTTCAGATTTCTTAAAATTCTGTGTCTTAGCATTTATTTATTTTGGTTCCTCATAGGTCATTGTGTGTGTGTGTGTGTGTGTGTGTGTGTGTGTGTGTGTGTGTGTTTTATTATTATTTTAACTGTGTCTTTTAAGTCCGCCCTGCCCTTACAGGATATCACTTCTACAAGTGTGTTATTACAGATCCAATGAAAGACTTCGCCACCACAACAGAAGACACCAAAGTTTCAAAGTGATGTCTCTTTCAAAGGATATAGACTGCCGGGGGGAGTGGGGCTGACAAAGGGGGGTGGAGTTGAATTACAAGGACATTTTCTGACTTTTGAACCTCAAGATACATATATAAAATATCCCAATTGTCTCAAGATATGCAACTGATATTTAATTAGTTTGTTTTGTATTATGTGTTATTACGTAGGAATGTTGAAATGTGTCTGACAGTGTGTCATTTCCACAAATGGGGGGGCTATTTTGTGGCTATTTTTGTGTGTAAGTGTTTTATGTCTAATGTCTTATTCCTTACACCCCAGTGGAGGATCCTCATACATTTTATACCTTTTAACAGATCAGGATATTATGTAGTCCAATGTTTAGACTTAGATAAATTTATTACCATATTTCGTTGTTTCACCTGGCACTCTGCCAACTTCCCTACCCATTTTAAAAAATGTGCTAAAACCCACTTTACCAAGGAGAAGCTTCTAAGATACATGAAGGTGGATATGCTTTGGTTTAGCAGGAATGATCCCTTATACAGTTAAATTGACTTATTTCGACAAGTGCCCCTTTAAGAATGGTTTTCTTTTAACAGATTGGTTTGAAGAGTTGAGAACCATGGGGAAAGATAAATTCAAATTGGACTCAGTTTGAATTGGGCAAGTGTATCCAGGCTGCAATTAGCTTTTGGTCCTTAAAGTGCAAGTGAGCAACTTCCCATGACTGCAAGACCTGAGCCTACAGTAATAAAACCCCATAGGAAGCCAAGGCAAGCACATTTCCCTCAGGACGTGTGCAAACCTGTGGCAGCTGTGGTGAGTGCCAGGCAACATGGTTAATATGAAAGCCCTAAGTGGATTCACCAGGGATTGCCACTACTGTGAGACCACAGAAAAGCTACCTTGACACCTGAGAACACAAAAATGGCGGGGGACAAAGCAAACTGCATTTTTTT
This sequence comes from Podarcis erhardii, assembly GCF_964252035.2. NCBI lineage: Eukaryota > Metazoa > Chordata > Lepidosauria > Squamata > Lacertidae > Podarcis > Podarcis erhardii. The sequence goes on from NC_138498.1 coordinate 32,102,145, forward strand.
CAGTCAGTAGTGGACCTTCCTGCTAAATGTAAAGCATAGACCACTATTGAACAAAATACAACAGGTGTCCTTTTATGCGATATCCTATATCCGGCTATCTGCACTACTATACTTGCAAATGGCCTTAAGAGGCATGATTTGCAAGTCCCCTTCAGGTTTGCACAAACCCACACATCTAGTACGATAGATACAAAGTTATTATTTAGTGCATATCTATATAACGTAAACATACATTGTCTTGGTCCGTGTTGCTCCCTCCTTTGTTGCCCTGCTCAACCCACCTCCTTTTCCATTAGGGCCTATTCCCACTCACACGGCACCCCTACCTTCACCGAGATTTAGGGTGCGGAGAAAAGATTTGCAAGTTCTTACAGAACTTTAATGCAAATCTATCTCCGAATGGGGGACTGTTACGGAAGGGGGGGGGCATGTCTTCTTCACCTTCTTCTTCGCTACAATATATCAATTTATTTCCAATTGTCAAAAGGGACTAAAATCTATAAAATTCATAGAAAATCAGCGTGCCAGTTTGCTCAATTACTCTAGGACTCCATCACATCTCCCCTGTCCAGCATAATCCCTCAAGCAAAGTGTCAAGACCTTAATCCTTTCAAATTGTTCTGATCAGCCTTTCCTCCAGACAATGTCAGGTGGCAGACTATGCATATTTGAGACCATTGTCTTTTCATCCCCAGGAAGTGTTTATCTGTGCATATCTCCAGCTCTGCATATTCCCCCCTCCCTCCTCCATATGTTAATCTGTGCAACCCCTACCTTACTGAACTGCTGATCTGTGTAACCCCACCTTTCTGTGATGTATTCATGACGTGTTTTGCACTGTATTCTGGGACATGGAGGGAGTTTCAAAAACTCATGTCACCCCTTTCTCACTGTTCAATCTCGCCTTGAACCTGTTGCGCAATAAACTTGGATCTTCTGCAGTTTGCTCCTGTCTCCGGCTGAGCTCATTTTCCTCCGCAGGGACCCACGGACTTAGTCCGATGAGCTGGGTGGCAGAGCAGCCTCGCACCCAGATTTTTGCCGTAACAATACTCAGAAAAAGATTTACCCAATGTAGCAATTCTTGTATTTTCCGATGCACTTAAAAAACAACAACCATTGATGCAGACTCTCAGCTCAGTTCGAGGATACTATTTTTGGATCTGTGTCCTGGCTGCCAAAGTATGTAAGATCAAAGCGACCTCAGATATGCTTTAAGCAGCATAACCCACTTAGAAAGGAACATAACTCCTGAATAGCTCCGGTTTCCATAGTTTCTCATTGCTCTTTTTAGTTATGACGGCGGTGTGCTGCGAAACAACTCTGCAATCCGTCCCTTCTCCTTGGATTCAAATGCACTTTTCTCCTGCTGTTGTAAAAATGCAGAGTGAATCTGAGAAAGTACTTCCTCACACATATTTGCATAATGCGGCTCCCTTGAAAATGGAGTGAACTTTGCTCCTGCAAATGGGGGTTGTGGTGGTGGTCAGGTTTGTGCAGACATACCAGCGGAAGTGCCTGAATGGCTCTGCTGGTGGGTCCAGGTAGCCCCAACTTCACTGCCACCCTACCCAGCCTGTGTCAAGAGGGCTGATCTACAGTTCTGCTGCATCACACTGACCACTCCTGACATTAAGTATACAAGGTGGGGCCTGCAACAAAACGGTCTTGGAGTCGAGAGTGGATTTCATGCTCTTTATTCAGCTCATAGTGGTGAGGAGGAATGGAAGTTCCCCCAGAATGTCTGCTTTATATACATTATTTACACAATGGGCCCCACGTGATTGGCTAATTCCGGGATTCACCTGTAGGCCAATCTGGTTGCGAATTCACTTCCACCTGGAGCTGTATTGGGTCGCTCCTGTTGACCAATCAAACTGCTGCATTCTGGACCCTATTGTTCTAGGACCAATCAGACTGCTGCCTTTTGGATCCTATTCAACTCAGTACATAACACTGCATGGTGTTCCACTCAGCCACCCCTTCTCCCAGGGTACTCCATTCCACCCCCCCAAGTTTCCTACATTTCTCCTCCCATCAGTTAGCATTCCATACCCACCAAGCATTTTCAATCCTCACTGGGTTGGTTTTGGTGTCCTACACCCTTTTTGGTACTTCTGCAAACCTTGTGTCTTCCTCCAAGCCTGCTGATACCTTCCTCTTGTGTTGTGGTTGGTGCAGTTTTGGCTGCATCAAGACAGGCACTCAGGAATGAATGAACTAGTAGTACTGAATGTCTACCTACCTGCTACAGGGATGAGAAATCTCCCCCCCCCCTCTAATGTTGCTGGTCTGCAACTTCTTTCAGCCCCAGGTACCATGGCACTGGTGAGGGTTATGTGACTGTCGTCTAGTTACATCCAGAGGGCCGCAAATCCCCTGTCCCTAACCTACTAAATCCAGGTATTTAAAAGAACAAAGTGTCTGATTAAATTTCCCCACAAATAGCTAAGGCAGTTTGATGGGGCTTTGGTTCTGTGAAACTATGGCATAAAACCTCTCCTATCCTGCCCCCCCAATTCTCTGCTGTTTTGCTGCCACTATTCATCGCTCTGTTCTTATTCCTTCCTTCTTCAGATCTCAGCTAAAATCCCTCATCTGACCCTTCCCACCTTTGCTGATGTGTTCCAGTCACAATATAATCAACTCATTATAACATTTTTCACTCGGCAAAGCTTTCAAGATTTTTATGCTGTGAAATGAGCTAGTTCACTGTGAGCGGGGGTTGGGGATCTCATCTGAGAATAA